>NC_140124.1:118743161-119393279 GCF_964035555.1 Netta rufina
TCCAGAATATCTGGGCTGTCTTCAGTAGCATTTGGGCTCCAGCATGTATCTGAGAATCGAAGTCTCCCATAATGAGACAATTCTCTACAGAATTTCTCCCTGTAATAGCAACTTGATCATCTCTATCCATATCCAAATTTAACTCCGGAATTCTACAGCAAACTCTAACAACTACCCACTATCTTTCTCCAAAAGTAATTTTGCTTGCAAACAGGATCTGTTATATTGGCAATACCTTTCTGAAACTTCAGTTTGCCCTTCCATTCCCAAACACCACTTTTACCTTTATCTTTCCAGACTACCAGCTTCCCTCTAGTATCTACATCCAGGGAGTGATTATGAGTCCATGACATTTCCGTAACCCTGTAGTACACTTTGTAACACTATAGTACTTCATGTCCTACGACCATGGCTTTTTTTTTCCTGCTTGATACCCAGATTCATTGCAACAGTACTGCTCTTATTCCTTAAATTAACTGATCCAATTTTCCATGCATTAGACACTATCCTTTCACTAATCACTTTTAGTCTCACTCACCAGACCACAGCTCTCATTAATCACTTTTTTTTCACACTTCTTATTCCTGTATACCTTGATGTGACACCCATATGGCAACTGGTGTGTTCTTGTTTCCAGATATCCTAATCGTTCTGCATTCAGTCTGCAGCTATAATATATCAGTATAACTTCATATAGAGGAGGAAACATATGCAGTATGGTATTGTCACAGCACATCTACAACAAACCCAGTGTCCAGGACTTCAGCCTCTGAAAATCAACTAGAGAAGATATTAGTGAATATTTATCTTCTTTCCATTTAAGTGCAGCAAAAATATTTATCTAGCATCATCAGGAACAACAGTGGACCTGCCTCCAACATTTTTGCCAAATTGTATGTTCTGGTTAATCTCTTTCTTACTGAGTTTATGCCTGTATCTTTATCCCATGGATTCTGTTTACTTCCTATTAAATCATCATAAAAAGTCCACAGAACAACATAATACCATATCGGCATATCAGTATGAGTTTGTGATATTATGGAGAAAATAATATTTGTGGAGCTTTGCCACTTATTATGCATTTTTAGCACTCAGTAAATCATAGGAAAAATGAAGTATATACTATTCTTCTAATGTAATAACAGTAAGGCTTCATAACATGCCAGCTTGAAATCTGAATGTGTCATTTTAATAGAAAAAGGTAATTAAAAACAGTATTAGGAAGACTTAATATACTTGCTACTCTAATTTAGTGCTACTGTTTTTGTCCCCTTTTTTTTCTGACCACATTAGTGAAAATTTCAGATACAGATATCTCCAGTTTAGCTTCACAATCCTATTAAAAGACTGCAAACAACCAGCTGATTACCAAAGATATTAGGTGGGTGTCTCCTTCACTATTTTTTTAATTGTCATATTTTTTAACTGTGAGTCCAACTTTATGCAAATAATTTGTAATAACTTTAAAGTATTATGCCAGTCTGAAAGGAAATAAAGTCCCAAAATGGCATGATCACAGTGGAGTTTGTTTTGACCTTTGCGGATCTTTGTGAGGATCTCAGCCTGCTAAGATTCCCCTGAAGGGCAGCCCTGCCCTCCAACACATCCCATCAGCTGTTCCACTCTGGTGGGTCCAGGCTTAAAGACTATTATGAACCCAGAGGTCCTATGAAGGGAAATTCTTTGGGGAATAATTGGAAGGAATGGCAAAAAAATAAAATAAATAAAATAAAATAAAATAAAATAAAATAAAATAAAATAAAATAAAATAAAATAAAATAAAATAAAATAAAATAAAATAAAATAATAAAAATTAAAATAAAATAAAAACACTTCATGTCATCTACAGGATTTTAATCATTTTAATCTTAATAGTGGTTCCACACAGCTGCTAAGACATACATAGTGGTAAAGACAGCACAAGATGCAAAGTAGTGCATTGAGTTTCTGTAAGTGTGATATATTGCCTACACACTGAATTTTATCTGTTAGGGAATGTCACAAAGTTAGTGGCATATCCTTCTGCTCCCTTTATGTTGTGCTAAAAGCACATTTGCCAAGGAACAAATTCCTAGTTTCATGCTTTGGGTTACTATATTTTCTATGATGGTTACTTTTACTCATGGGTGGGAAAAAAAAAAAAAAAAAGTGAGGTACACTTGGCACAGAAAAAGCTTTTCTGTGTCTAATATAACAGTGAGAACTTTTAGTCATGATTGTTTCTTACCCAAAGACTGCATCACGCTGCAAAGATCAAAATTAACTTGAATTTTTCACCATGCAATGGCTTTTAAAGCTTCTGTCAAGCAGACAATAGGCATGTCTAACCTTACTCTGAATACATATACCGAACATTTTCTCAGTCATTTCCTTGCCCATCCATGATATCCGTCTCCCTTATTCATCTTGTACATTATGGCCTACCTGCAGAATTGCTCTTTTTCCTAAAATTTACAAGAAGATTAATTCTTCCCATTGAGAGTGATTTTAGCTCCATTGAAAGTTCCATGACAAAGTGGCAATGCATGCATTAAAATGTGTCTTGTATGATTTTCAAGTTTAGATGTATATGGGATATAATAGGGGTAATGAAGTGACCTATGGAAATGAGTATCCATAAATTATGTTATGGGTATTAGTATTTTTTCTGTCATGCATACACTAGATGAATAATGAATGGTGAATTTAAATGAAAACCAGTTGTATTCCTGTTTTGTGCTCAGAGTTTCATAAATATCAGTGAATAATATCCTATGCAAAAGTGAGACTCAAACAAAGGGTTCAGTATGGTACAGGAGGGTCACCCTGTGGGAGCCCTCTCCTAGGAGTCAGTGGAACTGCTTTCAGGAATAAAGACTACTCACTGGACTGGGGCTTACAAGACGATTGTTTTACCAAAAGTTATTAAATAGCTTTCTTTTGTGTTAGGCTTGACAATATACCCAATCTAATGGGGATACAAACCCATTAAATATTTTGTATTAGTTTCTTGTTTCACTAACTAAATTATAATGACAATAGGTTTCAAATCTTTTTTTTTTTTTTTTTTTTTTTTTTTCCCTGTGGGTGTTATTTTTCGTAGTGTGTCAGTTAATAAAGTGGTAAACTGGATTCTGTTCTCTCCCTATAATGAATACAATTTAAAAATAAAACATTAATGGGTTTTGTGCTACAATGGGAGAAATAATTTCTGAATTTAATTCTAATTGAGGCATTTAGCATATCATTTGTGCATAGGTGGCCAGTGTGCTCTCATGAGTTAAATAGCTTGGGCAGGAGGAATCCTATGATATCTGGCTACTGAATCATTATTGATCCCAGCCCATTACATTTAATAGACACTACGTCTGCATGCTGTATACCACCCAGTGGATGTTTCAAGGTGCAGAGGAATTTTCTGTTTCTCACATAATTGAGTTCAAAGCATGAACCGAATCCTCTCTCAATGTAGCTTTCCCAGCAATAGTTCTCCATTTCACTTTCCAGCAGGCATTGGAGGCCTCTGGAGGTCCAGAGGTCTGCAAAGGCCCTCCTGGTGTCCCCGCAAAATAATGCTGGACCCAGCAACCTTGCGGCCCTGTTAGAGAGTGGCCAAGGGAGTGATAAGGAACATCCTGCAGCTGCTGGGCACTGGGGCCATGAGGTCTTTGAGACTCGCATGTGACAGCAACCCCTCTGGCAACTTCTGCAAGGCTGCTGTATGTCCCAGGTGGTGCGGACAGTCAGGTGACTCACAACAGATTTCCTGATTTGCTGCAGATTTCAGTCTGTGAAATTAAATAAACTAGCCCCAGTCTGACCTATCTTATGCCCTGTTAAAACCTGTGGTATCTCAGGGGCCGCTTTGTGAACCATGCTGTTGTCCCCTTCCCAAGGACAAGCAAAGGGCTGAGTGTAGCCCTCCTTCAGCCATCTGCTGCCACCCCTGCACCAAAGCCTTCAGAAAGCTTATGCAACTTCAGGCTGTTCTCAGGTTTTAACAAGTGCCTTCAGTGCTCTCATATTCTCTTTCCTGCTCTGTGGTAAGATGTGTTGAGTAGTTAATTGTGACTGGAATGATGGCATGCCATAGATAGCAAAGAGCTGTTCGTGTGCCATCTAGTTAAATAAGATCCTTCTCAGGTCTCTCATGCCACAAAAAGGCATCCACAGATCATTTTAAACTTCTAGATTAGTCGCTCTTGGTAATGAACCTTAATAAACACGACGTCCTTAAGCCACACAAAAAAAAAAAAAAAAAAAAAAAAAAAGAGAGAGAGAGAGAGAGATCTCTAGTGATCTTGATTCTGAACCTAAGTAGCATTTACTGTCTGGGTGTTGGTAGCAGCTTGTCATCTCTATTACTTAAAGCACAGAGCATAACTGCTTCCTTCAGTAACTGGGGTTTTTGCTGGTTTTGCTCAGCAGAAAGAAAAAAAATAAATAAATAAAGCAATGCAAGTCCAAGGCAACAGCAAACTGAAAATTGCTCCCCATATCATTTTTTCAGATCCAGTGAAGTCCCAGCAGACCTTGTAAGCATGCCATGAGAGCCATACTTTCATCTAGAGGTTTTTAATCAGGTGTTTTCACCTCCAAGCACAATAGACACTAAAACAGCAGTATAAAGTGACTTTTCTAGGTGATTAATATTTTATATCCTTTTCTTGGCATTTCCTTCAAAACATATCTTTTTACTTTCCTTTCCTATGGAGTTGGTTTTGTTCTAAAGAGCTGTCTCAGAAACACCAGAAAGTGTCTGGAATGGTGAATTCAGCAGGAAAGAAATCGGGTTACAATCATCTCCTCAAGAAAAAGTCCAGGGTGTTCTCTATTTCTGTTGTGTTTTCTGCAGACTTTGAATTACACTTTCCTTGACAATGGGGATAGCAGCAAAGCTGGGACAGCAAGTTGGAAGGAATGCATTATGTAGGCGTATGCGTGGCTAACTTCTTCCCCACACCTGTTTCTGGGTGTTTCTGCTTTCAGCTACTGCTGTGCCATTCCTTGAGACTCGGAGCAGCATAAACAAGGGCAGAATCAGGCCCATGCTTTCGCAGTAGCACATCGTGTGGCAGCATGCTGCCTTTGGAACCAGATGGGCGTTCTGAGCAGGGCATAATGGATTGCAATTGAATTGATATTTTAAGCTAACAAATGTTTAGATCAGAGATGCTCACAACAGAGTCACTTACAATACAGGGCTGATTGCAGCATGGCAGAAAGCAGCTAAACGCTGTAATGAGGAAGGTGGTGTCAGCATTTCACTTCTAAATTTCAATTTTCAATGACTTTGAGCAGCTGTACAAATGAGTTTTAGCTGAGGCTTGAATAAGGACACAGGCAAAGACCCAGAGCATTCCAAAAAGAGATCCCAATTCACCTCTGTGTGAAAAACCTTAAATGTCAAAGGGTAGGAAAATACAAATAGGGTCCAGTGATTGTTCCTGAAGCTGTGACATAAATGAGACGATGAGAATGGGTGGAGCTTTGAAAAAGCTCTCCTGAAAAGATCAGCTGGATGTAGCATATAGAGCAATGAATGAGCTCTAGAAAAACACACCAGCCATACCTCAGCTAAACGAAATTTGAAGAACTGGGCTGCAAGTAAAATGAACAGTGGTACAGCCACATGAACAGTGGTACAGCCACAAGTGTGTTTTGAGAAAGTGCTCTCTTTAAACCACTAGCCTGTGGTTCATGACACAGATGTTCCTGTGTCATAAAGTATCACTGAGGCCAAGCAACCAATAAGAATGACCGAGGACTGAATAATCTTAGATTAATCTTAGACTAATGATATTCAGAATCGTAACAGTCAATGCTCAAAATCCAACGATTCTGAAGGTATTTCCATGTTTACGTCTTTCAGAGTTCGAAGTTTCTACTGGGAAAAAAAGAAAGAAAAAGAAAAAAAAAGAAAAAGAAAAAGGAGAAAAAAAAAATCCATTTTCTTCATGGCAAGATGAACTGTTAATCTCAAACTTTTCAGTGAAGTGCCTTTTGTCAGTTAACACTGAAATAGGTGGCGTGCAGGTCCAATACATATGACTTGTGTTCATCCATTACTACATTTGGGGAATTTGGGGAAATCTTCTGCTTTAAAGGCTTTTTTTTTTTTTTTTTTTTTTTCCTCCTACTTCAGGGTTCATAAATAGGGAATAGTCAGCAGAATCAAATCTTCCAGATCATACAGTCAGAAGTATTTAAACTGGCTCTACAGAACAAATTAGGAAAATCAGACTTTTAAAAATATCTCCCATTTCAACAGTCTTGATGTCTGTATACACTGTGAACTGATTTCAAGATATAATGCTAACTAGAGAGTTCTTTATTCAGCCTTAAAGCAGAAGAGACAGATTTCTGCATACAGAGAGGTTAAAAGTAGAATTGCAAGATATTGTAGAAGATGGTTAGACAACTGTCCTAACATGAGTAATTTGTAGAACAGAGTCCTCAACTTGGAAACAATTTCAGTTAGAGACTTGCACACATTTTTCTACATACGAGCTATACCTGCCATGAAATAAAATAGCCCTGCTGGCAGGACTGCAGAAAGATGGTTCTCAGATACAAAATTCCTTGTCCCAGAAACTGTACAGAAAACTTTGCCAAATGTCTTCACTTCCAAGCCTGGGAGAAGCTAAAGATACAGGGAAAGCTGGAATATAATGAAGATAACACCAGATTTTAAGATCAGGTCTTTGGGATGCTATTCCTGTTTCTTCCAGTAACATACACTAACCCAACATTTTGACAAACACTTTTAAAATTGGGTATCTAAAGTTAGGAAAAGGGATCCATAGTTACGCATGTAAATAGGTAATGTGCTTTTCAAATGGATAAGCACTTAAAACTTTCAAAAAAAGTTTGCAGTTTTGTGTTTGCATATATTTTATACCTATAGATGAATTGTCGAAGTATCTGTTAACTCAAATTACAGCCTGTCCCATCAGGGAACTGAAATCATAAAATCTTGAAAGAAATGAAATTTTTTGTGAGTCTTTTTAAAGTATCCTAAGAAATCATGATTATCTTGTGACGTTGTGTCTGATGATAATCCAGTAACAAGGTATTTTGCAACCTAGAATATTGCTTTGACTCTGTTAATATGTGCCATAAAATCATTACTGGATTTTGAATACATATATATATATATTTAAAAATAGAGTTGTATGAAGCACAGATTTTCTTTAATTTTTACTTTTCTTTTGAAGTTTATTGTGTCCATCCGACTTTTAACTTGCATGTAAGTAGGTCTACATTTTTGTTGTTTGATAAGATGGCCAAGAGGAACAAAATCTTTCCTTAGGGGTAGTATTAATTAACTAACTAATATTTAGTTTTTGATTGCTTCCTCTGTAAGGACATAAAGACATACATATAAGTTCATTAGCACCTTGCCAGTGAATGCTAAAATGTTTATTAGTTTTTCAAAGTGACTGTTTGATGCTGGCTCCAGTTAAACACTGCTGCCCAAAAATTCATTCTCTGGTTTATTAATCTACAGTGACAAACCCTATTTTCTCCTTCTCCCTGTCCTCCCTTCCACTCTCCCTCCCAAACTCACCTTTCCCTCCCTGCCATTTGCAGAAGATGTTGCTTTTAAAGGCAATATCATAAATTTTGAAGCAAAGGGAGGTGACTTTTACAAACAGATAACCTATTTGAAAAGCACCTGTCAAAACCAAATGCTTTAGCTGCTGAGTACTTTTGCATACAATCATTAAAATATATTGAGCCCTCCAAAGCCATTACAGGGACTGTCATGCTATAAATCACAGTGTGTTTTTTCATGACCTGTCCTAACAGTTAAGGAAATGTTGGATGTTAGTCTAGAAGTGATCTCTGTGGGCCACCAGATCCAGTCCTGCAACAAAACACAAAGAAGCAAATGAAACAATGCCTAGTTATAAAACACAAAAGTGTAATCAACAAAAATAAGAAATATGCCATCTATCTGTGTCCAAAGTGTGGGAAGAACAGGCAAACTGCCCAGAATAGGGCATGTATTTATGTATGGAGGGACTCAGGACTGAGATCAGAGACTTCTTGATAAGGCACCAAATTTATTGTCCTCCTGCCAAGGCATGAGCGTTTACACTGCAGGTGCTCACCTGTTCTAGGAGTATGGGTCCCTGAGGACTTCAGAAGCATGAATGCCCCACAAATGATTGCACAACTGAAGAGTTATTAAGATAGAATACCAGCCTCATTTCAGATTGGCTGGCACAGAGAGCAATAGTCAACAGAGAACACAAGCCCCTGGGCAAGTCCTTGGGGTGCTGACAACCTGTTCCATGGTGCTTTTGCTGCTGTTCTGCAGTGTGACTCGGCTGGTACCCCTGTGTGCTGCAGTCTCAGCAAACCCCACAGCACACTGCAGTTCCCGTGGTGTCAGCACTGCTTCAACCATCCCAAAGTCTGAAGACAGCAAATTGTTTTCATTTAATTTGTTCCCCCAGCCAGGGCTGTTACATTCTGGGTGAAATCCTGATCAAATTGCAGTCAGTGACAATAATTCCATTGACATTTTGGGGGCCAAGTAATCACCTTCTGTCTTCTCTTTATGTGTGGATCTTTGCAGATCACAGAAAAGTCCTAAAAGTTATTCAGACTTGGCAGAAGTCTGCATCCATCTCTGCAGACTCTACATTTCCTCTAAGCAATTGCAAAGAAAAAAAGTTATGTTCATGATCATAAATTGTTCTAGCCAGAGTGTTTCCATGTCCCAGTAAACTTCAGGGTGTCACCAGGGAATACAAATTAAAACTGACTGCAACAGTTGGCTCTATATTTTGTTGTCAGAGAGTAGCATTCATTTTCTTCAGTGCCTGGTTTCTGTTGCATTTCTGCTTAAGAGAAAAAGAACAAAAGGAGGCAAGGAAGCAAATCGAGAGAGCATGGAGTAAAAGTTAAAATATGCTAAAATTATACTTTCTTGTTGCCATGAAGTTCTATAACCCAAGGATACTGAAAAATGAGATCAAAAATAGCAGAAATATATTGTTCTGTGAGGGGAAGAAAGAGGCCAACGGGTAAAGGTAGTGGCCAGCCGAGTGCAAGTTCATAATTGACCCACCAAAACTATTTCAATTCTCATCGTCATACAAGTTAGACTCAAAGCTGTTCTGAGACGTAGGACTAAGTCCTTCCACAACATTACACTGAAGAAAGACTCCTGGACCGTATCTTCCTTTCCAGCCAAAGCAGCTTCCTGGAATGCCTGCAGCACCAGCACCATGAGCCCTCACAGCGGCCTGCAGAAGCATGGCCTTCACCCTTGCTTAGTACTGCCCACAGAGGTCACCTCCAGCCAAACCCCTGGGATAACTCGTGTTGCAAGACCTGTAGGTATTGCAGGCAGTCTCTCCTACCACATATGTCAGTGGCAAAACTTCTGTGGGCCCTGATGAGCAGATCTGTGTCCTGCAGGAGACAAGCCTTGAGCTTGTCTGCTGTCCTGTCTCCCCAGCACCAGTGCCTGGCACAGGGTAGGTCCAAGGGAACTCTACAAAGAGTTCACATTAACAGTTTGGGTTCAGCTTTGGTTCTTGATAAACAATGGTTTGCACTGCTCTTGGCTCATGTTCGGGTGCAGTTTGGCTCAGTGCGTTTGAATTATGCTTCTCGGGCATCATCCACCGTCACACAGTTAATGGGAGTGATTATTTCAAATGTATGCTGGTAGAACATGCCAGTGCTTTCAAACATCATTGCTCATGTGGCTCAGGTGCTTCTTCTGACTTGTATATTAAATGAGATTATGTTTGTTTTGGCTTGTTGTGTTTTCTGCCAGAATTCAAGCTATCTCCAATGAGCCTGTTTTAGCAACATTCTCCTTTTTGTTGTTTGCTTGGATGTGGTCTTGGTCTTATCCCATTGATTTCAGCTGGCTTTTTATTCACACCTTCTTATAGACACTGCTCTGCATAAACAACTCTTTATAAGTTGGAGTTTTATTCAAGAACATGAATAGTTAGGTCAGCAAAAGGGAAAACTTTGTCTTAAACTAACTATCCCTCAGACAGTTGTGGAAGAAAAGATTGCCTGAAATCAGCATTACAACAAATGGAGAGGTGTCAGCTGCTTCTATGTGCTGCCTAGATTCTCATATGAAGGAAACATTGGAAGCTGCCAAAAAAAAAAAACAAAGGGGGGGGGGGGGGAGGGGTTGATTTATTTATTTATTTTAATTGGGAACATCAAATGTCAACAGTATCCTGCTTACACAATTTTGATACAATTTATGGCCCAGTACTGTTATCCCTACCATCAACTGCCATGGGAGCTGCCTGAACAATGAGTCTTTATTATGTGTGGAGCATTTCATACCATCTGTGTCCCAGAACACTTTACAGAGACAGATAAAACAGTCTCAGTAAATAACAGCAGAGAATAAATAAATTTAAAAGGTTTAGGCAAAGGAAAGCAGAAATAATTCAAACTCTTAGTCAGACATGCAGCACAAAGCACGGCAGTAAATGATGCCATGTATTTCTTTTGAAAATACCAAGAAATTAGAACAGCTTTTTCCATTTACTCTCTAAAATACTGACGTGGCTGCTCAAGAAAGCTAAAGAGAAGTAGTGTCATAAACAAGCAGTCTGGAGTCAAAGAGAGGCAGCCACACAGTGTTAAGCCTTCAGTTCAGGAGATCACAAATCCTGGTGTAACAAGATACTTAAACTGGCCCATGTGATTAGAGTTGTTCAACTGTAGAAAACTGGGCATGTATATAAAAAACTTACCGAACTGTGAAGATAATACTAAGGAAACTGCAGATTAAGGATAGAATTAATCTCACAGAACTTTAGTTCTCTTTTAAAGTTAGTTGTCCCATTTAAGCTACTTTTGTAGCCAGTTAAGAAAGACAGGTGAGATGGTTTGCCCTTCAGACATGCTCACATCTCTCCACTAACTAGAATCAGAGCCCAGGTAATTAGTTTATTTTCAGTGTCTGACTTTAAGATGACTAAAACCCAGAGAAACAGTCACACATTCACTTGTTCTACATCTTTCACTGCAAGGTAGCTCTTTGAAAAATCTGTGGCTTAGAGAGCTTTCCTGTGGCTTTGTGTTCATACCAGGAGTTTTTATTACTTTGTCTGAGAAATCTTGAATCCTATAATGCTAAAATGCTAAAAGTTAGGTTAGCATGAATATTGAAGTAGGATGTCACACTTCAGAAACTTGTGGTCGAACTCATAGCAGTTGTGTGTCAAGCCTGGAGCAATGAGAGACTACAAATGTTTGTGACTTAATATTTCCACAGGTCATGTACTGAGTTATAATATCTAGGTTGCCCTCAAAAATGACAGAGTGCTGCTGTCTGTAGCAGGAACAGCTTGTTCCACCTGCAACAAGATCAGCCTTGCAGCCTTGTACAGAAGGTGGTCTGATATGTTACCTTGGGAGTGCCCTTGTACAACTGGTTTGTCTAATTCATATTGGCAGACACAATCTGAATTCAGTGAATCATGAGATACACAAGACTTCATCAGTGAGACCGTCTGGACAGAGCACAGGAACACTGGCGTACATGAGCTGTTTCAGAGAGCTGTTAGGGAGAAATGTTCAGTGGCCAGTTACACTGCTTGCTTGCAAGTGCCTCTATTACAAACACTGTATTGTTTTCGATCTGGAAGGGGCATGCATAAGAAAATAGTTTTTCTAGGGATGGAATATGAAATATCTGGCCCATTCTTAGAGCCTGCTTTACCTAGTTCTCAGACAGACACATGCAGATTCTGCACTATGTTTTGCGGTTCTTGCTTTACTAATTATAAAAGCCTCTTGTATACTGTAGATGTATCTTCACTGTCTCAGGGATCTTAATAGGGAGTGAATGGCAAAACACAAACATTACACTGTGTCAGCATAAACAAAGCCACAATTATATCAAAGGTCCTACAGGCATTGCTCATTTGTACTAATAATTCTTGCTTTGCAATCAAGCAGCACAAGATGCCAAATTAATTATTTTAAACACTTTCCACCACTTGGCACTTATTTTGGACTGAAAATGGGGAAGCAAGGAGAGGACCAAAGAGAAGGGAAAAGAAATTCTTTCACCATCAAATTAGCAAGGCATATGATAGAAGTGGATTTAGAAGACAAAAAGCCCTGAAGAGACTTTTGGAGCTCTCACTAGTTTGTTTAATGGGGAACCGTCCAAAATTAAATATCTGAGAAGCTGGAGGCTGAACAGCTTAAGGTACAGTGTGCACACAGAAACATTGCTGTATTAACTGCTGGAAGAAGCATACATTATGCATTTCTGATGTGTCTCTATAGGCCCTGTAACCTTTTTTGCCCCTTAGGGTGCTCGTTATCTGCAGGAGCAATTAACAGATAGTATCTAGCAGCTAGTGTGATTTCTTACCTTTAGAGTGATTTCAAATCAAATAAAAAGGAGGCTAATAGGGCCAAGGAGACCTGAGCTGTGAAGTTGTTTCTGATGTATGTTGGATAGAAATAATCAGTAAATTGAAGGTACATGCTGCCAGGAAACCTAGATTATGTCTAACTAGTTTTGTTTGCTGAATCTTTTATATTTCTGATAGATGTTATTGTTACTGTGAGACAGTATGCAAGTGATACAAATAATGGAAAAAACATTCATTAAGTAATTCTGAAAGGACATGTTTAAATTGTCTTACTTCAGCAGCTGCAAGCTGATTATTCAAAAGATCTGATTTCTGCACTACCAAATAAAAATTAAAGACAAGGAAAAAAAAAAAAAGGAAAAAAAAAAAACACATGTAGAACTGGTCATCTTAGAAAAAGAAGTTCTGGTGACTAGAAATATGCTTAATTCCTAAAACTGAGTGGAAAATTTTCAACATTTAAGACATCTGAATAACTTAGAAAAAAAAAAAAAAAAAAAAAAAGTGCAAACTACAAAATTCTAAGATTAAATTTGTACAATTATCCTATATCATTAAAAATCTAAATGAAATATTTCTTAGCTGAAAAATCAGATTATTAAATACAAATCAGTATGAATTATGATACCTCTTGAGCTCTCTAATACATTTTCTCTAATACTTTATGTGATGCCCCATCATTTTTTAGTGGTAATGTGCATTAGTTTCAATTCTTTCCTAGTGCATGAAAATTGTACTGAATGCTACTGCCTTATATGCACTGAAATACACTGTAAAAGACACATAATTTGAAAATAAATGTAAATAAATCATTTGTGAGGGGGTCAAAAAAAAACAAACCAAACCAAACCAAAAAAAACATAAATTAAAATATATGCCAAAATGTTAATTACTGTCATATCACTTTAGCCCATTGTTGTGGGCTAATCCAGCAGGCAGCTCGGCACCACACAGCCTTCACTCACTCTCCCTCCAAAGTGGGAGAATACTCTATTACAGCCAAAACCAGGACACCCATTTGAGCCATTATTCTCCAATGCCACTTTTTTACTATCTTTACCATATAGTGAGTTTGGGAGTTGGATTTTTATAGGTTCCTACACCATGCAGAATTTTCTGATTTCATTTAGGAGCCAGGCAAAGTCAGAGAACTGGCTGCTGCAATCCTGAACAAAACTGAAGCTTTGCATCTCAAGTTCTTGGTGCTGGGGATGTTTTTCTCCTATGAACTTCAAAGCATTGAACATTTGAAAAAAAAAATGCTTGCCAAAAGCCTTGATTTTATCATAGTTTTCTGATGATTTGTTAATGAACTACATCAAATTCAAGACTCTATATTTTATTATGTTTAAAATAAAAAAATAATTCATGTGACTGGAAGTATCAACTCTCTGAAATAATTTAACTGCATTTGGGAATAGGATAAGAAACTGTCCGGGAAAAATCTTGGACTCATTCAGTTCACCAGGAGTTTGTCATTGCTCATGTTGTGTCCAGGATTTCACTTCCAGGAAAAGCAAAACCAGGTAAGAAAGGAGATGTGTAGAAACATGCATTTATTTTTCTCAAAATAATTAAAATAGCTATTGATCCTTAAAAGTAGGTTTAAATTATGATTAAAAGCACAATTTTGTCTTGCATATAGAAACAACGGCAGCTTTTTTTTTCTTCTTCCTTTTTTTTTCCTTTTTTTTTTTTTTTTATTTTTATGAGTCAAATGATACAGAGCTTTCAGAAGCAGAAAAGAAGAGGATGATATTCAGCTTCCAAAGAAGGGAAATATTTTGGCTGACAAAGCAGAGGCATCTTGGTTAGCATTTAGGACAACAAAGACAGTCATCTAACTCTGGTTGTTGCTGTCCTCCTCTACAAGAGATAAAGTAGACCAGGAAAGAGGGCAGTCATAAGGTCACAACTTTGATCTTGGAGGATTTCAATTATTCAGGTATTGATTAGGATGACAATTATACAAAAGCTGTAGAGAGGAACACATTTATAAAGGTTGCCCAGAATTGCTTTCTTTAGCCATTTGTTGAGGTGACTGCATAATGAGAGCTTATTTAAAAACGTGCCTTAATAGATGTGACAGCTGTGATAAATAAGCAGAATTCAGGAAAGAGCGAGACCTTTCTAGAAGTGTCTAAAAATCTGCCTTGTGGTGAGGAAACACAACATTGTTTCCCCATCACAAAAATGTAAACTACTTCCAGAAACTCTTGTTAGCTCACAAATTGTTAGAGATGACCATACTCCTCATGATATTGTCTCTTCCCTACATTAGCTCAGAATAGGTCTCTGTGCTCACCAAATTCCCTAAAAAGTCAGATTTTAATCAAGAATATACTACCAACACAAAGAGCCATGTATTTCTCTGTGTGTGTGTGTGTACAAATACTTAATTATTCATCCACCTAATATTAGAAGGATTTTTTGGGACTGATGCCTTGCATTTTGTCCCTGATGCATTTACATTCTGACCAGGACAATGTGTGATTATGCAGTGCACCAAGATAAATATTTTGATCTGGCTTTTTGCCACTGTATGAACTTTCTGACTCCAAAGTGGGTGATCCTGTGAAAAGTCCACCTGTGTAAGGTACCTTTGATTCTCATTGTAGTTCCATAATCAGCTGGAACATCCTCAAAAATTGCCATAATGGCAGTTTAAATTTCCTGTGCAGTATAGATTTAAATACATTGTTCCATAGTCAGTGCCAAATAGGTCAGTAGAAGTGAAATATTACTCAGTCAGAATATGATCCACCCCTACTATTTAACTGTTTACTCATCATACACGAACAGCATTTCTTAGTTACTGCAACAAAGGTTTTTTCCAGGAGTTTCATTAAGCTAAGGAGTGCTTCTGGGACAAAGATTCTGGACCACATTTACAATTAAGACCATATCATTTTCTAATGCTTCAACACTGGCTTAATTTATAATTTATCATGGGATTTAATGCTTTTTTATTTCTTCATTTTTGAGAACTGGAATGTGAAAAAACAGGTATTGCCTTTAGCACTACTGTTTACCTAGCATCCTCGTGCCCCATCTTAGCCAAAGGTGATTCCTCTGCAATTAAAATGGGATTTCATCTATTTCTAGCCTCTTTCATGCCGCTCCTCTGACACAATGAGCAGTTGGTGTCCAGCTGGCTTAGTCATGTCCAGAATCCTGAAATTCCAGCCTTTCCCTTAGCTCAGAGATGCTGCTTGTCAGCCGCTGCCTGTGCATATTCAGTCTGGGAGGGAAATCCCTGCAGAGGCTAGAGGTCTCTGGAGCATCAGCTCTATTTCGAGGAGCTTTAAAAGGTGCAAATTATTTTAAAGCCCAAGAATAGTCTGAAAATACATTGCCTGCACGAGTCAAAGTCGAAGCAAGGGAACTGTGAAGCATGATTTGCTGCTCCTGTAGGCCATAGTGATTTTTGTGTCAAACAACCAGCCTCCACGTGCCTGTTAGAAGAAACAGCCCAGAAAAACCCTTCCAGGTGCTTTACGCACTGTAGAGAGCAGGAAAAGGACTATTCACCCGGCAGATCCCATTTTTCTTTCACTGTCAAAATGTGCAGGAAATCCTTCATGCCTTGCTTAGGCTTCGGTAAGACAAACTTGAAGAGAGCAGGCAGTAAAACATACCCGCGCTGGGCTGCTCTGGGGCTGAAAGTCCCCCAAAGCAGCATTGCAGTGCCATCTAGTGAGAGCCACCAGGACTGGGAGCAGCTTGAGTATTAAAAGTTCGCCGTTTATAATTCTTGACCAGATCTGGCCCTGCTTTACTTTCACAGCTCCAGCTCCAGTTTACGCAGCTGTGAACATCCTGAGAGTAAGTTCTAGAGAGTTCGCCTCAGGGGGAACAGTGCTCGGGTTGAACCCCCAGGGGGATGGATGGTGGCCCAGCTACTTTCCAAGCTCTGCGGTGATGCAAAGCATCGGAGTTATACATGCCTCTGCCAAGTGCAGCTTTAGCTGTTCCTCTGAAGAGCCTGAAGGAGGGAGAGGAGGTGTGGATGGCTCGAGCAGTTCAAAGCAGAGACTTCAGCATTTTAAACACTTCAGAGAGATCCCAGGAAAGCAAGGCTTATTCTTGCAGGAAGAGATTTGGAAACCTTATGGTGGCTTCTGTGAGAAAAGCTGAGGGCTGAAAAGATGAAGCTGTGGATATGATCTAGAGATTGTAAATCCAAAAAAAAAAAAAAAAAAAAAAAAAGGAATTCAGGTCAAACTTTAAACTTCATCCTTCACATCTATGACAATAAATACACTACTGGATACTGTCATTGAGAACAGTAAAAACAGACAGGTGAAAGGGATACTGAAAGCAACTCTATGCAGAGAATAACGAGCAGGAGGCTACAGCAAAGGAGTGCTCATATATGCTTGCAGAGGTCGGGCTGCTTGCTCATCCCTGCTGGCTGCCTTAGCTTTCTTGCTGGGGCTGCTAATGCATGGTGTGCCTTTAATGTAGTCCCAAACTGCTAAAAGAAATCACAGCAAGGCAGATTTGTTATATTGCTTGGCAAAAAACAACTCCACAAGTAATAAATAGTCAAGGCATCAAAATTCATATCCATTTTTAGGAAAAGATATGCACACATTTATTACCAGTTTTAAATTCTTTATAATATCAAATGTAGCTACATCCAAATCCAGAGGGAGTCCCCTGCAGAAAAAAGGGAAATATATTGCATCAGTATTTCATTACACAGTCCACTGATCACAAAACACATCCACTCAAGGTTTACCCCAGAGTCTCTATGCAACGCGTTTCTCACTCTGAAAAAATGCAAGCTCCAGAGTCTCAGAAAAGGGAGTTTAAACCACAGTCTTTCACTGTAGCGTCTTGTACCCTGTAGATAATTAACACGCTTCACAAATCTCTGGTTAAAGTTTTGTTTTGTTTTGTTTTGTTTTGTTTTGTTTTAATCTTGCCTTGTCATCTAATGTGGGGATACTGCAAAAATGAAAATGCATTCATTGAGTTAATGATTTTGTGAACTGACATTCAGTATCTCCTGTATTTTCTGCCTTCCCTAAAAACTACCTCAGCTATTGTCTGCCATATTTACTCATTTTGGAATATAGGAACCTCCAGCTTCTGCGTAACAAGCTCAGAGTAACGGGTCTAGGAACAAGCTGTCAGGGTATCCCCTCAGCCCCAGAGGCATCATCTGGCCTATTTAAAGTTCTTTATATTCCCTTTATGGTGGTTATATGGGGAAAAGGAGTTGAGGAGGCAAGACTCAAGCAAGTTAAATTCTCAAAAAAATGCCCATTTTATGCATCAAAGTGCTACTTTCTGAAATGGGCATGAAGAAAAAAAAGATTTTTATGATTCCATATATGACAGGTTTCATAAGTTAAGAGATCATCGTGCTTACCTTAATGGACAGAGTAATATACAAAGTCTGATCTCTGCACCCTGTGCAAAGTAGGTATTAAATGTGACTAAACCCAAAAGGTATTTTTCAAACACCCACTTTACACAGCCATAAACCACTTCAAGAGGTGGAAAGCAATGAGAAATCAAGCTCCCAGTGATGAAGAGAGCAGTGGTATGCAGGGACACTATGCTATTCAGTGACAA
This sequence comes from Netta rufina, assembly GCF_964035555.1. Taxonomy (NCBI): domain Eukaryota; kingdom Metazoa; phylum Chordata; class Aves; order Anseriformes; family Anatidae; genus Netta; species Netta rufina. Next base: position 118,761,116 of record NC_140124.1, read on the forward strand.
AGTGGTTATAGTGCAATGCAAATTGTTCACTTTAAAATTGAAGCTGCCTGAAATGCTCTCACTCCTGGTTGCATAACAAACCCAAACTCAGCTACTGATTGCTTTCCAGACTCAAGCACCATTCAGTTAAAACATCACTATTGTTCAGACTTCTGGGAAATTTGGATCAGTTTATGCTGTTAAATCAAGATTCTAGTTTTTTTGGTTTGATTCGAACAGTTTGAATTTAGAACTGAGCAGAACATTTGTGTCAAATAAGTTAATAGATGAAAGCATCCTGTTTTCTCACAAATGTTCTACTACAGTTGCAGTTTCAACAGTGTGTCTTCCATGATACGTTGTCTCTTGAAACTGAAATTTGGAGTGTAACTTTGAGAACATAAATATGAGAAATTGGAATCAGAGACTGTACCATAACAGCCTTTATGGGAAACTTCTACAGAGTTGAGTAGCATTTAAGTAAGCAGGTTCTGTCAAGGTACATGTAGGAATATGTAACTTTCTTTACTTTTCTTTAATTAGTATTTTGCATTGAGGTAGTATTTATAAATAGTTGTTAAATTCGTCAAATTGTACTATGCATTATCCAGGCATACATTGAAAGTGAAAGAGAAAATAAAGGGTCTGGTTGCTATCAATGAAGATGAAAAACAGGTTCATAACCAGTCAGCTGCCTTGCCCATCTCACGGGGATGAGATTTAAGGAAGAACAAAAAAGAGTTCAGTGTTGAATTTAGGTACTTTATTGAAATTCTTTCTGTGAGTGAAAGAGACCAGAGAAAGAAAGACTATAAAAGAGCATCAAGAAGATGTGGGTTGGTGGACAATGGAGAGCTGTATTTTTGGCAAAGCAGAGGCAGAGAAAGGAACAGAAGACAGTAGATGAGCTAATCGTGATGACAGTTACAAGAAGGAATGTTGACAGGTCTTGCCCTTAACTAGAAGGTAAGCTCACTGGGGTGCAGAGCAGGATACTTTGGCTTTGTAGGTGATCTGTTTGGGACCTGAAGTTAATATAAGTAATAATTACACTGGCTTCCTGAAAAGGACTGCAAACCATATTACTGTCTGCTCTCTTGTCTGGTGGTTACATCTGGCTAGCACTGCAGGCCCATTGGCCAGAACTTAATAGGATCTGGATAAAGGAACAAAAATGAAGAGCCACTTAGAGACTCAACGCTGTGAGAGCTGAAGAGCTCGGTGCACACTAAGTGCCTTGGAGTGCCTCCCCTATGGCTCGAGTACTGGTACAAGGGCAGCTCTCCCAGTTTTACGCTTTTTTATTCAGCCTCAACAGGCTTAGGTTTCCCCTGGTCTTACCTTAGTAACACAAAAACAATTTGTAAGCAAAAGCTGAAGACATCATCCCTGTCCAGACACCTTCAAAGCAGAAGCTTTTGCTACATAACAAATGTGTCACAAATGTGAAGCTATTTCTTCACCTAACAGGCAGCAAGGTTTGTAGCAAGTGTCCATCCTTCTCTTTGCATTCCTAATCTTCCCTTTGTGGTACTTGTGCATGTGTATCACAGTTTAAGACAGCTGTAAGCCTAACAAGAGGCACTCCTCTGCACTTTCTTTATGTGAAGCCCTGCTGGCCTGCATACAGGAGAAGAAAGGACCAGGAAATGCCTCATGACTTATCCACCTAAAACAGCAGGCTGGGACGCACCACCCTGGTCTCTTACAACTGATGCACAGCCTAGTGCCCTCTATCCCATTTCACTAGAACACTTACTAAGCTTGTACAGGAGGTGCTGGTGCTATGAGGAAGAAAAGCTGGGAGCTATTTTTTGCACTAAACATGGGCAAAACAGGAGTGACATGCAAAAGTCTGCATCATGGATGGTGTGTGGGGTGAAATGCCAGATGACTGGGGAAGGGTTAGAAAAGACAAATAGAGCAGGACCACTACATTTCAGTGTGATATGCAAAACATTGAGAAGCTGCAGGTCATGCTCAGGAATGAGAAAAATAAAAAATAAAAATAAATTAATAAATTAATAAATAAAAATTAAAATTAAAAAAAAAAAAGAATCTGAACTGGAAACATGTATGGACTGGAATCATGAATGCACCTGGGGAGAAAGTCAGAAGATGTGATCACTGAATCAAGAAATGACTAAAACATCACCATATTTTTTTATTATTATTGTTTGCTTGTGTTTGTTTTTTGGTTTTTTTTTTTTTTTTGAAAGCCAGTGTCTGACAAGTACTAATCAACAGAAAGCAACAGTAAGGGCTGGGAAACAGGAAATCAATGGGACAGAAACATTAAAGATTAGCTTTAAGCTGTCATGGTGACAATGAAGCAAATGACAGGAGAGAACTTAAGAGGAAGAAAACCCTAAGAAGATTTCTGAAGGTTTTGCACAGTGTAATGGTGAGCCATCCAAAATGAAAGGCCTGAAAAGCTGGAGGCTGATCAGAGGAAGGCAGACTGTGCACATAGAGAGATCTGTTCAGTACAAGACCAAGTGGTACAGCTGTTCAGCTGCAGCTAACCCAGCTCTGTTGAGACCAGGCACTTTCTTACAAAGCCAACAGAAAACACAGTGTCTGGGCACTGACAGGAGGATGAACTGAACCACTGCTGACCAAAGACCTTCCTTTTATTCCTTGTAGCTGCACTCAAGCAACCTATGCTGTACCACTGGATTTACCATCTACAAGGTGGTAGAGGATCCCTACTGATGTTTATCATGCAAGTAGAGTTAAAACTTCTTCCATGCTATGGAAAGAAATGTCTGAATATGAGTCAGGCAGAGAAGGGGATTTTGCCAGTGCTGGTGCTTGTTGCAGTATTATTGGAATAGGTTGCCCAGGGAGATGGTGGAATCACCATTCCTGAGGGTGTTTAAGGAGAGGTTGGTTATCATATTTAGGGACATGGTCTAGTGGGTGACATTAGTGGTAGGGGGACAGTTGGACCAGATGATCTTGGAGGTCTTTTCCAACCTTAAAGATTCTACAATTCTAACTTAGGTTACAGTGCACCAAGCAGGAGAAGAGAAAAGAATGCCAAACTGAGCAGAGGAACATCAAATCTAGCTACGTAGAAGTAAGCATGAATCTCTTACTAGTTTTGTAAATAAAAGTTTATAGGTTTGGTTGCCTTGAAGAAATGGGTGCAAAACCAAATAAAAAATACAGGTCTGAAATTCCCTCTCAGAATGGTTAGGAGAAGAAATAAACAGCAATTCACAGAATCACAGGCCAACTGAGGTTGGAGGGGACCTCTGGCAATCATCTAGTCCAAAGCTCTCACTCAAAGCAGAGCCATCAACCTAGAGCTAGTTGCCCAGGACCAAGTGAAATGAATCAATTTCATTATTAATTTTGGTACTAAAAGAGGATGCTTCAGCAGACTATTTACTGTTATAATGACTGTCATACAGTGCCTGGGAATCTGTGCAAGGTGACATTTTTACAATTTTTCCATGCAATTTTTCAGGAATTGAAAAATGAATGAGTGCTCCTAAACACTGCAGTTTGTTTAAGAAAACAAAATAAATCCTAGGTCATGATGATCTTGTTTTAGATTAATAGAGAAAAATGATTTATTTTTCTAAAGTTTTTAACTTTCTTTATCATTTGCAAACAATGCCTGTTTGCTCTACCACAGCTTGGGCAACTGCAGCATCCTGGCATGGTAGTTTTACCCAGCTGAGCAGCTGAACTCCACTACAACCATGTTCTCACTCCTCCTTGTCAAAGCAAAAGGGAGAACAATGAAAAGGGGCTCACAGGTTGAGATAAGGACAGGGAGATCACTCAACAATTATTGTCATGGGCAAAACAGATTCAACATAGGGAGATTAACATAAGTTGTTGCCTATTAGTAACAAACTAGAGATGCACAAAACTAAAAGCAAAATAAAAACACCTTCCCCCTATCCACTCTCTTCTACCTCCTCCCCTGGAGCAGCTCAGGAGAATGGGGAATGGGGATTGTGGTCAGTCCCTGATGCTTTGTCTTCAAAGTGTCTTTTCTCCTTCTGAACTGACCTTGGGGTCTGCAGGGCTGGTTCTCGCTCCTTGTTCTCCCAGCTGCTGTTGCACAGCAGGGTTTTTGTTGATGTTGTTTCTATTTATTTATGTATTTATTTTGTGTGTGTGTGTGTTTTGTTTGTTTGTTTTTCCATTTCTTAAATCTGCTCCCACAGAGGCAAAACAACATCGCTTATTGGATCAGCTTTGGCCAGCAGTGGGTCCCTTTTGCAGCCAGCTGGAGCTGGCTCAGATCTTACATGGAGCAGCTGCTGGGATCTGCTCACAGAGACCACTCCTGTGGCCCCCCCAGCTACCAAAACCTTGCTGCATAAACACACTACACCTGGACAGGGGCAGCACTCCATTCTGATTCCAGAATCATTACCAGAATGGGGCTTTAGAAATTGAAAATAATTTTTATAGAATCACTGTACATTAAAGACAGAATTGAGCAAAAGGTATAGTACATACAAACTTAATTTCATGAAGATTATTAAAAGATAGAGACGCTATGTCCAGTCCAATAAATACACTCATTTTGAGAAGTAAAATTTTCAGATAAGGAAAAACATTCACTTTCTCTGCTTTATTTCTGAGCCCTTATTACAAGTAACAACTGGAGTGAAAATTTATCTCTGCCTTCAGGTATCCGAGGGTTTTAATCTCTGTTGAAAAAAAAAATAATAATTCTGATAGGTCACTGCAATTTTTTTCTGTGCAGTCTCCAAAATAACTTGGCTATGTTGATTAGTGTTGCTATCATAAAAGTAAAAGGTTGGTTAGGAAATGTAGCTTTTCTGAGGTGTATGCTTATTTTACATTTAGGCATATAATTGGATAGTTATATTACAATATTAAACTGTGCAGTCAAGTTGGCCATTAAATCATCTTTCTCCTTATTTTTCCTTTCTGTTAACAAAAGAGTATTTTAAATAGATCTTCAATGTTTCTGTGCATGACAGAAAAATATTCATAACACATTTCTTCAACTTTGTTAGAAGTTTTACATGACTGTGATAAAATCCTACCATTATGGGTTGGCCCCAGCCAACAGCACCCACACAACCTATTGCTCATTCTCCCTCTTCCCCAGGTACATGGGGAGAGAAAAAAAAAAAAAAAAAAAAAAAAAGAAAGAAAAAGAGAAAAAAAAAAAAAAGAAAGAAAGAAAAAGAGAAGAAAAAAAAAAACTCCTGGGTTGAGATAAAGATAGCTTAATAACTGAAGGAAAGAGAAAAAATATATATAGTGCAGCAAAGGCAATCACCCACCAGCTCCCACGAGCAGACTGCTACCCAGCCAATCTCTGAGCAATGGCAGCCTTGTAAGCCCAATCCCCCACCTCCTTTTTGTAATGCCATTGATTATGCTTAACTTTTTATAAGTTCATTTTTAGAGTGAAGCTGGCAACTTTGTATTTGTCTATGAACAACTCAAGTTCAAAGTTCAACAATAAGTAGACCTCAATGCATTTAAGTGGCTTCCCCGTCCGTAGCTTTAAGGCAGCTTTATTTTACTTTTCTTATGTGGGAAGCTGCCTTGCTACCTCAGTGCGTCACCACAGCAATTAACCTGTACAGAATGCTGTCTAAATAATGCTTTTTAATGTTTGGTTCAGACTTCTGTGGTCCTCCATATTAATGTTTCTGTATTTCAGTCCTCTTTTGTCAGTTTTCACATTCTCCACATCTATATCTGTATCTATATATGTCTATACCTATCTATTTATCTATCTATATCAATATATCTTTGTGTACCCACATGCAGGAAACAGGACCAGTGTGTGGTGTACTTGGGCATAGAATGTCCCCCCAGGCCACCAGTGCTCTCCCAGGCAAAGGTTTGACATAGCTGTGAAATTAGTACAGAACCAGAGTCTATTTCCAGATGGCAGTTTGGATGAGACTGCAGAAAGGAGACTTTAGACATAGGAGTGCATGCAGCTCTTGGCCTATTTTATTCAGCAATCTAGACATATTTCTGCACCATATCAAGGTATTTTCTTCTACTTTGTTGCCTTCTATCCACCACCATTCTTGCTGTCCATTTTCTTGCCCCTTTGCATCACTCACTCTTGTCTTCTTATAGTTATATTGTGTAACCCCCAAATAAATCTTCTCTAAGGGCCTTCTGTCTCCCTGGAAACAGTGGGAACTGATGCTCGTTTTACTAGGGCAGCAGCATGCACAGCCAGCAATGCCCACGTCTTACCTTCTTTGAGCAGGGACTATTCCAGAAAAAGAGAAATTTTGCAAAACTGAAATAGGGATATTCTGTGAAATTAAGTTAGGCACATTAAAAATATATCATGATAAGATCAGAGGGGCTGGCCACGCTCCTATTCCAGGGTCATTTGCCAGCAGGTGCCAACATGTAAGGTAGCAGATCATCTCATCACCCTGATACCCAGATACACCTCATAAGAATATGATATCCCTTCAGATTCCATGGAGTGGACTGTCCCCTTGCTCTGCAGCTGCTAGAAAAATATTTAAGAAAAATAAGGGGAAATGGCAACAGGCAGGTTGATACTGACACACACCGTGCTGTCATGGAGCCTGCACAGGACTCCCAAATTTCTGTCAGTATGTGCAGGCAGTTAGCTGATCCCGGTGGGTTGACAACAGTGTGAGGGACAGCAGGGACACTGAGGCAACATTTCCTCCTTGGGACAGAATTAGAGGAATGGGGACAAGGATGCAGTGGTGCCAGAGGCCAGGAGAGGGAGTAGGAACCCATGGCAAAGGGAGCAGTGAAAAAACCCTCCACACCCTCTTCCTTGGTGGTGGGATTGATGGATGCTCTCCAGGAATCAAAGCAGGGGTGGCACATGGCGAGAAGGAGGAAGACAAACCCGTGCTTGACTGGTTGCATGGTGCTCTCTGTGGGGCTGACAGGAACCCTGGCCACTGGTAGCACAGCCTGCCCAAAATGCTTCCCGCAAGGAAAGAGCGTCCCTGCCCGGGACGTTGTATCCTTGCCTATCCGCTCAGGTCGGCAACTTGCTGCCTGCCATGACGTGCTGAAGTGAGAAATGTTTGATAAGTGAGTTTTCAGTGGTATCATCAAGCAGGCAGCAGCAAGTGGATTTAACACTTGGATTATGAATTATTGTGACCCATTTTGTGAAGTGTTTTGTGGACAATCAGATATGTTTGTTTCTGTTTATGTGTATGTGTGTAAAACTGTGTGTATATACCTACTGGATTTTTCAACCTATAAATAGTTTATCCATGTTTATATTTTATATAGATACATGTGATTAATTATATGAATAACTAAATATATTTTTATCCAATCTTGTGATTCCCAAAACATGCACACTCCTGCAGACTGTAATCAAAATGTCAACCACTTTTCCCACCTTTATAATGTGAAAATGGTGCAGACTGTGGATGTATGTAACTAAAACTTCACTTCCTTACTTCTGTGTACTCTAGTTATGAAATAATATTTAGACACTTTCAGGCTTCAGGATAATGTAAATGATGTGATAACTTTTGAAAAATCAGACCAAGACTAATCAAACAGCAACTTATTTGTTCATTTGTTTTGGTTTTGGTGTAAAACTGAACTGGCTTTGATAGGTTGATTTTTAAGCATTTAAAGTGAGTTGAAGCCTGTTTTTCAAGTTTCTAACTTGTTTTTCAAAATAGGTAGCATGTGGGTTTTTTATTTATTTATTTTAGTTGATGGTTTGTTTGTTTGTGTTTTTTTTCAAATTTATTTCAAGCCTTGAAAAGTTCATGCATTGATGATAACATCTCCTTTATTCCTCCTATCATTCTCCTTCTTGAACCCTGAGAGGAACTATCTAGGAAGATGTCTTCTCAAAAAGAGCAGTCAGGCATCGGGACGGGTTGCCCAGGGAGGTGGTGGTGCCACCGTCCCTGGGGGTGTTCAAGGAAAGGTTGGACATGGTGCTTAGAGACATTGGTGGTAGGGTGATGGTTGGACCAGATGGTCTTTAAGGACTTTTCCAACCTTAATGATTCTAAGTATCCTTACTCTTTTTCCTGATATCAACACATAGGTCCCTTTGAAACTAGGAGCAGATTAAAAATCAACTTTACTGTTGCCTGGGTGAAGGTAGAAGAGAGAACTAAAGTGAAAACAGCCACTTCCAAGCAGAGAAATAATTGTTTCATCATCTTTGTCTCTGAAGAGAAGGCTCAGGGCAAATCGCATCAAAGTCTATTAATATCTGAAGGGAGGGTGCAAAGAGGACAGAGCCAGGCTCTGTTCAGTGGTGTCCAGTGCCAGGACAAGAGGCAATGGGTACAAGCTGGCACACAGGAGGCTCCCTCTGAACATCAGGAAGCACTTCTGTGTTGTGTGGGTGACGGAGCACTGGCACAGGTTGCCCAGAGAGGCTGTGGAGTCTCCCTTCCTGGAGATATCCAAAAGTCACCTGGGCAGGGCTCTGGGCAGCCTGCCCTCGGGTGCCCTGCTTGAGCAAGGGTTGGGCCAGATGCCCTCCAGAGGTTTCTTCTCACCTCAGCCACTCTGTGATTCTACCCTGCCATAGACTCCTTGCAAGACAGCCATCACCTCACTGCCACAGATATTTCCTAATTACTTGCATCATACCACCACTGACGATACAAGATTTACCTCACTTCAGTCAGACTTGTGACAGCACCGTGTGTTGTTAGCTGGCTTTGTCGCAGTAGCAAGTGGGTTCTGTGGGCAGCTCAGCATGGGGCAACTGCCCCGGGGACACCCACTGCCTCCACAGCTCAGCAAGGACTGGTCTGAACATAGCTGGAATGTTTTAGTAGGCTAGTTAAAATGTAAAATTACACTGTTTCATTATAGGAGATCAAAAATAACGGTACTTAATACCATGTTTCACACTGACTGAATGGCCCCAATCGAAATCAGATCTCTTCCATGCAGACTGGGAAGTCATGGAGTAAAGCGGGTAATAATTCTCTCAAACATGCCCACCCTACCTAAACACAAAAAAAATAACCATCAGCTGAAGACTGGGTGCACAGAAACAGGCTTGGGATGCTCCTGGACTTCATAGTAGTCAGGTGAGGTGGCATTTGTGTGTGTTAGTGTCTTATTTTTACTCCATGTACCTTAAGCTTATGAGAAACGTATTGCATCACGCTGAATGTCAGTCTCAGAGCAATGCCTTGCTGTGGGATTTTCCAGGGTTTCTATGGCTTCGGTTTTTGTTCTCCAGGAATGACAAGTAATTCTTTATCCCACACCTTCCCCTCACACAGCAAGCATGAGGATCAAGTGGATGAAATTCCTATATTGTGGTAGCATCTGGCCCACCTTGACAGCTTATGTTGGGTCATCTTTGAAAAGCAGTGACAACAGTCTCTAGGAGAATGAAGTACTTAGGATTTTCTCTTAACCCTTTTTTAAAAATTTTATCTTCTTTGTTCCATTATCTACTGTATTTCCTGGTGACAACCTCAAAGCAAAACAAACAAACAAATGTCACCCCAAGAAGGGACTTTCTCAGTCGAAAACACATATTAAATGTTCTGTGATTATGATGAATTGTGGAGCTGAGATCAGACAAGTGTGCACATAATGTTTCCATTATTTTGTCCTCTTTAAATTAAAGCTTGATGAGAATCAATGTCAGTGTCCTTGCCCTTGTGAGAAGCAAGGCAATACTTCACCCAGAAGTATGAAAGTGGTCGATACTTCTAAATGAAAATAGTTAGCGATGTAGTATGTATGTATAAAATACTAAACCTACAGCAAGGGCACAAAGTGCCCACCTGCTGTCTGAACATGGATAAAGATATGTGATTTTGACCCCTGTTCCTTTATTGCAAACATGTAAGAGACTTTCATGGGAAGGCAGAGCTGAACTGGCTTTACTGTCCAAAAATGACGGAGTGAGAATGAACAAAGTATGTTTGTAGCAGAAAGCAAAACCAAGAAAGAGATAATTACATTAATTTATCTTTCCCTATTAAATTCAACTTTCGTATTTATTTCTTAATGGACTAATCTCTGCAATTTGCCAGATTTTGAGCTGGTATTTTTTAATACCATAATGTAATGGATTCTGTTCCTCTCAGTATGCCTGCTCCAAAAAATTCTGCCAAGTAGATCTGAATCTTCTTTTAATGCAAATACTTCACTTTCAGCTGGATACAGAGTATCCCTATATGATGCAATGTTCCACTTGAAAATACATTATCTAAATTAATTTCCTTAGATTTGTAGAGAATACAGAGAAGTAAACCTCAGGCTTCTGTCTTTATTGCTATTAACATTCTAATTGTTCTGTTAAGTTGAAAAACATAGAGTTATAAATGTTTTAAACTACCAATGAGTTATAGAATTTTAAAAAGAAGTTATAAGGATTTCATTAAATAAATATTAATAGCAATAATTGTTCCTATAGTATTGCACAAATTAAAAATTTCTGTATATTCTGGGAGGAAGTTCAAAGGCATTTTGCAAGAGCTTAGCAAAAAAAAGGTATCCTAAAGATGCTACTTGATGCACTTTCCATCCTATTGTACAATAAAGTACTTTGAGTGTACTTTGTTCTGGATTTGTCTTAGGAGATGCAGTAAACTATGCAATAAACTTGCCACATTATGTTTTACCAAACAGAATTTTGTCTCCAAAAAGTATACTATGCAGATCAGGCTGGACTGTGTGTGGCCTGCCGTGATTATTGATATTAATCTTTGCTTTTCATATTTTCATTTTTCTAATGCAATTGAGAAATTATGGCCATAATTATAAAGACATTTGCCATTTATATTCCATGATAATCCATAGAATTAGACATTGAAACAAAGGTAGTTTAGGTAGTTTTGTTCAATTTATTTAGATAGTACATAATCAGATATCAATTTCTAGCACAGTGATGTGACTTCTCTTCTTATACCTTCATCTCTCCTCTTGATATGCTTTATTTTTTAATTTTTTTTCAGCTTTCCTTCTTGTGTCTTCTCTATCTTTTATTTCTGCTTTCTTTGTCTCTCCTCTCTCTTCCTTCCTCTACTTCTTCCTCTTTCCTCCTTCATCATTTTTCTTTTTCCTTACTCTTTTTCATCTCCTTTGTTCTTTCTTTTCCTTCTGCATTCTCCATGGCATTACTTTTCTTTCCCTGCTTTCTTGACTTCCCTTTCCTAAGTTCTCTTTTTCCTTTTCTTCTCATACAAGGCTAGATTACAGGAGGATAACAGTCTGATAGACATCAGCATCTTTCACAGTGGTTCCATTCCATTGGCAAATACTGCCCAAGAGGGTAAATGCTGATAACTACATTTGTACGTAGATAGTGTGTGGAATAACACCAGTACAAGGTTAGATTGTAATTTGTGGTTCACAGGCAGGTACAAAAACAGGTTCTCTGACCTAGTAACCTTCTAATTTAGCATCAAAAGACGATGAAATATAAGCTTAGAAAGGCATAGGGCATACTGTCCTTAATATGTGGCTTTTCTTTGTGAATCCATCACAGTTTTAACATGTGATTCTGGGCAAGACAGACAATTCCAATGTGTCTGTTTCATCATCTGAAAAGGTGAGAATCACATTCCTGCCTTACAACCTGTTGTGAAAGGAACACTGGTAATCTATGCCTCAAGTATTATGGAAGAGTCTGTCAGGATTATGAAGTATTGATATTTATTTTTCTCCTACATCCAACACTGTATCCATCTCTCAATGTGCAATATACATAAGTACATAACTGACCGGTTATTTCCTAATATATCCATGCTAGTCATGTGTACTGCAATCACTCAGCATCAGTGCATCTCTTAACAACCTCATTGACTGTGATTTCTGATAATAACTGCTGCATAATACAAACCTCTCCACACCCTCAATAACCAGTTCTGGCCTCTCTAAGAGATTCTTAAATATTTAACTCTCTGCACTGTTAAGACAACTAATTTATGCAATACAGTAACAGAAACTCTGAAATAGAGTAGGTTTCACTTGTGGTAAACCTCTCAAGCACTGATATATTTGCATACTCATAGACATAAACACACAAAAATAGATGTTATAGAGGCAGAGAGACAAACACCAATTCTAGTAGTCGCTTACCCAGTAGTTGTTAATGTACAGAGTGTGATACTACAGTATTCTTTCCTCATGCAGGCTGAAAGCTGAAAGCATAGTGTTTCATTTGCTGATCTAACATGTCCCAACTGCTTAATTCTGGGGATAAATAACACACTTTAATCTGTCTTTGGTCAGTAGCAGAGACAGTTCAAGCATCCCCTTACTGTTGAAGATCATCTAGTCCCTGAGTTGGAAGGACCTCTGCTGGAGGCAGAAGCAGAAGTGTGATTACAGCAGTCTGCTCAGGGCTTTATCCAGTCAGGTCTTGAAAATCTCTAAGGACAGGGGACTATACAACTGCTCTGGGCAGCCTGTGCCTCTGCCTTGCTGTCTTACTGGGGAAAGTGGTTTCTTACATTCAGTCTGAACTTCCCTTGTTTCAGCTTAAACCCATTGCATCTCTTCCTCCCACTTTGAACCTCTGTGAAGACTCTGGAATTCTCAATTTCTTCAAGTTACTGTCAAAGATACATCCTGTGACAGGTCTCTGCAACCATGGGGGTCCCTGTGGTGCCCTGCTCTCACCAGCTTCCAGTTAGAGAACAACCCATTAGACATCATCCTCTCAGCCCAACAAACCAATTTCTTTACCCACCCAGTCTACCACCCCTCCAGACTCTAACATCTGATTGTCTTGAGTACAAGTGTACTGTTGGAGAAAGAGCTGAAAGCCTTGTAGAATCAAAGTAAATGTCATCCATTGCTCTCCCTGATCCACTAGCCTTGTCACTTTAGCATAGGAGGCAATCAAGGTCGTTGGACATAGTTTACCCTTGGTCAACCCACACTGACTGTTCCCAGCCATGTTCTTCTCTGTATGCCCCGAGATGTGCACAGATGTGCTCTAAGAGCAGTCACACCACAGTTCTATAACAAAAATAATAATTAAAAAAAAAAAAAAAAAAAAGTGTATTTGTGCAGAACTAATTCTGCAGAAAAATAACCTGGACAGAAATAGTTTCATTTTGTACTTGATGATGTCTGCTGTGATCCAGTTTGCTGCAGGGCTGTGTTTTCACATGTGCCATGAGTACAGTGGGGGAGGTGTGGAGATGGGAACCAGTTCAGGGCAGGAAGGGTGGTGACTGATGAAACCAGTCTAAGTGTCTCCACTGATGAATATATTAAAAGTTAATCCTTGAAATCCCTTAAATTGCATGTAAATGCATATGAATATTGCTTGTCATGTCTTTGTAGAAGTTTACTGCAGCTTCCTACACAAACTGGTTGCGCATTCAAAGTGAAGATGACGTGTTTACAACAAATAATTTGTCCCTTGACTGTTTAGTGCATGTAGTTACAGTAAATAAAGTAGGATTTGTATTTTGTTAATCTCTTGGTCTTTGTTGTACTCTGCATTTGTATGGTAGGTTACAGTCTCTTCTCAAGTGAAAATGGAACGTAAATAAAGAAAGCTTGGAGGAAAAGGTTATTAGGGCTTTTAACGAAAGCCCACCACACAATTGTGAAATATGTACAGATTTGCAGTGCCTTAATGATTACACTTTTTATAACTGCAAAAGTATATGTTCTTCCATGCACTGAACTTAATAAAAGCCAAAAACAAAACCCTAAAAAAAAAAAAAAAATCTATTTGTCTTATAAAGCAAATTAAAAGTTTTAAATTAAGGAATTAAAAAGATTAAAAGATCCGCCATGTTTACTTTATGCTTCTAGAGTGTGTTTACTACTTACTTTATGCTTCCAAGAAACAATGACTTAGAAGTTTTTTTGAGCATTCTCTGATTTTGAACAACTGTTCCAGCTACTTTTTGAAGGTTGTCCCTTCAAACTTGTCCCAAATTATGTTGTTTTCTTTAGAGAACTGGTGGGCTTTATAGCACTTTTGGTAGTCTAAAATCCTAAGTATAGAGATTAAGGCAGGGGTTACAAAAGAACAGTGGACAAAAGACAGTGCAACACTTTAAGTCTTAGTAAAGAAATCTCAGTACTCTATTTGCCTCCACGTGAAACATAAGCTCCAAAAGGGATTTGACACAGTTAAATGGTACAGTTGAGTTCACTCTGCTGGTCTATGTGAATTCTGTGTGAAGAAACAAAGATGGTGTGTTCCAACCGTAAACTTAATACTGGCCCATTTCAATTCCTGATTCTGTTTGAGCAAGTCCCATTGAACCAGCCTCCTTGTTATGTGATAGTACTCTATTGCACTACCCATACCCTTATGGTTCACGTGCTTCCAGCTCATATGTTAATAAACCAGTCAAGTCACTGATTTCAACAGCTTTGACATCACCTCCAAGCTGCAATCCTACAGGTCTGAACCTGTTGTTTTTTCAGCAATGCCTATGTTCCTCCCTGGGTGGGGGTGGTTATAATCACATATTCCCACCTCCATCATACTGCTGCTAGTTTATTCTCTTTCTTACACATTTATATAAGAGTTGAGATGCAAGGGTGCTAGATGCAGTAGAAGATACTTTCCAGTTCAGAACAATTGTGACACATTTGCTAATAAATACACGCTTGGCACCTGCACATTTTTTCCTGCCCCATCTCAATGTCATTTTCTATTCCTGATTCCTGCTCCGTAATTCACCAGCTTCTGCTGTTAATTGATGCTTTCCATGTTTTACCAAGAAAACTGAGTTTTCTAAATTGCAATGTATAAGGTATTTAATGCCTTAATTTTTGTAATCTCTCACTTCACTTTGTAGATCAGATCCTTTTTTTGCTGCATGTTTCATCAGTCATTGCTAAGCAGAAAAAAAAAAAAAAAAAAAAAAAAGTTAAAAAAATTGAACTCGTAATTAATATTCAGTAGTCTATATAGAAACATAATGGAGGTTCCATCATAGGAACACGAGGCACTGCATTTGATCAAACTAAAGGTTCTGTTAGACCAAGAAATTATTTCTGACAGTGGCCAATAGGAGAGATATTTAGGAAAGTGTGTAGGAAATATGTCTCCCACATCTTGCCATGAAGTCTTTTTGTGTTGCACAGCAGAAGTATGAGAAACAGCAACCATAAATTGAAACAGGAGATATTCTGACTGTATATATAGGGAAAAAATATCACCAAGAGAATTAATCATGAAACAGGTTGTCCAGAGAGGCTGAGAACCCTCCCTCTTTGGAGACCTTCAGAAGCTGTGAACAGCTTGGCCTGTATTTAGTGTTGATCCTGTTTTGAGCTAGAATTTGACTAGGTGACCCCGGTCTTTCCGACCTGAATGATTCATTGATTCAAACCTTAGAGGAGTAATTGCCCCTCTGCAATCAGAGCTATCACATCTCTGAGCAGTTCTTGTTCTGATTGCGTGTGTCTAAATTTGTTCATCATGAAATGAACAGCTGCAGTTTTGTCTGTTTTAAAGGCAACAGTATTTAGAGTATAAATTCATAGATTTTTACTCTAAGTCCATTATTATTTTTATTCAAACATTGGCTCAAATGCCCTCTTCTTAAAAGCATGGACTGACATCTGCAGCTGTCAAAAAGAAAGCATCAGTAACACTTGCAGTACACCTTCTTCTGTGGAAAGAAGCGTACCTGATAGAAAAGCTTAAACCATAGTCCCATGGGGCAATTGAGTGCATCTGAGATGTACTTGTAAGATGTGTATCTGCTATAGGCATCAGCCCTTCTTTCTACAATAATAATGCAACATCCCTCTATTTATGATATGAACATCCAGTAATTGCATCCTGTTTGTCTCTTTATCCAAATGTTCATGAACTATAGTAATAATAAGAAGCACTTAAGTAATATTATGAAGAATTTACACTATTTGTTGTACATTCAAAATAATCTATGAACAGTTTGAGCTTTTTTATTGGTTTGGCAGCTTGTATTTCTAGAGAAAACTAGAAATTAATCCTGCAGACTGGTGTCTTGGCAGTTGCAGCTAGGGCCAGAAATCCTAATTTGTCTGAAAAAACATATGTGCTCCACACCATAGTTGTGGCAAGACTAAGGCAGGGCACAGTTAATCAGCATTTAAATCTGGGATCTTGCGAATCTCCATTCCAGTGGAGACAATTTGAAAACAGTTTTGCATTGTGAAGGGACTAATTTAACAAAAGGATTCTGTTAACATATTGATTTCAGACTCAGTGAGCAAAGACATGCATTTTTGCTTATTGTTTCTGAAAATAGTACAAGAAGTTAAGGGCGTACAATGCTTGTCAGATCTCAAGGAGTCGTAACCCATTGCCAGTTCAGACATACATAATTTTTTTTTTGTAGAACTTGACTTGAGATGACTAAACTAAAAGATTTCCTGTCATGTTTGATGAACGGGAAGCAAAAATCATTTGTCCTTTAAGATGTCCTAGGAGGCACTGAAGAAATTTCAGAGACTGTCCAACATGGCTTTGATGAGAAAGTAATTAAAGTCACTGACTGAGCTGTCCACATGTTTGAGTCAGATAACAATGTAATTGACTGTAATGGTTCCCCTGCTGAAGGACGGTAATCAGAAGATAAATGTGACTGAAAACAAATTTGCTGATGGAAATTTTATTGACATTTCTAGCTAGTAGTAATAAGTCAAAAAATTAGGTTTAGTGTATGCAAGAGTTAAATAGGCTATGCTATGCTGATTTTGAAGAGAAAAAATAAAAGTAAAGGGAATATAATTCAGTGACTATTTTCTTTCTTTGTTTTGATAGCCTACTATTCATAGTTTACAGTTACTATTATTGTCTCTTTTGTCTTGCAGAGGTTATCACACATGCACCTCAGCTGCTCTACCTACAGCAACTGACTTTGCAAATAGTGCTGATGGACCCAGCCTACATCACACCCTCATCACAGCACACAGCAGCTTTAAGAACTCATCTATTCCCTCCCCAAGATGGTTAGAAACTAATTTTAACTACAGATAATTTTGTAATTTGCAGGCAAAGAAGTCAGTTTGACATATTCCTCTTAGCCTGATTGAATTAATTTTAAATGCTTTGGCAGCTTTTCTCCTTGCTGCTGTTAAAAGAATTGTAGATAATGACACCACTCACAGCTGATCTCAATCCTTCCTCAAAAAGAAGAAAATAGCAACCTCTACAAAAAACACAACTTTATGTTTTTTGATCTTCATACACTTTGAATTGCTTCTTGTCTCCACCCACCCACCAACCCCCAACCCCCTACACAGTTTTTTGTCAATTCAAGGTCACATGGCTATTTTGGAACTTAAAGTAACTAAGTATAAATATTCTGTTTTTTTAACTGCATGCAGTTTTCTGGGTACACTTAGAATCAACTAACATTTTCCATTTCTTATGTCAACTTTTTACAAGACATGATGCAAATCAGCTGGGAGAAACAGCTGGTTTTACCCCTAAAACTCAATGTGCGTTGGAGTACATCGGTCATAGTCCTCTGCCAGTGACTGATATGTCAGCCTTGAGGAAGTTTCAGCTCCTTAGTCAGAGGGGCACCAAGAGCCCTTTCTGTGAACCAGAATTTAGCCCTAAATTTCAGCTGCACAGTTCTCATAGCTGCTGAAGACACTAGTGCCACTTTTAGGAGTATCCTGAATTTGTATTACTGACAGCAAAAGTACTACCTTTAAGTAGTACATAAAATAAATTGGATTTGAAAGTAACAAACTCTACACCACACTTTTCTTCCAATACTGTTCTTCCAGAAACATTTCAGCACAGAATTATGTGTAAGGGGAATATTTGAGGGCTGGAACACCTCTTCTATGAAGACAGGCTGAAGGAGTTGGGGTTGTTCAGCCTGGAGAAGAGAAGGCTCCGGGGAGACCTTATAGCAGCCTTCCGGTACCCAAAGAGGGCCTACAGGAAAGCTGGGGAGGGACTCTCCTGGAGTGTCTCAGGGAGTGTAGTGATGGGGCAAGGGGACAAATAGTTAAAAGAGGGTAGATTTAGATTAGATACAAGGAACAAATTGTTTACTATGAGCGTGGTGAAGGCTGCCCAGAGGGGTTGTGGATGTCCCATCCCTGAAAGTGTTCAAGGACAGCCTGGATGGGGCTCTGAGTATCCTGATCTAGTGGGAGGTATCCCTGTGCATGGCAGGGGGGTTGGAACTAGAGGACCTTTGAGGTCCCTTCCAACCTGAGCCATTCTATGATTCTATGGTTCTATGGTTCTATGATTCCATGCTTAAGGCGTTATTTTTAAGGGAACCCACAGCTTGCCTTCAATTTCCATGTAAACTTATCACACACCTGAGCAGTAGAAGTGCACTCACAACTTTTTATATCTCTTAAATGGTGATGACAAATTCTAGGCTCATAAATCATTCTTATTATTCAAATTCAGCCTATAATCACAAGATAAGTTTCAAAGCAATAGTTGTTCCTATCCCCTCCTGAAGCTGGTCACTCATGTTTGTGCTGGTTGCATCTGCTTATGGCATTAACTTCTAAACTGGATCACTTAAGTGATCAAAAATTTTACATTCCTGTATTTCTCAAAGGCTTTCATAATGATGTAGATGCTTCTGTAGATAAAATGAAGTTTAAAGCATGTGAGGATGTTGGGGGAGGAAGGGGACAAGAATTTTTCAAGCTAGTCTTGATTAAAAGGAAAAAGGATGTTGGACCAGACCTTCATCCTTTAAAATCACAGGCTTGGAAAATATAAACTGAATACAGGGGGAAAAAAAAATGAGAAAAAGAAAAAAGAAAAAAAAAAGAAAAAAGGAAAAAAAAGAGTGATGTTAATGGTCAGTTCTTTGTAGATGACTGTGATATATTGATTGATCCTTCAAATCTAAACTTCAGTTTAAGAAGTTTAATCAAAGTACCGGTACAGCTTCAGGCATTTGAATGCTTTTACCAAGGCTCATTATGAATAATATTCGCCTCAACTATAAATGTTTCACTAAATTCACTAAATTCAGGTTCATCTTTTTTTTTTTTGGAATCCTTGAAGTTAAGCATTCGCCTAAGTTTGGGCCCTCTTCATTGTTATGAGTCCCCTGCTAAATATATATATAGAGAGAGCTGATAAATGTTTTTAAATACATTTTATGGAAGGAAAAATCTCATTTTTTTCTTGTACAAATGGCTTTATTCATGATGGTTGTTCAGAAACTTTAGCCCTGCCAAAACATAATGTGTAGCTCTTTCAGATAACAGTGGCCTGTGATCACCAAAATGAAATGACTGAAGCCCCAGAAAATGCTTCACACTGAGATCCAGTGACATCAATACATTAATTCTTTCGAAAGCATTTTTCTATTTAGCATTGGCTCTAAGTATGAAAGTAATTTTTACCTGAAATTCAGTTCTAGATTCAGTGTCACAAGACACACAAATTTCTTGGCAGACTTTTCCTACTTTTCCATTGTGCTAATGATAGGTCTTTCTGAGCTCCACAGACCATGCTTAAATGAACCCTATGCACAAACAAAATGTATTAGTTTTCAGCCAGATCATCTTGACAAGCCACCAATTGCAGAGCTGTGCAAGTGCTGGTGCTAGCACAAGGGATGCGCGGGAGTGAACAGAATGGAGTAGGAGTCTGAGAGCCCTGCAGGGAAAAGGAGAAGTGGGCTGGGAGACCTCAGCCCTGATTTTCTGGAGGAGAAACTCCTACTAACCACCCAAAAATCTCGCTTAATCAGAAATCTGTTGATTAAATTGGTGGTTCACTTAGAGAGGGTCAAAGACAAAAGTACAGTGAGGATATCTGAAAGTATATGAAGGAGTGAATCCAAATGCTTATGTCTTAGAAATGGTTTGGCCAAATTTATGATCATTATGAAAAACAAAAAGACAGCATTCAATCTTCAGCAACAGCTCTTTACAAGGTCAGAACAAGAACTTGTCTTATGATTCTGATATATAAACTGAGTAAAGGAACTGCTGAAATGAAATCAAATTGTTGCTTGCATTATTATTTTCCTACTCTCGTCACAGAAGAAAAAAATGATTTCTAATGCAAAATTCATATACATATTTTACAGTGTGGGATATTCACTAATAAAAAGCAAGTTTTTACTGGCAAAGACTGTCAGAAATAGAGCTAAAACTATGTATTTTGATGCTTGAAGGCTAAATCTTGACCTGGTCTATACAAGATTATGTCTTTAGTTTAAGCAAAATGGTTAATGATTTAACTTCACTGGGCTGAAATATTTAAAATCTGAATCCAAATTTTCACTGTGATCCACTTTTACTTTATTGCCATTTTGAGTGAACAGCTCAGGAAGAGAATAATGCAGAGATTTAAGCATAACAACTCAGAAATATTTAATTTTCTGTGTGGTCTCATAACTGAGTCACTGAAAGACCTTGTGCTAGTTTTCTAACCTTCTCCCTACCTTGTTTGTTCCTCAGATAAAATTAAGACTTTAAATTTCCTTTCCAAAACCTGCATAGTCCCCTCATATCAATAGTGACCAAACACTAAACACATTTTGCAGAGGCTCTGCAAGGGCTACTTACTTTGTACAGCACCTCAAAGATTAAAATGATTTGTTATATTGCAAGTCACAGTGTAGGCAACTTACTCTAGAAGGTCAGTTCAACAAAACACAAATAAAAAACCTCCAAATCAGCTACATTGCACTCAGTGCTTGGTGAACTCCCAGCGCTTGCTGTTCTGACTGCAGGGACACATCTCAGCTTCACCTGACTGCAAATAAGAGCTTCTTCAAAGCCCCTAAGCCTGGGAGGTTTTGCAACTCTTTTGAAGCCCTTTCCTCAGCATTTGTTACTGGGTCAGCCAGAGTGCAGGCTATTGGGGATCCCTTCTTAAGCATCTACCTCACCTCAGTTTGTACGTCACCCAAACTGAGAATAAAGTACCCACATCAGCACTGGAGGTTTCACTGCAACGTGCAGTATCATTGGTGAGTGTGGATGAAATTATCAACATTGTATAGAAAACTGTGTTTTCTAATCAGTTTCTAACAGGCCTACTTTCCTTCTTTGAGAGGGTGGTGCCCTCTCTAGCCTAACCACTTATCATCTTAGAAAGATCTGCGCAACAGCTCCCAATGCGTTAGGCAACACCAAGAGCTTTTCAGTTTCTTTTTTGTCTGCCAGCTAAGGTAGTAGCCAATTGAAATGATTGCTCAGCAGCTCCTTCAAATTGAAATATTATTTACAGTTTCAGGTACAGAGAAAACAGATGGGACATAGACCCTGCTTAAATCCTGAGCCTTATAAGCTTCTTCATCCAGGCAAGACACCTGCTTCATTCTCTCTCCCAGAGAATGCAATGCTGTTGCTGTTGCAGCACCTCCCCACCCCAGCTTCTTAAGAGCTTCTCTAGCTGTTTAAAACTTTAAAGCTCTGACATAAGTCATGTGTCCCCCAGATACCTGTGCTCATAATCCATGATAATATCTTCACTTGCTTCATTTTAGGAATGAACTCTTTCTGTATTTGCTTTTTACCTGCAGTAACTGCATAGTTTCCTACTATTGCATCTTTTTTACATTCAGGGAAGATAATTTCAGCTAAATTAAGTGAATAGCCCATTTTCATCCATCAAGAAGTCTGAAAGCCAGGGTCCCTAATTCGTGGGTCAGAGATGTCTACGGTACCTAGAATATCTCTCAGGTACTATCTGATTTCACTCAAATAGTCAATAGTCAAATAGCTGAGATCCTAGTGAGATGCAGGGAAAAAAAAAAAAGGAAGTGGTTCAGAGCTGCACTACTCTGTTAAGTAGTCATGATCCCAAAGGCAGGTGAGAGGAAACTTGGAAGAATTAAAGAAATGTGTATTGAAAGATGCCTAAGCACTTTGGGCCACACAGCCCACTGCGAACACCTCAGACCCAGATTTACTGTCCTTGAATCACAATCTTACACAGCTCTACTGGCATCTCTACAGCTACAGATCAGGAACTGCTTTATCTAAAGGTGTCTTCAGAGAAAACCTGTACTTACACAGATGCTGGTCTGTGTAAGCAAATTTCAGTTGTAAGGCTAAAATGATCAGTGGTTGTTCCCTCTGTTTCTTCATGGCTGCTTTATGTATTTCTAATTAGGAAAGTAGCAGACAGTGGATGTACAGGCTATGCTTTGTTGTTGTTTGTTTTGTTTTGTTTATTTGTTTGTGTTTTTGTTTTGTTTTGTTTTTCCTTAGATAGCTCTCTCACTCTCCTTTAGTTTTACCAACAATGAAAATCCATGGTCGCTCAGTTTAAAATTCAGGTCTGAAGTTCCTCTTTCTGTGCACAGTTCTTTTTCATCCTATGTTAAATGTCAGCATGTTTCCATTTTTTAGAGATCCTTAACTTTTCTTTAAAAGATTTTTGTACCATTGAATATTTGGGAGCATTAATAAACTCCTTGTTCATTTTTAAACATAGCGTTTGTAAGAGGAGTGCAAGGCAGGAAAAGAAAGGCAAGATCTTGTCAATATCAGGAAGACACCATTGGCTTTTCTAATGTTGTATCCCGATAAATGTAATCACAAAATAAGAATATCACATCAGATAGTATCCAAGCAAGTATCAGGAAATCAACATTTCAAGTGTATTTAGATGTATAGATGACTGTAACCCTAAAACAAATGTAGATTACATAGCCTTAGATGAATAACTTGTTGGTATAAATAAATCCCTCACCACAGCTTTTATCAGAAACTCCTGGTATGCGTGGTGACCCTTATGTGACTGCTAACTGCTGAGTCTGTTTGTAAAAAGCCTAGTTAGTCACAGTATTATCAGCACTATCAAAGAAGCTCTTAGAAATGAGTCTGACATTGAACAATACCTTTGAATGATGTAACTTTTATTTAGCAATTTCAAGAATTCCACTTGGTTGTATAATTCTTCTCAACAGATGCAATGGCAGCAATTAATCAATTCATGAGCCATTTATCTCATATGTGCTCAACAAATGCATTTGAACTGCCTTATATCCATACTCAGTGCACACAGTTAACTGTGTTTGCATCACTAGGATCTGAGAAAAGCTAGGCAAATCCTCATACTGCCTTTCCAGAACCAAGAAAAAAACTTTCCTATGAAATGCATCAGTAACCCACGGGTGCCAATGTGCAGAGGAATAGGAAGAACCATTCGGTGCATATATACAAGCATGGTAAAAGGCTGATCTTCACAGTCTTTTGATTGAGCTCAGGTGTGATACCCCTTTGTACCAATGCAATATCTGGAATGACTTTAATTTAAGGGTTTGCTAGTAAAGGAGCTTCCTGGTGCTGAGCCGTTACAGCTTAAAGGCTTACTCCTGCAATCAGTGCATCACCCTAATGTCATTTCTGTAGTTGCCTACAAAAAAACAGACAGTAGTGTGGACAAGGCAAAGGAAAACAACATTGTGCAATCCTTTTTTTTTTTTTTTTTTGATTTATTTCTTTTTAGGGGAAAATTATCAATTGCCATTTTGCTAACCCAGTATTTATCAAGTTTCTGAGCCAATATCATGCTGTGTGGCCACTGTATCCCTAACTACTTTCATAATCAGTTGTAGTTGTAGCTGGGCTTTCCAGAGGAGCCTGCAGACACTTGTTTGAAGTTACACTGAATAATATTATAACTGCATAATGTGAACAGAGCCTTTTAATATATATGGAAAAATATCATGCTTACATTTCAAATATTTTTTCTAGTAAGCTTTCATGAATTAAGGAAAGATCTTTTGAAGTCTCTTTATAGTCTCATATTTCAGCTTAATTGAAATACTTGGATAAAAGTGAGAACAAAACTTTAGCATTGAGGCATTCAAGCAGAATATCTTACTTTTCTCAGCACCTTTAAACTGCTTCTAGGGCTGACCTAGTTTGGCCCTCCATAGCTTATAAAATCCTCAGAGGCAAGTAAGAGAAAGATTTAATCTCTAAGTAGCCAGTGAATTAATCATTTCCAAGAAAATTTCTTTATAGTTATGATGTCAGCTTACACTGGCAAATAAAAGTAATATTATTAATACTTACATTTCCTATTTAAAAGGAAAATATAAGTATTCCTACATGAGGACCAACAGCCCTGAAATCCTCAGAAATAGAAGCATGTGTCTAAAGTATCAATTGGTTTTACTTAAGACTTGGATCAATAACATGTTATACAACCTATTAGGTTGTATAAGCTAATTGCAGATATCAATAACATATAACTAGTAACATTGCAGATCTCTTCTTGTACCTGTGCTATCTAACAAATCTGCGTTTTTTAGCTCAGGTTTTAGTGTGTTGAATGTTTTTTAGCTATAGAGGTCCCCATTTTATTCTTTTAAGTTTTACCCAGTATGGCTATCCTTACATGGTAATATCAAAGACTTCAGCTACATAGCACTTCAGTGATACATAAAACTCTCCCATTATAAAATGCACAGCTTACACTTACTTGGGAAACTATACCCTATGTAAAAATGTGAGCAGGATCTATGCACAAACCCATCAGAAAACCTTTAGGTGAATTCTTTCTAATTTTGCCTGCCAAAAAATAGAAAATGAGTTTTCAGACTCTAGGGCCTCCTAGTGAATACACCTTATGACTGATATGCCTACCATCTAATAAAAAGGAGATGTTAGTTCAAGTATATTTTTTCTAGTTTCTGATGGTAGTCTGATGGCCAGAATCTAAATCAAACAGAGCTTTGTCCTTTGAGCTGTGCCTGTGTAAACCTCACTGTTTAATTAAGCAATTGTACCTGAGACCATCCATATCATATAAATGATATATTGCTTCTTTTCACTACTTACTTACCTAGTATCCAGAGAACACTTGAGGGTTTGTGAATAAAAGAAAAACTGGAATTACAAATTCAACAGCTGTTCATGAGAAGTCTTAAAGTTATTGCATGTTTATTGTTCTTTGCATTTAACTCTTCTTATCTAAGGAGCCATTTGGCTGCTGACATTTGACAGGACTACGAGACTGTATTAATCCAGAACAGAGAACAATAATACAAGCTGCCAATTTGATACTTTTCTTCACTAAGGTAGCTTTGATGCTTTTACACAGGATGAATATCAGAATATCATCCAATTTCCGTTTAGTACTCTTCATGAATGATGTTTACAATCAAGGTACAGTATAATGCTTCTGCTACCAAGCCATACATAGCTTTCTTGGCACCAAAGGCAGAGTTTTCTCTGAGACGATCTTTTTTTTTTTTGTAATTCAGTTAATTCAGGAAATCCCAAATTCACTGGCCATGAACCGTGCTGTAAGGTTTATTTGTTTATCAAAGTCATATGCTTGACAGATGACTACAATGGTGAATGGGAACTTTTTTCCATACTGCTATGGCTTCAGTATTAGACAGTATGATGTTATCTTGAGATTTCTTACAATTAGTCATTGTCTTTTATTCTTCCTTGTAGACTTGCAGACAAATAGTCAGAGGAAATATCATGTGCATTAGTGGTTCACAACATCAGGAGTGTTTTCTTTTGCTGCTCACAAGCTCTGATTTAGAAGACTGCTCCAAGTGGTCATTAGTGGGATTTTCTTCATTTATTTATTTTGTAGGTTATGAATTTTATTATGTAGGTTTATTATGTAGGTTATCTATACGTTCCTGAGAATATGCACTGGAAAGACTCCAGACACTGAGTCACCTTTTCAGAATCCTCATGCATGTTCTAGAACCTCTTTGAACTACCAGACTGTGAAGGCCACATACTTACGGTAGCTGGACAGTGGACTGCTTCTCCTAAAAAGGAACAGATTAAACTGTTCATCTTCTCATAAAAACTCTTGACACTCCACGGTGAAAGTCTTGACTATTCTCTAAATAGCCAAGGTAACTCTGGCTTTTGGTTTTCACTGGATTCTCTGACTGGAATCTGAATGTGGAAGAGAAGTTTCATGACCTGTTCACCTCTTCTTGGTAGCAGAAGGACCAAGTTACCAGCACTATGGTTCTTACATTATTCTGGTTTTGTTCTCTTGCAGAAGTTAATGCTTTCCTGTGGGCAATTGCTCTCCTGTCATAAGGTCTATTTAGTGTGGATTACAACTAGATGTGATCTACTCCCAGCTGTATGATGTTTTGTAGGAGGAATGT
Organism: Netta rufina; assembly: GCF_964035555.1. Lineage (NCBI taxonomy): Eukaryota > Metazoa > Chordata > Aves > Anseriformes > Anatidae > Netta > Netta rufina. The sequence goes on from NC_140124.1 coordinate 118,787,113, forward strand.
ATGAACCAATCCAGACTGAAAGGTGATAAATGATAGATGATAAATGGCTGACAGAGATGGCAAGGGGCCATATCGATATTAACAAACCAGGATGACATGATTTGTACCTTAGGTGAATATACTGACCTCCTGCTCTGGCTACCTATAAACAAATTCAATTTCCTTTGCTTTCAGGTGGCCACTTGCTGTTATTGCAGAGTTCAGTCTCACCTTCTTGCACACCACATATCAGACACAAATACCAAAAGAATTTGGGAAATAAGACTTTACCATGTTCTCTCTTTTAAGTAATATGCCAGAACAACAGTTGTTATCACTTCTGAGTAATTTAGCGCTTAGATGTCTAAACAACCTATTTCTTGCTATTGCAGTTGGTATTGCTGAAGCACTGCACTGCTACTGACATGAGTAGGTGTAGTTGGCCAAATACACTTCATGATTAACTTGGATCTTAATGGATCATCTCCTGCATGTTCCATTAAGGTCCATATTTGTCTTCCAAACTCTCTGGAAAGCTCATTTTTAGTATGGGGTATTTATAGAGGGAACTAGGTGTAGTGTTGCATCTAGGAATTTATTTAATTACTCATTTGTCAGAGCATTTGTTGTTGGGGTGAGATTAGATTAATTGTGAAATTAAATGATATGAAAATGCCAAGAGCATAAGGCAGAAGATTATTTGTGCTATGGATCTAAATAATACAATATTTAATAGTTCTTCATAATAAAACAATAAATCCTGCATATGTTTTTGATATAAATAAGACCTAACATCTGACAGAAAGATATGTGTATGACCCATGAATTAGACTTGGCCAGGCCATCAACTTTTGGCAAATGAGGAATCAGATAAAAGACAATCTTTCTACAAGATGCCTTCCACAAAAATACATTGGAATGTGTCAAGACTTGTTTAATAAAGAATTCAAACCTGCCTCTGTACAAAAGCCCCAAGTGCCCCACTTTGTCACCATAAAGAAATAGAAAATGACATCATATAGTACATCATTTAGGCAGTGCAAGTAGATCAGAAACATGCCATTTCCTCAGCTGAATAATTTTACTTCATTATAAGAATAAAGTTGAAGTGTTGAACAAGTAATTACCATAACTAAGGTAAGCATTTTGTTCTATTCAAATAGCAAACCATTGAGACTCTTTACAAATCAATTTAATGACATAGATTCTTCCAGGGTTTTTATTTGGTTGGTTGGTTGTGGGTTTTTTTGTTTGTTTGTTTGTTTGTTTGTTTTGTTTGTTTTTGTTTTGTTTTGTTTTGTTTTGTTTTTCTTTCTGAGTTATAGACAGTGCTTAGTGAGATTGAGATTTTTCAGTGTTCATTACTACATGTTATAATGGTACAATGTACTGAATATATATAACCTCCATATTTATTTTCAATAGGTAATGCATGGTATAATGTGTGACTGTATATGTTGGTCTCATTGAAGGATGTCACTTGTGATGAAGTTCTGCAAAACAGTGCAAGAAAGGCACCAGCTGGCAGTCATTGCCTAGAAAACAGTGGTAATTTCAGTCCCTATGATGTATACGTATAAATAGCCCCTCTGCAAAGCAATGGTAACATTTCTAATACAACCCACAGAAATATGTTCATAGAACTGTTACAATAAAATAAAAATTGGTTGCTTGTGCCATAATGTTAAAGTACATGTCACCAACACGGTCCAAACCATTTGGAACTACTGGTTCAAAATATATTACCATAACAGCTGTAGGGCATACACTTTAAAAAATTGCCTAATTGCCAAAAATGATTCTAGGACAATTGTCTAAGTAGGCAACATTTAGAGATTTTTAAGGACAGCAGGTCCTGTACACATTCTGTTGACTTCACCATGTTCTTCAGACAATTCAGCATAATTGTTCCTCTTACAAGCAGACTTCAGTTCTCCATTCTTGTTATTTACTGGAGGGAGCAGTGACAGATAACATAGTAATAAAAGAAATTCTTGTAAGTAGGCTTAATGGCTTCATTTTGCCTTCTATGCAAGCCTTTTGCAAAGGTACTTGTTCAAATCGCACAATTCTTTTTAACTGTTTTCTTAACTTATTTCATTCTTCATATAAGTGATATCAGCAGGCCTGATGCTTCAAACTTCATTGGTTTGTAAACAGAGATACTGAGCAATACTGAGCAACTGATATGTGGCAGGTTTGCATTTTATCATATTATTACTTATATCTATAAGAAAAATATGTGTCTTCTGATTTAGAGAGCTGATTCTCTTCCGGTATCCTCAGCTTAGTTATGTCTAGAATTTCTAATCATGATAACTATGAAGAGAATTTAAACAGGTCTAGATCCAAAAAGTGATGTGTGCCTGTGTTTGCTTAAAGTCTGAATAAGTGCTGCTGACCACTGTGTGACCACATTCCTTTGTGTGAATATGTTGTCAGGTATTTAGTGACAGCTGTTGAACTGTGATCAGTGTTAAGTATTTCACTAATGATTCCAGTGTATACAAATTAAAATTACTAAATACATTAAAAAAAAAAAAAAAAGAGCATTATACTGCAGACATGCAGACATTTTGGTTTGGTCCCATCCTTAAAAAGTCACTGGACAGCTGTATCGTTTTCTCTCATATCTTTCTGACTAGAACAACCTACTATGTAGCAGGAAAATCCATGAACTGGCACCTGTCAGTCCTCCACCAGGGAATAGTCAACCCTACAGTGCCTGATTTTGCCCTGCAGTCTCTTCTTCATCCTAGTGGAGGCTCCTCTTTTCTCCTATCAAGGGCAAAAATAGATACGATACTACAGTGAAGATATTTCAGTCATGCTTTCAGGCTTTTCTGAAAACTGAAAGTTTAAATTATTTATATCAAATATGAGCTCGTGAGTGCAAAGAACAGTGACTAGGGCATTGTGGTTTCTTTCAGTACAAGAACTGATGGCTAAGAAGGGAAGTTAGCAGATAGTTCATAATGAACAAACAGATGTTGCTTTTCATAGAGCATGTGTTTATAGTACCGAGCTTCTTGCTGGAGGACATTATGGGTGATAAATGTTATGCAAGTCCAAAGGGAAGTTGGGTGCAGTCATGGAACAGAAAAGACTTGTCTGCTAATCTTGCTCAAGCATAAATCCACATCTGGGGAAAGAGGAGAGCATGGCTGTCCTATTTGTGTACTTTTCGCTAGGTGACTGATCTGGGTCACTGCCAGAGTGATAAGGCTCCATGCAACTTTGTCTGAACCAGTGTGGCAATTCCTATGTTCCTAATCTTTTCTTGATTGTATTTATGTATGAGGGCAATTTTTCTTTTGCTTTGCTATTATTAAAAATAATGAGTCATCACCACTGTTCTTTGCAGGCAATCAGGTATCTTTAAAAGACTGACAAATTGGAAAATTATCATAAGATATGTGTCTGTTGAATTAGCTACCTAAATATCGTAGGTTTCTAATACTTAGAATAAACTAAATAAGCAAACATCCACTGCTGTAGGTATTCAGTGCTTATTGCCTCTCAACAGCAAGGCCTGGGTTTCAATCACCTTAATTCTTCTGCCAAGAGGATGGTGTGGATTCCTGCAGAAACTGCAGCAGCCTGCTGAAAATTATCCTAATCAACCTTGTCAGGACCATTATTTCTGGGGATGTCCCCTCCACCATGGAGTCAGTCACACTCATATAAAGTAGCCAGTATAGCCTGTCCAAGGAGCTGATGGGGGGCATGAAATAATGGTGCAGAGCCCACAGCCTCAGTCACATCCTGCAACATAGGAGCATGCACCATACTCAGTTGTCTAAGAAGAAGGCACTAAAGATGTACCAGCTTCACTGGTAAAGCTGCATTAACCTGAATGCAATGGTTTGGCCTGCATGAGACATAATGTCTTTCATTTGTGGTTAATTTCCCATTTAGTAACCGTTACGGCAATATTTTCTTTCAAGGCTTCTTTTTGACAAGACTTTTTATTTTTAGACCGTTTACAAAATTTTAATGATCAGATACTATCACTATTACATTTAAATAACAGGCAAGCAGAAAAATCGATCTGCAGAGAGTTAACATGCAATGGACAGGTCATTTGCCTCTCTGAATTGTATGTTTCTAACCATCACAACACACTTCTGTGAAAAAGAATATTCCATATCCTCAAGCATATTAAACGTAATTAAGGAGAGCATCTAGTATTCTTACAGTGACCCTGAGTAGTGCTGCTACTGTGAGAACAGGACAATGTTATCTACCATGAAAAAGGATATGTAAACACTGACCATCAGCTTTTCCTCTTCCATTCATTGAAGATTAACAAAGCTATGTATTTTTGCCTTGGACTACATGTGACTGGTGGTACCAGTTAAAATGTATTGGCAGCTTATTTTGTTTCATTCATTTTATTCTTATCTCTATGTCTTCATGGAACACATTTTCTGAAAGACCAGAACACTGCATGCATTTGAAGATTTATTGATGAGTTTAAGGGAAAAAGTATGATGCTTTCTGTAAAATATTTATAAGCTTGGAACTATCTGTTCTTCTTAGTAAGAGAAAATAGAGTCTTTCAGTAAAGGAAGGGAAATGGATTAATCTTGCAGTTTTTCCAAAGGTTATTCTGTCGGTTTGGAAAACTGTGGTTTCATAGAAATTAAGGTCCAACTGCCTGTATATCTGTATCACTTAAGTTTTACTTAGACATCTTATGCTAAGCAGAAAGACTTGAGTCCGATTGCATTTCATTTCTAAAAACATATATTCTGGGCTACATTGATAAAATGGGATGAATTGAAGGTTCATCATTGCATCCGTTATCAATGAAACTACTTAAATAAGCTCCATTTCTTAAGAGTCTGCCTGTCTCAGTATTTAATTTAGAAAATAAGAGCAGAGACATAATAATACTTTACAGGGGTGTTTGAGGCTTAACCGTAAATATTGAGGAGAATTTCATCGAGAGAGTTGTTTGACAGTGTGGGCTTTATTATCTGGAAGAGGAGTACAACACAAGATGGATTTACTGACACTTCATATTTGCTTAGAAAATTCTCCCAGGACAGATGACTGAGACATGTTTAATTTAAGTCTGCACTATATTAGACCTTGAAAATCTTTTGGAGAATTTTTGTATGCTTGTTTAGGTGCTGGATGCCTTAGATTTTTAACTAATACTGTATTTTAAATATATTTATGACAAATGTAATTACATATGATCAGACATTAATAATTGAATACTTAGAATAAATATTCATGATCTGAGGCATAAAACTCACTAAGGATAAGTCAGTTGTTAGCCTATTCCAGGTCTCAACATCCATCTCACTGACCTTCCTACAATACCCAGCAGATTTTCCATCCTAGCACTTAGAGTTGTAAATGTTCATCCAAATAAACAGCTGTCTCCTTCTCTGACATACCCACAGATCTTCCTCACTGGCAATGTCTGATTGTCTGCAGCCAGTTGGCATCCACAGGGTGTCAGTACATCATGGCTAAGGAGGGTTAACCTTTCAGAACTGTTTACCTCCATATGTGACCAGTTTTTGCAGCACTGCAGTATTGTGGAACAACCTCTAAGTATAGCCTTCAGATGTGTTTTTAAGAACACTGATTTATAAATAAATACAGTTGACAGTCTGCTAATCAGAAGGCTATATTTACCACAGAGAAGTTGACATAGTGTCATGTAAGATTTGACAATTAACCTTGAAAATTCCTGAAGTATGTTCTATATCTTTTGCTTTTTTTTTTCCTGAGTAAAAACCAAAATTGAAAGAAAGAAAGAGAGAGAGAGAGAAGTTTATGGCACAATGTTCCTTTGGATTGCAGAAGATAGTCACAAACAGTAAGTGAGCAATGGTAAAGTGAAGCAGTTTATACATTGCTTCTTCTTCTCTTCCTCTGTACTCAGTTAATTCAGAAGAAAAACTGACCATGTCTACTTTTTTTTCTATACCCTACACCTGTGCCAATAATTTACCTGGTCAGATGAGGGATCATACTTTGATTTGGGCAAAATAACCCCGGGAAGATATGCCAGAATGAGACTTACACTGTACTTTGAATGCATGACAAATGAGCCCCTCTTTGCATTGGCCTGGATTTCCTTGTAAGTAATGCTACCTGCTGGTTATCATGCAGCACTAGCACACCTGATGGCAAGTAGAGAAAATCCTTGTTTGAATGTGCTTAGGTCTTTGGCTGTTGGAAAGGGTCCTCACATCCATTCATACTCATTTTGCAAGGTTTAATCTGTAGACTAGCAATTTGTCTAAGGACTTCTGCTCTAGAAATATGAAAACACTGAACTACAATGTGTTCTCCCTCACAGCAGGTTGTTCTAATGGTGCTTTTACCTCACCTTGAAATTTTCATTTATTTCTATTTTGTTTAAATAGGAGCTTCATCACAGAGGATATGCAAATTCATGGGTCTATGACTGACCAAAACCAGAAAAGGATATACAAGCATCCTAGTTAGTTAGAATCTATCTTCATCTTCCCTGTGGAAATGGCAGAGCAAGGACAAACATTTAAAAGTCAGCAGAAGAAAACTATCATCAAAAACATAGTTCAAGTCTTGGGGAAAGTGTGATTTTTCCCATAACAGTGCTTATGCCCTCGGCCAGGTACCAAGGTCAATGTGGTCTCAAGGTGCCCTATTTGGTCTTCCCAGTTCAAAAACTATAGTTAGTCTCGTTTGCAGGAAATGCTTGAGACAGTTAATCTGGTTTTGTCTCTGCACAAGCCAGACACATCTGCATGTAATGAAATGCCCTTTCCTAATGTATTTTATGAAGTGGTATAAAGCAAGGACAGAAATTAATGTTGCATTAGGAAATCCTTGCTAGATGCTAGATTTAGATCAATAATTATATTTTAAGACACAGTTATGAGGTTCATGATAAAAACAATAAAATAACGAGAACCTAGAATATTCTAGTTAGTCTTAAGATTCTCGAAAATATTAACCCTGACAGGGGCAACCAAGAACCAACTTCTAATTAGCCCAAGAAATGTAAGGTAGCCTATTCCACTTATTTTCTATCTGAAGGGCTTCACAGGTGCTTAATATTGGCAATGCAGCTCTCTTGCATAAGGCAAAAAGAAAAAAAGTGTTTTGAAATTTTTAATATTGAACATCCTGAGGCTGACCGAGATCTGCATTAACTGTGTAGTCCCTAGCCACATTGCAAGGAGAAGGAAGGGTGAATGGTGATGGTTAATATTATACCCACATGTTCCAAAAAGCTTCCAAACAGGAAAGGGCACCAACAATTCAATGCAAGGGTTTATTCTAAGATGTAGTAAGGGTCTAACAGCACATTAATGTCAATGTTATTCTTAAATGTGGAGATCTTGATGCATAGGAGCATCTGAAGTGCTTTAATTTCCAAGTCTCACTGACATCAGGGTGTAAAGTACCTAAGTAGTTAAAGATCCAGGGTTAAGTTACTTTTGAAACTGGAGCCAAGTTTCAAATTTCAACTAAAATCTTTCTTCTGATGGATTTAACACGACTCAAATCCTACTGCGTTATGTGTTCTTTTTGCACCCTGTTGTACCATGGGTCACCATTCAGCAAACAAAAGTAAATATTTTTACTCCTAAGGTGATGTATTGCCAAGAACACTCAACACAGGAAAGAAAACTGCATTAAGAAACAGCTCTTTATGTTCCTTTGCAGTACCTTTTCCTCTCCCGGTTCAAAGACTATGTGTGCTGAAAGCAGTTCTGGAAAGCCTTATTATTTCCTCATAGAAGGTATCACAGGTGTTTTCTAGTTGTTTATAACCCATTGAACCTTTGCTCACCTTTCATTCTTTCCTCTCTCACCCTCTTCTCTGTCAAACCTTTAGCTTAGGTAGTTTTCTGGGGCTTTGATGCTTTGTATTTGAGGGAAGAGGCTTGGATTGCTTGGCAGGCTGACCTGTTTCCCAAACACATGCAATCACTCCCACCACCAAGCAGTTCTTAATTCACAGACAATGACTGAAGGAGAGCTTTCCAGTGTCTAACGATCCCCTGATGCTGTGGAAGGCGAGTAGCTGTTCCTCCCTGTGCAAAGAGCATGGCCAGGAGAAGAGCGACGTGGCTACACTACTCCAGAGCTCATCAGCTGAATCAATAGTCCTTTAAAACTGTTGGCAGCAAAGACAAATGACAGCCACCTTCAAGCTGCTTTAATTTGTACCAAGTTAACATATTGGCAAACTCCCTTGTTCCTCTCTCCAGCTGCCTTGTGGGCCAAGGACCTACATTTCGTACAACAAATACATGCGATTATTAAAGGATTTGCCTTCAAAACTGCAAAGGGTGCTTTGATTAACTTCATTCCAGGAAGTCAAAAATGTGCAAACTAATCTTATTAATAATTTAAATAATTATGTGGTATTTTAGCCAAGTTATGCGGTGTTTGCCTTTTGGGATGTAAGGGCATCCCGTGCTGTGCCATGGATACCTTCTTCGTGCAGCCCACCAGGATTGCTATCCCATTCTTCCTCAGTTCTGTTATCACGTATGCCTTATAAAGCCATTAATTATACAAATTGGCTACTTCAATTTATTTTTCTGGATGTCATTTGCATCTTTAAAATGTAGTGTGGGGTGTTAGCTTATTAGTCAGTTTTCTTTAGCTGTCACTCAAAGTGACTGCACGGCTTGATTCCCTGCTGGCTGAAAAAAAAAATTATCAGAGAAGCTGCCAGTCAAGTTTACCAAACAGTCCAACAATAGAGAAACTACAAACCTAGAATATTCTCCAGTTTCTGTAATTATTCATGGTGCAGAGTAATACCTGTGTGATAGTCTCGCATTCATTATATGAGCTTAAGTGCTCACATTATAGAGTTCTATTTTGAGGCTATTATTACTATGCAGTAGTAATTCTGTTCAGGTTGGTGATACCTAGTGTACATTAGCTTTTATAGAGTTAGGGAAATTTATTAATATTCTACTTACAAATACACTAATAAAATTGCAGCTTGATTTCTATTCTAAAAATGTGAAAGAATTTTTTAAAGAAGAGTTGCAAACCTTTGCCCACTTCATGTTGAGTATTTCAGAAAATATGGATTTAAGCCAAAACTTATTTAGCCAATGCTATTTAAACACCATAGATATTATATAGGCATGGATATTATATAACAAATACACGAGTACCACATCTGACTATGGTGGAAAGTGCCATTAATCAGAAATAATAAATTCAAATCACATTTAGTATACCGGAGAAGACATTTGCAAAAGGCCCATGAGGATTTACAAAACCAAATCCCACAAACGATCCATAGAATTTATGCTCATTAATACTTGGTCCAGGAATCTCATTCAGATCATGAAAACTATTGAAATATTACACTTTTGTAAAACTAACCTAAGAAGAATTCATTCACCTAACAGCTATTGCCAGTTAATTGACATGAAAACCATTAGAATTTTGTTGGCAGAAATGTGAAGTTTTGACCAAATTTATCACCATTCTAATAATCTTGTGAATGGCATCTAAGGTTTGAAAAGCTCCAAGCAAGTCTCTCTCATGCTCACCCAAAGATGTGACAATGTTTGTGGTTGGCTTTCTCAGCATTTTCAGAAGATAGTGGTTAAACACTGGCTCAAGTGAGTACAAGCACAGAACTCCACCTGCAATACTAATCAGATAAACAGTTCATTTCCTGATATAGGGCATAGAAAGTTGATAATCTGAAAAAACAGCTTTATTTATATAGCTCTTAAGAGTAGCTAATTGTGGTCTTTTTGAATTGTAATTGTTGTGGCCAGGAGGATTGGGCTTGTAAGAATGAAATCCCTGTCATTGCCCAGTATTGTTGAAGACTAATTTGAAAGCTTTTTCTCCTTATTGCTTTGACCTACTTTTGAAGCCCAATTTCCTTTGGTAGATTGATTGGTATTTAATTGGCAGGAACTTCTAAATATGCAAGATGTTTATCTTTTTGGTAGCCTAATTGCTCAGGAAACAGGCCTCTGAAGATCCAAATCTATGCTGATAAGCTAGCTTTTGCAGTGTGGACACAGATTGTACTGCTGGTTCATGGACAAATGTGCCCAAGCCTACTGATAAGCACTGTATCAATGAAGGCAGCTCATTTGTTGTTTGAATGTTTGGCCAAGGAGTCTACTCCAAACTGGTTCTGAAGTGTCTCTGAAGGCATGACCCTTGTGGTTAGAGTAATAGGTTCTGCTTCGAAACTCCTGGGTTCCTCCTCTTGAAAAACCCTTGTATGTTGATATTTCAGGCAAATCATTCCATTCCTCTTTCCTTCAGTTCATCCATCAGGAAAATGGTTGTCATACTGGCGTGCTTCATGAGCTATTTTGAGAACAATGTAATGTCTATAAAGAATACTAAAATATTTTGAGAAAATGTGTTAGACTTGCAGAGCATTGTTAAAATGTCCCATTCACAGGAATACACACGTTCTGGGAGGTAATATGTTGCTCAGCTTGAAGAGCTTACAGAAATACAATGGAGCTGTAAGGGGAAATTCTGTCACCTTTTCAGCATAGATAGTGAATGTTATACTGGGAACAGAAATAATATGTTTTACTAACTGGATATTGGCACACAACTTTTGCATGAACATCCCTCAGATATCCTGTAAGCTTCTAAGATATGTAGTTTATGCAGTCTTACAATTGCACTGAAAGTAAGATATGTTGAGATCATGCCAATGACTTTACCTATTTTCATGCTAAATTTTGAATTTATAGATACTCTGTGAATACTATAAATGATTTAAATGCAGACAAAAAATACAGTCTGACAGCAAATAACTACAAATATATTCCTGCATTCCACAGAACTTTCCCATGATTACTTGACTATTGTATTCAAGTTTTTCTCATCTCATTATGAGAAAGAGAGGTAATAAAAATGAATAGAGGCACAGGGCAGAGGTTACTCTAATGACATAATTCAGCAAGTAAAAGTATTAGTCAGAAGAGAAGAAAGTGAACTGAAACACACTAAATAATGAGAGATGCTTTGGAAAAGGTAAGAAGCAGTGAATACTACTTGGTAGTTACACAAGCAGACCTTTGTCTCCAGTGGGGCATTTCATAGTAAAATATAAGAAGTTAATAAAACTAAAATACTTCCTTTAAAATTAGCAGGAATATTAGTTTCCTATGGAACTGCAGAAGGATTTAAATAAATAAATAAATTAAAAAAAAAAAAAGTAGTTGTTTAACAGGATTATGAAAGAGCTGGGGGACTAAGGCTAGTTGGTAAGCCGATTTGGGAGGAATGCCTGACAAAAAAAAAAAAAAAATAGGTTCAACCTGTCTGTGTCTACATACAGGCTGGAAACTGTAGTAGTGGGTTGCTGGGACTGCCAGCTACTGAGAGAATTGTGAATGATGATAACTGTCTAGGTTTTATGGTGGGCCATGGCGCATTCCTAAACCCAAAAGTTATCATCTCAAGACCCAGGCCATCAATCACAGGCTTGGACACCTGATCCTAATGCTGGGACAGCCATGGAGACACCAAGTGAGATGGGCCTGGGGGTCTGGAGCACATCTACAGAAAACAAATGAGTTGGGAAAACTGGAAAAACAGTAAATATGAGGAGCACTGGGAAAAGAGTTGATGGAAAGTCTTGTAGATAAGGTAACAAGTGGGAAAGGGAGGTGTCTCAGGGAACACTTGGGATATACAAGTGATGCTGAAGACTTTTAGGGGCATGAAGACTTGGAAGAAAAGCTGCAGAACCAACATGAATAAAATGTTTAAGGAATAATAGGTGTTATTTTGTGGTAGGAGGAGGAGGCGTTGAGTATCTGAGAAAGCAAAACTTGGCTCACACTCCAGCATCTCTGTAGGCCTTAGTTTTCAGAAACAGAAAGGTAACAAATCTAACCTCGTGTTCCTAAGTTGTCTGTATCCTAAACAAAACAATCTCTCTGTATCTTGCCTGACGAATCAGGTTAAAACTGAAAGTAAATAATAATAATTTAAGTACACAGTTATTGTAAGAGTGCTGCACTTATTCCTAAGATGTTATCAATATATGTAATATATTGTTCCAAAATAGTCAGCAACAGAAACAGAAATATGCTAAATTCAGTAGAGTATAGTCTGGCCACAAAGTGCTTAGAATTTAAATTAAATGGCACTATCTAAAAAATATAGCTTATTATTGGTATCTTAGTATTAAAAAAAAAAAAAAAAAAAAAAAAAAAAGAGAGAGAAAATCCATAAGCATATAGATTATATTTCCACATTACCTGGAACATGATGTTTGATTTTTACAGTGATGAGTCTCATTCTTTATTTGGCAGCTGTGACATGGCTAAGAAGGCTTTTTTTTTTCCTGTTTTCCACGGAATAACTATGTTTTTAATTGGCTGGAGAGACTTTGATTTCCAGTTACAAAGCCCTGTTTAATTTTTTTTCCCCTATTCTTAGCCAGAGATATTCTGTCTCCAGCTTCTAGGATCCTGTTTTAGTTGTATATAGACTGGAGCATTCATTGTTAATAAGATTTTGTAGAAGCAGGTAAATTCCAGAAGAGCAGGGTGCCTATTAATATAATTTCATAGGCTCTTCAAGCAGCAAAAATAATGAAGCAAAAAAAAAAAAAAAAAGATTCCTACTGGTTTCCTTCTTCCCTACTGTAGTAATAATATGGCCTCATAGTTGTATCTCACAGTAGCTTCTACACTCACTATGTCACAGAATCACAGAATCACAGAATTTCTAGGTTGGAAGAGACCTCAAGATCATCGAGTCCAACCTCTGACCTAACACTAACAGTCCCCACTAAACCATATCCCTAAGCTAACCACTACCCTCAAAATACATCATTTTTTACTCAAATCCTTTGGATTGCCACACTGTACTGTTCAATCCCTGCCTTGTTTCCAGGTTTGGCTGGGTAAGATCTGATATCTGCTGATGTTAGTTCAAAGATATATCCATGTGGATTTACCAGCTGCCAGGCACACATCCACTTACTAATTGGTCTTGGAATAAAAATGCCTAAAGTCATAAAAATGCCTGTAGTCTTCCTTTCAGTTGGAATGCTTATTTGGACCATTGTCTAGACGTTGGTTTCCCTCCATTTAACAGAACTTAATACTTTTGAAACATTTATTTGTGTTAAATTCTGTTTAAATCAGTTGATCATTTTTTAAAACTTCACAGACTGATGTGCAGATGACTAAAGAAATGGTAAAAGAAAAAATGCAGAGAGATAAAAATAAATATAGATTAGCCTGACATCAATATGGTTTAATATATTAGAAAGGTTAACTGTATACCCAGGTAGCAAAGAAAGAATTAGAGGCTTGATAGAATTCTGCAGTTTTGAAGAATTCTGCAAAATTTGTTATCTTTCATTGACAACGTTACAAGTTAGAATTCTAACAGCAACTATCATGAAAAAAATATTTAGTTAGTTTTTAAATTCATGGGACTTAAAATCATTAGATCTTGATTTGAAGTAGCAATGAGGAGGGTTCATACTAAATGAATTAAAAAGCTGTCATTTCAATGGACATGAAAATTAAGAAAGAATGAGTGAGGAAATGCTTAGCAGTACTTACCAAACATTTGTCCTTGCCCTTGTCTTGTTTGATAGCATTATGAATTTTCTGAATGACAAAATGTAGTATTAGCTGGCTGGGTTTCCAGTGACTGGCTAAGTTTTCCCAGTTTTTGAAGAGATGTGAGGGTAGCAAATAGAGACAGATTACAGTCATAAGTCAATCTGAATAATTTCTCAAAATTATCACATCCACTTAAATATGTTTTAGTACAGAACAATGTATTTGGGAATCAGAAACACAGACAATACTTACAGAAAGGGAGAATGTCTGTCCTGAAAAACAGTGATTCAGAAGATAACATAGTAATCAGTAGAGAGAACAGCTTTGTCATTGTCAAGTTATGGCTTTGAGCCTTCTTTTTATTCATGGGTGTAGAAGATACACAGCAAATGTGTTGAAGTGATCATACCACGGTGAACACTGTTAGTAGAACCACTGCTAAAAGCCTGTGCTCTGTTCTGGGACTCAGAACAGAGCTACTGAAGGAAGTTCAAGGGAGGGGAACAAAAACGTCTCAAAGGCAATAAATAACCAAACCAACCATTGTAATATTAAGACTATAAGGGACTGATCAGCTTAGAATATTGGAAAAAAGTTTAGGTAACTCAGTCATTATCTATGGGTACTTGCACACACACAGACAACAACAACAAAAAAAAAAAAAAAAAGAGAGAGAGAGAGCTTGAAACAGGGAAGATTACTCAATCTTCTAGACAAACATCAGAAATTTAAATTAGACTAATTTAATCTTGCAGTGGAGTGCAATTTTTGACACAAACCACAATTAAATAATGAAAAGGCTTTTCAGAGGAAATGCCAAATCATATTTTATTTGGAGGCTTCAAATTATGCCAGTTTGTGTCTATATACCTAAATCTAAATATACTGTACATATAAATTGTACAGAGATACATAATATTTACCAACAGATATCATGTAGACATATCTAGATATATCAGACATAGGTAAAAATATAGCTGGAGAGCTTCCTTACTAGTAATTAATAGCCTTATAACTAATATTGAAGACAAAGACATAAACATGATACCTAAAATAACCCAAAACTGGGCATGAGCCAGAACCAGAATTAATCTCTGAACTCCCCACAATACATTGAATGTTATTCAAATCATTTAGATTTTGCTTCCATTTACATTATCTACACAGTAGGTGAATATATGGATTTTGTTTTGCGAAGGAGGCAAGGTTAGTGATTAGCTTTCCATTAACAGGAAAAAAAAGAAAAGTCTATTTAACAAATTATTGTGAAAAGAAAGTATATGAAGTCTGTCAAAGTGAAAGAAACGTGACGAAGAGTGAGAATTTTATTATCTCAGTTTGATCCAGGGGAAACTTAAATATCACAATGTACCAGATAAAGCTAGCAGTTCCAGCTTTTCCTTTGCTAAGGATTGCACAAATGCTAAATCGATTTCCTTTTCAGAGTGATGCTAATTGCCTTTTGTCCCAAAGCACCATATCAGACATTATCCTTAGGATCTCTTCAGAGCTGAAAAGCTTAGATAAGCTTAAAAGAGCAAACACTGACAAAAAAAAAAAAAAAAAGATTATTTATATAATATTTCTTAGACAAATTATGTCTCATAATGTACTAACTTCAGACTAACTGTAATGTGCAAGTAGGAGAAGTATCAGTTGTTTAATTAGGGAGAAATTTTCCCTTTTCAGAAAAGTCAATACAAGCTTACAAACCACTGAAAACCAATCCTAAACTTATGGTTTAAGGAGATTTAAGGGGAGTAATGGCTTCATGTTCCTGCATGTAGTGTTTCATTGCCAGTGAGCTGGTCCCATGTTATGGATTTTTGATAAGACTTTGTACAAGGCATTTTTGATATTTTTTCCCAGCAAAATATATCTTAGCTTCTAGTCTTCACTGTGTTGGATATTGGCTGCTGCTAGTACAGTATCTGAGAAAAAATCTCTGCTATATTTGAAACATTGATTTAGCCCTTCCTTTCCCAAAATTTAATAGACATTTCTAGAGCTAGTGTAACACTGTTATGTGTATTTTATGATATTCAGAGTCTCTTGAAAGAAATACTTAGAAGAGGTAGAAAGTTTGGATCAGTCAAATGCTATTCCTGACTGTGCCACCACATTTCAGCCAGTATGATCGTTTCAAAATGTTTTGCTTGTGGGAGGCTGTTAGAAAACACATCAGAAAGTTTGGTTAATAGTAACAACATATATCTTTCACCATCTCATTTCAGGCTTATAAAAATTGTTTTTGTGTATTTAACATTTGTTTTAAACTTGCTTTGATATTTCTATGGATATTCATTTAGCCATATGATGGCTAACAGACGATAAAGAGCCTTAGAGCTATCAGGAAAATGCTTTAAGCAGTCATTCTAAGGGCTATATATGATGGGACTTTCAAAGTGTTTCTCTTCCAGTGTTTAGTCTTTACATATCTGGACACAAAAAATGTTCTATTCATTTAAAAACAGTTACTTGGAAATGCTACTAAGGACTGAGTCTTTTTTGTAGATTAATACCCTAACCATCATATCTTGAGCAATGCTACTCAATGATAACTTACATATCTCTCAGGGTGCCCTGCATTGTGCTATTTTAAAGGTATTGAGGGCTCCTAAGTGAAGAAGCGAACAAACCAATGTCCTAGAAACCTTTGCTTTTAAAATTCTGAAGGTCCTTGAAACATTATACTCAAGTCATATAAGCTGTACAGAACTTCAGCCAATAATTGACTGAATACCAAAGGTAGATGGACAGAAGAAGTTAAGCTGGGGAAAAAAAAAGAAAAAAAGAAAAAAAAAAAAAGTGCATTTTTAAAGTGAAGGTAAATAACCCTTGGTAGAATGTTTTCCACTCTTATTTTAAATGTTTGAATTACTATGCCCCTTTTTTAAAACAAGTATGGGAGTATGGGATTCACTCTGTATGAGGCAAAGCTCTGTGATTTGTATTGTACACTAATTATTATCATCCTATCTAACTTTAAAGATACATATATATATGAAATGCATTACTTAGAAATCAATCTTGGTGCATGTTTCACTAAAAAAAAATGAGAAGATAGTAAATTTATTGTGACTAAGTTAAGGTAAAATTTCTTTTTTCCAGAGCTCATACTTTTCTCTACAGAAAAAGAAACCCTGTTATTGTAGTAACTCCTGGTATTAGGTGCATTCTGCTCCCACATCATCTAAATAAATCTAAGGAAATCATGTGGAAGTTTTGAAAGTCTCAGATATCAATTGTATGAGGTGGCCAGTGACTTATGGGAAGCTGGCAGGTAGCAGAAAACACTTCAGAGGGACGAAGGTTCACAGAATTTGAGGTATGTTGCTATGTATTCCTGTACAAGGAAACATTATTTTTCTTAAATAGTCCTGGAAGGAACGGGTACAGCCTGGTCCCTGAAGCCTGAATGTCACTTTTTAATAGCTACAGGTATGGTTTGTGCATGCAGAAATATATTGCAGTGATGTGGTGGGTTGACTTGCTAGACGCCCACCCAGGTGCTTACTTACAGAGCAGGTGAAGAAAATGGGATGAAAAAATCTGTGGGTTGAGATAAAGACAGGGAGATTCCCTTACCAGTTACCACCACAGGCAAAATAGACTCAACTTGTGGAAAAGTTGTTGAACTTAAAATAGACACAAAGACAAATTAAAACAGTGCCTTCCCCCACACCCTCTTTTAACAAGCTCAACTTCACTCCTTTGTTCCCAACAGTTCCTTCTACTCCCTGACGCATGGCACAGGTGGATGAAGAATGGGAGTTGTGGTCAGTTCATAATAGACTGCCTCTCTTGCTCCTTCCTCCTCACACTTTTCCTCTGCTCCAGCATGGGTGCCCCTCATTATTTCCTTCAGAAAAAGCTCCTGCAGTTTGTCCTCCACAGGCTGCAGTGTCCTTCAGGACGTACTCAGCTGCTGTGGTGCGGGGTACTCCAGAGGCTGCAGTGTGAGCTCACACTACTGCTCTCCTTCTTCTCGAACCATGATATTCAGACTGTTGTTTCCATTCTCTTTTTTTTTTCTTTCTTTTTTTTTTTTTTTTTTTTTTTCCTCCTCTGCCTATCTGGCAATTTTACCCTTTCTTAAATGTTTCCACAGAGGCACTACCAGCTTGGCTGATGGGCTCAGCTGTGTCCTGCAGTGGCTGTGTTGAAGCTGGCTAGAACTGGCTGTGTCTGGCACGGGACAGCTTCTGGTGCCTTCTCATTGAGGTCACCCCTGCAACCTCTTCCCCCGCTTGCAAAAAACTCACAGTACTTTGGAAAATAGTTTTCTGTAGGATTGATTGGGAAGGAAACAAATACTATTTTTAGTATCACCACATTTTCACTTTAACCGATTTCCTTCAAAATTGTGTATAGTTGTTTGTTATATCTTTTTTAATTGTTGCTTTGAGAATTATTATTTTGAAGTTTTACTTTCCTGACAACTTTAGATGTATGGGTTCAGTCCACACGTAGAGTGAGCAGCCTCCAGGGTCTGGCTGTGAGCTAGAAAAACCTGCATATGAACCTAGAGAAAATGTACCACAGTGACTTTGCAAAAGAAAGCATAAAATGCTAATGGTACTTTTCTCCCTGTTCATGTTCTGTTGTAGACTCAGCACTACTTTCTTTCTTTAATTTAGATTTTCTTTAGGAATATGAAAATATCCATAAAATCTGATATGTTTTAACGGAATGTTTTATGTGTCTACTGGAGTACACCATTTTATCTTTCCCCTGTTAGGTAGCAGGGAGAGTTGTTACTGTTTCTGCCCTTGACTTTATGGGAGGTGTCCAGCTGTGCAGCTTACAGAACCAAGCAGTGCAGATGGACCCTTCTCCCGTAGATGGTGCCATATCTTTAGCATAGCAATAAGCTGTCATGATGTTGTTTCTCTTCAAGAGGTAGTGGCAGGGGCTCTGCTCTGCTCAGGGTTGCTGCACCCTCCAGATAATCCCTTGATTTCTATAACCTCCTTGCAGCAGCTTCAAGATGTCAAAAGCACTTTTTGCCTCAGAAGAAATGTGCTAATCATGGAAATGAGCCTGAAGTCAGTGGGTATGTTTATGCTGCACATACTTCACTGGAATATAAAGACTCCAAATTACCTAACAGGCAAGAAGGAGTCTAGCTGTGAGAGTACAGAAATCTAAGTTTAGCTTACCAACACGCCAAATTATTTCAAGCTGTCTTGCCAAGCCTGGCAGTGTGCAGACTGCGTGACATACTTGAGTACCCAACAGTTGTCACTGCCTGTGAAGGACTGGACTTGATTACTGGCTAATAAGGACTCCTAAATTTTAACTTATAAGGCTTTAGGAGAGCAAGAAACTAATAAATATTAGGAAAACATTTGTGAGAGAGATCACCCAGCATGTTCAGTCACCTGGTAACTGGCATTTGTTAGCATATTCCAGCAGTGTGTCAATTATGTTTACAGACTGATGAGGTGGTATCAGAGCTTTTAGTTGCTGTGCCCCAAAACCATTTATCATTAGCTGCCTGTGAAGAAAAGTCCCCCCAAAATACAAGAAAGATTCAGCTTTAATAGTCCCTGTGGTCCCTGCAGACTAAGTTGAGTTGTTGGGTTTTTATTATTTTTTATCTATAGTAGATTTTATTCATTTCATTTATTCAGTTTCCAAAATAACTTCTGAGATAATAGCAACAAAATTCATGTAGTTTGGAATGGGGGAGAGGCAAAGGAAGATATGTTCATATTAACCTGAAATGAAATTGTGATCACCATTCAGGTATACCTTTGGACCTGTTTAAAGTTGTGATCAGTATTACTGATCAGCAGAAGTATCTCAACAGTACATCTAACAGTTAGATTTGCTAAGGCGAACATGACCTTGAGTGCAGCCAGAGCCAAACCATTAGGCAGGTGTCCGGTACAGACCCCAAGGTTCTGGTAAAGGCATGTGCGATAAGCCAACCTTTTGGCAGGTGACCTTGGTCTTGCACACTGAATCTGAACCAGCACTGGAAAAAGATTAGGAGTCTGTTAAATGAGTAAGATTGACTGTAACTGATTTAGTGCATATAATGTTTCCTAGGCTTCCAGGGTAAAGATGAGTTGCTTTGGAGAGTTAAATTAAAGAAAGAGCTGGAAGTTGTCTCATCAGGAAGTATCTGTAGAAAGCAGCTGCATGGGAGATGCTATTCTTATATATGCTAACACGTTCTCTAAGCTTTACTGAACATGCTAAGAGAAGTAATATGAAGCATAAATCCCATTTACATCTCAATGGGGAAGTGTTCCTGTCATCCCCCATGCTGCATTACCCCACCCCAGTATGCAGCAGGAATGGTCCAAACAAAACTACAGAAATGGAGTATTTCAATAAGGTGCCTCTTCTATCTGGGCACAATCAGTGGCAAGTAAGGAAAAAAATATATCCTTTTCTGACCTCAAGCATTTTGCTTCAATTACACAGAAAGACTGTAAGCAAAGACAGCTAATATAAGACTAACTTGCTAGTGTTAACAGCTTGCTTATGCCGAATAGCCCTGGAACCTGTTCATGACAACAAGGCCAACAAAGCCCCACTGTCCTCCTGCATATTTAGGGGGTTAGACCTGGCTGCAGGTATTAAGCTAGTGGCATGTGCTGGCAAAGACTGTGTCAGCAAGGCTCCTTGCATGTGAAACATTCCTAGCCATGAAGCCTCGTCTGCTACAGAAAAGCTGTCTGGAAACAGGTGGTGCTGATTTACAGCAACTGTCTTTAGTTAGTCCACAGCACAGTCTCTTGAGGCTGTGAGGATGGATTCCAGTATGGATATTTCAAGACAGTTCTATATCTTACCGCAGCAGCCCACACCTTCAGTCACCAAGGGAAAAAATAACCCAGGTGAGGGCAAGAGTTTGAATAGTTATCCCTTCAGATAATAGTAGTTTCATCTGTAGGTTTCATCTCACAGTCTTGGTCAGAGAATGAGATCCATAAGAATGAAACACACACTGAGAACTTGGACACACAGTCCCAGACGTGGCCAAAAACTGTCCCTGGAGCATGCAAAGTGACCTGTCTACTAAACCACGTGTGGCTGTACAGTATATATACCGTGTTGTACCTTGCTGTGCTAGTGCACGGGAATAAAAGAACTAGTACAGAAACCCATAGACTATTGTTGGGCTGTCTGCAAGGCCACCACAAGTACTCACAGAACAGCCTGGTAAAGGCTGTGTAAATATAGCAAATCATTTTCTGAAGCTGGAAGGGAGTAGTTGTGATATACTGTTTCCTACAGGATTAGGGCCTGAAGGCGAACTATAAGTGTTAGAGATTCTTGGCTTTGTTTCAGCGAAGCACCTGGAAGCTTGGTTGCATATATTGTCACTTCTCCAACCGGGTAGGAGGCTCATAAAAATAGGTTTCCTTTAAAAATATTTCATAGTTCCAGATCTCAGGCAAAGTTTTCATTCCCAGATGTCCTGCTGTGCTTGTTATTCCTGCTTTTAGCATGAATTTACTCCTGGAAATGGCAAGATGAGTACAAGTTTAAAAAGGAGGATGAAGCAGAGAGAGAAGCATTGGCAAGCGTTAGATTTCTGAAATTAGGTTTTACGTCAAGGAGCACTTTCTCTAATCAATTCATTAACTTGTGTTTTCAGCTGACCTGAGGTATTGTCTGCTTATTATATAGAGGCTTTACAGACTAATGTGATTAGATTAAAAGTAGTTTGTGAATCTGAGTTAGCTTTCAAATGCACTCAAATACAAATCAGGAATAAGATAAAATTGACATAAGAATGAGACAGATTTTTTCATATGTACTCAAGTCAAAAGATTATATTGTTGGAGCAGAAGGAAAATACAAACCAGTAAATTGTATATGCTGCTTAGATATCGAATTGCTTTCCTCAAAGTTAAATAAATCTTACATGTTTGGAAGAACTATAATGCAAAGGCAGAGGTGTCAGCAGGATGCAATTAAGTTGTGATTGTCAAGCAGAGATGTAGTATGGAAAGCCCTATCTGTTGTGAGCAATTCTATTTGGATTACTCTCGAACAAAACATTTCAGTCAGATTTCTCACAAATACCACTGAGGAGAACTTCATTAGCACTCCTGTAGCTATCTGAGTTTGTTTCCCTGAAATAATATCACATTTGTAAATGTATCCAGCTCTGTATACATTCTCTTTTCCCTTTGTTTGCTTTCACTTGTGAAAATCATGTTAGTGGCTTTTATCTTGTCTTTAATGAGCTGTAGTTTGTTGTTGCTTATTATGAATTATATTTACAGTACTAATACATACATGCCACACTCTCAAAATGAAAGAACATCTCTCATATGGAGAAATTACTTATTTCCAGGGAAAGACGTTATTGTTCAATTAAGGCAACTCTGCTCTGTGTTTCCAAATAGGAAATGCACTACCTCAAGGACATCTGAAAGTCATTTATGATTATGAAGTTGTCATTTCTTTATACAGTTAATATAATTAAGTAATGCTAAACTGTTAACAGGAAAAAAAAAAAAAAAAAAAAGAAAAAAAAATATATTAAATTGCCTTTTTTACTCAGAACATATTCTAATTGGTTCTTAACAGAAAGTTGTGCTAATGCGATGTTTTACTGGCTATTTTCACTATTTAGACTGTTGTGTGTAGGCTAAACTACAAAGGCTTGCAATAGATAAGTACGTTCACAATTGTCAAGCTGCTATTCAGATTTTTTCAAGTGTACATTTTAGAAACAAAGAAAAGCACCACTTGCCTCATGTAGTATTTGAAGTAATCTTTTTCCTGTTCAAAGACAGTTTCCTCTTCAGGGCAGAACTAAAGAGTTCTCACATCCTGTGGAAACAAATTAAAGGTTCTTCAGAAAGGAAGAAACAGGATCATATGTTCATGTTTCGCAAGGGCAGTTTAGGAATTTGTGCTTTCCTGGACTTTTAATAGTCTGTAATGGTTGAGCATTATACTTTTTGAGTATATTTTCACTTAGAATGGCTAAAAAAAAAGTATATATACTTTTTGTATATATAAAAAAAGTATAAATAAAAAAAATAAAATAAAAAAGTATAAAAAGTATATATACTTTTTGAGTATATTTTCACTTAGAATGGCTAGTTAATCTTGATTTCCAAGATCAAGACCCTTAATATAAGACTGAAATATGAGACTGTGAAATACACCAGAAAGCTGCGCTGGTGCCTGAAGAGTCAGTGCCGAGCCTGAAAGGAAAACCCATGCTTGTTCTTTATGAGCTTAGACTCCACAAAGCTGGCTCCAGTCATCTTCTCATTTCTGAATGGCAACTAAGCCTTCCCAACTGTTGAAGATAAACCACCTTCTTTGTCACAAATTATTTGTCTTCCCTTCTGACTATTGAAAATCCTGTCCTTTTTTTCCTGATGCCATTTTAGTGCCTTTAAACATTTGTTTTTATAGTAATTATTTTGAAATAGGGAGATTTCTATGAGCACATGCTCAAAAAAAAAAAAGCATTTGTAGGTTCTAAATCATTCATTATCCATTCAGTTCCACAATAATTCAGTTTTGCTAACCATTCCCAGTGAATTGTTTATATTACGAAACTTCTTTAATAGCAAACTGCCATTTACCTCACTTTAAAATTATAGTTCCTATTATTAATATTATTAAAAAAATAATAATTATTTAGTACTTGGTCTCATCAATAAAGAAAAATGGATGGTGCCCATGAAGCATTTAGTCTTATCTTAACTCTATATCTCTAACACCATTAACACAATAGTGCAAGAGTAGATACATAATACTTTGAGCTGTGTTTCTTTAATTTTGTGCATTCTCTTGTCACCATTTCCCTCTTGTATTGTCAGTATCCCTGAGTTTGTTCTGTAAAAGCCAAGGATGTTTCCCTATTAATGACTATTTAAATAACTGACTTACCTTGCTATTGTACTTGCTTTTTTCTGTCACAGAAAATGACTGTGAATTAATTAGCATTAGAACATTGGAAATTCCTATGAATTTTAACATTTTATCTGGAACATTCTGTGCACATTAATGAATGATTTTACACCTCCTAATGCAAAACTGATGATATCTGTAGAAACCTCTGGGGGAGCATGTGAGGTCATTACAGTTAGATTTGCAAAGAAAATGTATGGATTTCTCTCATATTATTATTTTCTATGCTGATAATGCTATTTTTGAGCTCTTGCTCAGACTGGTTCAATGGTATTGCAAGATTCTCTTATCCTTTATCCTATTTATCTACTTTTCCAAACTTTTCATTTCATAAGGGAAATTAATTGTGTTTTATTTTCAGAAATACTTAAAGTATTCCTACAGGAACACGAGAATCTACATTTTCAGGTGTTAATGTTGCCTCCAGAGATAATGGTCACTGAAAGGCAGCCCAGCATGAAAAGCAAATGTACACATCAGAAATGAAAATACAATTTATACTATGTCTCCTTCCTGTCTTGCTTGTTGATTGCTTATTCTTGGTGTGAAGGAGGATTCCAGAAGTAATGTTAGTGTTTTGACATATAGACATCTATGTAGGAAGACAAATGATGATGTTTTATGGAATCCTAAGCTTGTTTTGTAGTACTGCTTACTTTTTTTTTTGATCTTATTTTTTTAAAAAGGCTTTATAAATTCATGGATTCATAGGAGCTCACAACATAATTAGCGCCCTGCCAGTGACTGAGGGAGAAACATTGGCAAAAACAATCCCTCCTGAAAGCAATGAACCCCTGTGTACTACTTACTGAGCAAAATCTTACTAGGTTAAACCAGGTGGATTGCTTAAATAAATAAACTTTTTTTTTTTCCTTCAGAATTTTTCCATCATTTCCATAACCTATATTTTTCTGGTCTTTTTTATTTTTTTTTCAGAAGGGTAATACTTATGTAGGTTTAGATTTACTATTTATTTATAAAATATGCATTAAATTTATAATATTTAAGTAATATATTCTTGATAGTTAGTAACTAAATAAAGCTATTGGAGAGGGAAGACAACTGCTATGCATCCACATCCAAAGGTTGTTGAAATGATTAAACAGCTTTTAACAGCAGACAAAAGAAATGTTTTCTTCATTTCAGTTTTATTTACTTCACTAATTAGCCTGAAGTTAAGGAACTATTTAGAAATCAAGTAAGCTGACATATCATTATCTTTTATGGACTATGAATTCATTGATTAACTGTGTATAAAATTTGCTCTGTTAATAAACCAGTTTTAAGTATAAAAAAACATTTTTTGATACATTTTTCCTTTATATACAGCATATTCATCAAAATTTTATTTGAATAATAAATACATTTCAAAGGCTGAGTTTCTGCATTTTGATTGAATTCTGCTTTCCATCCAAAGCATTCATACAGGTCCTAAGTAAATAAAAATTAATAATCTAGTAAAGAAGAATTATTCCTTTCAATAGAATGCTGTATGTGCTAAGCATTTGAATAATTTTTCAGAACTATATCCCCACTTAAATAGAAATGTAAGGTGTATTTTTGGCTTTGGAATTGTCACTTCTGAATATAAGTAACAGATTAGTTTAAAAATTAGATTCAATTGCAAACCAACCTTTTATTATTTTTTTTTTCACTATTTTCACTATTTTTGTATTTTCAAGTGAATAGAAGTCATTACAAAAAAAAAGATTGAAAATCTCATGAGGAATATTTTTGTATTGGATACTTTTTATAAAAAATATTTGATAGGCATTTCAGAAACATTATAATCCAGGGCCTTATAAATAGGTAATTCTGTGATATATGGGATATACCAGGGCTATATGAACATTAATTCATAACTCTTTACTAATTAAATCTGTACTCAGAATTTTAATTCAGTAGAAAATTCCAATATTTCTAAAATTAATTTAACCTCCAATTGTATGAAAATGAAATGTTGACATTCTCTACTTACTAAAATTTTGTTAAAATGTGGTGAAAATATCAAAATAGGCATTTTTTTTTTCTCTTAAAAAAAGTAAGGTAATTAAACTTTGATATAACAGGAGTTACATTACTTTAATTCAAAGATTTAGATATGTGCTTACATTTTTATTGATTTAGTATACTGCATACAGGATTGCAATTAAAAAGTAATTAATGATTAATAGTTAGAAAGTCTTGGTTGCTTTATATGGTACTTCTTTAATGACTTACCAAAATCAGGAAAATCATATTCTTTAAAACAATAACAATAGCAGATTCTGTTAAATTGCACAGTTGACAGTTACCCATTTCTGACTTGCTCAAAATTGTGAATTAATGAATTTGTTTCAAACATAAAATTGCCAAAGAAGCATTTCAGAGTATAGTTTGCTAGCCACTCATGTTCGTGTGTATCTAACATGCCAGTATGCTTGTAAGGGCAATGAAACCTCAGTAATAGAGGTCAACTTCTCATTCCTGGCTGAGTTAAAGGAGAAGGAAGAGATTTTACAACCTGAGTAGCAAAGAGTGCATTTAAACCCACAAGGATGTCACTGGTTTCAACCAAGTGCTGACATACTCATTATGCCTTAACTGCATCTCCTGTTTCCTCCTAGGTCTTACTGCTGCAGCATCTCTTGTATCCCTGGCTTGGGCTTTGGCTTCGTACCAAAAGGCTCTCCGTGACTCCCGTGATGACAAGAAACCCATCAGTTATATGGCTGTTATAATCCAGTTTTGCTGGCATTTCTTCACCATTGCAGCAAGGGTCATTACTTTTGCTCTGTTTGCCTCAGTTTTCCAGCTGTACTTTGGGATCTTCATCGTGCTCCACTGGTGCATCATGACCTTCTGGATTGTCCACTGCGAGACAGAGTTTTGCATCACCAAATGGGAGGAGATAGTTTTTGACATGGTTGTTGGGATAATCTATATCTTCAGCTGGTTCAATGTCAAGGAAGGAAGGACACGCTGTAGGCTTTTCATTTACTATTTTGTGATCCTTTTGGAAAACACCGCCTTGAGTGCTCTCTGGTATCTGTACAAGGCTCCACCAATCTCTGATGCATTTGCCATACCAGCACTGTGCGTAGTGTTCAGCAGCTTTTTAACAGGCATTGTTTTTATGCTAATGTACTATGCCTTCTTTCATCCCAACGGACCAAGGTTTGGGCAGTCGCCAAGCTGTGCTTGTGAGGACCCTGCAGCTGCCTTCACCCTACCCACAGAAGTGGCAACAAACACTCTCCGGTCCATCTCCAACAACCGGAGTGTCACAAGCGAGCGGGATCAAAAATTTGCGGAGCGGGATGGGTGTGTGCCTGTGTTTCAGGTGAGACCTACTGCACCGTCCACACCTTCATCCCGGCCACCAAGGATTGAGGAGTCAGTCATTAAAATCGACCTGTTCAGGAACAGGTACCCAGCCTGGGAGAGACACGTGTTGGACAGAAGCCTGAGGAAGGCAATCTTAGCATTTGAATGTTCCCCTGCTCCTCCACGGCTACAGTATAAAGATGATGCCCTCATCCAGGAGCGCTTGGAATATGAAACCACATTATAAACGAAACAAACACACAGCTTGAAGAAGCTCCGGTGTTACAGTCCCAGTTAAGGGTTGACGGTAGGACTGTAGGATTACCTAAACCGCATACAACAAGTAGAGCAGCAAGCTGTAGTGTTCTTAGTCTGGCTACCATCATGATTATCATTTGATCCACTGTGTGCAGTCTGTCTGCAGGACACTGGTACAGCAGCATCACCTGAAAGCCTCAAAAAACAAACAAACAAACAAAAAACACTCACCCACACATAGAGATCAGTTACTCCATCTGGGAAAACTCACCCATGAGTCATTGCTGCTATGAAACTCTGACTGCACAGTACTTACAGGCAAACCAATAGGGAGGCTCAGACCAGAGCTTTCAACTTTAGCCAGTAGTGCATTTTACTTTAGAAATGAATGATTGATATTTGCATAATCAATGGCAAAAACAAACAAACAAACAAAAACTTTTCAAAAATAACAAAACTGTAGCACGCAATGTTGCTGTTATTAAAACTGGTTTCTGGGGAAAAAAAAATAGGAGCATAATAGTCTTCAACATCCCATAAATAGACCATTCAGGTTAGAATAGGTTTGCAAAATAGTTATTAATTAAAAAGATACATCATCTTCTTTGTAAGGTTATAAATGGAAAATAAACTAAATTCTGATCAATTAGCTCATAAACATTGACACCACCAGAACTTTTTGTTTTCTGTGGAATTTCAAAGTCTTTTTAACTGCAATTTAAGTTCTTTATGTTGCTTTCAACAGAAATCCTATGCAGCTCACTTATGGTTTTCAGGAGAAATAAGGAGCTCTAGCACGTAGTGATGTAAATTAAATGATAATCATGATTCAGTGTTCAATCTGCAAAAAAAATATATATATATATGTAAAAGAACAGGGAAGTATAGTTTTCATATTCTAAACTTTTTGGAGGACCCCATTCAGAGATTTCAGAAGAAACTACAAGGAGATGAACACACTGAAACTTCTTTCTGTTTCGAGACTGTGAATGCATGATTCAGTGTGTGAATGTATGCAGGGGTGACAAAAGACTGTGACATGCCATACCCTTCTAGTGCCAAACATTGTATAACTGCAAGACTGATATTGCCTGAGGGACAGATAACAACTGGCACGAGCCCTACGAGACCAAGAAGCAGGAAGGAGAGATCCAGTTCTCAACGTGTAGAGACAGCTCTGTTTATTCCCATCCAAGGTGAAAGTGATGTCTTTTAAAGGCTTTCAGCCACCTGTTAGTAAGTATATTCAGTGAAGTATAATATAACCAAGCTATGTGGAAGACCCTCTTCTGCCTGTTCAAGACTTGTTTCCAGATATGTCTAAAAATTACATTGAATCTCTTGTAATAGAGTGCTTTTGCTGCAAGCTTTTGGGTTTTAAATACCTCCCTAAATCTAGTCAATGGTATCCTTCTTTATGTTAAAAGTATCCCCTGATGGTGCTTTCAGATGCATTAAAGGTGCAAGTCAAAATTTGATAGTATTTTTTTTAAAGCTGGTGCAGAGTGAAAAACTCATGAATTATTTCAATATTTTTGTAAAGTAAAAATATGATATAAAAAGGTTACTTTTTATAAACCTCAAATCTTTTAATACATTTCATTCTCTTTATAGCTTAGATTTTAAGAATTGGTCCATGAATTTTATCAACTAGCTTCTGCAGGTTGATACAAACCTGTTTTTCACATTATGGATTTGTTTTGCAGTGTAATGCCATATGAAAGCCTACATGGGTACTTTTAGAAAACTCCATAAACTGTGGATCCTGCTTCTAATGAAAGTGGCTTGTAAAGACACCAAGCAATTCCATAAGAAACAATTTGCTATAACTATTTCCATCCGTTTTAGGAAAGCGAAGCAGAACTGAAGAGTTACTGTTTTAAATGGCATTGTCAGGATGGAGAAGACCTGATGATTGGTGTTTTAATCTTCACTGTCAGGTATATTCAGTGTAGTCACTGCTGTATATGCTGCTGGGTAAATTTCAGTCTTTCCTGTTATTAATATTTGTACTATGAAAGAGCAGAGGTTACACACCTTTGTTTATTTGTATGCGTTCAATTAGCCATTTTTAATGTTGACTTTTTTTATTAGTGAAATGTTCAATATCTGTTGATCTTTGCTGGGGCGAGTTCCTCAAAACAAAACATCTGTAGAAGTGCAGGAACCTGCAAGCCTAAAGGAACTTTGTGCAGATCAGAAAACACCCATCTTTGAAGGGTTTCTTAGGTATTTTCGAATTAAGCAGTGGCCAGCTGCCTCTATAATCATTTTTAAATAAAATAATTATTTGATAGTTCAAACCCAAAGTTTTGTACAAAGTGATTGCCCTTCTCACCATGCAGTTATGTTTGATTGTACAGAGAAAAGCTCTCATGTTTTGTCAAAATATATATATATACCACTGCAAGGATTGCTAAAAAACGATATGGGGAGCAAACCCTTTGTCCAGATAAATTCAGTAGAACCTTCACTCCTGAATCCAATGCTGGGTCGCACAAAGAAAATGTCATTTTCGTTTGCAAACAAGGCAAATTGTAGGCTTTGTAACCCAAGACATGAGGGTTTCTTTGGGAAACCATTCTATGTGTTTGCTACTTCTTTAGTAATTAGAAATGCTAGCATAAGTGAGGCACCATGGGCAGTGCTCTCACTCCACATGGGCTCTTGTGTCCCTCTGGCACCTCCTGGGGAGAGGGGCAACATCACAGCTACCAGCAAGCCTTGTCCTCTTCTGATGTCTTTCTCATCCTCTCTCACTGTTCCTTGGAGCTGTAAGCCCTTTGGCTGGGGCTGACAGAATTGAAGAAACATTGCTTAATGACGAATTTAAAGGGTTACAGTCTGGAACAGTGCTTGCACTGCATGGTTTCTGAAAGTTTGGGGTGTTTTTGTTTGATTTTCTCTCATTTGGTTTTGGAAGGAAGGACACAGAGGCATTATTGGTTCATTTGTTTGTTAATATCTACCATTTACTTTCCTTACCCTCCCATAATTTTATATTTTTTTATTTTTTTTAGTAATGCTTGTAAATTTATCTCAAGCAAACTACTGCAGGTTCTGAGTGCACGGTGCCACATGTGGCAGTACATATTTGCAGTGGCAGTACACATACACCGCTTGTCTTCTGTATGCAGTCTGCAAGGGGTAGAAGTCATTTTATACCAAGTCAAAATCTGTTCTCCAAAATCTTGCTCTGTTATGTTTGTAATGCCAGTGATACTTGTGCTGAGAACAGGATGGCCATTGTAATCTTAATGCTCAGATGACTATGTGGACAGTTTCCTAATTTGCTTTGCTGTGAACAGTCACCTTAAAGGCTGTAAGAATTTTTATAGAGCTTGTCAAGATTAAACATAGTCCACACTGGAATCCTATGATGGCCTTAGGGACAGTTAATAATCAATATGCACTATTCTTTTTAACACAGACAATTTTAAGGTCTATCAATAAAGTTTAATTAAGACAGCAATAGCAAAAAATAAAATAAAAATTAACTTCTCTTTTTGAAATAATGAAAAAAAGAAATCAGGTCTTTTAAACTCCATTACAGATTAACAGGAAAATAAAAAAGTTCATAATTACATTCTGGTAAATAAAAGCAATCACATCTCTTTATTAGAAGCAAATGTCCTAAGTAAGTATTGTCCTAATGAACCAAAACAAATTGCCAGCAAATCTGAAGGTAACTTATATGATTAAAGGCTTGGTCCTAAAATTTTGAGAGCTGTGGATTTTTATGCTAAAAATTAAAAAAAAAAAAAAAAAAAAAGGCAATTTAAGTAATAGTTACTACTCTAATTAGGTAAAGGAGACATAATGTATACCCATGTCCATTCAGAAAACATACAAGAAAATGTAAGAAAACTTTTTGTCTTATTTTAAAATAAGTGTTATTTGTTCTATATTAAGATAATCTTTTTTAAAGAGTTATTTGAAAATATGTGCAATACTTTTTTTTAATGCAGTTTTAATAATGAAAAAAAAAACAAACTCATTTCCACTTTTGTTTATGTCAGTTAAAATATGCTTCTTGCGCTAGAACAGTGTTTTTGTGCTTGGGTTATTCGGGCTTGATGGCATATAAATGCTATTGTCATTGGCAAATCAACAAATTTTCTATTAATTAATTTCTATAGCACTGGGATTACAGAAAATTTTCCTTTTTCCTTCCAAAATTAAATGTTAGGCCTCAGCTGCCTGATTTTGTAAAGTTCTAAGCAGAGGAGGAAAATTAAAAATGTTTTGGAGCTGCGATTTTTAATATATGAACTGTTAAACCCTGTTTTTTTTAATATATGATAGTCTCACCAATGTACCGTTATATTTCCAAAAGAGCAATTCATGAGTGGTGTTCAAAGTGAAATTGCTGCTATTTTTGGAAAGGGACTCCCAATCGCTCTAAAAAACAACATATTCATTCACTTTTTATTGGCCTGCAAATGTTCACAACTAGCCTGTTGTATTTTTAGAACAGTACATTACAAAATTTGAAGTATTTGTGACTTGAATATACAACTCCCTAGAAGCCTTAAAAATGGCACTGTACTGAGTTTTAGTTGGCTCTGCCAGTGATTCAGCTCCCAAAGCCACTGTCCCTTTTCTGCTCAGCCCCTGAAGTCGTGTAATCCAGAGTGACTGAGATGATGTGATTTAACTCTGCACCCCCTGCACTGCCTGCGCAATGCCAAGGAAAAGACCCCAGCAGGTTGCTGAGGTCCTACTGCTGCCTCTCTTGCTCCTGTGCATGGTGGGAAGCAGAGTAAATTGCATTTGTGCATCCTTGCTAAACAAGCTTAGTTAGGTTGAGGCCCTACAAGGGTTGCGTGATGAAAATAATCACAACACGTGTCCATGAATTTACAAGCTCAACACTGTAATTACTAATTCTGCAGTGTAACAATGCAGAATGTGGGAAGAATTGTCTAAATACACAATAAGCCATTTAATTTTGCTAATTGTAGCAATTAGACTAGCTTGCATGAAGCCCGTGCTCTCAGCAGAAAGCCAAATGGAGTAAGTGGCAAGCAGCCATTTATATACCAGAGACATTATGTTATGAAACCCTCCCTTGATTGTTTATAGAGCTAGGTCTTTTCTTTACAGCATTGAATCCATTCCTCTTTATTCTGATAAAACAGATAAAGCTCAAAATGAGAACAGATTCTTTTAAGTCTGGGAATTAAAAAAAAAAAAAAAAAAAAAAAAAGCAACAGATTACTGCAATTCACACGTAGTGATTTTTTGAAATACAGTCATCATTTCCACTTGGCTTCAGATTGCTGAGTGATCTGCATCGAAGCTGATTTCTCACATCTGGTATGAGCAGACTTCATTACGGGAGAGATGGAGATGACCTCACAAGGTCTTGCTCATGCAAGGTTAGGGGAATAGTGTCGTTGATTTGCAGATCACTTGCAAAACTTTTTTAGCATGTGAGCAGTCCACTGGGATCGTTTGTAAACCTGTTTTACCATACTTACCTCACTGCAGGTGTTTGGTGGGATTTCTTCACTTTTACTCTGGTATGAACATGAGAAAAAAATGCAAGTGAATAATTGCACGTACACTAAGCAGTGCTACCGCAGCATGAATCAAAACATTTCTTCTTTTTTTCCTCCTTAGTTCAAACATTTACGAATATATCCATTTTGACTGAGTTGTCATTTTGTGATCTTTTAAGGACACTAAGAAATGTCTATGAAACCACAGCTGTTTCCAATGATCCTTATACAAACCAACTGCTGACCAGCACCTTCATTAAAAGGAATTTTTCCTAAATACATAAGCTTGGCTCCTGTACTTACATTTTGTTCTGAATGCATAGCATCTAATTCTTATGCAGAAAGTCATATATACTCGTTAGTAAGCCATGTGCCTACTCTGAATCCTGGAGCAACGAGGACAGATATGCAAAATGCAGGGAAAAAAAGCCCTCTTCAGCACATTTAGGGGGTGATTTGCATATGTTACAGATGTAAGAGGGGAGCTTGTGTATAATTTCTGTGGAGTTATAGGTGCTGTATGAATTGATAAATATTTGCAAGAAATTGTGAGATGAGTGGCCAGCCAAGATTAAGATCAAATTTAAACCTCTACATGCAGGGCGCTGTAAGATAAAAACAACCAAAAAAATAAAACCTAACCAAAACTCTCATTTCCAGGAATAGTTGGGATAAACTTAGAAATGCAATGGATTTGACAATGTAACTACACTCTACATTCTGTACAAACAAAGATATGACTGCTATGGATACAAACATATTTGTATCTGTAGATTTTAGCCTTGTATTTCATATAGCTTTGGAAGCAATTGCTTCTCGATTGTGCTTCTGGGCACGCCATAGCCCTAGGCATGCCAGCAGCTTTTCTAATGAGGAATCAGTTCTTCTACAAGCAAGGCCACATCCAATTCACCAACAAGTGATTTCCTCACCATAGAAAAGCTGCTAATCAAATGTTTGGAAGAGCCTTCACAGATGTAGCATAGTGCTTGGGCAAGTAGTACCCCAGTTCCTCCCCAACCTCATGCACAAAAGAGCCCACAGAGAGGAAAACCACGTGCATGGGTTGGATGAAGCCACAGCACACGGGGAGCAGATAGCTGTGCCATACACCCAGGAGTCAGCGCAGGCACATTAGTGGCCTCAAGCTAATGCTGTGATCTTCTAAACTGCAAGAACCAGAGCTCCTGAATTTTCTCATCTGGAAGGTTCAGGCATCTACAATTTGGCTCCCAGCCTTGATTAGAAAGATCTTGGTCTTCACAGCTCAGCTCTTGTCTCCCCACTGTGCCCACCAGGATCCTTTGAGTTGGTATTATTCTTCGAGCTGGTCCTTTGAGCCTGTCATACCTGAAGGGCAGGGGTCTTCTGGGGTTCTATTGGATGGAGCTTTGCACAGGAACACTCACAAATGCTCTTCCTGCAGTAGGCTTGGGGCAAGTAAAGACTGAGGGAAGAGCCAGGCTCAGTTATCTCTTCAGCTAGCAATGATTCATATCTCTATCTACTGTCTCTCAGGGGAAAGCTATAGGGCTGCATGCTACTGAGGAGAAGGGCACGCTCACTCCCTCTTGTGCTGAGGCTGTTCTCCCTCTTTGTGGAAAACTTAAAGGCTATGCTGTGCAATGTAGACATACTTCCAGTGCTTTGACATATTCAGTCCCCTTAGTGTGGAGGACTCCGAAGTTGTTGCACACGTCCAGTGCCATTGCCTGTCCAGCCAGAGTAATGTCTACAGCAAAAATTCAGGGCAGATGCAAAATCCCTCTGCTCACCTTCCAACCTGACCAAAAGCTGTATGAACATGGTTAGCACTGTGACAAAGCCTGAATCAATACATGCTGCCTTCAGTCAGGTCTCTTAATGCACTGTCTGCTACCCTGGCCACGTTCACCTGGTTTCTTGTGGGAGCTCAGGCAGACCTCATATGTGCACCAGAGCTACACCACGTGGCCATCTCTGTAGCTTCCCGAGCCCGTGGTACACTCCCCTTGTGATCCCATGTCTTTTGCAGAACAAATTTCACTTTGGGCAGAGTAAAGGACAAATGGGCTGTATGTAGTCTAGGGAAGCACATGGAGTAGACATGGCTTCTCTGGATAATATGTTTGAATGGAGCTGTGTGCAAATTGCACAGGGTATGACATACACAAGCAGTAAGATAAGTGTCTGCAGCTTGGAGCATGCTGTAAAGAGTACTCTTTGTTACAGTGTTTGCTTTTCCCATAATAAAAATAATACCATCATGGTTCTTACTTGAGAGCAAATTTACAGTATCGGATGTGTTTACATATATACACACTATACACACACACAATATATATATACACATGTGTTTATACTCATGTATGTATGTATATATTTGTGTGTATAGTTGTGACAATGAGTCCTGAGATTCTATTAGGATTTAATCGTATATTTCATTCAAATTCTATAACTGAAGAAAAAGCATCAGGAGCACCATCATCAAGGGTAATCAGGTGATAAGTGCAAAAGGAAAAGCGCTTTATCAGAAAACATTATCAGAAAACACATTCCAGTCATTATTGGAAACAACTTTGAGATGCATTATGTCAGTAATTTAATGAAAAGTTGTGGAGGAAAAAGGTCTAATGCTATGTTTCATCATCTTAAATATTTTGGTAAAAGAACAGAGTAAAAAATAGAATTGTATCAAATAAATAAGGATTTGTCACAGTTAGTAGAGAAAAATAAAATCATAGGCAAATGACAAAGGGACTGATTAACCCTTTGTTTCATTTAATGTTGGTTATATTTGTTTCACTGAGTATCAGTGTTATTGATGTCAGTAATTTATCAAGGAACTAATCTGTAATAAATCAGCATGATTTACTTGAAATTTGACTAAAAACACTGAAAAGAGTGTTTGTTAGCCATCATATATACAGTTGCTTGGTACATGCTGTCAGAAGAACAGATTTGATAGTCCATGGATTATGTACTGAAGATAAATTTCAGATGCATGCATTTAATGATAACAATACCTCTGTCAGTTTAACTGTACCATGAATACACAGGAGCTGTTTTTGAAATCCTAATTAATGTTGCTTTTTTTCAGTATGCATTCTGCATTATTATCTGTGTATCCCAGATTGTTTCTTAACTAATGTTTGATAAGAATTAACAGTTTATAAAGCTGAGGAAAAGATTACTAGCCAGTTAACCAAAGGCTTTTGTTTTCAATTGTGTGATACTCATAAACATTTTTTAAGCTTTAAAAAGGTGCAAAGCCCCAATTCCGCAAATCCCTTGCTGAATACAAAAATAGCTCATTGGTCTTCATGAAAGTATGGGTTGTACGGAAGCTTAGCTCCTCACCCAACATCATTCAGGTATTCTGTCACTCGTTCAGCATAGCACTTGGAAATGATCATAACTTTCCCGCAGGACCTGATTTATAGGCAGATACAAAACTAACCATGGTGGCTGTCTCAGACAAGTTCAGAAGTGGCCACTAATCACCCCTAACATTGTTCCGGCATCCCTGCTTTGGGACATATGGAGGAGATACCTCACTGAGGACATCCATGGGATTGCCACGATGCTCTGGGCAGGGTTTATCCTTCAGACAGCACTGCACAGACAATGAGAAACCTTCATTTATCAGCAGAAATGGAAACTGCCACCAGTTACAGCTGCGCAGTGCCAGCATATGGTCACATATTTGTGGCTGCTATTGATTCCTCCTATTTTATTTTATTGGAACAGCTTGAAACTTGTCAAGCTTTGCTTGGGTTGATTTGCAGTTAATTAATTCAACAGACATTTTTAATCTTGCAAATTTGTGACTTGTAATATAGTAATCGAGCTCCTATGAGTGTACGATAATCAGCTGGGGGGAAGGAGAAAACCATTGATAGCTGTGTGCAGCATGGTGCCCACACTGCAAAGGGGCATCTACAAGAAAGGCAACATTCACCCCAGCCAAGCTCTCATCGTTCATCTGAATCGTTCATCATGAATCATTCATCCATTTGATTTGTCTTGGGTGAGCCAGGAGCTGTATTTAAGGAGGATTGCTGGGGCTGAGACAGCTCTAGGTACTGTTGGTGGGGATCGACACCTCCTCTTCTGGTCACCTGTTTCCTTACCAACCAAAGAGTCATTCTGCCCAAGAGCAGACCAGTTTCATTTCTGAAATGACCATACCTCTTGTGGAACAGTTTCTCCTGGAGAAATGACAATATA
The DNA here is from genome assembly GCF_964035555.1 of Netta rufina. Taxonomy (NCBI): domain Eukaryota; kingdom Metazoa; phylum Chordata; class Aves; order Anseriformes; family Anatidae; genus Netta; species Netta rufina. Next base: position 118,823,837 of record NC_140124.1, read on the forward strand.
AAAAAAAACATAGAACACTAGGACACTAGAAATCAAGTGAATGAATGGAGAAACTTTTTTTTTTCTTCATTGCCTTTAACATATAGGTGGATTTTAGCTACTTTGATGTGAAGCAGAAGGGGAAAAAAAATCTAATGTCTGCAGAGGATGCAGAAGTGCGTACATTGGTCGATGACTAATCAGTATGTACTTTTTTATTGTGGAAGCACTGGTAACCTCAGCAGGGAGATCAAAAGACTTGAAAGCTAGGAAGTGATTCCTCTGGTCAGGGTTAAAGAGGTGTTTGTGAAACACCGTGGAAAAGCTGCTCCTGTTGTTTCCGTGAATAAAGGGAGGAGCAGAGTCTTTCAACAGGAAAAAAAATCAAATGCCAAAACACTTTTTATGGTGCAGTTACTCTTTTCTCTAGTAATGATGTTGGTTAAGAAAGCTCTAGGCATGTTACGAACTGTAACATACAGGGAGACAGTGAATGACACTTCATAGATATAACTGTTGCTATTGACAGGAGATGTTTATTAGCAATAAGATAAAAAAGTGTCTCAAAATAAGGCCTGAGAGACAAGGATTTTTTATGGTTGTTATGTCAATGATTGTTAAATGTAGAGATCATAGATCTTTATAATAGCTTATAGGTCAAAGAATTTTTCTTTTTATTGTTCCTTACAGAGGATAAATCTCAGATGGCTTCCACAAAAGCATATCACATAAAACAGGCTCATAAGATGGGCTTTTCTATGTATGGAATATTATAGGCTCAGTGTTGTTCAAGTGCTTGTGCATTTTTTCATGATCTCAGCTTTTAATGCAGTACATGCATAAGCTAATAGTGGATTCGCAAGTGCATCTTCCTTTAGCTCAATAACTCCCCACATGCTCATTTGTGTACAGGTCAGGAGCACATATGTGGTGGGGAGAGAGGTGTGTGTGCACTTGTAAAGGTGAAAAGCAGATGAAAAATAAAGATGGAAACCAGTAGATGACATGGTAAAAGCCTTATAGTTAGGGAACAGCTGTGAACCTTTAGAGTAGGTGAGTCCTCATGGTATTTCTTCATGCTCAGGTATTCTGTCACTCCGCTCATCACAGAAATCACTGCTGAAGGACTTTCAACTGTATTATAAGTTATTATTTTTTGCTTGTTTAGAAGTAGAAACAGTATCACCCTGACTCTCAACAGAAATCACTGTGGAGGCATCCATAAGCTTCATGCATGATCTGTAAGTGTAGCACGTCATAACAGTTCTGATTTCTTCTAAGATGCACTTAAACAAGTTTGCAAGATGTATTAGATATTGTTCTGATTTTCTTCCTTTGTTCCATTTTCTTCCTGTCCTTATGCATGTCATATGCAAACCCCACTGCTGAGAGAAGATGACACTCAGGTTATAAAACAGACTTTTTTTTTTTTCTCATTTAGTAGTACAAAACACAAAAATTCATTTGCATAACACCTAGCTATTGAGATAAACTCTATAATTAGAGAAGGAAAAGCAAGTTAATTATGCAAATATTGATTTCATTTTAGCCAGTGCAAAACAGGGAGAAAAAAATACAGATAGCCGTCATATTTTGTTGTTCAACTCATCTTGCTTCATAATTCCAAAAGCTGTGGTATATGCCCATAATAACCTGAAATTGAATATTCCTTGTTTCTGAGAAACTGGCAGAACAACCACTAATTGTGGATCCCGTTAGATTAGCAGGCACAGATCTCCTAGCAAGCACAGATCCACTGTGTTTCTTCTTTAACTGGACTGCAGTTCCTTTAAATCAATTCCCATTGATTCTCAAGGACACAAACTGTCCTCTGTGTAATTTGTTCTACATGGTGGGACAGATATTTTGCTGCCTATTCTTTGAGTTGTGTATTATTAACAAGCTAATGTTTATTCTAACAAATGAGCATCACTGTATTTTCCTGCAGGTGCCTTTCCATCTATAAGGTTATCTCAGCAATGGAAGCTGGTTCTGTTCTTGTTCCCATGCTCATTACCTGCATCTTTAATCAAATGCTAATTTAACAATTGTTTGTCATGCTGCAGATCCATGCAAAGCACAGTCTGACTTCTGGATTTGACCCAGGGCATTAGCAAATGGGAGAGTCATCTTCTCACTGCAAGCGTTGGACATGGATACCACTGAGATGCAATAAACAAAGTTCCTTAACGTGCTCATTTTCCAGTAATTTTCCAGGGTGCAGTTGTGCTTCAACACTTTGTGCAGCTCTCTGCAATCTTCTTTTATTTCAAAATAAATAAATAAATAAATAAATAATAAAAAAAAGGCAACACCCCTCCCTTCCACCCCCTCAAAAAAAAAAAAATAAAAAAAATGAAATTGATACACACACATAAAAACAAAGAAGCAAACAAAAACCTTTAATTGCTCTTCCTCATTGTATATTGTTCTTATGGAATATGCTATGTGAGGAGAATGTTAGTTAATTGACATCGGAACAGCCTTTCCTCTCAACACATTCCAAATGGATTCTTACAAAAACTATTAATAAACCCAGTAGTAATTAAAAAGAGTGTATTTTCCAGTCATTATATGAAAATGTATACTCAGATAAGGCTAACTAATTTGTGCATGCTTCCACCTTTCATCTCTTAAGGTACACAGCTCAAAGTTTGTTCTTCAGATCATCAACCCCTCATTAGTAAAACTAGTGAGCCTTGCAAAGCAAATTCATGTGACACAAATGATCCTAAAAGACTCAGACTTGGTAACAGTTGTACAGTTATGCTTACAAAACCTTCTTGAATGGTCTACAGCTAAGTAAAAAATAAAAATAAATAAAAATAAAACAGTGATGACAACAACGACAACAAAAAAGGCACTCTCAAAGGACTGATAATGAAATTCTGCCTGGTGAACACACCAATAAGTCATACTTACACCAGCACTTCGGACAGGAGCATTCATTATACTGTGATTTGCCTTGATTATAGACAGTTTATAGTCATAAAGGGCTTGCTTGAAGGTCTACCATAGCAAATAGATGCTTTCATCTTTAATGGACTCCAGTAAGCCCCAGGAGTAAGCATGTGTGCATTTTGCTTCTAAATTTCACAATGCCTATCCAGATGAAATTTATTTTTAAGGAATCTCTTTAGTCACTATTTTACAGCTCACTTGTACTCCACTATCAAGTGAAGTGTCAGTCATTGTCCATGCAATTCTGATTAGGCTAAGTCAAAGAAAATGTCTGGGGAGGGAATATCAGGCTTTGTATTAAAAACAGTCCACTGGAAATAATACTAGAGCTTTTCTAGGTCTTCCAATTCTGTGAGTCACTGGATGAGTCCAGAACACCTGGCCGGGTTCCAGAATAAATTTAAATAGCTGTTTAAATTGTCTTAATGTCTTATTAAGGTGTTAATAGTACTTCAATATTTTCTATGAAAAAAGTATCCTTCAAGCCTCACATTTTAATTTCAAGAAAAAGTCATGCGTCACTAAAGCCTAAATCATTGGGCTTTCAGGCAGCAGGGGAAAAAGTGGCAAGCTGGGGAGGCAAAAATACTAAGCTAAGCTCAGGCAAGAGTCCCCTTGCTCAGCCCACCAGTCTGCTGCGCCAGCCCTTCCCGATACTTGTGTGCCCTACTTTCACTACTGACACCACTGAAAATGGATCTAGCATTTGAATCCTGATCAACCCCATCTCAGTCTTCAGTGCTGGGTCCCACAAGGCAGGGACAGAGGCACCTCAATGACAAGAGGGTAGGGTCAGGCAGGTACAGGCAGATCCTCCTTTATTCCAGTTTCCCAATTGGCTGCCACTGACACAGCTGAACTGGTGATGGGGAGAGGGTCTGCCTCTTCCTGGCGCAGATGCTGCCTTTGAGTGCTGAGACTTGTGGGTGGTGTTTGTAGCCTGCCACTGTGAAAAGGAAAGCCAGCAAATAAAAGTTGTAAAGCAGTGAAGGATTAGATGAAGAATTAAATACAAAAACACTGAAACATCAAGCTTGAGGCCTAGTCCTTAGAGGTTAGTGCTAAGAACAGAAACAAGTTTATTAGCTGGTGCAATGCAGTCCTCAAAGATGCCAGTTGCAGTTTTCTATCCTTCACAGATTGATATGCAGAGGGAAAAACAAAGGATTGCCTTTACTGTTTTCACATGAAGAAAAACTTTTTCACAGCTGTTTCAAATGTGTGCCTTTCAGCATCTTGGGTTTTATGAAGGCATGAAAAATACTTCTTTCCCCTCCAAAATTAGGCTATTAACCTTTTTCTGCTTAGGTTTACATAAAACAATACAGCCTTGTCTTTTCTGAGAAACTGAGATTCTCACAATCCCCCTCCCTCCCCTCTTCTCACCCCCTTAAAAAATACAATTGAGTAACTGAGCAGGAGCCCCTGGTAAGCATTTTGGGGGAAGCTGCAATACCACACTGCCCCATGAAGTCTCCCACTCCAGTGCTCTACTTTTCCACTTAGTTCTGTAGCAAAAGCAGGAAAAATTAAAGGCCATTATGTGCAGAGTGTACAAGGGTAATTGGAAACTACCAGTGGCTTTACCCTGTCACCTTAGTTTTTAGGTTCAAACACTTTGAACATTAGTGATTCCTCATTTTGGGCCACCAGAAATGAAGTTGGGAAAAGCCACACATTGCTTTTGAAAATCATCATCAAAATACAGGAAGATTAGAAAGTAAAATCAAGAAAGAAAGAAAAAAAAACTTTTAAAAAGAGCTTCGGGATCTCCTTTTTTAATAGAACACAAACATTAAAGAAGGTGTGGATACATTTCTCTCTTTCATAAGTTATAAAAAAAAAAAAAAAAAATTCAGAAGTACAAACCCTATGTTTTCACAGGCCTATCATAAAAATAAATAAATAAATAAATAAATAAATTAAGTTTTTGATGCTCCCTTCTGTGATTTTCTTAAAGTCAGGTGCCAAGAACAGAATTCATGATTCCAAACTGCATGTGCCAATGTTGTTGCAGGGATCAGCAGTGGGATCCAACAGTGGGCTGCAGGAAAGCCAGCATAATGCACATTTGATAAGGGAAAGAATTAATTACATGGTCACTACTGACAAGAAGAACACATCTCCAATTTGGCCCATGTCCTAGAAATAGGCTTATTTGTGAAATTCATTTCCAGAGCCTGCAGTCTCCTCTTGTGCTTGTAGACAAGCTCTGCACTTAGATAGAGAAAGCTGCCTCACTCGTGTGGTCAGGCAGGAGTTGGAAGGGAAAGCCAAGGATGTCTCTGTGCTGTTGGCCAGAGCTTCAGGACCAAGGTGCAGGTCCAAATCCCTGCTCATCCTGGGTAGATTCAAGCCAACACTTCCTCAGAGAGTCTCCTGTCTGCAGGAGGGAGGTCACCAGCTCTCTTGCCAGATAAGAAAAGGCCACCATGCCTCCTGATAGGCAGTAGTGCTGGGTGAGTGTGGGGAGGTCTAAGGGGAGATACTCTGTGGTCCAAGGTGCAGGCTGATCTTCTCTTTGGGGAGCGTAGTGCATGGGACAGTGCAACTGGGTGGCCCCATTGCTCTGCCTTGCCACCTGCTTGGGCTGGGTTTTACACAGAATGTGCTGGAACATTGGCAGAGGGGACCCCTATCACCTGTGTACGTCCCCTGCAGATTCAGACATGTAGGAACCTCCCAGGCATGCCTCCAGAAAGTCTCTCCTATCAGTCCCACAAGACGTAGGCATGGGACTCCTGGGCCTCTCTGGACTCTCGGGTGGCCTCAGTGGAGGATGGGTGCATAGAAGTGGGTGCATCTCACTCAAGCTGAGATGGTGTTGTCTTTGGGCACAGGCAGTGATGCATCTTCAGGCATTCGTGATGTATTTCTGCCTTTCAGGAGCTGCAGTCCCAGAGGTAGACCAGATCTTATGTGATGCGTGATAAAAAGTAAATGACTTCCTAACAATACAAAAAGCCTGTAAAAAAAAAAATGCACATGCAAATAGACTCAAATACTTGAAATTCAAATTCCAGTAGTATATTCCGTGTTCATTCCTATGTTATTATTACTAAAATCATTTCCTTGTTTTGTTCAGAAATCATAAAGACTCCTGCTGGCTTTAAGTTGTTGCATGATATAAAATTAATTCCAAATGGGTGGATTTTTACTGTATATGTCCTGGATTTAAGTTTTCAGTTATTTTTCGTAAATACATTTTACATCTAACTACCTCAGCTGCCTTTTGTTTTGTTTTGGCACATAAAAAGTCATGCACTTTCTATATTTGGGGATTTGGGGGGGAGGAGTTCTTTCCATTTTGAATAACCAGGTTTAAAGCCATGTTGATCAATTTATAGAGGAGAACAACTTAACAAGACATAATTATTGACAGTTGCAGAACATACATTTTATTTTTAGGTTCTGTTGGGGTATAGTTTAATGAAAAACACCATAAGCTGCTTATTAATTTGCCTTAAAAAATGTGTGCTCTTTCCTATTCAAGTTGTGTTATTTAACTCTTATCTTGTACACAATTTATGTGACAACAACTAACGTAACAGTTGGCAGATAAACAGCAAATTGAACAGAATGGACCAATAGTTTCTCAGTTCTCTGTTGTAAACTGTTGCATTATACACTGATTGTGCTAAAATAATTGTTACTGTGCTTATACTCCTTAGTCACCGTTGCGGAAATGAAGTTATGGAAGATCACATTTGTGTTTATGGAGCAGTGTAGATATCCCCCCAGTACAAGCACAGTGACTTGAGGTGAATGATAATCATTGCTGAACTTGTGCTTTGACTTGTAAACATTGTAAAAATGTATTTGGTATTTTATTTGAAATGAAGAATCAAAATAGTTATTAAAAGAAATCTTCCTGTAAATATATATATTCTGATTCCATGTATACAAACATTCCTTTAGAGTTCAGATTGTGAAGAGTGTCTTTATTGGCTAGAGACCGCTGTCTCCCTGGCAGAGGTTACATGTGCTATAGTAAAGAACACAGTGTGTGAAGTATTTGATGTACTGCAGTACCATAGTTCTTTTGGTCTGTTAAGTAAGTTGCAATTTGTGATGAAATGAAGTTGAAAGTAGTGCTTCATACTAACAAATTTCCTTGGTTACAACTTGATTTTTCTTGTAAAACTTAAAAGGAAAACTTGAAAATTTTATATATTTGGATTTTGTAGATTTTTTTTATTTTATTGCAACACAAGGTACCAAAATCATTAAATAAAGTACACTGTGGTCATTTTACCATGGCTCCAGAGTCTTTCTTAAAACTCTTCTCCCATGGTGGGTCAGCGAATGATGCCGTCTTTTGAGCTTCTGACATTAACAGACAAGACCAAATCTGTCCCTGCTTTGACTGGGGGTTGGGCCAGATGATCTCCAGAGACTCTTCCCTCCATTAATCATTCTATGATACGAGCAATACCATCACAGGAGCACCATCCCTAAGCACAGGAGTGGTTCAAGCAGCTTCCAGGCTACCCCTGGGACCTGCAGAAGACTTGACAGTTCCCCATGGGACTTAGACAATCTTACTGGTGTTGTCACCGCAGCGAGCTTGAGGAAACCACCAGACAAACCAATGGCCACCTCACCCAGAGCGGGGTGCTCCGGCCACTGCGGTCAGGGCCCTGAATGGTGTTTCAGAGGAAGACCGCCCAAAAAGCTGCCCTTGCCCAGGGAGCAGCCCAGCAGGCCCTCCCTGCTCCTTGGCCCCTCAGGGCTTAAGTGCTCTCCAGCATGGGGCCAGACACCCTGCCTGAACCCTGGGGGTCCACAACACCATGGAAAGAGAAGCAAGAGGAGTCTGACCCTGCTGCTGGGCACTGGGGGTGCTCCCTAGGCAAGGGGGAGACTTCTGGACTCTGCTGTCAGGGCTCTTGTAGCATTTCAACCACATTGAATATAGAAAGAGTGAACAGTGCAGAAACCCAGGACAGAAACCCCTCCATTACTTGAGAAGGCCACTGCTCACAGAGAACAGGAGGTGGTGCTCTGCTGCTTTTATTCGCCTTTCAGACTCCTGAAAGGATTACTATTTACTATGCAGTGAGCCCCACAGGGTGGTGGGCAAGGGAGAGGTGGGCCTCACCCAGCCTTGTCCTTAGCATGGTAATTGGAAAAACACCAGAGAAGAAGCAGCTTCCTTGATCTTCCTGTGTTCAAACCCCCTAGGGTTGAGGAGGGTTTAATTTCTTCTAATGCCTCCTGCATAAGTGCTTTAATTATTAGATTATTACACAAGTTGTTCTGACTTTGCCTGCACCACCAAGAGGTCTTAACAGTCCTCTTGGACTTCATTGCCACATTCGTGTGTGCAATGTCACCCCAGGCAGCACCTGGAGTTTGTGCAACAAAGGACAGCACCCAAATCTCTCAGCCTTTCTGCCCCTTAGCCATGCTCCCACTCCTTAGGTGCTTCTTCTTGCCCTCTCTTAGGTGACCAAGAAAGGGAGACCAGGGGAAAACAACCCAACAAGCAGCAACTAATAATTAGCGTGAGTTCAAAGAGAGGAAACATTATATATATATATGTTGAGTAACTGAATTTGACAGCACATGGTGATTACAAGTGACTGATGGATTCTTCAAGGTTTTGTTTTTCATATTATCTTGTACTTTGGCTAAGGAGGGAGCAGATTGTTATTGTAGCTTGGCAAAGTGCAATGGGGAAGCAACAGCCCAGCAACACAAATGGTGACTGTCCTACTGTCACAAGATCCCCTGCCCAGTAATTCTGTGACTGCCCACCAAAGAAACCAGTAGAATCCAGAAAGAAAGATGCTCATAAAAATTTTTCTTAACTACTCATGTGAACTAGGGGGCAGAAGACATCAGAACCAGCCTTGAGCACTGTAAAGTCATTTGATGACACCCCGTGGGTATATAATTCATGAGGTGAAAAAGCATTAAGTGGGTGGGTAGCTGCCATAGTGTGAGACTAGTTACCTTGGGGTAAAAGGGATTTACTTGACATGTTTCTAGGCAAACTATTAAACTCTCAAGCAAAAGTCTCCTCCAGAATGTTTTAAATGTAAACTTTCCACATGAGAGAAGCAAAGCAAATTCTTTCTGAGCTAAGAAAAGATAGCAGACATTTTAAATAGATTCTTAACAGAGGAAAGAAATGGAGAAAATTTTGCAAGTTGCTTGAACCGTGCTTATTCAGAACAGTTGCCACCTTTCCTGCCTTAAAAGAGAGAAATGGCTATGGTTCCTGTAGAAAAACAATCTGAAAACAAACAAACAAACAAACAAACAAACAAACAAAAAATATAGGGACTTGGTAATAAAAATCCCAGGTGACTTGGCAAAATTATCAAAGAATGTTTTTTTCTCCTACTTACTTAGCTCATATGAGCAGTATTAACTGCTCATAAAGTACCCAGAGACCTATGTGTATGGGAAGGAGCAGTGCCTTCCTACCACCACAATGGGAATCTTGGAAACCAACCAGAGATGGACAGTTCTTCTCCTGTATACTTCACAGGGACAAGACGCATTTATTCAGTGACTTCTGTGCTATGTACTTGAGGCAGGAAAATACTTACACTGTATAGTATTCTTGCTGTGGGAGTACTTCAGACCCAGAGTCAAGCACAGAACCACAAGTGAATTTGACATAAAGATGAGTTGGAAACCTGTCTGTCATGTTCTGGGGCAAGTGAGCTGTAACATAGACTACACTCTTAAGTAGGTTGTTCACACAATAATACCTATTTAAACTAGTTTACATTGAAGTTATTCTCTTGTGCTCACCAGTGCTTCTTGTCATTGTGAAAGGGGGAAGAGAACTCATTTACTGACAAAATTTACTGAATTTACTGTCAGAGTTTACTGACAAAAACATAGCTCCAGAGCATGTAGAGCCAGACAAACCAGACAGGCATCTTTTTACCTGTGTGCCATTGCATTCATCTTGCACACTGGACCATGCGTATTGTAGACTTCATGTTTGTTTCTAAGCAGTAGGCTTTTCCAAGATAGCAAGATTTCTCATTCACAGGCTACACACAAAACTAAAGACAAATGGATGCTTGTACTTAGTGGGTCTTCCAGGAACCAAGCCATTCATTTTCAGCTGGGTTCCTGTTAAGTGCTGTGAGCATAAACTATACTGCCATGAGCACATCAATAAGCATGGGAAGTGTTTCCCACTGCTGTGTGACTGCCACAGGCATTCACAGGACTGGCATTATTAACCAAGTAGACCAGCTTAGAGAGGGAAAGATCAATGATAATGTCCCAAAGTATAGAGGGATAAGCCTGAGTACTTTAGCTTTATAAATAAATTGAAATTGAGCTAATGGATTATTATGGCTCCTGCAGTTCATCTCCAAACTATCTCATAGTTTTAAGCAAGTTAATCTTGTATTGACCTTAAATTTCCTGTGTCTGTAAAGTTCACAGGAGTCCCAATTTGGAATGTGATCAACTCCATTGTTGGAAGCAGAAGTCAATAAAAAGGGGAAAGTTGTCTGAGTACTGGCTTGGTGCCAGAAGCATCTGTCTTTACTGCAGGTAGTCTCTGTTTGTCTCCAGCTTAGTCCATTACTGAGTCTCTCGTCTTGCACAGTGCTCTGCAGGGATGTTTGTTTCCACCTGGAATCAGCAACAAAAAAGTCACTGGGCAATGATGTCTGTCTGCAGGAAACATGGTTTAGCTGGAGCTTACCCTGGTGTTTTGGAGGGTGGTCAGGGCCTGCAGATCTGGTCCTCTCAGGTGGGACCCTGAGATGCTCAGTAGCTCTGAAAAATGTGGGCATTGTTTTTCAGACTGAATATTCAAAGCGTCTCAATGTACAGTGGCATTAGAGGATGCTTTTGGAAAAATAAGCTTTGACTCCTGCATCCACCAGCTGCATTTTCTTGATGAGACAACTTGCATCTCCCTGTAAAAGAAGACATTGTCATGAATAATGAACTAATTTGGAAACCTGCTCTGAAGCAAATTCTACCAAGAAAGTAATTGTGCTGTTCCCCTGATACCTGTGCACCATTCTAGCTTCGTCTTGACTGCCTAGATTACAGACAGTGTTAATTTTCTCACTGCTACTCAAGAGCAAACTAGCTATTTCACAACTTGTACTTACGTGAGAGTTACAGGGAACATCTGGAGGCTCCCTTTAGATGGATCAGGCAGCATTATGCAATTCACCCCGTCCTTATTGCATTGTTTGTTCCTAGCGATATTTGTAGCTCTTCCAAGGGTCTCCCTTTAAGGCTTTCTCTTTTTTGTTTGTTTCTTCATTCATTTATTTTAAAGGCCTGTTTGTCTCCGGTGTTTGTTTTTTTTGTGTGTGTGTGCTTTTCTTTGGGGATGTGCTTTTGCTTGGGGCTGTGCTTGCCATCTGTAGTGTCTATGTTTCAGACACAGTCACCTTCTCATGATGATTCAGATTCCAGCAGGCTGTGCCAGTGCAGCAGTGGGAGAGGTTACGTTGTACCTGTGTGGTACTTCATCAGAGGTCTCGTGTCCTCAGGCGTGTCCTACCAATGTCCTGATAAAGGCAGGAAACTTAATCCCCAGAACAACTTCTCTGACTGGTTAGAGTAGTGTCACCTTTTGCCTCTGGTTTCTTCCCAGGATCCATTGTGCTGACTTGCAATTTCTTTGACTTTTATGTGTCACTCCACTTCGCCCACATTTTCAAATCTAAAAAACAAACACACAAACAAACAAAAATAAAATTAGAAATGAGGACTCTCTGCTGGCCCATAATGGGCTAGAACACTCTCCATTTCTGTGGAGGCATTTTAAGCCTCCAAAGGAATGTAAATAATTGCTGTGTGCTTAAACACCGTTATAGCCTAAAGCATATAGCATACCTTAAGGGTAACCCTTAATCAACATCTCCAAACATCAAATCCATGTGAGCAGCACACTCAGTGCAGGCTTTTATGAGCCTGTAAAGGAAAAATGAGGTTGAAGTTTAAGTTAAGTCTTATGGTATAAAGGAGGAAATGGGCTGTTTTGTCTCTGGCGAGAAGCCCTGGTGCCCATGCAGGGGTTACAGCTCTGGGGGAGAAGGGGCTCTGCCCCAACCATCAGCTGGCAGGAGAGTGTTGGTAATTAAGAAGAGACATGCCTTACAGTCAAATCTTTCTAAAGCATGAGCTGCCGTGTGTGACTTGTAGCTAATACTTAATCAAGTTTTAGATGAGCTTTTGCTTTAATATCTGATCCACCTGATCTTTAAAGTTGTAACTATCCAATGCTATGCTATTTGTGTATTGGTAGTAGGGTTTTTTTATTTGGACACACCACCTTATCCCAAATTGTTACTCTGTGATAGTAAGACATGAGGCTGGATGATGCTTTGCCCCAGATTTTAGTGATAATGTCTTCTTCAACACCCTACTGGGACAGGATTTCATTAAAGTGACATATTAATCTAGCACGGAAAATAATTTTTCTTCCCTGTAGAGCATCTCTGTGAGGCTTTTTTACAGAAAGAGTTACAAAACAAAACTTGTCTTCAGTTTCCCTGAATAGATTGCCAGAATAAGACTGCTGCATGGTCTGTGTGTGTCTTATCTGTTACACAACCCCATGGAATTGCAAAAGGGCAAGTCTTCTTGCCAGAATTTTTACCCATGATCTGAAGCAGACCTCACCAGCGTGTGCCTTGGTTTACTTGGCAATATGGGCAGATGATCTGCTCTGCTCTGGGGCACATCTCCTCCGAGCTGTGGCTGAGTAGTCACTGCACTGTATTTCCAGTCACTTACGGCATTTCATTGGTAGTGCAAACAAGTGGTACACGAGAAACCTCAATAGCAACTTCTTTTAATATTGTTTTAAATACAGATCTCATAAAACCTTTTTCTTAATTAACTTTTCTTGCATAGATAATTCATTTCACCGGCATACTATGCCACAGGATGCTTCTTCCTGTGCACAGAGATAATATGCTCTGTTTCTATTTCTGCCTGAAGCAGAATTGAAGTAGGAAGGGAAGTGTTTGGTAGCACTTTTATCCTTTGGAGTACTTTTTCTTGTGTGCACCCATGCAACATATTTTGAGATCACAGCTCTCACATTTCCTAAAGGAAGAGGAAGAAAAAACAGGGCAGCCTTAGAGAAAAACAAAAAATCTTGGAAGAACATAAAAGCCTTGTGTTCATTACAGTTTGCCTTGAAGAATTTATCTGACGTTTCTCTGAAACTTGAGTTATCAGAAGCAATAATTTGCTCTGCATTATCTGCTACCTCGATTCAAAAGAAGTTCTGAAGAGGTGTCACTTGAATTCACACAGGAAGCCAGATCTCTTAATAGAAGATTTACTTCTTATTAAGGCATCTGGTGCAGGGGGAAGAAAGCGGAGAAGCTTCTGGTCTCAGCATCTTTTTGCAATTTCTCTTACAAACGCCTGGAGTTATAGGACAAATATGCAGAGACAGTGCCTAGAGATGAAGGTGTAAGTGTCCAGATCAGACCATACAAAAGAAGAAGCAGTGAGGAGACACAGCTGGACAGGCGTAGCAGGGAGGGTGAGAAATGGAGCTGGGCACCGTCAGCTGCTGTCTACCCCTGGACAGGCAGCATGCTGTCTCCTGGCACCTGCCAGGCTCTGCATGTCCAGTTTTTAAGCAGAAGTTGCTCTTTTGTGCTGGCGTTTTCAGTCCACATCAGGCTGCATGAATACATGTAGCTTACTTTCTGCATGCCAGTTTGCATCGCTGCTGTTCTACCTGGTATACAGCCCTGACCTGAGCTCTTCCTGCATGCTGCCAGGGCATGAACACAGGATTTCGTATTAGATCTCAGCTGAAGTATTCAGAGGAATAACCTCTGCTTCAGCAGTGTGGTTTCCCACTCGTGCCAAGGCAGCAGTGCTTTTAAATTCTCATGACCTCATTGTTTCTGACATTAGAAACGCTGGCTGCAAACTTTCAGCCAGTATGCCCGGGGGAGGAGAGGGAAAAAAAAAAAACAGCCAAAAAGTTTGCAAATCATCCCATTTTTTATACTGTAAACTTCCCCATGCAAAGATCCCTCCATTGTTTGCCCTTGGATGCCTGCAGAAGTGATGCAATGTTGTGTTTTTCCATGCTAGGAGTTATTGCTTCTGTATTTGCAAGTGTGAAAGAAGCACCCAAGAGGCAAAGGACATTGAGGATCAGGCATATAAAGCAAGTTTTCTTTTCATCTTAAAAAGGGGCACAACTGCACTATCTGAGCATCACTGAGCCATCTTGCATTTTGACAGTTTTTCAAACCTAAGAAAACCTGCCTTGCTAAATATTAATCCATTTCTGTGCTGGGGACAGCAGGAATTGGTGAGAGGCAGCATTGCTCACTGAGCTAAGAGGCAAAAAGTATGTAAGAGAAAAAAAAAAAAAAAAAAAGCAGGATCGAGTTTCCATTTTTGATGTGTTCTTGTAATGTCAGTGGATTTCTTGAGAGAAATCAACCTTCAGGCTTTTCTGCTGAAATAAAAGGTGAATCCAGCACACACACAGAACAGCACGGGATCCCAGGAAAGGAAACTTGGCTCACCAGCATATGAACTACATGGAGCCGGTCGTATTTTCTCCATTTGATTTATTTATTTCAGAGAGCTGCCATCACCTACTGAACATCTTCAATTTGACTTTGCCCCACCCCAGCGACAGCATTTACATTGGGATGAATCACCTCCACCTTCCGATGCATCCTACCAATGCTCAGCCAAATACTTTCTGTTCTCCCCAGTTGCAAAATAGTTGCTGTTCCCAGTAATTTAATGTTAAATCTGATTGAATTTGATGGAAGCACATTCTCCTTCTGTCCCAAAAAGCTGATACTACAGGCTCATGTGTTTTCATTCTTCATGTCTCCTTTCCCATCTCTTGCTTGGCACCTCCCTGGAAAGCATGAGTGACTGGTGAAACAGGACAGCTTGCTAAGGAGATAAAACTCCTTTGAAGGACAGCCTTGACAAAAGAGTATCAGTCTTTTTCAAGAGGTCCCCCCTCTCTGGGTGAAATTGCATCAGTAGCCAACAATCCCTTATATCTGAGTGTGTCTGCTTCCCTTGTTGCTGAACCTGCTGTTCCTCTGTATGTTACTTTGGTGCTCAGGAAGACCAGTATTGCAAATATTTGTACTTTGGGACCGGAGCATTTCAGGCTTTATTTGTCCTGATGCGAGCATGCTGCTAACATGGATGCTGTCCATTTTAGACACTGGAAATGGGGCCCAGATCCTCAGAGGTGCAACCTCCCGGTTGATGAAGACATTCCTAAAGACTTCATTCCTACACTTACGGTAATGTGCCTGATAACCCAGGAACCATTATTTCCATGCTGTCATGGTATGGTCCATGTTTTGCTGTTTGAAGGGATGGTCTGTTAGAAATCAGCACATCTACAGAAACTACTTAGTCCACAAGCTAATAAAAAATGATTAAGCAAAATAATGACAAAGCAAGCAGGAAAGATATCATCTAGACATTCCCAAAAGTAGCAGGCAGATAGAATAATAATGGTCTGCTATTTGTCTTGCAACAGTAGCTAAAGTAGGTCCCACGTTCCTGTTTATACAGATGAAACAGGGAATCACGTGTGCACACACACACACATATGCTGCTGACTAAGATTAGATAGTATCTGGTGCTGTAGCCATTAATAGTCAGAAGATGCTAAGAGGTAAGAAACTAAAAAAAGACTGATTAATGCACTCCGTTGGTTATTTTCTGTCCGCCTTTTTCTGTCAGCTCTCTATTCTCACTACTCTTCTCAGTGTGTTTCTGGGCACCGGTGGGTGCTTAGCCACCTACACGCTGAGCTCCCCTTAGCTTTGTGCAGACAGCAACGAAATCAATCCTCCACTTTTAAATGTTTGCCAAAATGTACATTCACTGTGCCATAAAGAAAGCACTGAAAAAAAAAAAAAAAAAAAAAAAAAAAAAAAAAAAAACGAGGCACCGTGCATGGAGCAACCACAGAGAGCTGAAGCTGGTGTGTTCAGCCTAACGTTAGGCCCAGATGCTCCACCAGAAGGGCTGGATAATTTACGTAGTATAAGAGCATCTGTCAGTTCATCTATCAAAGCTGCTGTGCAGAAGCCTTATTACCTCCCAGAAGCGGTGTTTGTGGATGCTGTATGTCTGACAGAAGATACCAGAGGCTCTTTATATAATGCTTTTTCACTTGTCAGAACAGCAGCGTTCCCTTGTAAGGTTTGCTCTGTGTGGGGATCTTAAAGGTGGCGGTGGGATGCGCACAAACGACCAGAATTTAACTAAATTATCTCCTCAGCTGTTAATTTCTAGTGTCTGTTCAGCTATACCTGAGCCAGCCCTGGGCCGAGCAAGATATTTGAGGGTACTTGAGCCACTGAACATGGGGTGGCCGGGCCTTCTTCTGAGGCTGCTGCTTCCAAAATCCCCCCTGTCACGGCTCAACTCAGATGGCAAGTTCAGTCTTGAAAATAACGCCAGATCTGCTATGTTTCTGTGCCAGCAGAAGGTTTTTGCAAGGAGAAAAAGGGGCCAGGCTGCTTTATTTCTCTAAATGTGACTCAAGATTATCCAGAATTAGGATTCCAAAGCCAGTTTGGGGTTTGGGTGTGCTTGTTTCATTGGTAGGCCTTGTTTCATATTTCTCGTTCGCAGCCTTTAGAGACTGAGCCAAGTTACAGGAAGCCTTTTCCCTCAAGCTTGTTCTCACAAAGCAAGTTCAACATGCCAAAAAGTCTGTCAGGAATGTGGAAATCTACAGGGAAAAAAAAGTCGACCACACAAGCCTTCAGCTGCTGTGCCAGCTGGTTAAGAAAATTAATCCAATGGACGATAGCCACAAAAGAAAATGAATACATTTCAGAAGGGATGGGGCACTTTTAAAGTTTTTGTGGATCTGTGATGAAAGTAGATTTCATATCGTAAGGTACGAAATCCGACCATTAAGACGTGTCTGGAGAACTGGCAGCTCCACCACAGCAGCTGGAATAGGAGTTCAGAAGTGTTTCTAGGTACATGTATCTTTCGTAGTCTTCAAAGAGATCAAAAAGAGAACTAGCAAATACTCATTGGGTTCTATACTTATCTTCCTGCCTAAGTAGTAATTGAAGAAGCACTGGAACTGCTCTGGGCACAGCACAGACCCAGCCGTACAAGATCACTATTGGGGAAAAAAAAAAAAAAAAGAGGAGTAAAAAACAGTCTGGAATACATGAAGATTGGGTATATCTGCAACAGGAATCACCCCAATTCACCTGCTACAAATTCCCTGTAAAGATGACATGAAATTAGGAATTCCTGACCACCCTGATGTTTAGTAAATTATTTCTCGTTAAAAGGAACTAGGTAAAAATAAGTATTTTCAGTTCAGTTTCTTGTCTTGCAACTTCAATGCTTCTCAATATATATTTTTAAACATAAGATTTTCTCTGTGTTATTAGAACATCTCTTGTTTCCAGAGCATGCAATGAAATTAGCTAGCAAACAGGAGCCAAACATAATTTGAAGAATCACACTGCACTTTCTCTCCAGTTACCGTAACTGGTACGGACAGTCTTGCTGTCAGACTACTTTTAGCTGATCTGGGTTACTGCATGGTAGGCAGAAGTACTCAAAAGAAATTTAAAGAGGTCTTGCTCACATGTGCTTGCTGTAACACAAGGCCTGGTAGGATAGGTTTGTTTCTGTAACAGCTGACTCAACTTCATAGTGGGGAGAGAAGTATTGCACCTACTTTATATGTGCATAAGCAAGGTTTTTTTTTGTTTGTTTTTTTGTTTGTTTTTTTAAGAAAAGATATCCCCCCAGTTCATCACACTTTTGTGAGCAATTTTTTGGTACGGAGAGATCACTATAACAATTGAATAATGTTTCAGGAGGCAAAATCTGGTATCACTGAGTGTCTGTAGTGTGTATATAGTATGTACATACTAGTATGTAGACCAAAACCCAAGATATTAATATCCTGTTAACAGTCTGTGCAGAACAAAATTATTTAAGAAAAGCAAACAAGCAAATACTGTGAATAACCCATGATGAGAAGAATAATTTGCTTCGAGACCACCATTCATTTTAGCTAGTCCTGAATGTTAAATAGATATAAAATATATAAATATATATAGTAAAATGGGTATTAGCATCATTGGTCTGTGTTGTCAAAGACCTTTGTAGAAAATAAGTGGCATCATATAGCCTCATGAAGTTTCAGTAGAAATGTTTAGGAGCATTATCTTTCTTAATATTTATCTTCCATGCTATTACGCTCATGCAGCAATTCTAAGCACATTTACTTTTGGCACCCTGTTGGTACAACAGGGATTAAGCACTGCAGTGCTAACAAGTTAAGTGTCACCAGAACTGTATCCTTCTCTTCAGAATAACAAGATGAAGCAACATAATGGTGTACTTGTGCAGCAAACCCAATACAAGATGAATCGCACAATGGTCTTGACAATGCTGATTAACTGCTCTAGCTTGCATTTCAGTGATTAATTTCATATGAAAGCATCCTAATAATAGATGGCCAGGCTGAGCTCTGCTGTTACACAACAGGGCAGTAAATTGGCCAGTAGGAGGTTTGCTATCTTGCTGAGAGCTAATGACAAATACTTATCAGTACAGCAGTCACTCTATTCCTACTTCCAAACAACCTCAAAACGTACATCCTGGTTATGCTGTTTGCATGGAGAAATCTGGAAAGTCTTCAGCGTATCCAAAGGCTAATCGTGTAATCAGTGGTCTAGTCTAATGCTGTGAAAATTTCCTTTAAGTACTTCTGCCTAACACACAGTAAACCAAATCAGCTAAAAGTAGTTTGTAATCCTGTTTGTGTAAGTCTCCAGATCTGTCCCCCCCTCCTACTCAACAAAATTGGGTGTGCAAATGATTATCTACCCTACTTGCACAAATAAATCCTATTAGTCAGTGTTTATGACTTACTTCTTATTATTCTTAAATGTAATCATGGTGGTGTTGCTGTGCCTCTTAAGGCCTCCTGTGACATTGATTACAACTATTAAAACTGAGACCTAGTTCCTTATGGGATTTTTGTCCTATTTTCCACTGTTGCCTCCATTATTTTCCCTTTAAATCATTCCATACATAAAGGTTCAGCAGCGCAGGCCATGTATAATTTCATTTAGTTTAAACACAACACAAAACCTCAGAAACCTGTTCCAACTGTCAATTTTATTTGAAAGGTGTCTTCTGTACAATTTTATATAGAGAAATAAATATGAAAGGCCTATACAAGTACAAACAAGAGTTCCAATACTGCCCTTCACTTTTCATACTCATCTTTCAATACTTTAAGGGACAAAAATTGCATCAAATATCCCACATTTAGCAAAATAAATTTTACAAAGTCTCAGATCACAACAGGTCTGTTCATGCCTACTGGAAACTTTTAAACCGAGCTTTCTTGTACATACAGACAACCTCAACACTCAATTACATTCAGCTGCCTTTGAGAATTTCACAACACAGACCAATTTACATTTTCCTCAAGATAGATATCAAAAGCACAAGTCATATGTATGTCGCACTCCAATGTAGCAACTTGGCATTATCAGTTTTAATGATATACTGTGTGAACACAATATTTTTGAAATACGTTCTGATAAATTTAAAGGACAACCTTGCCTTCAAATAAAAGCTTTGATACTTTTTAAAACTTCAGAATGGGCATTTGCTGTGGCGCAACATGACTTTTACAAAGCCTTAAAAAAATTAGTTCAGCACCATATAAAAGGCTTTTGATATAAAGCAACATTATAAAATAAGAAAGCTTTTGGGGTTTTTCAAAACAAAATTTAACATTGTATGGGAAAGAGTCTATATTATTCTAATATAGGGTATCCTCCAGATGCAGGTATGTAATAGACTGATTTTCACAGTTTAAAGAATATAAAACCAAAGCACGTATTTATGCGTTTTGGGGTCATAGATATTTGAATGTAACTGCTCTTTTAAAAAGTTGAGGGTTGTCTTCTTTAAGAAAAAAAGTCAAAACCCAACACTATTGAAAGGAGACCACATAATATACAGAAACACTCTTTTACCCTTTCTTAGGGAATTTGTCCTCATTCCAAAACAAATTAGCATCTAAGAACTCTTTAAAGAGCTGTAGATTAAACTTGCTGGCAATCGGAGGAAATATTTCAGATATTTCCTATTTGGATAATACAAGTGTAGGCTTTAGTGCAGGGAAGAAAAAAAGTAATTTACTGTAAGTGCACAAAAGTCCAACCCTACAACTTCTTCCTGTTTCTTCAATGGTTTTTACTTATGGGAAGTATATAGAACCTCCCTCTCAACCCTGATTTAGTAACTTACTATGTTTGAAGAATATGGAGATTTAACAGTTTACATGTATAAAATACATATACACACACTGTTTTTCAAAAGAACCATTACTTTTTAAAGGAGTGTTGTATTATTTTTTTTCTTTCCTTTATTATAAAGCTTTCCTTGTGTTACTAAATAGTACCCTAATTTCCATTTCTTAAAGTTTAAGTGCTTCTTTCATTCATTTGAAGGAGAATTTGCACATTCAGAATCACTAAGTATACAGGACAACACCATACTTCAGGGTAAATATCCATTAAGGCTCAGCATGGAATAGCAGCCATGCTGTCATGTTGTGATTCGCTCCACACCAGACTGGTTTCCGTAACAAACCTGCTTGGTTCACTGCAGTTCTTCTCTCTACTCATTGCTTTCTGAGCAAAGCCAGTAAAACCAAACAGTTTTCACTGCAGGTTTTACAGGCATAGCTAGAGGTACTGCAGGCCACAGAAGGTTAACTGCTACTGTCAGCAACACGTTTGTCAGCAGCATGAAAGCAATAACCTAGAGAAAGTTTTAATAAATGTTGTAAAGTTAATCTGGCCTATAAAACCTATTTGCTGTGATGATGATTAAGACAGTAAGACCCACTGCAGAGCTAGGGTCTAACATCCAGATTAAAGCAGCA
The DNA here is from genome assembly GCF_964035555.1 of Netta rufina. NCBI lineage: Eukaryota > Metazoa > Chordata > Aves > Anseriformes > Anatidae > Netta > Netta rufina. The sequence continues at coordinate 118,844,706 of NC_140124.1, forward strand.
ACCATAGGTGATGGGAGAAAAAAAAAAAAAAAAAAAAAAAAAGAAGAGACTATAAAAAGAAAGACCTGAAGTGTCTTTTTTACATGAACACTTTCAACATAGGAATGCATTTGTCAAAAGTTAAATCATTTGTAATGGGGTAAAATGTAAAGTTCGGGCTCCTGAGCCCAATACTGGACAAGGGAAAAAGCAAAGGAAATTGTCATATCTTAAAATAGACAGCAGTATCATTAGGACAGTATTTAAAAAACTATGATTAGAAGAATGAATAAGTTGTATTTATGACTTTAAGAATATTGTAACTAAATAGTAGCTTACTCAGAAGACCTTAGTCTTCTTTCTGTCGCGTTTGAAATCGTTCCATTAAAGCCCTACATATACTTCCTGGTATTTTCTGATGTTTTTCTATTAGGGCCTGGAGTGCTGCTTTTGTCTGTAAGGAAAGAGAAAAGGGTTGGGTCAAATTAAGTCATCTTTATATTGTTCACACACGAACACCATTTCTAGGCTCCAAAATTTGAAATGATGAAAAAGAGAACTATTGCAAGTACAAAACACTATTTTTTCCATGATTAAGCCCACATGATTTGTCCATGGGATCACTACCAAGAAACAAACCAGCAAACTAGTATCTTTCATCTGTGTTAGCTGTGTTCACAAGCCCTATTAGTGATACGCAATAGTAAAATGGTGATGGAGTAAGCTAGCAGAGACCTAGATCTATAAAGCATGTCAGTACCTGTATACTGCACTGCAACTCAATCTTCTGCCTATGCACAGGTTTGCATCAGTAACACTTTGCATGCAAGAATTTTGCTTCTACTCAGGATCAGAAGCAGCCCTGGAAACACAGTTGTGTCCCATCTAAGTACATTTGGCTTTTACAAAATAATTATCCCTGCATCCAAGTCCCCCAGAGGAACTGGTCCAGCAAAGCATGCTTAGAAAACACCTCAAAAGCTGCATCTGACCACATTTTTCATCACTTGCACTCAAAAATTTAGCAAGCCCAGAAGTTAGTAACAGCCATTCTATTATATAATATCTGTATAGGGAACATTGAAAAAAAGCAATACACAAAAAGTATGGTGAAGACACATAGCAACTTTCCTGTTCTGTCTACAGAAGCACAGACTATTAAACTCTTAAGGCAAGAGACAGAACAGAGACCTACTGCTTTTGCAGACCATGGGTCAACAAGGGGAAGAGATATTCTTGGTACAAGCTCTCACTGTTCCTGTGAAGTAAGTGATCAATTGCTAAGTCCTGGGAGCAGGTCCCTGTCCACGTCCTAAGTGTCCTTACAGGAGAAAAGCTTCTATTAGGAAAAAATTAAGCTCACTTTTTCTTTTGCTATACATAATGGGAAAATGAATACCATACCATAGTCTGAAACATGAGATGAAGCACATTAAAATCACTCTAGGATTCTAGGGGATTCACGTTCCATGGGCTTTATCTAGCAGAATGCACCCTTAAGGCAGAAGGAAGTGAGGGCGTGTATAAATGTAAGATTCCAAAGCATGGCTGAAAGTCATTTAAACACACACAATTGCTTCTGCAAACCAATACTGCTGAGGCTCTGTTAGACTGAACCCCCAAAAGAAGCACTCAGTTTGCCATAAACAGGGCATAAGATAATGCAGATAAACATTTCAAAATGTCATTTTGTGGTGATCTAATGAGATGATAAGCAGGTGATGACAGAAAATCGACCTTACACCTGCATTGTCAAAAACAAAGATCTTTCAGATTAAGTTTTCAGAATGCTAAACAAGACCCCCTGTGAAGCTTTCAAAATGGCTGTTTTGGTGCCCTCAATCTGACTGCTTCACACATGTTTTATATCTGCACTGTGAAATCTATTCACGAGTTGAATGAATACTGACAAGTTTCTCTACAAACCACCTAAATCTGAAGAAGGCAAACATTCAAAGACTTAATTTGTGGGGTGAGAAGCTGGAGGAAATAGAAATGGAAATAGACTGTACAAAGTCATGAAAGGATTCGGCTTTAGTTGTTTCATTGCATGGAATTTCAACAGTTTGTGACCACAGATTCACTGTATTTTAAAGGCTTCATTGGTAATTTTCTAAGTGATCAAGATCCAGAACACTTTCCCTGGATGAAGCCCATGACTTTCTTTAGCAGCCCAGAGCAATCTTATCTGACTGAACTTCCTTAGGCCCTAAAGCAAGTTGTTTCTTGAAGCAAATAAAGAATACAGTATTGACTTTAAAAGGCCTAGAATACCTGCAAGGTGTAGCAATACATCAGCCATTAGGAGGAATATTTAGAGGTAAGCAAGTACAAAGTTTACCACAATTCCATCAGCTTCTACAACTAGTTCTACAACAGGAATCACTATCTTGACAAGAATATTCCAGTGTTTTCTATTAGATCAGTAAATACTTTAAATATATATATACATGTATATAATATGCAAATCTGTCTTACCTTAGCAGTCAGTTCCTCAGCAGTTATGTTTGGATCATATGGAATGGGTTCTCCAACAAATGTACGAAGCTTGACTGGAAACCCGCCGTACATAGGAACTACTGGCAATCTAATACGTTCATATAGTTTCCTAAGTATTTCTAATATTAAAAAAAAAAAAAAAAGGTAGGGGAGGAGAGAAGAGAGAGACTGAGATTACTCCACAATGTTTTTTTTTTTCCCCTCACCATGTTTTAAAACTGAAACTGGATTGTCAAGTAATCCAGCCAGTGACCCAGATTCTCAAATGTGTCATCTCAAGAGAATGTGTCATTCTACCTTTCATTTTCCAAAATTTGCATTAACACCGACATAAGACTTGCTTCCAAACTCACTTTAGAAATATCCACCCCCATCCCCCAAAGAATAGCTGCAAAGATGAAAGCAGAGAAAGGTCTTTAGCTGCTTCTGGAGTGTAAGGGAACACACACAAATAGGGGTTACCATTTTTACCATTTAGCTAATTTTACAGGTTAGTTTAAGAAACCGGTAATGGTAGAAGACTGTTCTGTTTAATCCCACTGAGGTCTAAAGGAACAGAAATAGTCTTAAATAGTCTACCTAAAAGCCAGTCATGCTGATATGCTGAATTGCTCTTTCAGACCACACACTGCTTTGCAGTGAAACAATACACAAAGAAGAAAACAACAAGAATTTCAATCAGCTGTAAGAGGACACTTCATGTTACTTCCTAAGCATCTGTCCCAAATGCAACTAGAATAAATTCCTTTCAAAATGAGTACTAATATTCTCTTCTTCAATTTTAGACAAGAAATTCCTTTAACTTAGTGTTGGCTTAAAAAAAAATCTTTAGTGACAGATGTGACTTCTTCTGTACACAACCTATAAGAACAAAGAATACTCAAATACTACTCAAGCAAGAGCAATGTGTTTGAACACGAGCAATGAAGAGAATTAAAATCCTCTAGCACCTCTGTTGTATTACACAGGTCACAATATTTTTCTGGTTTAAACTTCCAGTTTGGGAAGATTCTCTAGAACACACTAACAATTAATTGCTATTTATTTCTGTAGCATCTGAAGAATGTGTGAATCACTGTGCACATCTACATCAGATGCCTGGGCTTTCTCCATGCAATATATAGCTTTTAATTAGAGGGGAAAAGAAATGGAATTGTTTTGTCCTGCAGTCCTTTGATGAAGATGATGATGCCATATTTTAAAGAGAACATGCTGTTCAGTGGAGGCTGTTCAGGTCCTTTCTGCTAGCAGCAAGTTGAAGAACACAAAAAAAAAGGCACAGAAGAAGTTAAAAAGAGTAGATCAGCAGAGAGATGAGCACCTAATCATCCCAGAGGTGGACTCTCCAGACAAACACCCATCTGTTAATGTGCTGGAACTCCCAGAAATGAGGCAAGAGCAGGCAAAAGCAAGATTTTGTGAGAAACTACAGGTTTAACGCTGCACAGTATACTAAGTACAGATGAAATACATTACAAACCCTTTAAAGACAGATAGGGGTCTAAGCATAGAGTATTAAGAAAATGTTTAAAGACACTGTCAACTGTAAACCCTTGCTTCCTAACAGACAGCAGAAAACCTAGAGTTGGTCTAGCAGATACTAGCTATTTGCCTTTTTCTGGCTACATTTTCCTTTCTTCTACTTCTTTTTGAAGGCACATTATCATGTTGATAATAACTTCGGTGAGCCAATACCACATCTAATGCTGATATTAAATCTAAATAAGTCTCTGGATTCTGCTGGTGAGCAAGCCTCAAGAAACAAGGCTATGCCAGATCTCAGATTTATATGGGGCTTATTTCTAGAGAGATAAACTAAACACATATTGAAAAATAAACTACAAAAAGTATATATAAAATATCTTACTTATTTTTCCTAATGTCCTAATGCCTTCTCGAACATTTTGTGTAAACACAGGAATGATGGGCTAGGAGGGAAAAAAAATATTAAGAATTCAATGAAGAAAACACTATCTAAAAGACTTCTACCTCACTTAAACCCAATGTGCAAATTAATTTCAGAAGTGTTTGTCATACAAGGACATACAGAGAGCAAAACAAGGGTTCATTAAGTTCTTCTGCAACCTTCTCCCATGAAGTTTCAGCAAGTCCATTTTCTTAAAACAGTACAGGTTTTCAGAACCTGTGAAGCATTTAAGCCTCCTCTTGTCTAGAAGTATTTGCACATTTGTGAATTAAGTGGTTAAACCTCTTCCTTAATCTTTGGTTATGCTCAAAGAATTGACAGGACTGGGACCCTAAACTTGTCTGATTCAGCTCTACTGTGCTGATTGCATTGCTTCACACGTGTCATATTCGGTACAGGTCCGTGAGTCACTTCTGCTGATGAATATTTGTAATCGTGTTAATATTTCAAGCTTTTATTGCTGTTTTTGAACTTGCAAGCAGCTGTCAAGATTTACAAGGACTGTGTGGGGAAGGAGGTTCTACTACATGAAGATTTTTAACATCATTTTACAAACAAATTATCAGAAAGAGACCTCTAAGATTTTCACACATCCAGATTCTTTCAAACTTTTTTTTTTTAAAGCATGTAGATGAGTTAGTAAATTAAACTTTTCATACAGGTATTAAGTCATTTAAAAAGTTTATAAATAATCCAGTGCAACAACAGAGAATCAGTACAGTTGCCTATGCCAAATGGTAACACATTTTCTTATTCTAGAACCATCTTCCTTGGAACAGCTTGCTTTTGACACAGAAATAAGAAATTTCTGCATGTACCAAATTAGTTTATATGGCACTACCTATGGCAAGCAAACTGCTGGGAAGAAAACCTAAGGAAGCTGAAGGTCCCAGTACTGACATTCAGAACATTTTTCTTTCCATGTAGAATTATACTCATGATTAAGAATGCCTCCAACACTATTTATATTCTTCTGCATCTCTCAATTATTGGGCAGGAGGGTGGAATTGAAGCTGCAAGATCTTTGTGAGAAAGAAACTGAATATATGTTCAATAAAATAGATATAAGCAGTACAAGCTTAGTTAAACCCCATACATTGCCTTTTGTATTACAACATATTAGTAAAATCTAATCTGTTGGAAGTATCCTGTTTAAACTTATCTTCCTCCTGATAAAAGTGAAATATATTTAAAATTAGGTCTTAAGAGTATTGTAGTTTGGTATAAAATTCAGAGACTTAACTAGTCTCCCTTTGACAGTACCTACATATAAAACTCTTGGAGTGACAATTAGTTTTAAATCAGGAATACGCACACCTAAACACATATGAACACATCTTTCAAGTACAAATACAGAATGAGAGGGACTCTGAAAGAGTTATTAAAATAGATACAATTCAAATCTATCATACACTTATGTGCCTTGCACCGTTGGTCCCATATAAATAACCACCTGTCTACAAGGACCCGGGACAATGCTTAATATTTGACAGAACTGAAAAGAAATAGTACACACCAAGAAGCAGCAGCTCTTGCTGCTGCTATATGCCCTAGACATCCCTTACAAGCATATAAATACCAATGCAGTATGTAATGCCAGTGCTTCTAGTATGAGTACAACAGCACAGGCAGGTCTGCTGAGTCACAGTGAACTTCAATGATAGGAGAAAGAGAAATACTTTTGTTTTCCAATCATTCAGGTCAGAGGCTGATCCGTCACAGCCCTGACCAGGTAGGTGTAAAACAGCACAAGCTTACAAAGTAGAAACTATCCTGAATTTTATCTCTTATTCTATTAAACTCTGGATTTTCTGACCACACTATTCCCAGGTGACTCCAAAAATCTTCTATCAAAAGGGACAAAAGTCTTGAAATGTAGTTTAAAAAGCAAGTAGACTGTATTCATGACACTCAGCAATGGAACACCAAATACTTGATAATCAAAACAGCTTCCCCTGGAAGAAAGAACCAGTAAGTGAACATTTTTATTTTTTTTTTTAATATATACTTTTTTCTGCAATAAGTCATACTTACCACTTTTGCATCAATGGCAACCTGAGCAAAGCCCTTTCGATTACCCCAAATAATAACGTATGTTTCATCACTAAAAAGTGCTTCCCGAACTCCACCTGGAGAAATACCTAACAGATAGCCTTTCTTCAGAGCATTGACACATGCTTCTTTTGGTCCGTGCAAAATATCAAATGCTTCAACAATTAGTTTAAAACCTGCAAAGTAAGATGATATTAATTCAGAAAACATTAATTCATACCATCATTGAGCAGAAATCCCCAAGACAGAACATAATGGCTAAAAGTTGTCTACTAGCCTAAAACCCCTAAGATATTGCTAGAAGGACTGGTGCATTAAGTTCTGATTCTAAATTTCAGTCTAAAAAACTTGAAAGTTTATGTTTTCCATTCCAGTAAGGTCACATGCTATCTCACAATCCACAATCAGGACAAAAACAGAAATAAAAAAAAAAGGCAAGCACTCTGGCATATCTCATGTATCCCTTCAGAGGAGTTAAGTCTGCTCTGAGGCACTGTCTCCTTGCCCATGCTCTACTTTTTAAATGAAGTCCAATAGGAGAAAATTCCAGCAAATTGTTGTTTTGTTAACACACAGTAGTCCATGCACAAGGAGATGAGAAACAGAACTTAGCATTCCCTGTGTTCCTGATCACTGCAGGGACTGAATCCTCAGGTCAGTTTGAGTACCCAAGTGGCTTTTCATCAGAAAATAACAGCAGCTCACCACAGAAGCAATCTGGGCTCACCAGATTCATATACGCATCTTAGGTGAAGATTTTTCATTTACTAAAGTCTAAAACTATGAAGTTACATAAACTCCTCATACCTTAAATGTGTAATGCCATACTTACTCTGTTCTTCAATGAACAGTAGAACATCAGAAATTGCTTACAATCATTAAATGGACACACACGTGCTCAATTTAGACAACTAATCTAATGTACAAGAACGTAACTAGCAGGAAGCCAGTCATGTTCACTTACATCAATAATTTTTCAGTTTATGTAGCATTTGTGAGTACTACATACTGAAACAGGAGCTTCAGATCACTGACCAGCATGGGAGAGATTATTTCTCTTTCTTGAGGTTTCCCACTGAGCCAAACTTAACCCGATCAGCCACAAACAAGGGCACAGAACTGATCTAGTCAAGCCTAACCCTCAATAACAGATCACCTTTTTTTACTCTGCAAATGAAAATTTGTTAACGTGAACAGACACACAGGAGAAGGTACAGTTAAGAAGATAAAGCTCTGTCCTTTTGTACACACTGCATAAACTAAGGACTCTGGAAGGAGATCGTGAGGCAGCATATCATCAGTTTATTCTTAGCTAAACTCCAATGAATCTTTGTAGGTGACATGAGTATAATTACTCCTGAGTTATACCTACACACAGTCTGAATCTATCCATGAGCACAACACCAGAACACAAGCTCTGCTGTAGCTGTCTCACAGCTTGTTTTGTCTGCTTTGTACCACATGAAACACTAGCAGGCTTCATCTAGTATCATTTGCACAGGTGATTCCTGAATTAGTTTTTCATATTTAATTTTTCTCAGGTGTTTTGATTCTAGAATTTTAAATAGCTTATTTTTTATTTTTACAAGGTTTTACGTTCCCAAACCCATTAAAGCTCTTTGGAATGCACCTGGGGATGGGAAGCTGCTCATCTCGCAGCTCTTTTCTGTCCATGAAATCAGGAGAGATACAAAACAAGCACAGCAAAGGTAGAATCACGCACGAAGATGGACTGCAAGGAAACAGAAGGTGTGAAAACAGCTTTCCTTTCCACAGCAGACATGCAGGAGGAGCGGGGATGATAGAATAACACCATATGAGTCTGTCCATTTCATAGATTGGAAAGAAAAAAAAAAAACAGGAACAGAATATAGGCTGTATTTTGTAATAGGGAACAGTGGTGAGGTTTCAGGTCTCCACAAAGTTCCTCAGCCGTATTTTCCCCCCTTGGCTTTTACTGTAAACCTTATATTCTGAGCTGTATTTCACAGACTAGTTAGCAAATCATACTTTACTATTAATACCTCTAGTCCAACAGCAGAAAGGAAGAATCTGGCAAGTTAGAGCAGCAGGAAGACAGGAATTAATCCAGTGGTCCGGATGAGACAGCCAGGGTACTCTATACCCAAGGTAAGGGTCATCATAAGAAACACTGGGGTAGTACCTGGCTATAGCATGACAACCACCAGAAATCTACTTTTTCCCCCAGTTTAAACAATAAAAAATATCCTAAACACAAAGCCAGAACATCAAGGTATTCTAATTTTTCCAAACACCAAGAAATCCAAAGTTGATTTTATTCAACTGTTCAACCTGGCCTTTGCCCTAGCACACTCTTCTATTCCCCACTACTCAGTAGAAGATTTCATTTTAATTCAACCTTTGAGAAATCAACATAATCCTGGGTATTACACAGATGAGAATTTAAAGGACCAGGGAGTACCAGAATGTTCCTCCCCTCCCACCTCCACCCTGTGACCAACTTCCAGTATTAAAAAAAAAAAGAAAAGGAAAAAAAGTTAGCCCAAGGACTGCATTCCATGTCTTTCTGCCCCAAAAACACAGGCAAGAGAAGCATACATAGTACTGATTTAGTATAAATTGAGGCAAGCAAATAATTTCCTTTTGCATCTACATGAAAGAGAGATGCATTAGGCAATGCTCAACAGGTATTTCCAGGTATCTCGAGGAGTTTTTCTATTAGTTTAAATTCCCTTCCACAGGTTGCCAAGCTGTATCTGTCAAGACTTAAGCAGGGAGGAGGAGCTTGTTTGACCCCTTGTAGGCTCATGAATCCTTCAGGGGGCACAGCAATACTCTATAAATCCAATCCAGTTAATCACAGTTAATTCAGTACAGAAGCACCTAGTGCAGAGGAAGCAATAAGACTGCATGTTGTCAGCTGCATCCTGGCATGGGTCCAACATTCAGATTCATGGGACAAGCCATTCCTCACAGCTATTCATAATAGACTCACAAATCATAAAAACAGAAGGATCAGTAAATCGTCTGATTCCAGTGTGTCTAAAAGCCTTTCTTCCATTTCTCCTAAACTGAGTCTGGTAACTTTGGGTTAATTAAAACATCTTCTGGAAAGGCGTCCAAGTTAATCTGAAGCCTTAATCGAGATCAGGCAGCCTTAGTATTAGGATAAAAGGATGGCCATCTTTCTGATTTGATTCACAAGAGAAGCTCCATCTGCCTGGGCTGCCACTCATAGATTATTTTACAGGCTTTGAGACACAATCCAGAACAACAATCTGGGCTCCTTGGATTTCTCTTCCCTGAACAGCCTTATATCATTCACATAATCAGAGAGTTATCTAGTTTGGAAGGGCCATCTAGTGCAACCTCCCACCCAAAGTGGTCCAGCTGGGCCAGGCTACTCAGGGCCTCAGCCAGCTGAGTTTTGAGAATCTCCAGGGATGGAGTTCGCCCAGAGTAGCTGGGGAATCTGTTCAGGTGTGTGATCATCTTTATCATAAAACACATTTCCACATGTCTAACTGGAATTTTCTGTGTTGCAGCTTGTCTGTCACCTATCATCCTACTGCTGTACACCTTTGAGAAGAATTTGTCTCCAGCTCCTCTGCACCCCTCCGTTAAGTAATCAAAGACAGCAATATCTCCACCCACCTTTATCTGTTACAGACCAAATAAATCCAGTTCTCTCAGCCTCTCCTCATGGTATACTCCAGCGTCCAGTCATCCACTGAATATGGCTCTAATATGCCAATGTCTCTCATTCTACAGAGTCCAAAACTGGACACAGTACTGCTAGATGTGCTCTCACAAGTGCCAAACCAAGAGAAGTAATTTCTTCCCTCAACTACACACATGCTAAGAAAGGCCACCATGCACTCCATCTTCTTTCCTGCCCATGGCAGGCAGGTTGGAATGAGATGATCTTTAAGGTCCCTTCCAATCCAAACTGTTCTATGGTTCTTTGCTGCAAGGGCACACTGCTGGTTCATGTTCACCTTGCTGTCCACTAGAACACTGAAATCCTTCCTGACAAAGCCAATTTCTACTCAGGGTCTCACCTGTACTGTTACATGGGATTATTTCATCCCAAATTCATAACTTCACATTCACTTTTGTTGAACTTTGTGATGTTTCTGCCAGTCTTTCTGTGAAGTTACTCTGAATACCAGCTCTATCCGTTGGAGCGACAACTGCTCCTCCAGCTTGGTATTGCCAGTGACCTTCCTGAGAATAAACTACAACTAACATTTAATTAACAAGTGTGCATAATTATTAAGATTTGACTCCACATCATACCCAATAAACTACAAAATAGATTGCGTTAGTCAGATGTATACAAAAAGTTGGATAATTAACCCAAATCCTAGTCTACTGGCAAAAGCAGTTGTAGAGACAAAGACCTAACATTACCCACATGAAAAGGTTTTGTGTTTAGGGATTAAGGCTGAAATGATTTCATGGCAAAATTAGTTCTCTGATATGAACTGTTTTCAGTAAAAGTATTGCTGATAAATATTAGTACATTACGTTAACACTCCTATAAATTCACAAGTCAAATTATGAGGTTTTTAGTTGAATTTGGGAAGAGAACTGGATACTAATGTATTTTGGAAATTCAACTGCCCTTTCCCACCCCTCCAGAAGAAAAAAACTAAATCCCCACATAACTAACTTATTTCAGCATGGTTTTTCCCTAGGCTGTCCAGCCAGAAGTTTGCCCTAAACATATTTTTCATTTCCTACGTGTTTCACACAAACTTGGACACCTCCATGGCTTTCCTCTGGACCAGATTCTACTTAAAGTCTTCTTGGAGATACCAGTCTCTACTGCCCACCATACTCAATTGAGTGGGATACACAAAGGCATCCTCTATTCTCCCATACTAACATCACCAATTTTAAGGGCGCTGCTTCCAGTATATTTCTTAATCAGGTTATACACCACTCGTTCTGCCTATATTAATAAAAAGGAAACACCTCATTGAAGTATTGGCTGCCAATTAATACAAAGACAAAAGTTTCTCCCATGACCTCTTCTTTTTTGTTTGTTTCTAAACACTTTAGAGTTGTGAGAGGAGTTGCCCAGCCAGGAGTACAACCCATCCCTGCACAGGCCAGTTGCATAAACTCATTCTTGAGTATGCTCTTTACAGGGAACATCTGTTCTCCAACAGACATCAACTAAATTTGTCTGAGAGTTTGTTCTGAAAGCTGGATTCTTGCACTTCAACTTTCATTATTTACATTATTTAAAAAAGTGTCTACAGAGTTTTCAAATTGATCCTTCATAATGAAGCATGTTACCTGGTATTCTGGAGACAAAATGATCAGCTACTACGTAGCAGAATCTCTTCTTTTCTAAAAGAAGTCTAGATATGAAATAGATAATGTCAGCAGGACAAGCTCCATGATAAAACACAAAAAGTGCAGGTCCTTCTGGAATTTTTTCATCACCATGAATCTCGTAACCTGTTAGGAATCAAAGACATAAGGGATGTCAAAATAAGATACAATTCTATCCCAAAGAAACTAACTTGCATCAAGCTGGCAAGCTGAAACCAGTATCTATAGAGAAGTGTTAGAGCAAAGCGACAGCTAAAATGTCAAGAGGTGATTTGCAGCATTGACTAAGTTGCTTTCACAGCAAATACAAGCTTCATTTAAATCAGAAGATCTACATTTAAAGAAAGACAGAACAACACCAAAAACAACAGCTTGGATCTCTTCAAGTATAATTTTAATTTTAATTTAACTGTATAATTTTACCTTATTTTTTTTTCATTTCGCTGCCTTCAAGGCTGTAGCCCTCTTAATCAATCATTCAAGATAAATCAAAATACAGATTGGATAGAAGTGTTGAAACACTACTATTTCAAGTTATTAGCTACCTTTCAAAGTCAAGTTCATTGCCATGAGTAACTGTTTAAGAAGATTTGACATGACAACATCCATTTATGTAGCTCTTTTTATTCCAGCATGTGAAGCTCTTTTTTGTTACTTTTCTCAGAGTTATGCTTGCTCTATTTTTTCCATCACTAAGCACCAAAAGCTGTCTGAGGCTTTACGTGCTCAATTGCAACATACATGAATTGAAACATACAAGTACAAGTTTCTTATTGGACGTGTATTTCTCATTTAGTTAGCAGTGAGGAAAACATTCAGTTAGCACAAAATAACAAAATAGACCAGTTTAAAACACATTCAGTTAATACTGAGCAGGTTTGTTAGTGTTGTTTTTGTTTTCTTTTTAACTGCCACTTCTGAAGTTATTGGAACAATCTCCCCACACCCCTCTTTTTTAAACTTCTGTCTGTACTTTTGGCTCTTCTCACTGTTTTACTTTCTACACCCGTGTATCTGCAACCTATAGCAAACACACCCACCTATCACCCGTGCCATCACAAGTGACCACTAACTGAGCTCCCTGTCAGCTGTGCACAACCAGAACGACACCTGTGTCTAACATTTGCACAGGTTAGAGGTATCACACACCATTTTAGGGTTCTGTTATTTATTTTTGTTGTTGCTGTTGTTTTTTTTCCCCATTGCTGTGAGATTTCAGGAGGAAAAGTTCTTCCTGTGAATTATCAATTAACCAAGTGAGGAAAACAAATATCACAAAACATTTCAGAGAACGTGGAAGCAGCTGCCAGGGCAGAAAAAAAGTCACATCAGTAGATGATGGACTGGATAAGAATATTTTCTGTGCAAATAAAAAGTTGGGCTTCTTATAAAAAAGAAAAAGTTACCACAGATGAAAAGAGCCAAGGCCTTAAAAAATCATTTTCTTATGAAAAAAGTAAATAGCTTTCATTATGAAGTGAGCATTTTAAGCCCTTTGATTTCGCTGTTGATTTTGATCTAGTGTACTTTCACAGATTTGAAAGTTACATCTTAGTCTTACAAAGCCCATCTGATACAGCCGCTGCACCATCTGGCTATCAATGCCTTGAAAACCCTCTTCCCTTTGACTGGAGAACAAATAGAGATGATTTTCAAGAAGGATTTGTTCTTTATGTAAATTGCTCTTAAACATCTTTCTCCTTTAGCTGTATTTAGAGTGAATGGTTCTGAAAGAGGCTTATGATTTCCTTAGAAAGAAAAGCCAAATCATTTATTAAGTCTGTCTTTATAAGAGATATAATAGTAGAGGGACAAGGAACAGAGCCCTTAGTTTTGACATTCTTCTACTAGAGAAAGTAGTTGTCAAAAATACATAGAGAGAAAGAAAATATAAAGTGGGGTTCTGTAACACTTTGGGGCTCTGAAGTCAAATTAAAGTAGCAACTAGTGAATGAACAAATGTTGAGGGTTCCTTTTAGCCACTGTTTGGCATTGTGTTGGTTACTTGTAATTAAATTGTGCAAATATGTGCAGAAATATTAGCTATTAGGTTATAACTGTCATTTAGCTTCCAGTGTTCATGTATTCACTCTGCAAGAACAGAAAGAAGGTTTTTGGTTTTTTACTGCCTGCTAAAAAGTTCATGGGACATGGCAAATTAATTTGATTTTTAACATAGCTATCATTTCAGGTCCTCCTGGAATGAAGAAAATCCAGTAGTTATTAAAAAGTAAAAAAGAAAAACAATTAAACAATTTTAAAAATAGCATATATCCAGCTAGATGAAAGATCTCAAGGTAGCAGCTAAGGAATAAAAGTGCAAGACTGAAAATATTACATCCAAAAGTCTCAATTGTTTTTTCTCCCAACTCTACAATGGTTGAAGCACAAATGGCAGTTGTTAAGCTAGGGGAAAAAAAGTGGCCTGAATTTCAAATTTCATCAAACAGCAACAACAATCAGATGTACATTGATAATCCCCAAAGGTAAAGCCAGGAATAAGAGCTTCAGCACTTTCTAATGAAAAGTCAGATCTTGCTTACCATGCCATATTCTTGCGTGTCCATCCCATAAGGTAGTCAATGTTTTTCTTGCACCATCCCAAACGTTACCTGATTTTTCTCCACTTAATTTCCTTTTATGAATATAAAGAATGATAACAGCACTGTAGATAAAGACGAGGAAGAAAATTCCTGGAAATATAAAAGCTATTGCAAGTGGAAGAAGCAACCATAAAAGGTAGACTGTATAACCCAGATAATCTTCAAGATGCTCCACACCAGTCCATTCTCCCAGTAAGTGAGCCACACAGGTTAAGTAGGACAGCGATATTGGTCCTGCAGCACAGGATTCATTTCCACCTATCATCCTCTGTTTAATTAAAAAAAAAAAAAAAAAATGCAGATGAATAAAGCCTTAAAAAAGACTGCAATAAACCTGTGTATACTGCATAATCATACAAAATACTGATGCATTTTATTTGTACACCATGTGCTACACAAGCCAGTAGGCCACGTTAGAAACAGAATGGTTCACACAGCAAAACCATTACTTGATTCTTTTCGGTCATTTTTGTGTAGCAGATATGCTGACAGCTCCAATTTCAGAAAGACAGAATGGTTGTTGCACCTCAAGCTATTTTCTCTCATTAAAAACTGCACATCTTATAGAGATCCAGGACATCTATTTTATTTCCAGTTCCCAGAAAGCTGCATTCATTAGTTGATTAGTATTTTTTATTATCCTACATCATATGCAGTACACTCAAAACTTTGTCCCAAGCATTTACTCCAGCAGGAAATAGTACAATCTCAAATTCAGTGCTACAAAAACCCTACCAAACGCTTCCACTAACCATGAACATACAATGACTTGGTAAGAAGATGGCCTCAAATAAGCAAGTCTTGCTCGTGTAGAGACTTTGAATTGCATCTAGAAACTTACAGATCGTGAAATGCAAGTCCCAGAATACAACACAGAGCGGTTCCACAAAGAGAAAAAGGTCACATAAAGTCCTCAAAGAGCTTCAATCGCTCAGCATTTACTGTGTCTAGGCATAAGAACTGTCTTCCATGCCAGTTCCTAAGAAGTTTCAGTGTTACTTCTCTCTGGACTGATTTCATACTTTCTATCGTTCTGGAGCAACATTTTTTTTTCTCTGTTATGTAGGGTTTAGGGGAAAATTTGCTATTCACTTCATCTTACAAACCTGAGACAACCTGTATGCCGAGGTGTTTTAGCTGGAGTTCTAGAACAAGATAAATACCTTGGGAAAAAAAAAAAATCCTTGTGTAGAAAAGTTTTGGTCAAGACTTAGAGTAACTGTTAATCAAGTCAAGGGGAAAAAAAAAAAACATTTTGCAATTACAGTGCAGACTTAGTGGGAAATGGATGGATTTTAATTAAAAGCAATAATTTCTGAAATAATTTGAGGTTTTTTATTATTAAAATGTGACTTACAACATATTACTGCAGAGTTGCTACGCAGAGAGATATGTATCCATCACTCCTTTACTCTCGCTCTGTTTCACAAGCAACAAGAGACTGAAATTCAGAAGATAATTTTGCTAATGCTATCAGAATCCCAATGGCAGCAAATACTAAGAAGCAGATCAGTTTCACTCCCCGCTTGCTATGAGACACTGAAGCATGCACCAGAACAGAACTCAGCTCACTTATTTCCCAGTCTCAACTGTTCCTCCCCCATTTCGATATAGCAAGGATGTTCACTTCTGTTTTGAAACTGGCCTATCCCCACACTGCTCCAGGTAACTCCTACTCAAGAGGAGATAGAGGATCTCCTGACAAGAGCTTTGCTCCCACGATCCATGCCTGTTCCACCAAGCCAGGCTTACAAAATTCTGCTCTTCAGCATGTTCTCGAGGACAATGAGAAGAGCAGCTGATAATCTTCAGAAATGCATAAGCACATGGCATAAGTTAAAGGAACTTCACCGATTTCATGTGTGTGCATTTAAGGGGTGGCAGGGAGGATCAATTTGAACAAGAGGATTGGAAAGAGAGCAAGGGAAAGTTCTTTCTCATTCCAGTTGAGAGACTAACTCCGGAACCTGTGAGGCAGCAAACAACCACGGGAAGTCCAAAGAACACAACTTCCAAGACCAAGTAGGATTTAGGAGTAGGATTCAACATTATATTTACCAGATTGTCATGCCTGGATTTCTCCACTGGTTCCACCTACTAAGCAGAGAACAGGACGTAGGCATGAGTTATGGCACAAGAGCTTTTTAAAACTCAGAGGTGGGTACAGAACTTCAAAGATTACTGAAAGTTATGCTTTCCCTCCTACTACATTTTTAATTGTTTACGACTTTCTCCAAACACAAAATCCTCATCACGTAAACTTTAAGTCCTGTCCACACATGCCAGTCTTGCAAAATGTTACTTGTCCTTCTGCATGAAATGTGATTGCATTTGAGGTATTGCATCTCACTGCAATTTTATGGGTTTGCTTATGTATCTGTGCAATAACCTGTAACATAAATAAAAATTCTTTGCTGCCAACCACAGACGTAATAGCTGAAGTACTGCCTTCCCTTAGGGACCATCAATTCTACTCTGAATAATGCTGTTTCCTACTCTTGAAGGGAATCATGGAATATTTTAGAGGGGAAAGAATCACTGGACAGCACTAATACAACCTCTTGCACAAAGCAGAGCCAAGGAGTTAGATTGGGGTGCTCAAGGCACTGTCCAGTCCCACTTGTAATATCTTTATATATGGAGATCCCACTGCTTCTTTCAGACCCTAATCAAGTGCTGGACCACCCTCATGGTGAAAATGCTTTCCCTTGATCTAGTTAGAATTTCCCTTACTACAATTTGTTCCTGTTGCTTCCTGTCCCTTGGCTGAGAACCCTAATCCCACTTTCCCTGCAACCACTCACTAAGAAGAGCAGTGAGATCCCCATTAATCCTCCTCATCTTTAAGAAAAACACACACAGCTCCCTCCACCTCCCCATGTCTGCAACATGCTCCAGTCACCTAACAGTGTTGGTGGCCCATCTTGGAGTATCCTCCAGGCTGTCCGCACCTTTCTTGTATCGTGAGGCTCGAAACACGTGGTTTCATGAGTGATGAAGAGGGAAATAAAGGGAAATACACACTTCCCTCATCTAATGGCTATGGCCTTGCCCACGCAGCCCAGCATGCAGACAGCCATCCTGCCCCATGTTCAACTTACCATCCACCAGATAAAGGTCTCCTCCAGCCTGTAGATTTGTTCTCCCTTTAAGAAATCCAGCACATGCCCTGATGGCCCACAGGAACACACTGTTTCCAAGCCTAAATATGATTTACATTACAGCTGCACCTAACGCCCTACCAAAGGTAAGGGCAGCAGAGAAGACAGACTCTCCATCATCAAAAGAGCACACACATGCCCTGAATTGAATACAGGCCCAGCACAGCTCATGTGCACTACTAATAGACAGATGTTTTGAGCTGTCCCACTTTAGAGCTGTTTAACTGATGACTGCCCAGCACCCTTAAGACTACAAAATTAAGTATCCTGCCTTCTCAAAACACCAGTGACACCACTCTGATCGGGACCTCCTTCAAGCAAAGGACAAGAAACTGTGCTGGCCTCCCTGTCAGAGGTGTCTGGGCATTTGTCACCACCCAAACCTAAAAATTGCAGCAGGGCTGCCCTACTCCCAACCTCATAGCAGAATCCCTCTGTAGTATGAACGTACCCTTAGAAGACTTATTTTAGCTGGTATCTCTAACACGTTTCCTGCCACGCAGCTTGAGCCACATGCTTTTAACTTCAATACCAACTTCCTAATGGCGTGACTGATACAGACTTTCACTGGATGATAGCAGCACAACTTCTCATTCGGCTAACAACATTACACGTGGACTTACACTTTTTTTTTTCCTTGATGGAGACTAGAAACAAGGCTAACACACGATTCCTTTCATTAATTTCTAGTACGTGGCCCAGACGAGTCTTTAATTAAACTACAGGTGTGCTCTTGCCACTGGGCTACCTGAGCCATGGGCTCACGGTGCTGCGAGAAGCAGAGCACCAGCACGCTGCAATTCCAGCACACAGCTGAAAAGTCCAAGTGGAGCCTCCACAAAGCATCCCAGTGCCCCAAAACTGGGAAATTTCTGCAAAACGACAGCCACAACACACCCCGGCCAGCAGAAACACGCCGCCTCCTGCTGCGCCGGGCAGCCAGAGGAGGCATTTAGAGCAAAATTAGCAAAGCTACCAGCACAGCAAACGAGCACAAGAGGGCTTCGGAGCCCGGGAACGCCGCTAAGAGCCCCCCGAGGGGCAGGACCCTGCAGCTGGGAGGCTGCCCCGGTGCTGTGGGGCAGCGAGCAGCGCCCCATTACGAAGCCCAGCTCCCCCATTACAAACCCCAAACCCGCGGTGCCGGTCCCCGCTCACCTTCCCCTGGCGGCCGGGGCTCCGGCTGCAGCCCCGCGCCCCTCCCGGGTCCTGCTTTTATTCCTTCGCCCACCGCCCCCGCGGAGGCCGGGTGCCCGCGGGGCGGCAGGGCTCGGGCGGCTCCCCGCGGGGCGGGAGGGAGCGGGGGCGGCGGCGTGAGGGCAGGAGGAGGAGGAGGAGGAGATGAAAGAGGAGGAGGGGAAGGGATAGAAGGAGCCGCTCGGAACCCGGCGCCGCCGGGGCCGCGGGAGCCGCCCGGACCGCTGCCGGCCCCGCACCGCGCCGCGCCGCCCGCCGCTTCCGTGGAGGAGGCGGCCGCCAGGGGGAGCCGCCGCCATTGGTGGCGCCGCCCGCCCGGCTCCTTACATTGCCGGACCGGGGCTTGTGTGTGTGAGGGCTCGTGGGGAAGATCTTTTGTAGAGCCAGAGAATCATTACGGTTGGAAAAGCCCTCCAAGATCACCCGGTCCAGCCACCCCCTACCACCAGTGCCACCCACAAACCATGTTCCCAAGCACCACGTCCAGCCCTTCCCTGAACACCCCCAAGGACAGTGACACCACCACCTCCCTGGGCAACCCGTCGCAATGCCTGACTGCTCTTTCTGAGCAGAAATGCCTCCTTATTTCCAACCTGACCCTCCCTCGGCACAACTTGAGGCCATTCCCTCTAGTCCTATCACTAGTTATCTATGAGGAGAGGCCGACCCCCAGCTCCCCACACCTTCCTTTCAGGTCTAAGGTCTCCCCTGAGCATCCTCTTCTCCAGACTAAACACCCCCAGTTCCCTCAGCCGCTCCTCATAGGCCTCTCATAAGACTTGTGTTCATATTCTTCTGCAGAAGACTTGTGTCATCGTCCTTTGCTTCATGTTAGTTGGCCTGGAACCTCTGCAGGCTGTGTGGGATGCTTGTAGCATCCTGGATGCGTGCTGGGACCCTTCCTGACACCACACACTCAGCAACTTCTCCAAAAGCCACTTCTCCATCGACCAGAAATCATGCCTCCCACCTTTCCTGTTCCCATGTTTTCCATTTAAAACCATAACGTGTTTAAATTTAAAACTTCAGATGCCTACACAACTGCAAATATTTGTGCTTAGACTTTTAAAAATACAGAGGTCTCTTTCCAGTGACGTTTGAAATGGTCAGGAACTTCAAACCTGGATTAGATTCGGACTGAATATGGAGGACACTGACAAATTTATACCATCTTCATTCCCCAGTTTGACAACCAGAAGTACAAAGATTTAATTTTTATTCAGTTTGATTAGGGCAACAGGAAGGCAATATGATATGCAAATCACATTATCTAAACAATGTCTGGTATCTGTTTGTTTGTTTTTTACAGTGTTTGGTCTCTTTGACATGTTTTGCATACAACTCAAATACTTGTTCTCTGATTATTTCCATAAACCAAAACTTCTTTGCCTTAAATCTTTTTAGCCAGAGATCAGGAACATTTAGGAAATGTTGGTATTCTTACCACAGAGTAAAGTGAAGTTGCTATATTGATGGATTTTTTTAAGGATTTTACTGGGGAAAGGTTTTTGTATTTTTATTATTATTATTATTATTTATTTATTTATTTATTTTTGTGGGGAGGGTTTTGGTATAGGAAAGGGAGAAATAGTAATATATGCCATTATAGAAACAACTCTGGAAGAACCCTATGAATACAATAGGCTTCATTTCTGAAAGTTAAAAAACAAACAAACAAACAACAACAACAAAAAAACACAGCTGGGATTCATTGGAAATAATGTTAGGGTTGTGCTGATGTTATGTATTTGATAAAATTGGGGTGGGGACCTCATTCACATGCAGACTATATTCAGTGTATGTCTGCTAATATGCCTGGACATGAACAGGAGTCCAAAACACACAGTCCAGAGTAGTTTTGCCCTTCAGCATAGCTTGAGTCATGCTGCTTTAGTTCTCAAACTCTCCTCCTGAAGTCATGCGTGCTGTTCTGTGTGCTGTATCTGACTGAAATTAGTATTCCTGAATCTTTGCAGTTTGGACACATTTTAAGCAATGTTGACGTAGATTTGACTGTCCCGCAGCCTTGGATATGATTCCTGGATCTACCTGATATGTTATTATAAATAAATGCAATAAATAAGAGGATATTGCAGTTACACCAGGCTTGGTTCCAGACATACACGTTTATTTCGCTACTGTACCAGCTGGACTGAAATTCAACAGTTTTCAAAGCAACAGCACTGTTCTGATATCAACTTTAGGTAAGATAATTTTAGCATCAATTGGGTACAAACTCTGTGTATCTTTGTCATGCTTTTTTGACTATCTTTTACATTTATATAATCTACTGGACTTCTGAGCTGGGGTTGTTCCATTGTGCATTTTTATAACTTTATTTACATTATTGACAATTTATTTTTTCAAAGCTACCAGCAGAACTTTTTCCCCTAGTGCAGCATCTTAAAAAGTCATAAATGTGGTTTGGGTTATGAGACAGGGAAAGGTCATCTTCATTTGCTGGGTTTACATTTCTTTTTTTATACATAACAGAGAAGCTGGAAAATTTGCATTGTAGGGGAATCATCTCGTAGACAATTACAATTGTATTTTTATGAAAAGAAGCTCTACTTTCTGCTAGTTTCTGTAAGACCAGTTTCTAGTTCTAGTTGCTATATTAGAGCAGTTCTAGATTAGAATTCTGTATTAGAGAATACATGTTAGTATTCTAACATGCAGGGGGGGGAGGTTAACTATTTTCAGTAGAAAAATCAGTCTTATTCTTCATTCAAAACCACTTGGCTCTCTAAATAATATTTTTGTCCATCATCCTGAGAACCCAGTAAATACTCTAAGACAACTGTGATAAAAGAAAACCAACAGAAAGTAAGTTTCACTCCATCTCACTTCAGATAAGCTGTAGATAATGTAGGGATGCAGGTGTTAAGATGAAATAGCCCAGAAAAACCTTGAGTTGTTATTAACAAACTGTACCAAGCTGTCTGAGATACAGGAGCTCTAGGCTCAAATCCCCACTTTGAAAGAAAGCTGTTGTTCTGATTACATATCCTCTGTCCAAGGCTAGTGCTTTATTCCAAGTTGCAGCACAGCCCCTACTATCAGGTACCAGAGTACATGGAGTTTGAAGGTTGTGTTGCTCTCAGAATACAGACGACAAGTATATTAACTGATGATGTTAACGTGCTTGAAAAATAGAATAGGATAGCGAATGGTGCTGTCTAGTCCTTCCACATAGTTCTGTGATATAAGGAATGCTTTTAGATTCATTACTCCTAATTCCTGTTGGTTCATCATCTGTGTTTATTTTAGTACTTGATAATCCTTTCTTTTAGTTCATTTTCTCACTTGAGTTAAGCTCCATTTTTGAATTTTAGCTTGTATTGTTGGAGTGCATTATACACGGCTTCATGGTTTGAATTCCTATTCATGTCAAGGCATACTAGTCAGCATCTTGGTTTGCTTTAGTTTGTCAACTCCTATGCATGTTGCATCTCCGCTGAGAGAAAAATCTTTCTGCCTGCATACTGCAATTATAGTTAAGGGGTTCAAGTAAACATTCTTATGTCCTATGACAGATCTGAGTTTTTTTCAGGACAGGATTCTTGTCTTTTTGCTCCGGGGAAATAACATTCTTCAAGGGATGCTCACCTGTCCATTCTGTTCCTTTTTTCAGATATGCAAGAAATATTTAGAGAGAAGCAGCATGAGAAGAGAGGTTTATTTTAATCCAATAGATAGATTTAGTTTTCTAGTGACAACAAGCTAATATTATACATGCCACATAATTTTTTAGTATGTGCAGGGGCAAGATATTAGAAGTACAGGAGGACAGAAAATGAGGCAAGAAAATTACTTTCCTTCATGTTTGAAGTTAAGAGACTTGGTTGCTTTTAATGGCAAATTGAAAAGATTACATGAAGTTCTCCCACTCCCACCAATAACAACAACCCATAGCTTGTAAAAACACGTTCTGTTTTTTAGCAAGTTTCTGTATGCTGAAAATCGTATTAGGAAGACAACACTGCCTATATCCTCCCTTCCAAGCAGGCACTTCAGCTCAATCCATATGGGAATGGATGTGTTGCAGTACCTCATTTTTAGGCGAACCACCAGTGGTTACAAGCCTCAGGCCTGCATTAGATAAGCTCTCCTCACTCCACTCCCTGGGAAGCCTGGGTGAGTGTAGCACATCTGTACTGCAAATAGACTGTGACGCAGTCACTCCGACTACAGGCAGCCTCATCTGCTAAATCAGTATTGCATGGTGCAATAGTGCATGAATGTACCAGCACAGACTTGAAAGTACTTTCTACATGTATTTGCAAAGTGCTACAATTAACTGAAGCTTTTTTTTCCACTCTCTTTGAGAGTGCAAAACTAAATTTTGCCTCAAAGTGTAGTTGGAATCTGAACCACGTATTTCTGTTACTGTATTACTTCTTCCCTAGAGTTAGCCAGATTTGTTTCATTCTCTCATAAAAGGGCAGCAGGACATAAAACGAGATGGGAGACTTTTTCTCCCCCATAAGAGGGAAGTCCTGAATGCAGAATTCTTACTTTCTAGGATAGTGAACCATTACACTGATGTATTTGTATGAGTCTAATACCTGTTTTAATGGGATTATTTCTCTTTGCATATATTTGCAGAAAAATGATCCAAGCAACATATCATTAGCTAAAGGCATTTTCTCTTCTCACACTTGTGTGAGGTCTAGCTTGGAAGGTACTGACGGAGTGCCTGCTAGACTGCAGTTCAGTGGGACAACACCTACTCTGGGATACTTTTCTGAGACTGGACAGTGAACAGCTCAGAAAAAAACAACAACACAGAACTAGGTAAAACTTCTCAAACTTTCAGATATATGTAAATACCTTTTTCTTAGGAACCTGTCAAATATTGGCTACGTGATTTCTTCTTGGTAAATTTAGCACTTGCATTGCTATTATACACAAGTTTTCTTGTTCAAGGGCTCACTCCTTCTGACTTCAAGAATATCCTCCAAAGCCATTGACTGAAAGAGCTTACAGGGGGGAACCTTCAAAACATTATTGTTTTCTTCTGTTGAATCTGTAGAAACTTGTACATTAAACCGGTTAAACACCAATTAGTCATCACTGCCACAGGACATTGTTTTTTACTATATATTGTAAAAACAATGAAATAAACATAAGCATTCTAATCACTTTTACGATGTCTATCAAATCGGTCCATTAAAGCCTTCCATATGCTGCCTGGGATCGTTTGGTGCTTCTTTATCAAAGCCTGAACTGCACTCTTTGTCTGAAAAGAGAGGAGAAAGTTGGCCTTTACATACCTACATATGCAATAACGAACAGTACAATCACTGACTTCTTCTCACAGTTTTAAAAGGTATCCAGGCAGTTCACATACAGGTCTACTTTAAGAAAAAAAAGTTGTCTATTACATTAGCTAGTTATCCTAACAATGCTCTCCTTGAAAAGGAAGGGAATAAAAACATTGAATTGCAGTTTGGATAGGCTTAAATTATTGGTACTTACCAAACTTGAGATTTACTACGTCAAAGTAGCCTTTAACATATGCAGACATTAAGCTTATGCAACTTCCATCCCTGAAGGCTTTCAAGAGCACTGGTTACAACCTCACTGACCTAGTCTGATCCCATGCTGTGATCAGGAATTCAGACCTCCATATATCCTCCCCAACAAGAATTCTTCTCTGAGTTTATCATATTCAGCATGCATATAAGACACATATCTGTTTACTTTTACTCCAATATCACAGATTTGAATGCAAGTTTATGACAAGGGTGCATAAAATATTAGGTATTTCTGCTAGTGATAAGGAAATAGTATCTCAGTTTTTCCTGATGTATTTAAAATTGAACTAAGGGGAGCCAAGTGCTAGTGATCTACTCCAGAGCAATGGTAGAATATCACTGGGAATATAAGAACAGAGTAGCTAAACTTTTCCTGACACATTCAATTCCTCGCTCCTTTCCAAGGCGGGATCAGATGGCTGTCAGCCAGACCACTGCTCTCATCTCAAACACAATTTAAGTCTTTAACTAATAGGAGACACAGAACACCTAATGCTCTTCCCACTGAAGTAGGTGGTCAAACACCTGACCAAGTAAAGCAAATCAATTCCATGCGAACTTTAAATTTCTCTTTTGCAGGTCCACAAAATACTGTTCCCCCAAAATCCAGGAATACGAGAAAAAAGTCTTAGTAGGAGTTTTGTATGCAGCCTCCTAAGCCTGCTAAGAACAAACTCTACAGCTTGCTGGGACGGTTCTCTTGTAACCATCTGTTATAATAACCTTTAAGAAAGAACCTTACAAGAAACTTGTCGTTCTGGTTTCGCTGTTAGAAAGCCCAGAAAAATCTGCTGTGGATACTTAAATAAATAAATAAATAAATAAATAAAAATCAAGGCGGCTTTTAGATCACTAATTTCTAACCAATGTTTTGATCTATGTATTCCTAGACCATACCAGGTTGTTTTTAATACATCCCTCTTTTCATCTTCTATGAAAAGTACAAGAACACGCATTTTCTGTAAATTAGTATTTTGAAAAATACCTAAATCCTGAATCTATAGAAATTTTTATGTTCCTAGGCTCCATTGATTTCACCAAGCTGTAGGTACTCAAAATATTTCTGTATTTTGGATGAAAATTTTTTGTCACTGATGTTTTTCTTTTGAAAACAAGGCTGAAGCTGTTATTTAGACAAGTTTCTCAAGACATTTGTTCTATATGAAAATTATTTTCCTAGTTACTGAAAACTGAACTGAAAACCTAGCTTATATCATTTCAGTTATCAAGGTTATCGACAGCATGCAAGAAACAAAGTTAGCATTCCCAGGAAGACAGAGCTCACCTGCTTTGAAGGGGTAAGTGCATCCAAATGACCTATTACTACGTCAGTACATACTGGTAAGAATCCATCCATTTTATAATCCTGAAGCTTAACTGCCTATTACTTCAAGAAGCTAGTAAAAGGGTACTTGTCTTTTTTCAAGTGTACAAAAAATGGTTTCAAGTGCATATATAATAGAGCACAAGATGTGTAGTTCAATACTGCAAGTAGAGCCAACTTACCTTTTCAACTAACTCATCTGTAGTTATATTTGGATCATAAGGGATTGGTTCCCCTATATACGTGCGAAATTTAACTGGAAGTCCTCCATATGGAGGAGTAAACGGCAATCGAGTACTTTCATACAATTTTCTGAAAAATCCTGTAAGAGTTGAAGGAGGAAAAAGTGAGATTATAATCATTGAAAACAAAATACAAACTTGAAATCTGATGGACTTGGAAGACTCCTTAAAAATGCATGCTTTATCTGACAATCAAGATGAAATTACAGGATTTAGGTAGATGTTCACTAAAACAAAGCTTAATATAATTAATAGATCACTAAAATAAGACTTCATTAAAGAATCAAATCACACAGCCCCAACCAGTTACACACAAGCTAGTTCAATATTTGAGATACCTCTGACCCCTAGCAGGCACGTTAGAGAAGCTAAATTACAGAGTCTGAAAAACAAAGTCTAGAAGAAAAGTGAGACAAAGAGAAGAGTGGAGGAAACATGCTAAATACTTAAATATATATTTAAAGTCCTTACTTCGTTCTTTAAACATCCTGTATCCTTCTCGTACATTTTGAGTGTACATTGGAATGATGGGCTATGGAATCATGAAAAACATAGGTAAAAATGTTATACAAAAGTTGAATTTATTTTTTAGTTTCTGTTAATGCAGCTAAGAAAATGAATACAGAAGATAATCATCAGTTGGTCAGGCAGCAAACATGGAATTTTGTTACCACTGATACACTGAGAGCTGAGTAAAGCAGTGGCAGTTCCTTGTATTTGGAACTTATCTGACACTCCTGCACTGGAACTTCTGATCATTTATTAACATTCACATCTCAGTTTGGGACACAGATGCATGCTAAACATTTTTCTTAGAAAAGCACGGACAGTCAGACAGTGCATCACCTCCCAGTAGCCAACAGATCGCTGAATGTTTTCCACACCATAAGTGATCACGACAGAAGCTCAAACTTCTGTTCTGCCTAAAGAAGACAATACATCAACAAGCTTCTTCACACTGCCATTAAGCGCCTTTATCAGGACATTGGTTCCGAGTTTTATGTCTCTGAACCCATCGTGGAAGCCCATCCTGGCCCTCAGGAATCTTACCTGAAGGCTGTACCAATGAAACTGATGTGTTTTCAGAAAATTCTGGTAGATGCATTTTTATTTTCCCAAATGAAATTAAAAAAAAAAAAAAAAAAAAAAGGAGTAAAACATGCTGAATCATAACAAAGAACTATTTTTTGGCCATGATGAACAATCACATATCCTCTCTGCAATGATCAGGGAAAAAATTATAAGTGAGCAATACAAATTTTGTGGATTTGTTGATAAGCAAGTGTGGCCTGAAACTGTCAGCTTCACACAGGTCACTGATAGAGGAAATCTATATAAGCCTGCAAAATTTACAAAATTCACACAATTGATATTACTTTTAATGACAGCTCCTATTTAGGGCACTGAAATAAATATACTAATATGATATTTTCAGCAGCTAGTCTGCTCTTCATTCATGGCTATCAAATATGTATTTCTTTGCTTATGTGGGAGAAGATACTGAGCAGAGCTAACCAAATTATCAAAATTATTTATTTTGCAATGTGGAAGTTACCTTTAATAAAGAGGCACATTGTTTAGTAGATATATTTATGGAGATAACCCAAGGATGTACTCATTCAAATACTGGGAAGAATTTTAGTTTTCACAGATGTTACAAATACTATCCTCCATTACACTGTTTTTAGAAAGCTGGTTTCTAGTTGGACTTAGAAGTTATTAAAATTGAACAATTAACATCCCAAGTGAAGGCATTTTTAGAGACCATCATGCTAGTCTGCACGAAAGTTTTTTTCTTCTTTTTCCTATTCGTAACCGCGTGTTTTAGCTAAAACGATTAAATATTGTGCCATAATATTCCAACAGACAGGGAAGTCCACACTCCTTTCAAGCAATTAACTAATACCTGCTCTCCTGAGATGATATTATGACACAAGAACATGACTTCATACCTTTAACTCCCTCCCCACCTTCTGAATGTTCAAACCTACAGCTATAAACGTCCTTGAAGCGCATCCTGCCTGCTACAGCAAAGGAAAAAAATAAAAGTGAGCATACACATGCAACATAAGATGCACTGTTCTTTTGGGACACTTAGCTGGGAGGAACGAGTACCAGAGATTTCCAGAGACTTACAGTACAAGTACAGCTACTTAGAGCACTGTACAGCTGTATCATGGAAGTCTGCATGGAGAATGGAGCACAGTAGCCCATGTAAATGAACTGCTGTTGGTGTAAGAGTTAGCTCTGGTTTCACTATACTGTGATGCAGTGCAGTACTTAGCTGTGAGCAGGCAGATGATTAAATCCTTGGGTTTGACTCAAGGATTGTTCCAGCAATACAATATCAGAATCATATTTTTCATTTCTGATGTTTTAAAGGGCAACTGAATCAACCCTCTCATAGCAAAACAGAATTAGAAGAGCAACTTCAAAAATACATATTTTTTTTTCTGAATATATTAGCCCTATGATTGTGCTGTTAGAAAGACACAGAGCTTCAATAGCTGTTTACAGCAAGGCATCTATCTCGGGCAGGCAGACAGAGAAAGCCTAGTGATTATTTGGTAACCTCTCAGCTTCTGGTTCTTTTTTCTCAGTTATTTTTAGTCCATCTTATTGGCTTTTCTGGATGCAGACTTACATCCTGATTAAGTCTGGCTTTTCTGCCTGTGCCTTAGAAGCGCATACCTTGAGTAATCTGTGTTAACTGATATTACAGTAAAAGCTTAAAAGTGAACTACCTTAACATCCTGCTGAAAGGCAGCAAGTTGGTGTATCAAATAAACTCCATAATAGAAACCAATTTATGTTTCTCAGCTCCCACAAACATTGCTGTTTTTAAGTTGCCATTTGTGAGGAAAGTGATACTGTATTAAAAGGTTTATATCTTTCCCTTTGGATGTACATATAAAATGTAAGTGGGAGTCTAAAAAAAAAAAACACGTTATGCATTTATTGCAGTGTCACTGACTGAAACAAAAAGTTTTGCCATTTCTCTGCCTAAAGTTAAAATCACGTATTACAAATAAGAAAGTGGTCAGCTCAAGAAGCATTGCAGAATGCAAGTAGATGCTCACATTCAGCCCACCTCATCAGTTTCTCAAAGTAAGGTCTGGTATAATAGTATAAATAAATATGCAAGAAAAAGACCTAAGTAAATCCAAATAAAGAACTCAAAGCAACAGAGACCATTTAATGAGAAAAAAAAATACATATATCAAAAATATCAGAGGTACATAAAGCTGTGGTAAAAAATCCTTCAGAATAAGGAGTTATGGGAAAATATCATAAATTAACTCTTAAAAATAACCAGTAATATCTTCTAAAGTCATACAACTACTGGACACTTTAAAAATAGCACATTAAGTTTCTGCTATTAATTGTCTATGTCATTTAAAATGGTGGAAAGCCATCAAGACAAAACACTTAAATATTAAGAACAATGCAAGAAAACATTTTTTTTGCTTTAAGGAATCTGGCAAGCAACTAAAAAAGTTTTTGCATACAATGATCAGCTGATGAACAACAGAGAAACTAACAGTTCTTAGGCTGATAAAAAGTGGTACACACTATATATGAGTTTGTGCCTGTAACAGAGGCACAAGCCAATCCACAGGGCCGATTAGCTGAGAAGCAATAATCTATAGGTTTAATTTGCAATGCTGGAACTGAGCTGGATCACACCCAGCCAACTCAAAAATCACAAAATAGTTGAGGTTGGAAGTGACCTCAGTCACTTCCAGTCCGAAATCCCTGCTCATACCAGTTAGCCTCCAGCATGTACTGGTGCCTGGGGTTAGTATCCCCTATGACCAGGGCTTGGCATTTCCCTTTGCTGAGCTTAATGAGGTTTCTGCCTACTCACTGCTCCAGTCTCTCAAGGTCTTACTGGAAGGCAGCACAACCCACTGGTGTACTGGCCACTCTTCCCAGTTTCGTACCATCAGCAAACTTAGTGAAGGTACGCTGTCCCATCATTCAGATCATCAACGAAGGGTTAAACAGTGTTGGACCCAGTATTGACCTGTGGGTACTGCACCAGTGACCAGCCTCCAGCTTGACTGTGTGCCAGTGATCACCACCTTCCCAGCCCAGACATTGAGCCAGTTCTCAATCCATCTCACTGCCTACTTATCTAGCTCAGATTTCCTCAGCTTGTCTACAAGGACGTTGTAGCAGGCAATCAAAAGCCCTACCAAAGTAAAAACAGATATCGTCCACTGCTCTCCCCTCATCTCCACACCAGTCATCTCATCATAGAAAGTCATCAGATGGCTATAACTGACCACCCCTTTGCAATTTGTGTCTGAAAGGGGTTTCCATTATTAGTGGCTCCATCGTTTTCCCTAGGAACTGAGCTGGCTTGCCTGTAGTTCCCCACACTCTTCTTCTCGCCCATCCCGAAGACAGGTTTGATATTTACTTTTTTCCAGTCAACAGGAACCTTTCCTGATCACCAGAACTTTCCAAAGCCAATTGACAGCTGCCTTGCAATAACACCAGCCAGCTCCCTCGGCATTCGTCCCACAGACCAGACTTGTAATTGATTCCTTCTTTTTCTTTCTTCATCCTATGTGCATCAGTGTACAAGCACTTCAGAGAAGCATCCAAAGCACATCAATTTCCCAGAAGCAGTATGAGAGCTTTCCCCCAACACTGTCCTACAGGTACTTCCTTATTTGCCTGCCCATGCTCAGGATGAGCTCACTTCAGTAGTTTTGTTGATTACCACGTCCCTACTGTTTACGTCACCCTCGACCCTTTGCTAAATGAGCCTGTCCACAACTTCCTCGCCTGACTGAGGATTACTCCCTCCCTTCCCCTTAATCCCTAGGGATTAATCCCTAGTTTACCATCACCTGTTACAGGAAAGCAGGGCCTAGTTATATCGTGACAGCCTCCAACTAAAGGGGCTACCTCCATAATTCCAGCATTCTTTTAACTTCCATGTGTGTATATTAAATTATAGAAAAGAAAGAAAACCAAAGTGTTTGAAGCACTATTTTGTAGGAAATTTACAAACAGTAGTTCCTGCTTATCTTTTACCTAACTAGATTCAAACTGGTTTTTGGCATAGATAAAATACAGGGATGAAGGCTCCTCCCCATTAGCCCACCAAAACTGAGGCACAGACAGCGGGAATTACTGAAGATCAGGTCACTGACATACTTAACTTCAATTGATACAAATATATGTCCATGAAGATCATAGATTTACATTAAATAGTAGTATTTTCCTTCTCTGACCCTGTATAAGCAGGATAGTTACACAAGATGACGTGGAAACTGAGTGGGGAAATCTGCAGGCAAGAATTAAGGCTGAAACTACATTCCTGGCTTGTTTTTCATCAACTTTTCTAGAGGAAGAACTGTTAAACTTCCATAACATTAAATAAAGAATAGGAATGTGTATTCAGATGTGTAAAGTTATTTCTGTCTTGAAACCCTCCTGTTCAAGTAACCTATGGCAGGTTTCGAACTTCCATGTAGTTATTATGAGGACTGTAAAGTGTGTTTGGTTCTTCAGTTGATGGCTACACCATATGTTTAGTAAACTCAAAACAAGGTGATGCTAGTCTTCTTCTGCCTTCAGCCATGATCCAAGTATTAGGAAAGCACATGGATTGCTACATTACAGAGCAAGTTCTGTTAGTTTAGACGAGTCCATCCCCAGACTTGAGTCAACCTATGAGACTGGTTTGACCAGTAATGGAAAGGATGCAGCAAGGGTAAGCAGGAGCAATCAAACTCCAACTTTGTCAAAAGGTGGACTCCAGTTAATACTGTAGCATAACCTTATGTAAAAAATTGTACATATAGTTAATGTTGCCCAGGCTAGTGTTAAATGCACAGCACCTTTTTTTTTTTTTTTTTTTTGTGTGTGTGTAAGTGTTCTGTTATCTAAGGTATTTCTGGTCAAAGATTTCCGGAGAAATATCAAAGATGCCCAAGATTCAGTGGAGCCTGCAAGTTAATTACAGGGATGCTCACCATACTGAAATCCCAGTGGCACTCTATTAAGGTCACTCAGAATTGTTTAACTCAATTTTTATTTAAAAAAAAAAAAAGACATTTCATTTAAGAGTTACATTATAAGGTCGCAAGTGAAGTGAAAACATCTGGCAAAATATTATTCAAATGTCTGAGGTAGCTTGAAAGACATATGAAAATAAAATTAAGCAAGATCACTTGTTGAAGTGACATTGCTTTCAGACTGCTCAAGTGTATTATTAATACAGAAGAGGAAAGACTATAAGGGAATTCAAAATGCACATACGAATTTGATTGGGTTTATCCTATTCAGACTGGTATTTTCTAGTAGTGGTAGCGTATAATATAAATGTTAGTCAAAATACTTCATATATGTCTGTGCTTTTTGAGAGAAGGGTAGAGAGGGGGAACAAAAGCACAGAAATGTGACGCTCTTAAAAGGCCACACAACAAAGAGGTAGAAATAGGACTCCAGGTCTAAAAGTACTTTATCCATTGGATAATCCAATTCCTCTAATTGTTTGCTAGCATTTTGTTATCTCCCACAAGATTTCAAAGACAGATATAGTTATGAAGAAATACTAAACTGAAGCGTGCATTTTGCAAGCCTAGGTTCTTTTTAGTAGGAGTTTTGGCACAAATAACCAAAAGTTTGAGAATCAACATGTTGAATGGGGGACAGAAACAGATACAGATAGACACAAAAAGTAAAAAGAATGGCAACAAATTCAAGCCTTATGGGAAGAACTCCACTTCCTCTAAAAATTCCCTGTAAAATTCTCTTATATAGATGGAAAAGGATTACATTTATTTGGAAGGCCAAAGAAAAACACAGGAGAAGATGGGGCATTCATAAGAATGTACAGAAGAAACTTAGGATTTTGCAATTCCATGAGAAAGCTCATGGCAGAATAGATGAAGCCTGGATGTATACTAGTACTGTCACAAACACTCACAGTGCAAGGTATGCTAAGTCTAAATTAAGAAAGAAAACTGGTCTCTACTTTTGATGATAGGAAGTGGGAGTTAGGAAAGAGACAGTGTCGCTGCTCTTCAAGCTCTATGCCATCCCAAATAAAGTTGTCTCCTAGAGCCTGTATCAGAGAAAGAGTTGCACACGTGGGAGTCTCACAGATGGGAAAACTCAGAGCCAGTGGTGGAAGCTTGTATTTGTAGATCATCATCCATATGGAAAATCTAAATGAAACTGTGTCCATGTGTACATGTATATTTTCACAGTGCGAATCAACACAGACACTCCTCTAGAGGAAAAGAGATGATGCTGAGGATCAGACAACACCAAATACATCTCAGTGCTCTGCATCTACTTAGAACTAATTCTTGTCTTGTACCATTGACTGAACACACATTTGCAGCTGGAGCGTATTAGGTTCCACTTCTGGTTTAGTATCAGACAAAATGCATGCAGCTCTGGTACTCAAACACTATTCCATGATGCAAATGAAAGCATGGTAGGTGAGGGAGACAGAAAAACTGTTTCAGAAGTGCACATATGATTCCAACTCAAATGCTAATGTAGAAACACCTTGTGTTAAGCTGATGCAATCTTTCACAAACATTAAGAAAAGTAATGGCAAGAACAAATCCTGGAGCCTTTCAGAATATAAGAAAAGAAAGGAATGTAACGATATGATGTTAACAAACCACATGAGAATGACTGGGTACGCAGAAGTAAAAGAAAGATAAAGTCAGAAAATAAATATAGTAGGATGGAAAAAAAACATAACATTGTGAATGACCACAGTGTAGATTCCTGAAATACAGTCAAGACATGTTAGATGCCCACAAGACGGAACTGTAGAAACAGAACTGAGGAAATGAAGCTGTTGCAAGGCATCCAGGAAAAAAGGCTATACAGTTCCATGAAACTCATGCTCCCTATGGTTACTAAGTTTGAAGAAGGCAGTGGGCAAAGGAAAAGAAATCCCTACTCCCAAGTCTCTTCTTCTGTATGGAATATACTCCGATGCTTCTAAACTGCATTTTATAATGAAACTTGCATGCAATAAGCATAAACGCAGATTGGTAGCATAATACTCACCACTTTTGCATCTAGAGCAACCTGAGCAAAGCCTTTTCGATTTCCCCACATGAGCTGATAACTTTCATCGCTGAATAGTGCTTCTCTAACTCCACCTGGTGATATAGACACCAGGTGACCATTCTTCAGTGCACTGAGACACTCCTCCCTCGTACCTGGCATAACACCAGTCACTTCTAACAGTAACTTGAGTCCTGTAATAAATAAGCAGCATGTAAGAACAAGTTTACAGCTAAACAAAAAAAAAAAATCTAATAGCTGTGTTTAGACTAAGGCAAATTTGTACTAAGTAAATAAAACATGTACAGAGTAAATATTGGCTAAGTGACAGTGTTTTTGCCCAAATGTTATAAAGATAAAACAGTTTATCAAGAGCACCACCATAAGCCAATGCCTACATATGCTCCTTTCCATAATTATCAAGCCAGCAGCTATGCAACTGAGACTTGTGCCTCATAGCTAGATATCTGAAAACAAACATCTAATTCTTCCTCCTGCTTTTTAAATAGGTTTTAATGTAGAAGAATTATCTTTTTCAGTACAATACAGGTTATTGCAAAAATAAACACCTAACAAACACATAATTTAAGTGTTCTTTTAAAATGTAATTTTTAACATTATAAACATTAAGGTTTTTAAACTGTAAAATTGAGTGTTCTGTGGTTAAATTGCAAACTACTTGGGTTAAATTGGGCTGCTGTATGACTCTTTAGATGCATGAATGGCCCAAGTTAAGAGGACAGTTTCAGCATTGCACAAACCAGTGAACGGTTCACACAGTTTATGACACCAAGTTGGGTGGAACTTTTGATCTGCTCGATGGCAGGAAGGCTCTACAGCAAGATCTGGATAGGCTGGATCAATGGGCCAAGGCCAACCATATGAGGTTCAACAAGGTTAAGTGTCAGGTCCTGCACGTGGGGCACAACAACCCCATGCAACGCTACAGGATGGGGGAAGAGTGGCTGGAAAGCTGCCTGGGAGAAAGGGACCTGGGGGTATTGGCCAATAGCCGGCTGAATATGAGCCAGCAGTGTGCCCAGGTAACCAAGAAGGCCAACAGCATCCTGGCTTGTATCAGAAACAGTGTGGCCAGCGGGACCAGGGTAAAGACCATCCCTCTTTACTCAGCCCTGGTGAGGCTGCACTTCGAATACCCTGTTCGGTTTTGGACCTTTCGCTACAGGAAGGACATCGAGGTGCTGGAGCATGTCCAAAGAAGGGAAACAAAGCTGGTGAGGGGCCTGGAGTACAGGTCTTATGAGGAACTGTTGAGGGAACTGGGGTTATTTAGCCTAGAGAAAAGGACGCTAGGGAAAACCTTAACACTCTCTACAACTACTTCAAAGGAGGTCGTAGCAAGGTGGGCTCTTCTCCCAGGCAAGAGGACAAGTAGTATTAGTCAGTATTACAGAGCCACTCTTTCACAGTAATTTTTTCAAACAAGTTGCACCCTACTCCAGGTGTTGTTCAAAAATACAGATTTGACATCACACCCCACTGCAATGTCTACCCCATGCAGAGGGCAGGTTGGTAATTAATATCCTACTATTCACCAGACTCTTCATAGCTCATTTCTGATGAAGCAGCATTAGATTAATAACATAGTCCTAACCTACACTTTCTAATGAAGCATGAAATTTCATCCAAATACGTCTATTTATTGGCTTTACAGTGTCTTATCAGTATTTTTATGACCTTTTATTTACCAAGCAGGGCATTCTACTCTGTTTTGCTTTCTGCATCTACCAGCTTACTCCCCCGGCTTTTAGTTTAAAAGCTGCCTTCAAGGCATAATAAATATTAATTCCACAAAAACTAGCAACGGTTTGATTGAATTCATGATGCCTAAATAGAAAAGAATGTGTTCTTACCTGGTAAACGAAAGACAAAATGATCGGCTACTGACAGACAAAGTCTTTTCTTCCAGAGAAACAGCCTAGATAAAAAGTAAAGGTAGTCTATGGGAATAGCTCCATGGTAGTAAACAAGAATGCCTGGTCCTTCTGGTAGGTTTTCCACACCATGAAGTTCATAACCTGTTTGGGATGTAAAGCAACACACCAACAGTGACAGCTGTAAATTATATGGCAATTCAAAACATTTTTTTACTGTCCTTTATTAAAGGACTTCTGTAGAGTTGTAAAAGCCTCTGCAGTAGCTTTAAAAGAATTATGTTCTGGATGGAATGTTCAATTAACAGCAAAGAAAAAGCCCCTCAACAACCACAGATTATCCTACTCAATGGACTAACTTGTTGATCAATTTAACCATCAGATCAGACTCTAACCTGACATTGAACCAGAACTGTTGCCCGTTAGGAACTTTTTCCACCTCTAAGTGCAATAAAAAACAAACAAGAAAACATTATCATACTGCTATGACTCTCATTCTCATGATGAAACTGTTTCAGACAGACAAGGATTTCAAAGTTTGGGAATGGATGACCTTTTAGGTAAACATTCAAGTTACAAAGAGTTGGGCTGGGAACCCTTTCATTCTGATTTGACATAATAAAAAGTTGACCTGGTTTGCAGGCTCAAGTCCAAGACAGAATCCACAATAATCCCGAATAGAAATTCTCTCCACAAGACTTAAATGCACTCACTTAACAAGGTAAGGGAACTTCCTCATGGGCATGGACTTCTATAAATACTTCTCCTGGCTCTTCCTACGTTTGATGTATGTTTCAGGTGGAATGAGAGTAGGAAGCTAATGCATACAAAGGCTTGAGAAAGCCACAGCTTCCACTAACTAAAAAAAAAAAAAAAATCTATTCCATCTGGTCTGCCTTTATCTCTATCCCTGCTACAGCTCCTTTCATAAGCCATTTGAAGAGAAGGACAGGGATGGTACAGGCAGGGTCCTAGCAAGAGGTGGACAAAGTTTTAGACTGCAGTATACTTCACAATTACACAAAAAAGTTGTGAGGAAGGGTAGCAACATAGAGAGCCTGTTGTTCTTTATCCTTAGGGCAGCAAATTAAGTCCTGCTAATAGTCTTAAACTACACCTGTGGTAAGAACAGGTGCCTAGCTTGTGGCTGAGAATTTTCCTAGGGATTAGGGTGTGGTGAAAGCGTCTAAAGGTTAAATATAACATAACTGAAAAATCAGAGTACTTGTAAATTCTGCTACAGTACAAACAGAAATAATTCAATACCACATTTATTTTTCCATATGGCTCTTGGAATTATTTAAAATTTTCATAACAGAATAGTTTTCTCCAACTAAAAAGACAGTAATTACAGTTCCAAATAGTTGTTTTGTTTTGATCATATAAGCAGGTTACAAACAGCTACTAAATTTAAAAAAAAAACAAAAAAAACAAAAAACAAAAAACCACCACCACCACCACATTTACTTACAGAGAAGTTAGCAGAACTAACATTTACACCATACCTCACTCAAAATTGTAATTCAAAGCTTCAGGCAAGTCATGTCACACTTACCATGCCATATTCTTGCATATATATCCCAAAAGCTTGCCACAGTTTTCCTTGCACTATCCCAAACTTCACTCAAGGGATCTTTTGTGGCTTTTACCTCATCACTCCTCTGATATATTAAAAGCAAAACATTAGTAAGGTAAATGAAAAAGAGGATTGTTAAAGGAACAATAAAAAAAATTAACATTGCACTAATTGTCACCAAGATGATGACCACATGGAAAAAATATTTCTTTAGGTACTCCACAGCAGTCCATTCTTCCAGTATGTAAGCAAGGTAGCTTAGGTAGGTCATAGGTAGCTGTCCTGAGGCACAGGATTCTCTTCTACCTATCATTTCCTGCATGAGAGAAGGGAAAAAGTTTAATTTCTCTGATTATGCAAGCTTCTAATTTAGAAAAACGATTTACTGTGGAGGTAATTGATGCCTATTTTGCACAATTATACGTTATAGCACAGAGTTATACGTTTTTTCTCTCTCTGTCATGTTGATAGCTGCTTTACACTATTGCCTGTAAAGAGTGATGAGATTATCATATATACTTACGGATCTTTCAATACTGCTAGACAACAGGGACTCATGGTACAATGGTTGGAGCCTGGAGTACAGCCAGGGGATCAGAAAAGCAAGCTACACACCTTGGGAACACCTTTATTCCCAGCAGACCTTCAAGACTATTGAATGCTCAAACTATCAACCTCTGGAAAGTTACCAGCTACAACAGAAAGGCATTTTTATATTAAGCTCTCGGAGGATCCTGAAGGAAGTGTGAGGACCCATGGAACACATCCACTGTCAAAACCATTTATCTGTGTAAGATTTCTGTGGTTAAGTGACTTAATTTTTAGAAACTCAAAACGTTAGTAAGTGCTTTCAGCAGTTGGTCAAGAAGACTGCCACCAGAGGTCTGGGCTCTTTCGATCCTCCTCAGAACCCAGCCTTTGGTTCTGGTTGTTCTCAATTCGGTACCTAGGTGAGGGAAACCAACAGAAGAGTGAGTTACTGAGCTAGAGGAAGAGCCAGCAGGAAAAACCTGTACAACTGTGGCTCCTTCTGGAGGGTAAGAGGTGACTGGGACAGCATTTGCTACTGCTAGCAGCACTGTAAAAAGCAGCTCTTCCCTGCTGTTCCCCATCCATACAACCACACCAACACACCCTTCTTTCAGATTTTCCATGGGTCTAGTGGTATTTTTGCCCCAAATGCAGCTATTTCCTTAGTCTATTCCTGCACCTGGCTACCTGTCTTACAGCAGGTAACGGTCTCTCTAGTGTGCAACATGACAGCATCCCTTGCTTACCTTAAGTCTTAAGAATTAGCCAGATATTACGATCATATTCAGCGATTCATAACTGAATGCAGCTTTTATTTACCCTAATCAGGTTACTGCTTGTTGAACAAGCAACTTTCCGGTCCAACACCGGAACAAGTACAAACAAGAAACAAATCACAGCTGCCAGTCAGTGCCAAGACCATAAAGCACGGCAAGCCCAGACTCTTCTGACTTCAGCTGACTACTTACAGGAGCAAACCTGTTCTACAGCACTGACTCCAACCCCCCATCTTTTTATTTCTCTAAAGCACTGGATAAAATACTTTGGTGAAGTGGTGTAAAACAGCTCCGGTACCACAGAGCTCAGCTCCCCAGGACACGGGATGGCTTCCAAGCACAAACAAACTTCCAAAGCAAACACAGTAACTGTAAGAAGAGCAAACTAGGAGCACGAAGGAAGCAAGTACTGCTTTAAATCATGCTCAGCATGTCACAAACAAATGAAACTTACATGATAAATAACATCACTAAATTAGCAGAATTGTTTATATACTGATGACAAATACCTGGCTAAGATGTAGCAAGATCTAGAAGTTCTCACTGAAGAGAGATTTTATAGGTAACACGAAAGACATAAAAGCAGTAGTCCGCATGATTTAGATATTAAAATCTCTACTCTGAAGGTGTTTAAGAAGGTTAAGGCTGATGGTGTGGTGCTACCCTACAGAAAGGATGTAACTACTTGTTTGAAGTTGGTGATAAGGATAAGGACTACAAATCCTCAGTGCTTGTGAAGTGTGCTCTGCTGAAAGGGCCAAGGAGAAGGCAGTGTTAAGAGCTTGCCCCAGGCTACCGAATCACAAGTATTAAACGCTGCTGGGAATAACTCATTCAA
The DNA here is from genome assembly GCF_964035555.1 of Netta rufina. Taxonomy (NCBI): domain Eukaryota; kingdom Metazoa; phylum Chordata; class Aves; order Anseriformes; family Anatidae; genus Netta; species Netta rufina. The sequence continues at coordinate 118,884,229 of NC_140124.1, forward strand.
CCTGTAGCATGGGCTGAAGGAAGGGATTTGGTGTTGTTAGTGAGGCTTCGGACTGGGAACAGAGACTAGCCAGCAACATAGTTTAGATCTCCTTGAATTTGGAGATAAAGCTTCCATACAGATAGTAAATATGCTGATAATAAAGTAAACTTTTCTAACCATTGTATGATCTGAAGATTAACTTGAATATATTGAACATGTCAATTGCCAAGTTCCAGTCTAAGATTAATATGTCCAGGTATCTTCTAATACATAACATTCTTTGCAAAAAAAAAAAAAATTCCCTCTGACCTCATTTTTGGTAATTCTTGAAACACTAGGGGAAACCCAGAGGAATGGAAGAGATTTAATATCACTCCAAAGTCCCCCAAGAAAAGTAACTACAGTCTCAGCAGCCAAAGAAATCACCAGCAAGATTACTGAAAAGCTGGTACTGGACAAATGTGACTGATACCACTCATTACAATTTTGTGGGAAATGACCTTGCAAACAAATGCACCTCAGTTCTTTGAGGGGTTGAGAGGTTTATATCTTGTGTAGGCTTTATGTGAGCAGCTGCTCAGAGGCAACACCCACCTTTCCACCACCACTCTCCGCATCTGGCCCCGTCTGCAGCAGTACCAGCTGGCTCCTTGCTAATAAATAACTGCTGGCACAAAGCAAAGTCACTACTGGGAGCAGCCCAAACTTAACCTGGCCTACGGTGATTATGAAAGTACATTACTAATGCCACTTGGCACTTGTTTAAGAAAATAAAGCTCATTTTGACATCATTTGTTTCATATGTTAAGTGACATGAGAAGAAAGTTCCCATCAGTGCATCAGCAGAATGCCCACAAAATGAGAACTGATTCTGTATCCCATGTTATTTAGGATTTTCAGAATTTTCTTGTAATATTTATGGGATGTTACACTAATCAATGCAAACCATGTAACATCCCACTGATTCCTTCTCCATCTCAATTTTAATGTAACAGAAAATGATTTGCTAGATGGAAGACTACTATATTTAATCTTGTTTGCTCTCAGACTAAAGTACAAATGAACATTGATTATTTATTCATTTCTGACTTAAAGTTTAATACATGCACTGAAAAGGGCTGCAGAAAAAAAAAAATCAAAGACTTAAGTGTACAAAAGTAATTTTAAAAACCTACAAAACAGGTATCAGCAGCACAGATTTGACTAAGGACACGTGAAAGTATTTGGCACACGTGGTGTGAGTTAACTTTACACCTGAGTGAGAGGGTGGCTGGGATACAAGCAAGTTCTACATCATTCCAGTTGAATCCAAGCCAGAGTGGAAAAAGTGACTGAAAAATTGACTAAGCGAGGAAACAAGAAGGAGCACGGCTTTTTCTGGTAGTTAGGATGCTCAACCAGATTTCAGTTCTGGCTCCCATACTTCAGCTGTACACTTCCTACAACATTTTATAATGAAAGAACAAACCGTCAGCGGGGTTTCAATCATATGACATGAGTTTGAGTCCACCATGCCAAACACATCTCTCCATCCTACCTGTATAACAAAGGCCTACAACAGGACAGGACTTGGATTGTTGCCATGTCCTACTGGCTAGCTCTCACCAGTCCCTCACTGAGACCACAAACACAATTTTGCAGCATCCTTTCTGTCCAACACTACACAGAGAACTTACTACATACCTGTTGGAGTGCATGGTACAAAGCTTTTACTAAAGACCTGCTTGGTTATGCACTGCAGGACAACACAAGAGTTAACAGAACATTTACACATAACTGCTGTTTTGCCCCCAAGCCTGAGAGTTTTAGGGAAAGTTTCTCTCCTACTTTTATCAAATCTGAGCCAAGAGCAGCTCCCACGTTCTTTACAACGGAACAACCTGTAAAAAGCTAGCAAATGGGCACAGCGTTTTGTGAAAAACATTTTTCTGTTGTCTTGATATTTCCTTATCTCATCTAGCAAGGGAGATGAAGCGTTACTGTCCTGAGTGATCTCGTTGTTCTTTTAGAGAACAACATCTATGTTGACATGCAAGATGTTTGTTTTGGCTCCACCTATAAAGCATATCAAATTCCAGAGTAATAGCCATATCGACAATGTAGAATTACAGGTGATGTCACACGGAGACAGCACTAATGTCTCCCTACTTAAAGGGGAGCTCCCCTTCCAGCAGAAGACTCCTGTAGTACATACACATCATTCAGATCCCCAGCCCTCGCTGAAGTAGCATTTGACGAAAAGGATAATTTTATCAGCTAACATGATAATTCCAGGGAACAGAAAAGCAACAACAAGACTGTCACAAGAGACATGTGGCAGAAAAAAACAAAACCTTGCAGTTGCCTTTCAACTGCAACTAAAGACCTGATGATCTTGGTCTCAGTGCTCAGCAGTGTGTTCCTGGCAGTAAGCTCAGCAGATCCTAGTGGGATGAGCAGTGTTAAGTAGCTGGAGACTCTTCTGCACTGAATTTTTTTAAACCTGCTCTTCTGTGGCAGGTTCTTACTCTCTGCTCTGCCAAACTCAACCACTCCGTTCACAAGGGAAGCAACAGATCAGTTACAGCTCTACATCTTGCCTTTCAATGCAAATAAAATTCAACTTCTGTGTTTTCCAGAATTTTTTATAGCAGTTCCACAGAAAATAACTCTTCTGTTGTTCTCACACAGACATCACCTACTTTTCTTGCCACATAAACCCACGTACCTCATGTGTTGCTATGTTTCTACAGCTTTCCCCTAACTTAATGGATTATCAGCACATCCACCCCAAAACTGAAGGCACCATCCCTCCGAAGTAGGAAACTACCACCCTGTAAGCAATTACAGAGCCCAGCCCTTCTACTTTTGGTGGATACTCCAGATTTTGAATACACCAAGGGTACTTAACCCACTGGATTTCTTCCCATCTACTCTCTTAGCACCCAAACACGTAGAATCAGAGAATCATTAGGGTTGGAAAAGCCCTCCAAGACCACCTGGTCCAACCACCCCCCTACCACCAATGCCACCCACAACCCATGTCCACAGGCACCACGTCCACCCTTTTCTTGAACACCCCCAGGGACGATGACACCACCACCTCCCTGGGCAACCCGTCCCAGTGCCTGACTGCTCTTTCTGAGCAGAAATGTCTCCTCATTTCCCCCCCCGGCCCCGGCCGAGAAGCGCCCCCCGCCGCCCCTCTCACCTGCCCGCGGCAGCAGCAGGCACCCCGCCGCGCCGCCCCTGGCCCGGCATAAGAGGCACGGCCACCCCCGCGCTGGGGAGAGGCGGGGCTGGGGCTGGGGCTGGGCCTGCCAGCCCCGGCGGGCTCCGTGCCCAAACCTCCATCTTTAAACCGACCGGGGTACGGAGCCTGATGCCGGTGCTATGGGGGAGCCGCTGCCCCCATAGGAAGGAAATGGCGGCGGGGGGGGACGTAGGACCTTCGCCCGCCCGCCCTTAGGGTGCCCTGAACACCACCAGGGATAGGGCATCCACAGCCTCTCTGGGCAAAGGAAAGGGTCTTTTAAGGGCTTAGAACAGGATGCCAGACAGGCAACTAAATAAAAGGCACCTAAACCTTGCAGTCATGGCTAAATTAAGCAGAATACCTTTCTGTTTCACTACTACTCATTGTGTGGCTATTATGACAGAGGTCATATTTAGGCAGATAAGATTAATAGATACCAATTTTTTAGGTTCGGGAAAGGATTAGCGTGACCTCTTTAGGACAGGTCCATCAATTTCAGTTGAAACTGGGCAAGAAATTGAGGGATAACAACGACTTGTAAATGAAGATGAGAGAAACCTACAATGTAGTTTCCTTAGTGAACACCAGTAACACACACACACACACATATATATACACATATATATATATATATGATTAGAGTAAACTTCTCAAGATTGAAGAGGCTTCTAAGGGAGATTTCAGAGTTTATCTTTCCCAGGGTAAAGCATACTGATTCAAAACTGGCATGGGTCTTGAAGGCAGGCAAAATTGTCTGTCAACTGCCCTTCAGTGTGACACTGCCGTCACCCTTTCAGAAAGATCCACACAGACTTGAAAATGTTCAGGGAACTAAGTAAGCATATTCGGTAGCACCATGACAAGGATTTTGAATGCTTGTCCAGCAGGATTTATTCCCAAGGAGGATTCTTCAACAGAGACTCCCTCCAAACTTTTGAAGAGTTTGGATTCAGCTGACGTGAGCAGATCGGCTTGCCACCTGCACTTCAGAAGATGCAGAAGACAGCAAGCAGTGCTCCCACCTGACCATCTCCTCACATACCCACATTCATCACAGTGCCAAGACAGAAGCTGCTGTCACTGCACGAGTCCCATGAGATAAAAAATTATGGCTGCAGTACATTCCTTCCTGCCCATACCTTGGGCTATAGCTTCAGTTCAAGGAAGGTAGTCACAAACTTGGTGAATGCAGAAACGCATTCACCAGTGATGCTTTTCTGCTGGCTTCTGGCTTTTATGGGTCAAGACAAGTTAACAAAATGCAGAAATAAAGTGTTAAAAATTATAAAAGTATATTTACGTGGACAGTGCAGATAGAAAAAGTATGTAATGTTTACCAGCCAATGCAAAATCTAGCTGAAATGAAGCAATTTGTTCTGTTTACATGTGATTTGTTTTCCTGTATTTGCATGACTGTACTGTCCTGCAAAGAATCTGCATAGAAATGAAGGAACTAAAACTACTATTGAAAAACAGAAGTATAATGAAATAACAATCATGGATATTGAAAGGTGCATTGGAATAAAGAGTATTGAATAGCACTGGAACAGGCTGCTTAGAAAAGCTGTAGATACCCCATCCCTGGAGTTAATCAAGGCCATGTTGGACGGGGCTTTGAGCAACCTGGCCTGGTGGGAGGTGTCCCTGCCCATGGCAGGGGGGTTGGAATTAGGGGATCTTTAAGGTTCCTTCCAACCCAAGACATTCTATAATTTTATGATTCTATAAAAAAGAACTTCATTGCTGTCTTTGCTATCCCTCTCTCTCTCTCTCTCTCTTTCAGAATAATCTTGAAGAATGGTTGGAAGTTTTTTCAGTTTTAGGGATCGAGGCCTGCAGCAGCATATTTAGATACGAAGGGAGATTTCTGATGGCAGATAAACTACTCTTGTTATAACATGAAAATAAAATTTAAGAATTCAAATCTCATGGAATGAGAGAAGGTGTTAAACAGATGCAAAATTTCAAGTCTGAAAGTTTAGATGAAATGATGGTCAAAAGTTTTAGAAAGACATTTTCAAAATAATTGAACAAATAGCTAGTGTATGATGCATATTATCATGAATACGGAGATTCTATGAGAAATGAGAAAAAGGAAATTACCAGTATAAGAAGCTGTTTCTTGTGAATCAGGAGCATATGTTAAATAAGGAAAAAACTATCTGAGATTTTGTACCTTCAAAAGAAAAGTAGCAACCAATGAAAATGAGAGAGAAATTAAAAGTTAATAGAGCTGAAAAAGTACTTTACTCTAATTTTGAACAAGGGCAATAAGATGGAGCATAGGCAGATTTATAGTAAAGATGAAAGACTGGAGAGTACAAAGGTGGAAGGAAAAAGTAATGTTCAGCAACTGTAAGGATGAGTTAGTTTTCTTCATCTATACCAGAAAAAACGTCTAGCAGATACAATTGCAGGCCAATTAATAGAGATTTTTCAGTAGTTTCATGAAATTAAGAATACCAGATAACTGAAGAATAGCAAATTTAGCACCAATATTTGAGAAAGTAAGAAGAGAACAATTAGGATTTACCTGTATTACGCATTTTAAGAAAACAGTGATTTTGGATGTGGAGAGATGGTAAATTCATGTCTAGTTTTCTAATTTTAAATCCTAACAAGCTAACCCAATCTGTCTTTGCCAAAGAAACTAGGCTAAAAATAAAAATGAAAAATGAAAAGAAAAAAAAAAAAAAGAAAAGAAAAGAAAAAAAGAAACATGGTTTCATCTATCTGAGCTTCATGAAAGTTTTTGATATGTTATCTTATAGAAAACTGAATGTTTTTGATGTTCATTGAACCTGGCCAAAAGGGTGACAACACACTGTATTGAACGACCTCATGGTCTGCCTCATGAATAAATCATAAATGAAATGATTAAGCCATTTCAGCAGCATAAAGAGAATGGACTAATGAAATTTACTTGTGAGCAGTTTTGTAAGCATCAGTACAAAGAAGAACTGTAATATTCTATGGGAAGATGACCAATCTTGATCATGAAACAATGGGGAAAAAGTTATTTCAGGAATAACTGCTAAAACACCATGGTTTAGGATGCAATGGTGTATACCATTGGTAGGAAGCATATCAGTGGAAGCCAATGAAGAGAAGACTGGACTATACAAACCAAATCACATCAGTGGCAGAGCTGCCAACTTGTTGAAACCATGGAAGGGATTTTATTAATAACCTTAGGGTTTATCTGACAAGAATTTCCTGTAAGATTAGTGAAGAGTTGCATCCAGTGTAGAGGCTGTAACCATGGAAGGCAGTACTGAAATATTCTTTAAAATACTGTATTTAAATGCATTTCTTTCCTGTTTGTAAAGATTAACTTAGATTGAAACAAATACATTAAAAAGTCCAAAAGATGACAAGGATGCAAAAGCTTGTCTTAGGAATAAGACAGAAACTTGTTTTATCTGCACCTAACAAAATGAAATTTCAAACAGGGCATCACTGTTGCCTTTATATAATTTGGGGGTTAAATTGGGAGAAAAGTAACTGAGTTAAAGGTCAGTTGAAGCACAGAATAAGTGAATTTTAATGGTCAGTCTGTAAGTTCAGCAAGTTTTATACTCAGGTAAGATTTCTAGCAAGAAGAAAAAGAGGCTCTGAAGCCGTTTTCAGAAGTAAGAGTTTCTATTGCTAATTGTAAGTTGAATCTAATAAATAGGTTATGGAAAGCTGGAGGTCCTGGTCTCATGTTACTTACGGGACACTGCAGGCTAGTTGCTCTCTGAGCTGGCTTGCTTTGCTGAGTGCCAGCTCTATTACCTATACAAGACCATGAGAGCCAGGGTGCTTTGCTATTCAGTTTCTGCATTTCTTTTTCACATCCTCAACCTCATTATTCTTCTTTTACAAAGCTGTTAATCTAGGCCAACTGTTTCCAGATTCAGTGCGAGCAGATACAGTTGTCCTCAGCTAAGGCTAGAAACACTTTAAACAGTGCAGCTGGAGTTTGGCACTGTAAGGAAGTGTAACCCATCACTATATAATAGGTTTTCATCCTGCCTTGTCATGCATACTTTGTTAAAGGTTTTCAGCAAATCATTTTCTGATAGCAGAGATGAGACAAGTGACAAGGAATTTTTGAGTCTCTTCCAATTTCTAAAGAAACATTGTTTCTTGGCAGGTATGTCCTATTTTTTTTTCTTCATACGTTAATATTTTGCAAATCTCCTCTGTGTTCTTTTCCAATGTATCTCCTATCTACTAATGCTCAGATCAGTTTCCTTCCCTCCCTGTCCTTTATATCTAATCTCTGTCTGCATTATTCTCAGTCGCTGTTTCCCAGTGCTAGTTCTTAGACTGAGATTCTGTCTCTCCTTTCCACGTTTCTGACGTGTTCTCAACATTAACCCATCTCAGCTGAACAACCCCTGCCTTGTCACCATCACCTAGGTTCCTGGTTTCTTTGCTGTTTATCACAATGTCACCAATGAGAGCTTCCCTCTCCAATTTAGTGCATCCTTCCCAGGACCCCTTCATGAACCCCCAAAGCTGTTGGATCTCCCCACCTTTATTACCTGGAAATTCTACTGTCCATTCCTAGCTCCTTTATTCACTATTTTTTTTTATAAAAATAAAAAAAATTAAAAAAAAAGACTGTTCTCCAGCCTCCTCGTCCATCTTCATATCTTTTAAGCCCCACTGATGTTTCCCAATCCCTCAACATTCCTTCCCACAACCTCCCCTAGTTCCTTGTACTCCTCCTTACCTCCAGTCTGCTGGAATTCAGTTGCTCCCATAAAATTTAGTTGCCTACACTGATAGTCTTGAGCTATTCTTGTGCCTAGAAGCAGCAGAACTAGGATAAATTGTTCTGTTTAGATGTAGTCTGATCAGTGCTATATATTGTGACAAATTACAGGATATAGAGAGGACAGCATCTTTGTTAGTATTTAGATACTAAAAACTGACCTTCTTTTTAACATAAGTACATCAATTTAAGTTTCAGAGTAGGTCAGCCTAGACACAGGTCAGAAATATATCTGGTAATTTCCATGCATTCACTCCAGCTTCACAATGGAACAAGAATTTAGCCTTCATGTCAATGCCTAAAAGCTCAGTATGCATTTGCTAAAGTCAACCAAGAGCTGAGCATAGATTATAGAATAGAAATACTTCATTCTTTGCCTCTAGATTGTGATGATTACATCCCAACGTGCTGTCAAAAAGTTTCAGAGAAGAGACATGAAAAAAATCATCCCAAATATGCACAGAGATTAAGGAATGTTTGCGGAAGCTACATACTGTTTTCTGGATTACAACACTTGTGCATGAGCAAAAACATTCATACGTAGTTTCTCTGACAACTCATCACCATTCAAGGCAGAGAGAACCAAGCCCAGTGCTGGTGTGAGCAGTCAAAAAACTAGTGATAACCATAAGTATGCATCTTTTAACAGGACTGAAGTGTATCTAATGCACTTGCCCTGGGTGATGTTGCTGATGGACATTTATGCATATTACATGGCTATTAACTATTATGTGTACCTGAATACATGGTAATTCTCTAAACTCATGCATATAGAGACACAGGAAAAAATGGGTTTATCAGATCAGACATCTTGCCCATACCTAACATTGTACAGCTCATACCGTGGCTTGACTATAGTCAGGACTGAGGTCTCCCTTTCAGAGCAGTCTAACTGAGAGTCCCCTGAAGGGCTTTATTGCTCTTGAATGATTTTGCACCACCACAAGCATTATAAACCTTATTCACAATCCCAATACAAACACTGTAATATAATTCAGGTCCTGATTGTCAGGAGGTTAGGCAGCCTTGCAGTAGTTATTACTTCAGTTAAATACTGTAATAGCATTCTTTCTATTGCAAGCTGTTGAGTGGGAGTATATGTAGCAATTGCCTAAGTGGGTAGAATGTGCACAAATGAAAATGAAGTAGATGAGCTGTAATACCAAGTGTGGGTGACATGCCTCCTTATACACCCTAGCAGTTTGCCCACACAGGATGTACACACTGAACGAGGCCATAGAGTTATTAAATTTCACAGGATCGTGGGTTTTACCGAATGGATCAATTTAGGATGTTTCAGCAATTTAAGAGGAAAGTGCTTAACAAGATGTTATTTGGGTGTGTTGCTTTGTTGCTTTTTTTGTTTGGTTGTTTTGTTTTCTTTTGTTTTTTCCTCTTCTCTTTCATCTTCTGATGCACTATCAAGTTATTTCATTTGGACATTTTTAAAACAGATTAACATGTTTTTTTGGTTTTTTTTTTGAAATGAAAAATATTTTTCTCTTCATTTGCTATCTGAATTCTCATCTTAACTAAATGACAGCACAAATAAAAGGCTAAAGCCTGTTTGAGTTTGTTGAGAATCTGAACAGCAAAGAAAATGTTTCTTTTCATAGAAGAATATATTCAAAGAGAAATGAGAAAATATTGTAACTTTATTTCAGGTTACAGGAGTGTTTCATTCATTAAGAAAAAGAGAAACCATAAATTTGACAAACCTCACATACAGGATGATGGGAAGTCAGAAGCTGTAGTCAATTTTCTTACTCAAGCAGTTTTTCGTATGATACAAAGTACAACAGATTAATGCCTGAATAACATGGTTGGACCAGAATCGGACCACTAACACATCTTAACAGTTGTTCAATAAGCCACCCTTTCGTGCAGCTAATTTCAAAACATTTTAACTATTTTATATTTTCATATATTTGAGGCCAGGGTTTTCTATCACTAGTAGGCCAGAGTTTTCTGTCTCCTGTCCTGGTAACACAAAGAACTGAATTCAAGCACACTTCAGGGACTTAAAGGGCAATGGCAATGATCTCTGCTATCAATCCACAGAAAAAAAAAAAATGCTGTCAATTCCTTTTATACAAGGAAATGGATAGATAACCCTCTATGGCCAGAGCAGAGACACGGTTGCCAAAGAATCATGAGGAGAGGACTGGAAGGGATCTTAAGAGGTGATCAGGTTCATCCTCTTGCCTGAGGCAGCGCCTCTGTGTCTTCATAGATGTTTGTCTATCTCAGTCTAAAAATAATCTGGAGATAGAGACTACCCCTCTACACTTCAAGACTGTTATTATTGTTTTGTTAGGACTTTTCTGTAAAACAAATGTGTTTCAGAAGGCAGAGAATTTGGGAGGTCCTTTGCAAGTGATTTGAAATGTGATGGATTAAGGCATTTTAGTATTGTATTAAAATTAGTAATAACCACAGATGCACATGCATTTTCCTCTTTGCAATTTTAGATGTTCAATGCCTGACACATGAAAAAAAAATAATGGAAGATCTTCAGGAATATGTAAAATGGAGTAACCTTTTAGGGAAAAAAAATAAATAAAATAAAATAAAATAAATCATGCTTTCAAGTGATTTCTCAGGAGCAAAGCTATCACTTGAAAAGAATCTGAAAAACAGGGAAAACGTTTATATTTTAATAATACAAATGCAAACCTAAACCATCATACTTTCTTAACCAGACTGCTTTTCTGCTTTTAAACCACTTTTTTGTCCTGCTTGTCTTTCAATCCCTGTTTCCTTTAAGAAAAAAGTACCAAAGTTCTTCTTGAACTTAGTCCTTTTTTGTCAATTTCTAGATTTTCAGTGATAAGCCACTCTTCGTGCCTGATCAAAACTAGGATTTTCAAGAACTCAATGACTAATAAGGAATTAAGTTGCTGATTTGCAATACAGTGACTTTACTCTTCCTTAGATTTACTCATAGCTTAGGTTACATTAATATGTAACTACAATAAGTAGCTACTAAGAAAAGCTTAAAAATCAATATTTCTAAAATAACAAGACCCAGCCATGGGTCTTTTTTTTCATGGCCATGCTTCAGAATAGAGCTTGAATTTAGTAGATATGCTGCAATGTGTTAAAGTAAACTGAATTCATTTTATTTCATTCACTGTGCCAAAGATCTTTCTAATAGAAAAGAAGATTCAGCAGAGCAGGGTCCTTGATTCTCATTCACACTTGGGCTCATTTTATACTCCTCTAGCAGTGTGAATGCACCTGAAAAGATGTTTACTATTTATCTATCTGCTGGGCATCTTCACAGTGTTAGTTCCCCTTGTTTTTAAGAGGGATTCTATAAAAAGAGAGACTATGTACACACACACACACACATGTATATATATAATGTAGCTACTTTAGCTTTTAAAATCCATTTTGTATTTTCACATATATCATTCCTTCCTATGCCCACCATGTGAATGTGCCTGTGCTCAGCCACTGAGGATCAAATAACTTGAATCAGAAAAATAGTCCTCTTTTTTTTTTTTTTTTTTTTTTTTTCTAGGAGTATTTAGTAATAAGCACTGCTTCCACTTGTTTGAGGATTGGACCAATTTTCTCTTCCTATCGCATAACTGGAGTTATTAACTAGAGCTGTCTATTCAAGTAATCAACCAGAAAACGTGAGCTTCCAGTCAAAGGTGCTCCAATCAAAGACAAAGAACTTTGATGTCATTCTGTTTTGTTTTGTTTTGTTTTGTTTTTTGTCACTGGTCATAGGTAGATAGATAGGAGGTAACAAGCAATGGCCAGGGGTATTCTCATCACTGATTGCTAGCCTTGCCTTTGAGAAAGTTATGAGACCTTGGTCAATCCACTACGTTCTTGCACGTTGTGGTTAAAATCATGCTTGATAATTTAGCATGCATAGTCTTGGAGATTTTATTTTGGATTAAACAGGATGAAACATTAAGGAAGTGGTTTTCATATGGAGTTCCACTTTCTCTTCAGTGAGAAATCACAGAAGTTGACCTTTTCCCAATTTACTAACACAGAGCCCAAAGCTACCTAACTTTATGGCTCAGGTGTTTGCTGATCTGTATTCAGAGAACCTGTTTGTTCTTTCCTTATGAAAAAGGTACTCACTGGCTGTAAGAATTAATCCACAAAGCTCATTTGTCAAAGTGCACCAGATTATAATGTGCTGTTGGACATTTCCATCTGCTCAACTTTGTTAAAACCATCCTGAACTCTGTTAGAATTGAAGGAGTCTATCATTTCTTTAGTTCAATCAAGAACTAAATAATCTGGTAGCTAACTGGGGCCACAGCATGTCATTTCAATTTTTCAATATTTCCACAAATATATATATATAAATATTTTAATATTTCCACATCCAATTGTACACTGATTTAAGGCACAGGCCAATTTGTTCCTTTCTTTAGAAGCCCGTCAGCTAGTAAGGCCTGATTTTGATATTCACAGCCTTCCTGGATCTACTTTTTGGGGCCCTGGAAATTTATTCATTCTTACATGTATTCAGCAAGGTGTTTTGTTTTGTTTTTTTTTCCCCAGTGATAACAGGTGTGATGAAGTAGGAAGAAATCAAGGCCAATGTGTCTGCTTCTTCAAATGTAATATTCGCTTTTGGTTGGGTACCTCTAAAACTTTTTTTTTTTTTCCCCAGAAGCAATACTGAAGTTTAATCCAAAGATTAAATTACCTGTGCTGTTTCCTAAACCTCATTAATCTGAGGCTGAGGTGTATGCTGAGGTGTATATATCAAGAGGGCCATCTCTTCCACGGCACTATTTGTTTCAGATGGTCTGGTAACCTGGTTACATTAGCAGCCAAGAAATCCAGGGCTACAGCCATCTCCACATCAAGGAAGTGTACAGGACAGATTGTGCCAAGGTTTGTTATGACACTAGAGTGGATGGAACTGTCCTTTGTCATCACAGTTCATGCCAGTTCAAGCTCTATTTGTGTCTTCAGTAAGAAAAAGATGTATGCTGCTATTCTTTCATTGCCCACATCCCATCTGTAACTTCATCCATACTGCTTCTAACCACAGTGTCACTACTGAGGAGTCCGGGGGGAACTCCACTAGTTGTAAAGGCTTCTAAATTTCTTACTTATATAATGGATTATGAAACCCATCACTCAACAACTGTGAACAGCATCTTAGCTTAACCCATGAAGTTAACACGCTTATAAACAACCTGAAGGTGAAAAAGTTACTTCTCCCAGCTGGAGTTCTCTGAAATAGATCTGTCTTTATGGATACTTGCTTCTTGATATTCTTTCTTTCTCCTCCAGAATCTACTACAAACATGAACTCTTGGATTCTGACATCAGGAGAGAGTCAGACTGATGCCAGACAGTTTTTTGTCCTGTGTACTCATGCGTGTGAAGGAAGCGAAAGGGATCATAACCTACCTCTTTACTGTAAGGCTGAAAATGCTTCAAGCTCTAAAGACTGGGCACATTACAGTGCAAATATTCATGTATAAAATGTATTTAAAAGAACTTTAATGAACTCGTTACTTTGCTGTTGAAAATACCTAAAGATGGCATAATCTATCCAGTTCTTAATGCAGTAGCAGCTCGTATATGGGCTCAGGACAGTCTCATGTCAACAATGGTCCTAGTTATCTGTTCTTCAACAGACAGGGAAAAGTTTGTCGATCCCTAAGGAGTAAAATAATTCTGGTAGATTATAAATATATCTGTATGTTCTTAAATGCTCTATTATTACCTGTAATTGTCAGGTAAAGGATGAATCCTAAGTAGTGCACTCCCTGGTGATTTGGTCATGGTGTTACAGACTTCATCTTGAATTGATGTCCTCTTTCAGTTGCAGCCCTAGGCCTTGTGACTGCCTGTCTGTCCTGTGACTCAGTCCCACAGCTGAGATCATTCCTATTTCCAGCCGTCAAGGGTACTGGTTATCCACATAACTCCGAACCTAACAATTGAAATTGCAAACAAAATACCATTGTTCCTTGTATGCTTTCCTGCTCCTGTCATCCTCAAGTAGGAAGCATCCAACATTTTCACCATTTATATTTGAGAACACACAGTTGAACGAAAGAACAAACAAATCAAAGAATGCATGAAAAATGATCTCCTTTTATAATACCCTGAATCAAGATAAATACATTAAGAATACATTTGCTTATGTTCTTACACATTTTTTTTATATTCCTAAAATACAGTGAAGAAAGTACTCTTAAAAATAGAGGGTATTTGCTGAGAAGTGTCTCCATTTAAAACCAGCTATCATTACAATTCACTACAACATCATGAGATGTAGACAGATGGATTGATAGATCAATAGACTGCTTAGTTAATATGATTTTCGGAAATTCTTTGCAGTATTATAGCCGAAAGACCAGTCGAAAAAAGTTCACGTGCTATAGCCTGTAGGGTCATCAGAACAGTATCTTTTTTGGAATCTTTCATTCAACAAAACCATTCTGCTGCATCTGCAGCTGAGAGTAGCTGATAAGGAAAAAATAAATTTGAGTAGATTTTTATTTTCTTAGTTTTCTTGCCCTTGTTATGTGTCTCCATGTGATAATGCCTCAGCAAAAAAGCATCTGCTGACCATCAGAAATGTGGTCAGTATGAGAAGCTGTTTGAAGTCAGACTTCAAGATTCAAGCTCCTTTTGCATCCTGGTCAGAAGTTACCTGGATCATTAAAGTAAAAGTGAGAGAACAAACCATTAATTGATTTCACATCTATGGGTCAAGACCATGTTTGAGCACCATTTACCTAGACACTGTACGTTGTAGAGCTGATATTAAAGTCATAGTTTGTAAACAGTTTAATCAAAGTTATAGCAAATAATTAACTCTTCTATCAACACCACCCAGGTGTGGAAATAATCTTATTAATCATCTGGGTTACAGCAGTGCCTGTAAATAATATTGCACAACAGATATCATTATAGAGAGTCTTTCTCCATCACTATTTTTTTTTTTTTGAATGAATTTTATGTATGTCTAGATACAGACTGAGCTTTTGGGTTTTGGACCTTTTCTAAAAGGAGATAAAAGAGATCCATAAAGCATAGTACTTAATAATAAAGTTTTAGAATAGCAAAGTCTATGTTAAAAACAGAAGCACTTTTGTAGTTCTAGCTTTTCTTTGGTTTGAACAAAGAAACAAATTCAATAGGGATACAGGATCTAGACTATGTATTTTTATTGATTTTATCGATTTTACTTGTTTAGTGAAGATATGAAAGTAAACTTTGATATACATATATCCTATGATACATTTTTGAGTTTTTAAACTGTAGACACCTTAACATACTATTGGCAATTCATGTTTGAATGTTAGTTCATCATAAATTCTTATCCAAAATACAATCTCTCACTTCAAAATTAATTCAGCGTATTTTCTCATTCAGGAACTCGATTAACTCCTTTGCATCAGGGTATCAAAGCTCAGAATAGGTCAGAAAGGAGGGAAACATTTATAGAGGTGGATTCTGCAGAGTAAAAACACCATGAATAACAAGATAAATATTGAGCATGTGCCTTAAATAACACATCTGCACTAACACGTGTGTCCAATGGGAGGAAAATTACATCACATTTGTCTATAAAAGAGAGCAGCTAATGTTGCAATAGTGAGCCTAAGATTGGCAATTTGAGACTTTACATTAGCAAATCTTAACGTCATTTCTGTTTAGTGCTTCTTTGTATAAATTATTTCTAAATGCTAAAAACAAACAAACAAACAAAAAACTGAGGTTCTATGTGCACAATATATATAAATTAGGCTTTTGAAAAACATGTATAAGAGGACAGCATCTCATATGTCTTATTAGGGGGATTTTTAGAGCATGTAAGTAAGTATGTATGTGTAACATCCTTTGATCCCATAATTATTATCATCTATCAGCTGGAGAGTTGCATTACAGACGTATTTCCCTTCATATAATAGTGGTAATTGCGTCATCTGTTGAAATAATCTGTTGAAATTCCAGAAAACTAGATTTATTTTAATAAATGGTTACCATTTCATCTTGCACTCCTCTGATTAGTTTTCCTCATCTTACACAAAATTATTCCCAGTCATTTGGGAAAGACAATAATTACCTCGAGTTAAAAGCCTGGGACCATGCACAGAAATGGTAACCTGCCTTATGTTTAAAGCTGCTGGAAGGAAGACGGTTACTCCCAGCTTAGATGGAAAGTCCAAGGGAGGTTATAACCACTTTCTGAAAAAAAAAAAAATAAAATTCATTAGAGTAAACCTATTGAACGTGTGGTAGGTTGAACACTACTGTTCTATTGACGTGATATTGTTACTGGGTAAAGTTCAAAGAAGTGCCTCAGGCATTTCTAAAAAATATACATAGGATGATACATAAACTCCCACTATTCCCAATTGGTTATGGAAAGAAATCTTAGGCTTGGAGTATAAAATGTCTTTTTCATCTCTGTCATTGTATGCCATCTGGTGAAAGAGGTCCTTACAATTTAGAAAAAAATATATCCAAGTATCACAAAAACAATCTGAGACATTCAAAAGCCCTCACTGCTGAGACTTGTAGTCACATTGTACATGGACATTTCTTCTCCAACACATAATTTGTTGCTGGAAGTAAAAAACACAGTTCCCTCAGTTTTCACATACTAAATCTAGATTGCATTGTTCACGGTTTTGGATGAAATGTAATTCCAGAACTTTTTCTTTTTTAATCTTCTGCAAATTTACACCCTCACTTCTCACACTACTATTTTTTTTTTTTGGCAGTTATGATCAGGAATAATACTAACTTCAAAATATCTTTTAAGTTCTGTTATCATAACTTCTAAACAATATTGGTGTAATGTGATGTTTTCATACATAACTCCACTTACTTTTGCTTTCTTGCTTTCTTGCTTGAAGAACACTTTTGATTTGTAAATTCTCTTCCTTGATAATGAATTCCATGGTAAGCATTTCTTATTGTCTATTTTCTTCACAATAAATGACATGAAATATTAATTGCTCAGTAAAAGGAAGCACAGACAACTTATTCAGGAGTACAGATAAGAGACACTTCATTTGTCATATGAACAGACATCAGAGTTTTGAACAAATAAGCCCAAACAGAAAAAAGCAACAAGCAATACTTTTTATTTTAAGATGTGATTTTTAACATTTTGCAAAAAGTCTTATCTGTTTGTTTATATTTTCTGCTTAGGGACTACATGTAAGCTGAGTTGTGGTTCGTCAATGGTTTTCTTTCCATATTTTACTTTGGCCTATAGGGCCAAGAGATGAGAGGCTGCCTGTTGCTCCTTCCCTGATTCTTCAGAACTGCTTTGAACTGTCATGTCTCCAGTCCCTGGGGGACCTACGGTCACCCTCACCTGGGAGAACAAAAAACCTGAAGTACTGGTAGTGGCTTATTTTACCCAGGCAACAGGAGAAATCTCTCTGATGGAATGCTTGTATCTCATCCAGGGGTTTATTCAGAAGAGAGAAAGATTTTGTAGCTAGTCCAGATTGGATATTTCTTCAACAGCCCACAACCTTAGTACTGTAACATTTGCTATTCAAACACTGAGTTTTACCAGAATTTTATTTTAAGATTTTAAAAGCTACTCTGGTCAAATACGTACAACAGTAACACTTTAACTTCATCACTCCTTCTCTTTCTCTCCCAAATATGACATTTTATTCAACCTTCTTTTAAAATATATCTGTTTCTAGTTACCCATTGAATTAAGTATGCTACTCCAAATTCTGTTTTCAGAAATCTCCCTTTTGATTGTCTAGGCCTTTTGAAGGACTTAGAATAGTAGTTCACATCCTTGTGGATTCTGGATGCTAATTCAAGCACGAGATAGGTCACTAACCAACCCCAGCTGCTTCACTAGGTGACATCCTTCTTAAGATAAGCAGGATGTCCAAAACATAGTCTGCATGTCCAAATTAAATTTGATCTGGCGTAATGTCATTTTCACAAGGCTTCCCAATGGCTAAGCTTCCTCAGGCTGTTATATCAAGAAGAAGAACTGCATCAAACAAAATAAACTTGAAATCAGATAAATATTTTTGTCTTCCTGTTTCATTCTTGCTGAGCTGAAATTTGTACTTTCTAGGAAAAATAAGCAAGGTTTCAGTGAGGAAAAAAAAACGATAGGAGCAAGCTACTGAATAAAGGAATAAATGGGGGCAAACCCAGTCTCCAGAAGTCTCAGGTATACCTAGCCCACAGAATATCTATTCCACTTGCAATGACACACAATACTTCCACATCACCAACCTTAAGAATTTTAATAAGAGGTCAAGAGCCATAGCAATTAAGTGTCACAAGTGGAGAACAGGACAGATTAAGGGAGTTATTAATGATGGAGATGTTTGCAACACGAAGAAACTGTTCAAGATAAGTCCCAGATGATACTGTAACACAAATCTGTCCAGTGCTAAGAGGAGGGAAAAAAACTTGTACCTGCAAAACCAACTTAGGGAAAAGTTCTCTGCTGATTATGAATCCAGGAAAAATATTAGCTCTGAGCACATAAACAGTGTACAACATAAACACACCATAAACAACATAAACACGATGTTAATGCCAATAGAAACAAAGATATTTTGTCCTGCAAGCCCAGGATTAGGAAAGAAGGGGAAAAAAGCCTCCTACCCCTCTCCAAAGTTAAGCAGCAGAAGCACTAGCATGTGGGATCAATGTGATGTTTGGATTATATTGCACAAATGTAAATGAAGTGATCCAGAGTTGCTTGCTTGCCCCTCTGGAGGTAATAACACATGCAATATGCAAGAACTTAATTTTCTCTCTAAGAAGAGATCTTTTCAAAAATGTTTCAGACTCAGTTTTAAAACCCTGTATGTTTTTCACACTCAGGACTCTAGGACTCTATTCAAGACATTACTCCAGACCTTGGTCTTCAGATATGCTGTCTAGTTTGCATTTATTTATTACCAAGATAACCAGCTTGTGTCAATATTGTCCTTCAACAATTCTCTTTCATATTTAACCCTATCTGTGTTTTTTGTTTGTTTTTGGCGGTGGTTGTGGTCTCTTCTCTTCTCTTCTCTTCTCTTCTCTTCTCTTCTCTTCTCTTCTCTTCTCTTCTCTTCTCTTCTCTTCTCTTCTCTTCTCTTCTCTTCTCTTCTCTTCTCTTCTCTTCTCTTCTCTTCTCTTCTCTTCTCTTCTCTTCTCTTCTCTTCTCTTCTCTTTCCCCACTTATTTAGTCTACCACCTAGGTCAAAAAGGACATAAGCAGATGAAATTCAGTTCCTTACCCTTTCTTCCGTTTTGATCCCAGCCTCTCTGGTAATAGCCAATGTACTACAACCAGTTGCAACATTCCCTTCATCCTGTATGTTGTTACTGGATTTTTGTTAACAGCCCATCCATATATCTTAGGGCAGATATTGGAACAGCTCGGTCTGTATTTCATTAGAACCATTTTCTTTAAAGCAAAATGAAGTCTCATTTGATCCCTTCTAAGCAACTTCTCCAGCATATGTACAATCCTATTAGCTAGTGGTGTGCTCTATCCTACCTGTCCCTCTCTTTCTTCAGAGTCCGTTTTACCTCCTGTGTAAAAACCTGGATAGTATCTAAAACCGCAAGACTGAGAATCCATTTGTGCAAAGTACTAGGTAAACACAAAAAGGTCTTCACCTGCTCCAGAGAGCAAATGGAAGGCATTCTCAGAGAAAACAACAGGGGAAGTAATAACAGTGATAGATCTTTTAGTAGGCCAAATGACATATTATAGATAAAGTTTCTAAGTCAATGCTAAAGGCAATGCTAAAGGAAGAAAATCAAAAGAAATGGTGGTAAACAAGAACTGTGGAAGTCGTGGACTTCTCAACTCTAGCTGCTAGAACTGAATACAGGGTGTAACATTACACTGGTTTAAGTAACCACAGAGTAATGAAAAAAAATTTAAGTTAGATCTGATTGCCAAGACAGGCTATGAGCCCTTAGCTATACCTACTTCTTTTACTTTAGCGCACTTTCATCTCAGTAGTAAGATTATGAAGGAAAGGCTTATCTCTGAGGCACTGCTGTCTGGAGCTGAGCACACGCTTATCCTGATACTCCCGCCTGGAGGTGCAACGAGACCTTTGCTTGGAACCTTATTCTAGTTCTAGCGTGTCCTGCATTGCAGCACTCAGCAGTGACGTGACTTAAATCAGGCCGTGATAGTCCACCATTAGCCTCTACTCTCCATTCAATTTCCATTCACTCCAGAGATACAGATGGATTCTGTCCCTGGTAGCCTGATGGCATTAGGTTACACCCTGTGCTGGTGTCCACTGGAGCCTTGTACTCCTGCTGTTCTGATGGGCCAGGCCATCGGATCCACACAGTCCAGTAAATCCAGTTGTCCTTCTCCTCTGCCTGGCCAGGGGCAGGGCCCCTCTAGTCCTGGTTGGAGTATCTATCACTTAATTCTTGCAAATGTGAGGAGGAAGATATAGGAAGACAGATATAGTTCCTTACGGGTGGACCTGTTGGGACAGTTTTTGCACAGCTGAGATGCAGGCCTATAGTGGGGCAGAGAGATTTTCTTCATATTGCTGAAGCAATTGTATTCATGGGCCCATCAAGCTACAAACAACTTATTGTATTACTAAATACAATTCCCTTTCCTGTCGTTAAAGAACATCTTCACGTTTAAGGTAATCTAACCTGATTGGCCTATGTTTTACCAGTATGGACTAAAACAAAGTGAATCTGTAAAATATAATAACTATACTTACTGCCTATATTCTATAAGCATAATTTATTAAATTACTTGAGATATATTCACAGAAGACTTGAAAAAGAAGGGATGAGGACTGGAAGAAGAATTGGTCCTATGGCAGAACTGTAGAAATGGTGGATGTGTCAGCTCTAATAACGTGAGACAGAGATGCATGCAAAATTAGTTATTACTAGACTATCTACACCTCATTCTGAAAGAACAATACAGTCACATATGTGATAAGCACACTGATAGAAATAAAGGAGCTATGCTATTTTACTTTCTAGGGCAAGACACAAAGCAGTAGCCAGAACCCAATCAGCTTGCTAACTGGTCCAGCCATCTGAATGGCCTCTAGACTCTCTTATATATATATAACAAATCAAATAGAGACCCTCAGTAACTCTTCTTCTACTGTTTTGATTGTATTTTATCATTCAGTGAGAGATTTCATGAGCAGCATATACACAGCTCAAGAGTACTCAGCAATTATTTATTGACTTGTACAAAGAATAGATAGCTGGGACTAATGTGCTACCAAGTTAAGCATCAACCTGCTCACCATTTCCTTCTGATTCTCTGTTTGTTCTTGCTATTGTCCCTCCTTCAGTTGCTAACAATTGCCACCTCAATGATTACACTTTGCCTGTGTTTTTACTTTCTTACCTTGCATGACTATAGCTCAGGTGCTGCCTCACAACACAAAACCAATCTTCTCAAAGCTCTAACCTACCATTTGCCACACCAAGCTGGAAGACAGGCCACAGAGAGCTGAATCTAAATCCTTGGACTGAGTAACATCTCCTGTCCAGATCATTCCCTGAGCAAACAGCTCTGGAGTCTTCTTGCTTCTGACAAATCTATGCTGTCCCCTTTTTCTTTCACACAGTTCTAAAAGCCTCTATTTGCCTTTTCTGCTTGGCTACACAAGTGTGGCATGATTTAATTTCTGCATAAAATCCATTTGCTATGCTGATGTAACAAGCTATGTCAAATGGTTCATACCTTTGCTTGCAACTCTGACATCAATGATAGCAAAAATAATTAAGTAATTAATTCTCCCAGCTGACAGTAGCTGTGACTGAAGCAAGCATAAATGAAATGCTGAACAGAAGAACGAAAAATCCATTCTGTATATCATGCTATGGAGGCCCACGTCTGCATTTAGATTACAAATTTACATTCTAAATATCTTATTTACCATAGAAGAATTTACCTGGTAACCTCTTGATAAAGCGATTAGTTGCTGAGTGGCAGAGCCAGCCTGTGTTATTGCAGGAATCAAATGTAATCTATAAGAACAGCATTGCAGAAATAAGCAATAAGCATAGGTCCTTCCAATGTGTTTTCTGTATCACACTGTTTATAAACAGGCTGATGCTCAGAATGTAATATGTCCAATCTTAGCTTCATGCAAGTCATCCTACAATTTACCACCTTATAACACGCGGAGAAGATATAATAAATGAAAGTACACAAGGCAATATTCAGTGGGCAGCCAAGAATTAAATATGTCAGCAATTGTCATTGAGTCTTGGCAATCAAACATTTCAAAATGTCAATATGGCCAAAAAGCTGGGAAGACAAACCAAGAGCATAGCATATGGCATGCTTTGCTTGAGTATCATTCATTTTGTTACAGAGGTCTAAAACTGGTTGATGATACTGCTTCTGTGACACTTCTGTAGTTAATAGAAACCAGTTCAAAACAACATTTTTTTTAGCCCTAGTTTGTATAATTTATGAATACATGAATATATGTATCATATTATTGTTTGGAATGCAAATTTATGCTTAAAAACAACTCCAAAATAAATGAGTACACAAAGGAAGTTAGAATAATTCTGAAGGTAGAAAATTGACAAGATGATCATGAAATCATCGCATCATTAAACACGGGATATTGCCCTAAAATATATAAATAAATAAATAAAATCATTCTTTTTTGTGATCACTTTTCGTTAGACTTTACAAAGAAGCTCCTTAACAAATCTTCGTCTGAGATTTTATTTGCAGTTTGGCATTGGCCATCAGTTCACTGTCGTGGTGTTGAAAGACAGCTTTAATAGGTGTTTTGTGGCTGCTATTAGGAGAAGAGAGTCCTCTCCTAAAGGATGTTAAAAGTTCCCTTGCACTCTGAAACAGCCTTCACTGCTTTCAACCTAACATAACTGGGAATATTTGATTAAAATAGTAAATATTGTAAAACTATTAAATTTGAAAATACCAAATGCATTTTATGTTGTTTTAATATTAATTCAATGTTTTTGTTTTTGTTTTGTTAATATCAAATAAACAATCATGTAGTCTTAGTAATATATCATTACTTACTCCTGCAGAATAGCTGAGTATGTCACAACAAGTTTTTAAATGAGTTGTAAAGGTGTTATCTTTCAGGTTTGAGTACCTATACTCAAAACCCTTGTACTAGGCTGACTGAGAGACAGGAAACACACAGCCTCTCTTCTCCATAGTGTTCTAATGAACACTGCAGGCCCCGCTGCTAGTCACATCACCCCTGAGGAGTCCCTGCTGGAACTACAGTGGTTGGAGCCACAGCATAACCTTCTAGATCTTTGATTAGCTGAAAGTTTTCCAAGTGTTAAAGCCATCTGCACAGTCCCTTAGGTACTCATCCCGCTTCCACTAGGTTGTTCTTGAGAAGAAGCAGAAACTGTGATTTAACGTAATACTGAAAATCAGAGCTATGCTATCCACCCTGGAAACACTCCTAAAAAATTATGTTGCATGTAACAATTTGACATGTAATGATCCTTCCCCCGTGCAATTAGAATACATTAAGAAACATACACACAAAACATAGGATTGGACGTATGCTGGATGTGAACGTATGCAAGGAGTCTCTATGCTCAGTTCCCCAGATCACTCACATCATTGTAAGTGTATGGGAGGGAGCGTCAAAGAAGGTTAGGTAGCACCTTCATAGTAGAGATATTAAAATTCAGGTTTTACTTGTCTGGCCACCATGCTTAAAAAGTAACAAGCAATCAACATGCATGTCCAAAGAGGAAGGTGACCAAAGAAGAAATTTTCACTTAATTCAGAAACATGGAAGCAAACAGAGACCCCTAATTAAAAAAAAAAAAAAAAAAAAGAGTAATTCTAAACACAAAATAACTTGCACACACAATTTCAAAGTTCTGCTCCAAAAATGTAAAACTGGTAAAGAACGGCAGTCTATCCATGAACATTCCTTTTGTTTGCTTTCTAGGTAGCACTGGGACTTTCATTTCCTCCAGGCAAAAAACTGGAAGACTGTATATGATTGCATTTTCTATTTTCAGCTTAAAAAATAAGAAGTCTAACACACTGCCCACAGCATCCTCTGAAATGTACAAAGAAAAAATCTGAAAAGTTAGAGGCTTTATTTATTCTTGGATTTGGTGGCATTTTAAGAACATTCAGCAGATGCAACATCTTCTACAAGCTCAAAGAAATATATTTGCTAGAGGACCACCCTGTGTGTATGTCTCTTGGAAGAACATATGATAACTAGATGATACTGGACAAAAAGTTCTGCTGCCAGAGAATATCTTTTTGTATTTAACTCCTAGTAAAAATATAAAGATCTGAGAATATTTCTCATTTTAAATAAACAAAGATGTTTCAAAAAAAGCTGTGTATACTCATTTCATATTGCTTCACATTTTAAATAGAGGTGATTAAAAATTTCTGATATTATTCTTCAGCGAATGCAGGTTCAAAAAGAGTACTCTCTTAGAAATTTAAGAGGATTTCAGAAGAAATCTCCATGTCTCTAAGTTGCCAGAGAACTTTTTTATTTTTTTTAACACACTATTAGACAAAGTTTTAATTAATCAGAGGTGCTGATATTTAGGAAGCATATTTGACTTTGGATACATTTTGGTCTGTTTGATTTTTTGAAAAGATCAAAACACGAACTCCTCCTTCAGCAAAAGACCGTACTTTTTAAATAATTGTCCTCAAAATAGAAGAGAAGATTAAAGTAAAATAAAATAAAATAAAATAAAATAAAATAAAATAAAATAAAATAAAATAAAATAAAATAAAACAAAACAAAGCAAAGCAAAACAAAGCAAAGCAAAGCAAAACAAAACAAAGTAAAACAAAACAAAACAAAGTAAAATAAACCATCAAAATGAAAGCCTATTTTCTACCAGCTTTGGTTTAAAATAAGTAGCAAAATACATATGTCATGATAAACCTGCAAAAAATATTCATTTGGAAATTTCAAGTCAAAATTACCTTGAAAGCTCTGTACTAACAAAAATAAGGAGATGCTCTGGGGCAGTTTTCACAACAGCAGGTTAGCTAACAGCACAGTGCACCCTAAGCTCTTTGTGTTTCTAACATACTAACAGCAGGTTCAAAGCTGTGCAGTTCTTTAAGTGCTTCTACAAAATTGGTGAGAGTGAAAGGAGCCTGGGAAGGAGCCCAGGACTGCCAATAGAGATGACAACTAGGCATGTCATTGGTAAATCGTAGGATTTACTGTGCTAAGGAGTGGGGATGAAGACATTTTAGGAAAAAAAAAAAAAAAGGAATAAAAAGCAAGAGGTAATAAAAGAGCAAGGCTAAGGCTTTGACATGTAAAAGAAGCTGAGATAGATAAATCCTACTCAGAACAGATAAGCAGTAGAAACTATAACAATTTTCTGCCAAATACTGTAGTAAAAAAAAAGTTTATATAGCTGTCAGCAAAGATTTTCGGGCAGAACACCTCCTGCTTGGAGAAGTTCAGAAGCCACCCATGATGTTCCAGAAGCTGGCCCAGGAGGCACTGCAGGCTGCAACCCCACTGACAGCAGCTAGCGATTTGGGTCCACAGCAGGAAAAAAAAATGTACTGGGACTTTTTATTTCTTTTTTTTTTCTTTTTTAAAGTGATGGCAAGGAAGCACTTGTATGCACAGGGCTGCTTTAAAAGGGAAAATAAATCTGTAAAATGCTGTATTGTGCATCAAATGTCTGGCATTATAGCTTCTCTTATTCTGGCCTGAACACTATAGGATTTCTTGCAGTTTGTTGAAATGCCATAAGGAGGGTATACAGAATAATCTTCTCGTGTCTGATTTATTTTCAGTTTAAAAGTCAGTTTGCTAGTCTAAGCTCTCACCGCTAGCATAGGAACTCCTGAGGATTAGCAGGATGTCACTTCAGGCTTTTATATTAGCCAATGCTAGAGCTGACATTTCCCAGATTCATAAAGATGTCACTCTTTTTATCTGATACCATAGATTCAAACGACACCTTGCCCAGAGCATGCCACAATACTTGCTCACTGGATAAAAGGTCCTGCTTTCACCTCAGATCTTTCCTTTCCTGTACAGTCCCTTATTTAGGCCTTTGAAAGTCTGTTGTGTGGCCAAGCGTCATGGCCCCTCTTTTTTCCACATACTGCCCCCTCACTGTTCAACCAACAGAAAACTCCCCCATGCTCATCCCCATGTTAGAGCCCTCTCATCCCCTGAAAACAGCGCTCCAGGAGGGAGGGAGAGGCCAAAAGGCCTGCTAGCAGCTTCCAGGCTCGGCAGCTGTGGCTGGTGGAATGAGGTTCCTCTGCTGGAGATCCAGCACCAACCTCCAAGAAGCCTGGGCACCTTCTCTGCGCACGTTCCTGCAAAGAGCTGGAGGAGATGGTGTCCCAAGGGCACAGCCACCATCGGCCTGATGTCCACTGCAGCAGCGGGTCCTGTTGGAGAACCCAGCTCACTGGCAGCAGCAGCTGCTCGTCCTTCAAGGCTGGCATTGCCCCACATTTATGGATTTTCTCCATGGATCTGCTCCTGCTTCTTCCATCCTCTGCCCCAAAGCTTCATGCTAAGCACCACCAGGGAGCCTGCCGGGGCCTCCCTGCCCTCCTCAGGGCAGCAATTATTCCTGCACAGTCCTTCTGCAGAACCTAAGGAGCTATCAAAAGCCCCCAGCACTCACGTTACTGAGATTCCTGTTCAAAGGGTCCCTTCCAACTCAGGATATTCTATGATTCTATGATTCAAAGCATGAACTGAACACATGCATGGGGGGAGCCCCCCTTCCTTCCTGAACTGGATGTCTGTTCTGAGGCCCCCTAACACTTCACACTGCAGTAGCTGCTATCTTACTGCTCATTGTTTCTAGAGGAAATGTCAGGTGGGTGGAAAACTCAGACTGCTTGCCCTAAGAGACTGTGGGGAGTCAGGAAGGGTGAGGTTGAACAGCAGGCTGGACTAAAATGCCTGGCACTAAGCATGCCAAAGCTCCTGCAAGACCCATCTTCCAAGAAGGCCTTAGGCTGAACCGAGCATGAGAGGACTCATTTCTGATGTTTCACGCAGTTACACAGTTTTATTACTAGTCTTATGCTGCACTTAACATTTGACAAATGAAAAATGCATTGTGAAACTACTAACTTTTAATTTCACAGAGCATACTGAGTCTGCTCAGCGAAACACATTTTCTATGTCCATTAACTCTGGTGCTCCAAGCTATATAAAGCAGCGTACCCCAGCGGTCAGTACTGCCTTAGTATGTTGGCTACTCAATGAATAGAGTATGTAAAACACCATTACTTCATTCAGCTAAAGGACCTCTCATGTTAGGACAAATACTGTCTCAGCTTCGTAATTCAACTCTTCACTATTTTGTTTCCTTCACAGCTGCACACCGTAATGACAGCACAGCTAGTGGATTTCCTTGCATTTCCAGTGCCCTCATGGGGGATGCTTCTGATTATCTAAAAATAGAACACCCAGTGATCCTTTTGTTTTCCAGAATCATCTAGCCTAAAAGAAAGGGATGTGTATTTTAAAACTGATTTCTTTAATATGTCATTGACAAATTGATCTAAAAGTCAGAGGTCTGTAATTTCTTGCTTGGCTTCATAACTCTGTATTTTGTATCTCCTACTCATAAACTCGCCCAATCCCCCCAACGACTTGAAATGACTCTGAAAATGACTGTCATGTTTTCTTAGTTCCTTAAAGAACTGTTTTTACATCGTATATCTCTAAAGGAGTAAGTACGTATATTATGTGAACATAATTTCCCTCTCCTTATTCTGCTCTCAAGGTCTGAAAACAATCAAATTACCACAGCTTAAATAAAGTACCCCTTCTTCTCTTTCCTAAAATATCCTCATGCTACTATTTCTGGTACTTCCCTTTTCTCTAGTCTCTAGTCTGGTAAGAAGCGTAATGTTTGTTTCTCCCTTTTCTATATCTGTCTCTCTGTCCATATTTGAAAGAGGTTTCTTTATATCTAGTGTTGTCTTATTCCTTCTGGCTGGTGTATCTCTCTAGTTTGTATTTTCTCTCTCTCTTGTAGATGTGTTCTGATCTCTCAGGTTTGTCCTTTTTTTATTATTATTTTATTTTATTTTATTTTTTGTATTTTGCTTTACTGTGGGCTTTGGAGTTTTTCTCCTTTAAATTAATTCCTTACATATTCTGTTTTCTAAACATCCTGAAGAATTTACTCCATATTTCACACCTGCCACCAAGTACCCACTCGGGCAGCAGGGAGTCCCATAGTGGTGGTGGCACCAGGTTCTTCCAAAGGAGAGGACCAAAGTGTGGAGCTGCCCAGAGCCCAGCATGCACAATTCAGGATGGGATTTCCAGGATTTCCTATCACAGCAATGCGCATCATCCCAGAGCCCTGGACTTCAAGCTGTAAATGAGATTTAATACAGACAAGATAAAATATCTGTAGGTAGGTTTACATCTTGTTTATTGGGTAGCTGGCATTATCCACGCTTGCTACCCACAGAGCTATCAGCATGACAACAGAGGCGGGTTGAATTTGTATTATTCACGGTTATGCTACTGTCTGTATGTTTAGCACATCAGAGGTACAAAACTGATTTGTTTACATTGTCATTATAAACCAACACTAAATTGAGTTATGTTCTACTTTCTTCTTTAATAAGTTTTCTTCCAGAGCTTTCATCTGATATTTATGCTCAACCGTGAAGCAAGGCAGAAGTTTCAGATATGTCTTCTCTGATCTGGCACTGTCATCTCCAGGCATTGTCTAGTACAATTGTTTACTTTAAAGTAAACAATTCAATTCAAGCAAACAATTCAACAATTTCAATCACTTTATTTTTCTATATTTATATTTTATTATCAGGAACGATATTATAGTTCGACTTCAAATTCTTTTTTTCTGTGCTAACTGTGCTATTTCTAGTTATTATTTATTGGTCTTATTCTTCTTTCTTAGGTACTCTAATGACAAAATTAACTGCTATAACAAACAAGATCATCACCAGGGAAAAAGTAATTCATACTCATAGCTTGTACTGTGTCCTTTTGAAAACCAATTAGAGTTTTTTCATAGACTTTAGTAATGACACAGCCAATACCTATGAACTTCACAAATGTGTATATGTGCAATTATGTAAAACACATGCACATATGTAATTGTTGTATTGATTTCAATAAGGCTCCTACAGGTTCTTCATAATGTGTGGTACTAGGATACAGACTGGCACTCATCCACACTGCCTGCTGGGAACAGTGGCTGGCAAATGCTGTCCCCCAGGAACCATCTGGGAGGCTGCTGAGTGTCTTGGGCCAAAAATGTTGCAGGGAACATGCTAGTAATTAAGCAGAAGTGATGACTTCACGCCAGCACCTGGCCCTTCCCCATCCTGTTTGCTTTCTCTGTGCCTGAGGCTGTCAGTAAGGATAAATGCCACTGATGATGCTGATGTTCTGTTGTGCTTATGGCTAACCAAGCTAATCCCAAACTTGCTGTACAACAAACAGCCAAATGAAGATGTGGCAAACAGCCAGATGAAGATGGCAATACCTTTCAAATATTAGCCAAGGATCAAAGTGAAAACAAGATGGGCATTAGTCTGTACTCCATTTACTAATGCTCCCATCCATGCTGCCTCTTTTCCAATCACCCACAACCATATCTCAGCTACCGTCTTTCAGCTCATCTTTGTGGAATTACTGGCCCCTGGACCCCAGCCTTTTCACAAGTCCGCATGTAATGATTCAATGTGTGGCAGTAAGAGCCATAACGCACGCTTGTGAAACTCTGTCTGTGTCACCCTGCCTATGCTGATCCCCTGCAAGAGAGCAAGAGGCTCTCAGCAGGCACTCTGGAGCTCACTGGGTTGTTGGTTAATGCACAGTGGTTACACAGGCATGTGCTAATGGATAAGTGCAGCATAAATCTGTGAGCTGCGCTGCTTCTGTTCACGGTAAAGGAGGACAAATACTCTGAGATGGCGGATGGTTGTAGGGGAGACCTTCAGACTTTATGCAGACCTCCTTGCCTGATTTAAAAATTTGATTTACATTTGATTTTATTTTTTACATGATTTATAAATCATGTCCTGACCCCTGATCTGATCGTCACCTGGCCAGATACGCCAGTGATTTTACTGCTTGCAATAACAGAACACAGCCACTGAGCTGTGTGCAATCTGAAAAACACACCTCAGTGGTGAAGACTTTTCCATTTTTCCATGTGGTTCTGCAGAGTGTTTGAGACCCCAGCTTTGTACATCCATAACACCCAAAGAAAATCAATAGAGCAGCAGCAAGGCCAGCACTGACACCAACCCCACCAACACAGATGGTAGCTGTCAGAACAGACAGTCTCTTCCTTTTGATCTCTTCTGTGGACATTCTGCACACAAGCCTAGGGAAGAAAAAAAAATAACAATCATGCATTCCACCATGTTTTAATATGAAATCTCGTCCCTCTTTTTACAGCTTCAGTGTACTTGTTCTAGCACAAACAGGACAGGCATGGAGCTGATCCTAATCAGAGACTGAGAACTTAGACCTTCCTCAGGTCTAAGACCTCTGCTGTGCACTTTTAAAGCTTTTTCTCTGCATACTTATTTCTGGTGTGCTTACATCAGGGGCAGTGGGGCAGCCCCTGGTTTTGTCACACAGGATGTCCAGGATGTGAGACCTGATGTGACACCAGCAAGAGAGCCTTGTCCTGGGTCTTGAATTGCTTTCATGTGCATAAGTCCTACAAGTCTTAAAACATTTAGACAAATGACCTAGGAAAAAGGATTATGGCTTTTTCCTCTCCCCTCCCTTTCCTTCCTCTTTTACCTCTTTCTAATTCAGAAGAAATGCATGCCTGATCCAGGCCCAATGTGGTCTCACCGCGGACCCTGACGGATGGGATATCCTAACTTCACTACTGCCTGATTCTGCCACAGTCATACTAATTAAAAACATAACACAGCAAACAGATGGGTTTTGGTTGGACTTGTGTAAAGCATTATCAAAAGAACAACCCAACCTTTCAATTCACAAGGGCCCAATAGATCAAATCTCCTTTAAAACTGGAATTTATTATGCTACTAAGGATTAAAAAAAAAAAAAAAAAAAAAAAAAAAAAAAAAAAAAAAAAAGCAAAAATCTAAACTCCATTAAACAAAACATCCATTGACTTTATCTCATTAAAAAAGCACATAAGAAACTAGTAGGGAAAAAAATCAATCAGCTTTATCTTTAGGAACTGTTTTTAATTAAAAGCATGTTCTAGCTGCACAAAATGCTAGGGACAGTAAATGATTTAATACATGTAAGACAGAGGCTGGGTGGAAGCACAATCTTTATTTTGTATTTCCTATTCTGTCTTTAGATTTTGCCCTCCTCGGCACTAGTTTTTCAGTCATGGTGTCTAAAGGAATGCAGTCCTGAGTTGTTTAAAGATAATCACCTCTGCAAGGACTAGACATTAAAATTAGTTTATGTTCAGAAGTTCAGTTTCAATTACAGTTTTAGTGAACTGGAAATGAGGCCAATGGGGAAAGATTTTATTTTTGCTAATCCCCATATAGTAGCAACATAAAGGGTAATTTCCCTCACTGTAACTTTATCACGTAGGTGCCTTTTCCTAAAATCACTGCTAAAAACAAGCACATCATGAAATATAAAGTCATACAAGGTAAAAATGCTGACAACAAAAACAACAATATTGTATTAGCAAACATTAAAATAACACTAATAGGAAAATACAGGGATGAGGGTGATCATCTACCAAATGCTGCTGCAAACTCTCTAAACCTACATATTTTTTCTGAAACAGAGAGTAAACAGTTCAGAGTTATAAACTGTTTTGTGACACATATTGTCTGATTCTCACATCACTTGTTTGGAAAAAAGATAGAATGCCTTTAGCTTAGTTTAGCTAAAATAGATGAAAACTGTCTACACAAAAAACTCATGTACTATTAAACGGAAAAACAGTTCAATGAAAACATCACGTCACTCCTTGTAGCCTTACTGTAACATTCCCAACCTGATGGCAACGTCATCTCATCTCTTGGCCTATCTAGAATCATCCTAAGATTGAGGCCAAGAGGAAAAAAAAAATGACAAACATAATTTCTTATGACCTAGGCCAAATGCTTGCACCTGCTACTTGACCTCTGTGGTAACAAGAGGTCAAGAAAGGCACGAGCTTATCTAGGTCAGTGAATACATGTCTGATGTCCTATAGCAACTATGGGCATTGACTTTTACTTTAAAAACAGATACCTTTAAATAAATCTCTTAAAGAATTAAAATGTCTCCCTTCAAATATCACAAGCTCTAGCAATTTATTAAGTTTTGAAGACTTCTCAGGATAAAATATTTCAATGTATTAAAATGTCCACCTTCTCATGTTCAAGAACTCATTCTAATAATGCTTTCAGCAAGTTTCATTGTGTGTTTTTTTTTTTTTTTTGTTGTTTTGTTTTGTTTTGGTTTGGTTTGGTTTGGTTGGTTGGTTGGTTGGTTTTTTGTTTGTTTGTTTGTTTGTTTTGTTTTGCCTGTCTCTTAGAGTCTGGAGTGCAACTTTTTCCTGTTAAGAAATTTAAAAAAGAAAAACAAACACATCTGGTAGTTCAGGGACTTCATTCTTTATTTCGTGTCATAAACAGGGAATATGCATCATCCAAAGGCTGTAGGATTTTCTAATCAATAGAAATACAGTTATATTGGAAAAGTTTGGAAGACGGAACCCCACCCCAAAATCTTGTAAAACACACTTTGTAAAAGAATTTCATTCCTAGCTGCTGACACATTTCATTATATTTGACAACAGCTTAATTCCTCCATGAGGTTTGCCCACACAGTGCTCAAGTAGGATGGGTCCATTCTGATCCAGTCAATTCTCAGTGACAGCTGTGTAGGTGAAATCTTCCCTGGATCATTGTTGTGGTTTAACCAGCTACTAGGAAGAAAATTAACTCTGTCCTAACTGAAACCAGGACAATCATAAAAGCAGCAAAAGAAATATGGTGTAAATAATTAGGAAATACTGTAAGAGCAGTAAATGAAGTACTGGGGGGAAAGGAAAGAAAAACTAAAGAGGTCATCTCTGAACATCTCTGAACTGTTGAGCTATCAGAAAATAATAATAATAATAATATTCTGCAGAGCTGTGGCCATGGTAGTTTCCAGCAGGGGAGGTGAGTACAGCAACATCTTTAATGGCTTTGCCTGTTTGCTAAATCATCACCTGCCTGCAGCGAGTAGAGCTTTATTTTAGAGCCTGGAGAGTCATGAATAAAAATCATTTAATGATACATTGCTTAACCTACATCATTCCTGGGATGTCATCCAACATCATATTTTCTCCAGTGGCAAACCAGATTTAGTAAGTCCCTATCCCTTGGTCCCATGTCCCTGTCACATGCCTCATCACTTTGGGGAGTCATCAAGAGAAACCGTGCTCAGAACTGGATCATGGAACTGATATTTTAAAAGAACTAAAAAATCAAGCTGTGTGAAGAGAGGGCAGAATGGAAATTTATTGCATATCCACTAGATAAAATGGAATGTTAATAAACGAGATGCTGAAAGGGCACTGCTATGTTTTATGTTAATGCTATATTATAAGTTTTTGGCAAGCTATTCTCTGTTACCAATTGTGCACTATAGGACACCATGGATTACCTAAGACATAAGAAGTTGCACTGTTTCTGTAGCAATAAATAAGCTCAGTCTGGGATAGGTTGCAAGGGCCACTTGGGAAGAGATCCTGAAGTTTTAATAGATATTTCTATTAAACTGCTATTACTGAGTTCAGTGCTCAGTTACAGTCAAAAGTAAAGTGAATGCTAGCAAATAGAAGAAAATAAATAGAAAGCAAAAGAGAATATATCATTACACCCATTAAGTATCATTCAAGGCTGGGAAGTTTATTTGGGAACTACCACAGCATACTTGGCTTGTTCTTATTATTTTTCTTAGCCGTGATTAGCTATGGTTGG
This sequence comes from Netta rufina, assembly GCF_964035555.1. Taxonomy (NCBI): domain Eukaryota; kingdom Metazoa; phylum Chordata; class Aves; order Anseriformes; family Anatidae; genus Netta; species Netta rufina. The sequence continues at coordinate 118,918,135 of NC_140124.1, forward strand.
ACATGGCTGAAGAGGGATGACTGGGATAACTGGCCCTTTGCTTTGTCTCTTTACATTACTATTTTCTAATTGGTATTATTGTGAGTTTCATTAAAATATCTTCATTTAAAATATTTCATACTTAGGATTCTCTCATACAATAAGAATATTTTCCTTGTATTGTAAATACACAGTGACCAGCTACTGCACCTCTGGCTGGGTAACCTAGCAAAGAAACACAAGCAGTCAACAACAATGGCTCCACAGTAATGAGCACCAAGTGCTGGACCACCTCGTATTTATCCTCATCTAGCTCTGGTGGGGTGTCCTCCCCATCCCATGCAGAAGGCAGGCTGGTGGGATGATGGGTTGGGGTGCAGCAGCAGAAGATCCCATGTCTCGGGGTGCATGCAGGGACTCATGGCATGGCCTCTCAGCCACACATCGGTCAGCGGGTTGCACAAAGCAGGAGCACCCCGATCACCAAATGGAGAACCTGCATAGCCCAAAGACGTGAGAGAGGGGTGCCCATACACAAAAACGTGCGTGGGGGATTGGAGCTTTGGGGGCTAGGTATGAAAGGGTTTCGGTAACCTGTAGGTGCTTGTCAGCATTTTCTGAGTGCCTTGTAGTCTGCTTTCTCTGCTGGACTGCTGATATTGATCTGCCACGTAAAGTTCACCAATTGCTGGATAATTACCTGTTTAATAAATCAGTAAACCAATTTAATCCTGATTTGAGTTAAAGCCTGTGAGTCAAGTAAGTCTTCTCTGCCACACTCTCATATGTTTAAGAAGTAACTTGGCCTCTTAAAAAAGACCTTACTATTACAAAAATAGTAAGCAATTAGCTTAAGTACCCCTGAATCACACTCAATTTACAATAGCTCTTTAAGTCTGATGATTGAATATTTCATTTCATAGGATAAATGTAGTTAGAAATTACATCTTCCTAATCCTCTAATTATATTGCTCTTCACTTCACAGAAATTTGCGGGTTGGGTGCATTTATGTGTCAGTCCTCTCTATGTGTGGTCACCACTTAATATAAATTTGTAATAGAGAAAGGAAATTTCTTATTTGTAAATTGTATTTCAATAGGTAGCCTCTCCTCAAGTACTTCAGTGCTATTTGCAACCAAACTGTTGAATTTTGGAGCTACTTCCCAAATGATTAAACTGTCTTCAGTTAAAATAGAAGACTATGAGAAAATAAGGAAATTAAAAATACTTGTCAGGCTAGGAGAGTGCAAAAGAAGCAGAAAGAAATTAAAGTTTCCCATTCTGGAAAAAAAAAAAAAAAAAAGTTTAAGCATTAGGATTTCAGATATGAATTGGGAAGTGAGATGGTTTGGTGTCTGGTTACAGAGAAACAATGTATACCTAAGAATTTTACAGAAAATACTAATCATGAAACACAGCAAATAAATTTAAAACCATATAACAAAAATGTTGTAAAAAAGACATTCACATATAGTTGTTATGAACTTAATAGAAAGAAGATAATAAAGCTACTGGTCATTTAAAGTTCTAATGTAAGAAGAAGCTCTAGTAAATGGCCAGCCTATGGCTAAATCTTGCCCAAACTTCGGGTTCTATGTTGCACCCAAGGTCATACTTGCATGTGCATGTCAGGACCTCAGCAAGAACAAATACAGTGACTGCATGGAAGATATTACTTTTTTTATTGAAGCATTAACATTATGTGGCTTTACTGCAGATAGGCAAGGGCATGTCCCTAATTTGCTACCCTGTTTCTTGGGATGCTAGATCTGCTAGATTAGTTTTGTTACCCTGCAGTTATTTCAACCAGTATGATCTTGTTTTGTGGTCAGTGGTAGCTGCTGAGGTGAAAAATTAATTGCTTCTATAATCTCTTGCCTATGGCCACGTCCTTTGATTTGTCTTTCTTTGACATTATTTTTGGCCTGTTTTAAAGTTTAATAAATCTCCACAAAATTCTCCCATTTGTTATACCAAGTAAAGAATCCTACCCACTCTTCAGACTAGAAGCACTCAATGCATGCATAGTATTTTTTATAATGGTCTGTGACTCCAGCTCTTATACAATGCCAGAAAGTATACGAACTTGAAAGGAAAAATTAATAAGGAACAGAGAAACATAAAGTTATTATTTTCAGAGCTGCCCTGGAGAAGAGAACTGTAATAAAACTTCCTAATAGGCACAGTCAGAGATGGCTGCACCTATGAAATCTAGCCTAGTTCAAAGAGAAATGCACTTTACAGTAAAGAAGAATTAAAGCTACACATCTTTAAATTAATTTTTTAAGGTGTTCCCAGTGTGTTCACAGTCACAGGATGTGGTCTCCTCTGACTTCAGCTACATCAGCAGCACTTTCAAAAGTGCAAAATGAACAGTGGCTGCTTTAAAAATTAATGGTTCAGTCCATTATCTAGGACTACATGACTGGGTATGACTTAACGGCATGTACTACCATACAAAAAAAAAAAAAAAAAGGAACATAAAAAGTTAAACCAGAGACTACAATCAGCAGAAACAGAAGTATAAGGCTGACAGGGTCTGACAATTGGCAAGACCAAACAGGTACTGCTCCAATTAATTATTGTTCAGCCAGGATTCAGAGCTGTTTGAAGACAGCAGGCACTGGCAGTATTCGTTCTGGCGCTGTGAAGACGTATGAAACAATGGGACGATCAAAACCGTGGTACAAGCATTACAAAAGTTGTCTGTTATCTTTCTAGTCCTTCTGTCTTTTGTCTCCAAGTGGGAGCTAAAAGATGCTTTATGTAGAAATTAAAGCTGCTACCAATAACTGATGTGACTCCCCAGTGTTGCAACAAACCGGTTATCTGTTCTGTGGGAATTTCTCCACTCTGGCAAAATGTCACATAAGGTTATTTGTCATGGTTTATACCGAAAAAAGAAACAGAAAAGATTCAGCCCCCTGTTACCCCAAATCCTACAATCCTCTTCCCCCAAACAAACACCTACCCAACCTTTCAATGTATAAAGATAAGAGCAATTAAAATTCATTCTGATTTAAAATAAAAAGATGGAGAGCTGTAACCTAAGCACTCCTTTATTTCTTGCTTTTCAATAGACTTCTGTTAAAAAACTTTTGCTTTGCTTCTGTAAAAGCTAAGTAATTACTGTTCAACTGTGTTACTGTTCCACTGCAATTGCAGATGCCAAACAAACCACAACAGGTAAGGTGACCACAATAATTACGAGAACCTGCATCTCTCATAGACCTGTCTAATGACATAACCTGAATATGGCCACAGCATAACTAGAGGAATCTGAATATCATGTTCTGTTAATGTCCTTCTAGCCAGTTGTTTGTCTCATCAAAACATTTAAAGAAAATACTGAATTTACCTGAGATGGCTTAATATATTTCAAAATTAAAACAAATATATATATATATGGTGAATAAGAATTAGGAGTGCAAGGTTTCTGGGACTACAAGAGTTTAATTCTCCCTGAGACAACGTTGCTGCAGAAGATTAATTCCTCATGTGCCAGATCTCTCATATCTAAGTGCCAAAGGGGCCTCTGACACTGAAAAAATTCTCTCTTACAGATGGCCATGAAATCAGCTGTGAAACTACCTTGACCTTCTGATAGCTTTTGATAGCAGTTGCACAATGGGCTCTAGCCTTAAAAAAAAAAAAAAAAAAAAAAAAAAAAAGGGAGATAATTCTGAGAGACCGGTAGTTCTCTCAAGGCACAAATAGTATTTGAGTATTAGTTCATTTTTACATTGCCAAACACCTTTTTAGAGGACTCAAGGGTCACTGAAGCTTAATTCAGTTCTATATCCTTCTACATACATCCGCAGCTGAAGAACTGACATTTCCTCCAGTTTCTCCTCTTTATTAGTCTGTATTTCAAGCCAAAATGAAAACAAACAAACAAAAAAACTCACTATGCCATAATTTTCCATATACACTCTACAGATTTACTGCCATTTGCCTTTTTCTGTCCCATAGTTTACTAGAATAATGTCCCTTTAAGCCATTCTTTCAAACGTGAAGCAAAAGACTGAAAAGGTACAGAATGCCAAGCAGGAAGCCGTAAGATGCAAACATATACTTGGAGTTTAGTTCAACCAGAACCAGTGAACACAATGCAGAAAGTCTTGCTGATACTGCAGCTGAATCTATTCTTCCCATATATAAATTGTACAGATTACAGATTTTCCTGTATGGGATTCAGGCCACATATCACTTGCTGGTAAGAGAGAAAACAGCACAGTGAATTAAATACTCTTAGATATTTCTCTGGCCTTATCCACTACAGAAAGATAATAGAATGACTATGTTTTGAAACATATAACTCAGAAAATTTTCCTCTGTTTAAATCTGTTTATAAACCAAGCCTTTCATAAAAGACTTGGATTCTGATTATATTCTGACAGGTATGTAACCCAAACATTTCCTTCATGAAGAGTGAAAGTCCTTTTCTATGAGTTCTTACATAGGGATATAATACAAACCCTAGCCTGACTCAGAAATATTTGCCTTACTTCTACAGCACTTCTGTCACACAGTAAGGTACATGTGCTTGTAAGGCTTGAGCTCAGAATTACAGGATAAGAGTTACTCCAAGAACATCTTCTGTATATAAAATATACACATTGCATGTATTTGTGTTGGTTTTGCTTTCAAAAGCTAAGGGCAGAATTCTCAGCCCTCCTCCAGTTACCCTTATTTAGTCAATAGTCATGGAAGTTAGTTCTGATAAGGGATTTCAAAAGAAGGAAGAAATGAACAGCTTTAAAGCCAGCCAGGAGGCAAGGCCACACTCTGAGAAGCACAGATAGAAGTTACGAAGCCAGGGTCACTGGCAAGTGGATGTCTCATATATCACAAAAAAAATAACTGTAAGGTCCATGAAGGGCTTTGACGCTGCAGGCAAACATGATGCGTGAGAGCAGTAAACAGGCGTGAGAGTCAGGGAATGAGACAAGGCAACAGTTCAAGACAGGACAAGCGAGAAGAGAACATGGGCCAGCAGAAGAAGTTAAGTAGGAAAAAGACAGATCACCAGGGCCATGCAGGTGTATGGAAGTGGAGGGCTCATACACAATGCCCTCTGCCACTGGTTGTAGCCCACTGCCCAACTCCTCATGTGTCCTGCTCATGATCTTCCCCTGGCACGCTAAGGCAAAGGTCATTTGCTACAAGCTACAGATTTGGCTCAACTTGTACTTACCAGGTAAATTTTTTCAAGTTCCATTGGAAGGGCATCTCAACCCCAAACTGTGCCAATGTGAAGCAGTCCATTATTTTCCTACAAGACAAACTCCTTGTCAAGCACAAACTTAGACCAGCTTCATTACATATGCCTTTTTAAAACCTGTATCATCAGCAGGCATTTTTTTTAAGGGTGGCTTATTTTACTTTTGCTTAAGTACATTATTTGCCAATGCAAACTAAAATGACCTAAGCACTGTTACACACACCCTTCTGCTAGTTAGTGAAACATTTAAAACCCTATCTGCTAAAAATCATACTCAAAGTGCATTGTCTTGCCTCTGTCAGACTTACTTGTGCAGTGTTGGTCCAAAGGAGATATCTCTTCTAGGACAGAGTCCAACTAAAACAAGGTCAGAAAAGAGTAATAAGGAAAAGCAGAGGTGCAGACTGGCTCACAGAGAAGGAACACTGAATATGACAGGGCTCTTCAGCTTGGGAAAGAGAATACAAGGAATATGATTGACACATATATAATCCAGTAGCATAGCAGCTGAGTACAGATCGGTTAGTGGGTTTTCTAATATGGTAGTATCTCTGGAAGCTGATAGAAGCCATATTAGAAATGAAGAAGGTGATTTTTCATGCAACAGCTGACAGACCTGTGCAATTCACTGCCAAATGATGGCTCCAGGGGAAAACTGGCTAAGTAGCATAAGGAGAAATCCACGGTGTTACTAAACAGGCAGAAATCATATACATCATCTGCAGATGGCTGGAGAACAGGAGAGTATCAGCAGGGATAAACATCTGGCCTTACCTGCAGGTGGCTCCTCCTTGGGGCTGGATGATATTGGGTTTGGATATTATAATATATATATAAATATTATATCCAATACTGAGCTTGGATATTATCACACAACTGGAACACTGCAATCGAGGGCTATAAGCTTTTCAGAGGAGATAGTCAGGGAAGGAGGAACAGGGGTGTTGCCCTCTATGTTAAGAAACTGATAGATTGTGAAGAGCTGCTTCTGAGAAACAGCCACGGACAGATTGAGAGCTTGTGGGTAAAAGTTAAGGACTGGCCCAATAAAGGACACCTTGTGGTTGGGGTCTACTACAGGCCACCTGATCAAGGGCCCAAGGCCTGTTGATGAGGCCTTACTGCTTCAGCTGTAAGAAGCATCATGCTTGTATGCTTTCTGCCTGATGGAGGAGGACTTCAACCAGCTGGATGTCTACTGGGAAAGCAGCACAGCAGGCTGCAAGCAATCCGTGAGACTCCTGGAGTGCTTTGGGATAAATTCCTAGTCCAGGCATTAGACAAACTAACCAGAGAAGCATTATTGGACCTGGTGCTCACCAATGAAGATTAACTCATTAAAGATTGGAGGCAGTCTGGACTGCGGTGACCACCCTGAATTTCAGAAGAGTGACCTTCCAGCTATTTAAAGACCTAGTAGATGAGACTCCCTGGGACACTGTCCTTAGGGACAGAGGAACTGATTAGAGCTGGCAAGAACACTGCATCCCCATCTTTAGAAAGCAAGTAGGAAAAGCAGAAAACTGGCATGGCTGAGCGAGGACCTGCTGGTCAAACTGAGGCATAAGAAGGAAATGCACAGGCAGTACAAGCAGGGGCATGTGGCCTGGGAATGCCCTCCCACTGTAAGCAAAGAGCAGGTTTGAGACCACCTGGTGAAACTTAACAGGTTCAAGTCTACAGGGCCTGATGCCATGCATCCCAGGGTCCTGAAGAAATTGGCTGATGTAGTCACCAAGCCTCTCTCCATCATATTTGAAAAGTCCCAGCAGTCAGCTGAAGTCCCTGGTGACTGGAAAATGGGAACCATCACTTCTATTTTTAGAACAGAGGACCTGGGGAACTACAGACCCATGAGCCTCACCTCTGTGCCTAGGAAGATCATGGAACAGATCCTCCTGGCAGCAATGTCAAGGCACATACACGACAAAGATCCGAGATGATCTGAGACAGCTAGCATGGCTTCACTAAGGATATATCGTGCCTGACCAATATGGTGGCTTTCTATGATGGAGTGACTGCATCACTTGACAAGGGAAGACTGACTGATGTCATCTACCTGGACTTCTGTAAGGCCTTTGACATGGTCCCACATGACATCCTGATCTCTCAGTTAGAGAGAGATGGATTTGAAGGGTGCACCATTCGGTGGATAAGGAATTGGCTGGATGGCTGCTGCCAGAGAGCTGCAGTCAATGGCTCTATGACGAGACGGAGGCTGGTGATGAGTGGTGTCCCTCAGGGGTCTGTCATGGTACCAGTCCTGTTTAACATATTTTTCAATGTCATAGTGGGACCGAGCGCACCCCCAGCAGAAGGAAGGGACACCACTGAAATGGATTTGGACAAGCTTGAGAAGAGTGTCCACGCAAACCTAATGAAGTTCAGCAAGTCCAAATTCTTTGCTCAGTGGGTGGTGAGGCACTGGAACAGGTTGTCCAGAGAAGTGGAGGTGTTCAAGACCAGGTTGGATGGGACTTTGGGTAACCTGATCTAGTGGGTGTCACCTCTGCCCACGGCAGGAGGATTGGAACTAGATGTCAAGATCTCTTTCCAACCCAAGCCATTCTATGATTCTATGTAAAGAATAACCATATTGTTCGTACACAAAAGTATTCTTTGTATTTCACTTGAAATGTAGTATTGTTTCTTTAGGAGTATAATAATTCCCAAAATATTTCACAACCCACAATTCAACTCAGCACAAGGCTGTTGCTAAACAGTTTGTGTTGAAAGATTTTTGTTTTATGGCTTTTTCAGTGTCGAAATACTAAGGTGACGTAGTTTCTTAATTGCAGATGCAGTTATACCTATGTAAGTGCTAGAATTGGTGTTATCTTTGTATTTTTAAAGCATTATAATTAGAAAGTGATAGATAAAAAAAAAATCCTGGGTAATGACAGTATTTAATAATTTTGGTTATATCAGATGGGAGAGTATGTGGGATTCAGGACACAATTAGCTTTAAGATTTTTGTTTGTAATAGATAGGATTTGTTGTTGGACGGTGGTTGTCCTATTGCCACCTGTATGGTCAGTCCTGCATCCAGACATTGGAACAGGCTGCCCAGGGAAGTGGTGGAGTCACCATCCCTGGAAGTCTTTAAAAGACGTTTAGATGTAGAGCTTAGGGATATGGTTTAGTGGGGACTGTTAGCGTTAGGTCAGAGGTTGGACTCGATGATCTTGAGGTCTCTTCCAACCTAGAAATTCTGTGATTCTGTGTGATTCCCGCATTTCCTATCTGACACTTCTTAAAACTCCCAAGGCCATTTTGCGTTCCCATGAGGCCATACAGCCTGGTAACCCAGCATGCACTGATGCAAATGAAACAAGGCAGCACAGCAGACAAACACCGGAGCAGATTGTGTTGAACGCAGCTAACATCAAAACCAAACACCTCGCAGGGGGGCTGCGAACAGGGCGTGCATGTATACTGCTATAACTCTGCCACTGCCAGTAGACAGGCTACCAGGTAAGCCCACAAAACCACGATTTTATTATCTGGGAATTCGTATTCCAGTAAGGAAGGGGGCGGCGGGCGCCCTCAGCCGGCTGCCGGGCCGGGCCCGGTGCTCGGGGCGGGCCGGCTGCTGGCGGCAGTTCCGGCGGAAGGCGGCGGCCGCGGGGCTGCGGCGTGGGCCGGGGATGGTGCAGGAGCCGCGGGGGGTGCTGGTGGCCGGGCTGCTGCTGCGGGCGGGGGCGGCGGGCGGCATCGTGTGCCTCTGCTCCCGAGCCTTCGTCGAGTGAGTGAGGGGTCGGGGTGTGTGTTTGGGGGGAGACCGAGCTGCTATAGCGGATATAGGGGGGGGGGGTAAAGGGAGGAGGGAGGGGAAAAAAGGAGGAGGGAGAGGAAAAAAAGGCGAGGAAAAAAGGAAAAAGGGAAAAGGAAGAAGGGAAGGGAGAGGAAAATAAAGGGGAGTGATGAATAAATAACAATTAAAAAGGAGAAAATAAAAAAAAACAGCCGCGCGCGGCTGCGGGAAGCCCGCGCGGAGGCAGAGGGAGGGGACACGGGGAGGTGGCCGGGACCCACCGAAAATTACACCCTTCTTGTCCTAAAATGCCCTCAGGGGATTCTGCCTTCCAGCCGTGTTTTCTGAGCGTCTCTAGGCTCTTTTCATCAGTTTTTAGGGAGGCCTTTTTCGTTTTTTTTTTCATCGCTTTGTTTAATGGTGGCTAGCTGCATCAATGTTCCTCTTTATTTTTATAGGGATCGGAAGTTATATAAGCTGGGATTAAAAGGATTTTATGTCAAAGATGACAATGGCAGTACAGGTAAGATAATACAATGCACAGCATGCTGTGTGCCCAGATATTATGTGAGTTCTGTGTGGCTATTTAGGGTACAGTAGGAGTGCGTAACCACTAGCCCATACTTTTGTGGCTATTTTTGGTATATTTTTCTGTACTTTTGTTACAAAGACAGTTGTGAGTAAAAACGTGGCACGTATGTAGCTTTCAAGTCACAACAGTCTTGATGTGGAACTTTTTGTCAAGCCAGACACGATGCTTATTTCTGCCCGCACAGATTTACCAGCGCACATAATCGCTGCCTGCTGCACAAAGTCCATTAGCTCGTGTGTCTGACTGCTCTCAATTCATAATTTCACCTTCCCCAACTAAAAATTAATTTTATAGCAGAATGTCTGTAGATCCTGGGTGGGCCAGCTGGCAGCAGTACAGTCCTCTGCCTCTTCCCTAGCCTAGGACGTTAGCTGGTGCTGATGAATCTGTTGGGCCAGAATTAAGGGAAGAAGCAATGACCCTGATGTCTTGCAAGCCACACCATCAATTTTTTGTAAATCTGATATGAAGGCAGTGATTCAATAGTTGATCAGATATTTTAGAGATCAATAGGTTCTGCAGTTCAACAGTACATCTTTCTAAAATCATATCATCTTTGTTGCTTCTGAAAGAACTGTAACAAAACTGGCGGTTTTCTTGTATTTTAAGTTTGCTGTGATATATGCCAAAACAACTACTGTAAAGAATTTTCTTTTTACAATACTGTAGTGGTGGGGTCTTTTGTGTTGCTTGCTGGGCATTGTTGCAGTTTGCTTCTCCAGTTAATGAAGTGGATGTGTGTGGTGGTTTGACCCTGCCTGATTTGCTTGCTTCCCTCCTGCTGCATGGGATAGGGGAGATAATATGAAGAGCACAGGCAAGAAAACTCATGGCTGGAGGTAAAAGTGGTTTAATAGGTATGGGAAACAGGTAAAAAGAAGGCAAGCTATGCAAAGGAAATTGCTTGTTACCTCTCATAAGCAAATGAGTGACCAGCCAGCCTCTGAGCAACAGCCACCTAGGTAGCCAAAACCCCTTCTTTCTTTTTCTACCCCAGGTTTTATTGCTGAGCATCACATTATAAGGTATGGATGATCCCTGTAGCCAGGCAGGTCAGCTCTCCCAGCTGTGTCCCCTACCAGTCTCTTTTGCCCACCCTCAGTCTAATGGTTGGGGAGTGCAGAGTGGGGAAAAAGAGCCTTGATGCTGTGAAAGCACTGTTCAGCACTAGCCAAAACACTAGTGTGTTATCAACACTGTCTCAGCCACAATTCCAAAACACAGCACAGTCCAGGCTGCTGTGAAGGAGGTTAACTCCATCCCAGTCAGACACAGTTTTGGCTATTGAAGCTGGATTTTGGTTTCTACTGTTAGTCAAGCACTTCAGTTCTCCACTTGTTTTTGCTTCCTCTTTTTGCTAAAAAGTTTGGAATTCATGCAAGTGTTAATATCGGGTTAATGGGAAAAAATGCTAATGTATAAAACTTTACATTTGTAGTAATATTACTGTTTTGATGAGCTAGAGCAAAAGATGAAAGATGCTGTATCTGTTAATAGCTTCTCATGTACTTAAGAGAAGAATTTTAAATGGCAGAGCTTAAGAGGTGATCCTGCTATTTTTTATAGGCCGTACTGATGCATGGAGGTGTCAATCAGATTATATTCACTTAATATAATTTGTTAATAGGGGAAGAACAAGCATCTGAGGAGGAAAACCGTTGTCCCAATGTGGCATTCAAGGTAGACAGTAATCATGCTCTGGACCTGGAAGAAATTGAACTAGACTCAGAGGCTGAGCTTATGAAGAGTATGGGATTGCCTCTTCACTTTGGCGGACAGTCAGCTCACAGGGACTTTGTGGTAAATCTTTATGTGCTTTATTTGTTCTGTTTACTTTATCTTTCCAAATGTAGGGGCACATCTACTCTTCAATTATTTTTGAGACTGCGGTTCATGGAAATGTATCAGAGCTGGGGTTAAGCTGTTTTGCTCAGGTACCTCTAGCAACGTATACCATTGTGGTCTTGTAGTTTGTAAAACCCATTTGCCAGTTGGACTATATAGGGGTTGGCTGTGCTTTGTGCTTCTCTGTCTGTATTGCTTGCGCTGCTAGAGGGAGCTGTTTTAAAACAGCCATGGTAACACTGGTGCTCTGCTGCAGGACAGCATGTATATTCCAAACTGAACATGTGTGTTCACATTGTCTCCTTTAACCATTAAGCTTTAGATAGTAGTAGAAAAAGCTAGGTAAGTGCATTGCCCTGGTAGCTGATCAAGCCAGGCTGTTCCAAAGGACAGGAGTTAGGCTGGGGTACTCTGCTCCCTGTACAGAGCAGTTTGGCTCTAAAGGAAGGATAAAGTTTTGTGTGGGTGAGAATAAGGTAGTGGGATACTCACTGCAACTGCTTCATAGAATACAGACCTCCCTGGAGTGAAAGCGCCTTTTTTGCAGAGCACTCTATTATTCTGACCTGATTAATTTGTTAATACACAAGTTTATTCTATTTACTATTTTAAATGATGACATTTTAATAGACTGGCATCTGACTTCAAGCCCAAGGTATGCGTATGATTTGTGTTGCTATTTAGTAGTACTGCAAATAAGTCAAGTGAGAAAATAATACATGTTTTTACTAGATTACTACTAAGCATTGTGCTTTGCACCATGTGTATTAACATGACATTATGAGGGATGTGAACAAAATATTAATGCCAGTTCTCTGAACCTAACTCCTTTACGTTACACCTTATGCATGTGTCAGTGCAACAAAACCAGGGATGGCAACTGACAAGGCATTTGGGGTAATACCCATACGTTTGCATGTTTTTGGCCATGTGAGTTGTATTGCCTCATCACCACCACCACCCTTGTACCTGCCAAGTTTAATTTGGCAGTTTATTCAGAAATTGGCAGCTTTATCTTGTAGAACGTTGTGTTGTTCATGGATGTTTTTATCTCGTGTGTAAGCACAGGAAGCCCCACTGAAGCAAGTGGAGTTGTATTTATTGAAACCTTAGTGTTTTCTTTCAGAAAGAGGTTTTTGTCTTGTGTTTCTATGCCCCCCCCCCCCCCCCCCCCCCCCCCCCAAGCAGTCCTTCATGTTACTGCATTTTACTGTTGAGCTCAATCCAGTGACAACAGTTTCTGATTAACCTCCCTTCAGCATTTTGTGGTGTTTCACATTGGTGTATTTTTTTGTAAATCCCTGAGCAGCGAGTGACTTCTTTCCCAGCAATCCCGCTTCTGTCTGGAATTCTGACTTCTCTTGCTGCATCTTTTTACAGAACCTCTCACTGCTGTTTGTCACAACTTTCTCAGACGTGAGGTAGAGTTAAGCAGCTAGGTCCTATCAGACCCATATAATCCTAAGCCCATTTTATGGGGAAAAAGCTAACAGTGGGGTTGCAGTGAGAGGGAGGGTTACAACAGAAGCAGAAATGTACATGCAGGGAGGACAAGAAAAGACTGCCTAGATGTTTTGGACTTCTAAATATGTTTATCCATTGTATTTTAGGCAACAGAAAAATACAGAAAGAGAAGTAACATGAAGATCATGAAAAAGAAAAAGAAGAAAAAGGAATTACAGCAAAAACACAGGGATAAAATGGGGCAGGAATGCCAGGATCAAGCTAATGGGGATCATAAGCAGTCCATCTCTGATGACCCAGCCCCAGCTACAGAGCAAAGTGAGAAGAGCAAAACTGAAATTGTAAGTGAAGGGAACTGTGGAAGTTCAGAAACTCTTGCTAATGAAGCCTTACCCAGTGAACTTAAAGAGAAATGGGAGAAGTACTGGAGCGAGTACGGAGAGGGCCTTCTTTGGCACAGCTGGCTGGAGAAGCATGAAGAGGCCTCATCACTTGAGGTCTTAACAGCCTCTGAGCCTTGGAATAGTCCAGACACCAAGGAGGAGTGGGAGCAGCATTATAGTGAACTGTACTGGTATTACTGGGAACAGTTTCAGTACTGGACAAGTCAAGGATGGACTACAGAGAGCTCACAAAATGACAGCATGGAAGTTCACGGGGTAGCGCAGGAGGCAGATCTGTCGGGAAAAAAGGACCTCGTTAGCCTGGAGGCTGAACGCAGCGAAGTGCTGAGCTTGGAGCTGTCTCCCTCTCACACCAGAGGTGAGGGAACACTCACTTCAAGTGCTGAGCCCCATAATGAGATAATCTCTGGGATCTGTAATTTAAATCTGAATTTGGAAGAAGTGGAGCAGAGCAGTGCACCTCCAGCAGTAACCCATGAAGACCCTCAAGAGCATGGTTCGTCCAACAGTGAAAGCCAGTGTCTTTGTGCTTCAAGCCAGAAAGAGCCCTGTGATGGAGGAACCAGGAAAAGGAGTGCATCTTGTGAAAATAAAAGTATTAACCTGTCAGGTAATACAAAATCGCCAATATTGATTCTACCAGTATATTTTTAAATGTTTATGTACAAAAATGTAAAAATCAAGGGCATGTCTTTATCAGGCCGTTTTAAAACATGGATTGAATATATCATGGAAAGGTTGCATAATTCATTCCGTTTTATTTCCTCTGATTCTGTGGTACATCTCTCTCCTCTCTAGCCTGTGTATTGAATGTGTTCTTCAGCCACAGTGATTTTAACACAACATATACTTCATAAATCTCCCAAATGTACTACAGAAAGTGGTGAGAGAGCACTGTTGGTGCTTACTGATTTATTTATTTACTTTAGTATTGGTGTTGCAGCAGTGTCATTCAGCTGATGTTTTTCTCACTGACAGTCTGAAAAAAATGAAATAAGCTCAGGTTGATGTTTTCATGAATCTGACAAATTTAAACACAGCTTGTATTTCCAAAAATGTGGTTTCACAGTTTTTTGTTTGTTTGTTTGTTTTTTTGTTTGTTTGTTTGTTTTGGCAGGTTGTTGTTGTTGTTGTTTTTTTTTTGTAGCTTGTTTTCCCCTGCTGTCTAAAAATGCCATGCTTGAAAATAAACTCTTGTTCTGTGGTACAAGTGGACAGCCATCTGTTACTGTGGTCCAGATGACTCCCAGAGGTCCTTTCCAGCATTAAGCTGTCAGTTAGGCAGTGAGCTGCAGTCATCATTACAACCCCAAATTTATCTGTGCATAGCTAGTGCTGACAAGTGAAAGTGCCAGCTCATAGAGGGGTATAGTGAGAGGCAGTGTGTGTGCCTTATAATGCTGGAAGAGTTTCCGTGAGGGATGTGCAAGATTGGGCTGCAGACTTTTTAGCCAACCAGTTCAGTGTGTAGAGAATGGAGATGGGCATCCTGTTTGCTGGCTTGATAAGCAGCAGTGTAACAGCTTTCCTGACTGATGTATGCTTTCCTCCACTGAAGAGGAGGGATGAAGTACGTGATCAGCATCTTGGGGCTTTAGTTTGATGGGGAAAACCTCTGAGTGTTGCTAGTGACCTTCTAAGGAAGGAAGAAGCAGGTGTGCTCCCATCTTCATCCTACAGTAGAGTTGAATGGCAGAGATGAGAGAAAAATCTCCTTTCCAACAAGACATGAAAGAAGGTGTTGGAATCCTCTCTTATTAAACCTGTGTGAATGTCTTCACACAGCTATTTAACTGTAAACTAAATTTAAGAGCAAGGAAGGAACTTTGTAATTTTTATCCTGCAATCAGTTTATTTTTCTTGGAGATTTGAGATACTTTGAAGTCGGTCCTGCTTAAGATTATTAACTCTGCAGTGTAACTAATACTGTAAGGTTGTGCTGGAAGGTGTCCCTCAAATGAAGATAGGTAAAGATCTGGATGGTTTGGCATCTCTGCCTTATTTGTCACATTTGAATATGTAAAACAACTGTATCTGCAGATGTACTTTGGGGATGGGAAGATCTGGAATTGATTAGGCAAAAGGAAAATATGATCTCATCTGTTCAGGTTCACAGGGGTCGTGTAACTTGTGTAGTTCAAATGACAAAGAACAGTTGCTGCTTCCTGACAGAAATGAAGATGAAGAAGAAGAGCCTCCTGAAAACAGAGTTGCCAAAGTTAAGAGAAGGTAAGTCATGAAAATTAGACCATCTTTTTTTTTTTTTTTTTCAAATTGTGATTTATAGCATCAATTTGTTTGATCGAGATGATGAGTTAAAATTTCAGTGCAAACCCACATAGTCTTCCATCACTGCCTACCACTTTACCTGGCAAGAAGCAGCAGATATTTCTTCTTTTCCTTTGCTTTATGAAAAGAATATATGGCTTTGATGCTGACTTGTGTGCAGGGTGACAATACCTTGTGTCACTGAAGTATGTAAGATTTTAAAATGGGATATGATGATTTATTTAGGTTTAGTTAGTGCAGAAGGTCTGAGGTTAAGTATTTTGTATTGTTTAATTTAATTATGTGTTGCCAGTGAAGTGCTCAGTGCTGTGACAATCATAAAATAGCTAATCTCTGCCTTGTCACATTTTTTTTTCTTCCCTCTGTTGCAAATTTATAACCACAAAGATGATGGATAGCTCTTTCTTTCCTCTAGTAAGTTTACAAACTCAAAGATGAGGGGATGAATGGAATTATTATCTGCTAATGATGTTACTTTTGTTATAACATTTTGCTGTTGCCATAAGATTAATAACGGATAACGTGATAGATAAATCATGAAGGTAATTCGGAAATCAGCTGAACAAATGATTTGTGTTCTGCGTAGGGCTTGGTATTAAACGTTTTGAGAAATTATTCAGAATAGCTGGAATATTATTACCCCTATGGAAGGACATAGTGTCCCTGGTAATGGATAAAAAGATCTTATGCATATAAATAGACTAGTATTATCTGCCCTTTTTGGTTTCAGCAGTGTGTGGGAAAAATTACTGAAATTCACATTTAAATGGTCTCAGTATAGGAGTTCTAGTAGCATTTCTTTAAAATAATAGTGGGATTAAAATAATTGTGGTGGTTTTTTGTTTGTTTTTTTTTTTTCCTACCAGAAATAAACTTTTGGGTCATCTGTGTTTTTTCCTAGCCATGAACTGGACATGGATGAGAATCCAGTGGAAGATCCTGAGGAAACCTGTTCTATTTTGGGTTTCAAGTGTGGCACAGGACAAAAGTAATTGCTTATGAGGAGCTCGGGGTTTCTTCGCAGCAAGTCTGCTCTGTTGAAATTATTTAAGTAGACCATTCATCTCCATTCCAATTTTGTTAAACTTTTTGAAGATAAATGCAAAGTTAGTCTTTAGCGCTGTGAGCTTAAAACTGTAAGCTTTAGCAATAGAAATGCAAAGTTACAGAAATGAGTTAAAGAACAAGAAAAGCACTTTGAATTGGAAATATGCCAACTAAATCTTTTTCTTTTTTCAGATATGGTGGAATTCCAGATTTTACCCACCGAAGCGTGCAGTACTTGGAGAAAAAGGCAAAACTTAAGTCCAGATTTTTGGACATGCGTAAACCAAGGAAGAGTAAGAACACACACATCTTCTTTACAGAAGAACCTGAAACATCTTCCCAAAAAAATAAAACTCTGAAGAAGGTGAGCTGTTGCGTTATGGAAAAAAAAATGCATAGAGTATGTGACATTTATTTAATTGCCAGTCTGATGCTCTTTCTTCTTTTTTTGTTCCCTCCTCTCCTCCTCATCTTGCTTCGGTGAAGAATAGTTAGGTTAGAGCAGGTATGGAAAGGCATTGGTGGACTCTTGTCAGTCTGTTAAGAGGGATAGTGAAGTTACATGGAAGTCATTCTTAATGTCTGGGTGCATCGTTCCTTCAGAGGAGTGCGTAGGTTTCTGTAGCTGTTAAAAAGAAAAGGTATCTTTGGTCTTAAAGTGGATATGAGGGTATTTGTTGATGCTGTCATTTCAGTTATGAGAAAAAACAAAGACATTTGTATAATATGGATTTGCATAAAATACATTAATATATTAATATTAGTTGTTGCTTCTTTCATGTAAAAAGATCTACACAGGACTTAATGTGTTGATTGCCCAAACAAGCGGTTTGATGGAACATCAGAAACAGGATTGTTTATTTCATAGAATTTCAGCTACTGTTGTTTAGTCGTGACTCCTGCTCTCTTATGTTTTTTAGTGATACCAACATTCTTGCTTAGACATCTGTCTGCATATATTTCCACCTATGACTTCATGCCTTAAAGTAGTCAAGTCTCTTTGAAATGTTACCTCAGATTGTAAATGTTGCTTTGCATTCTTGTGGGATGCTTGGTGTTCCCTAATACCCCATTGTACAACGTTGTTTTCTGCTGGTGACAGTGTATATTGTCTTACACTCCAGTCCCATTGCTGTAATTGTGCATCAAAAGCTTTGTCACTGTGGTCTTGCACCTGAAGCCAGTACAGTTTGAGGAGCATTTTGATTACGTGAAGGTAAAAAACTAGAAATTTCCTCAGACTTTCTGGTAAAGAACTGCCCTAGGCCTAGTGCCACCCAGAGCAAATAAGTTTAAAATTGAGCATCTGCATATACTGTTGAAGAGTTTGAACTGACGTCTGTACGTCAGTCAGGATGTAATGCTGAGTTACCTACTGTGCAGTAGATCTGTTGTATGCACCATCTGGTACATCTTGGAGGTGAGACAACTGATGTGTGAAGGTCATTTTACATGTTTATGCTAACCTGAAAGGCAAAACACAGCTTCTTGGAATGCAGATCAGAGAAAAAAACAGTTAATTAAAATATAGTAGTCTTGGTCACCTGTTTTCTGGGAAATCTGATTATTTCTATTTTAGATATTATTTGAGAATGATTTGCTGTTGATTTTGTGGAGTTTTTCTCTCTTACATCAATCTGGTGTCTGGCTCCCAAAGACAGCTTGTTGTGAAAAAGTTGTGCAAAGGGAGCAGAGCTAAAAACTTGAATGTTTTTGGTTTACTTGTTAGTAGATATTTTACTTTTTTTCAAAATGGCAGATTGTATCCATGGTAGGTGATTTTGAACTGTAATGCTTTTAAACTGCCCTTTATGCACCTGGTTACCAGCGCATCTCACAGTCTGTGGTATCTGACAATTCCAGGTGGAAGAGTTCCTGAAGCAGGTTAACACACCTGTTGAGGAAGCCGTGTCCCAGAAGGCCTCTCCTCAGGATAAAGTGGAGGGGTCGTCCACAAGCAGCGACTCGGAGGATCAGGACAGCGTTACCACCACACGGAGTGTGAGATTCAGCATTCAAAACCCTGAACCCCTGCCTTCCAGTGTGGGTGGTGGTGAACCTGGGACAAGTAAGCCTGAAGAGGAAGCGAAGGTCACAACAGCAAACAGCGCAGATTGCCAGGGCACAAGGAAGACGGAGTGTGGCTCTGGAAGGGTGCTGGTCCCTCTGGACATACCAGATTATCTCCGGGAAGAAACAGAGGATGTGAGCCCAGGTATTCCTATTTCCTACAAACTGGACATGAATTGGCAATTTCTCTCCCAAATTACAGCATTGTGTGCTATTTATTTATGCTGTTTATTCAAAAAGACTTTCTCTCTCCAAGTGGTAATTTAGAGCTGTATCAGTGAAAGTAACTTGTTCCTGGAGCACTTAAATCCCATGTCTCACCTTTAATTTAGATAGTATTTCTTTATTTGAACACTTGTTGTTAATCTTACGTGTGGTCTAACAGGTCTCTTGCTCACACATCTTTTTCTCCTGTAAGGTAAGGGTGATTAATTTCAGGTAGAGGCATGGACTATCCAAATTTGAGTTCACAGATGCACATGGCTGAGCTTTAGGCAACATGCATTGTTGAAATATTTTTTCCTGGGAAAAATATCATTTATGGTGTGAACCTACTAATTTAACACTTGGAAAAAAATGAAATAGGATTATTCAGGTTTCTGCATAGAGTTTAATCCTTCCCACAGTTATGTTAGAGTTCTACTGCAAAGTTCTCATCTAGATTGGTTCTTATTCTTTTTTTTTTTTTTATATATGGACATTAAATTAATCTCTGATCCATTTGGTAGCTCACTATGTAGAGCTTCTTGCCATCAGTTGAAGATCATGTCTTCCCTGCTAAATTAAATAATGGGTGAAATCTTTTCATTTTAGGACTGTTACAGATACATTATAGATTACTTTATTCCTTTGTTATATAGGATGCCCTTTTTTGACTTAAACCACAAATCTGCATAATCTGGCAAACAGTAATAAAGGTCATTTAGTAGCGTTGAACATTCTATATCTTGACTCTTACCTATTTACCAGTTGCATTTCTAGCCTATGAGAACAGTAATTGTTAACTTTTGCAGTGTCTTCCAGTTGTAGATGAAAAAAATACTACAAAGAAGAAGGAGAAAAGAAGGAAGAGAAAGAATAAAATTGCGTTGGGATCTATACCTGCTGAGATTGCTGCAGATCCTGAGCTAGTCAAGTACTGGGCACAACGTTACAGGCTGTTCTCTCGGTTTGATGAGGGGATTAAACTAGACAGAGGTACGTTTAGTACAAAGTACACTGACTTGGTGGTATAAAATGTATCCAGACTGGTGACCTTCTCGCAGATTATTAGTAATTTTCTTGCTAAGTGGAGTATTACTGAGTGTGTGTTTGCAGCTCTGGACAAATTCCATCAGCTGCTGTGTGGACAAACAAAAAAACTGAAGGACTTCCTTAGAGCTTATAGTAGAGCTCCTAGCATGGGACACCCCTCTTTCTGATAGTCCTGATGCTTGCGGATGATCATACCCAAATAATACTTGATCAGGACTTTCTCAGAAACTGGATGACTTTATTTTGAGATGATCTTGGAGGTCGTTTCCAAGCTTAATGATTCTATCTATTGAATCTATTCTATCACTCTGTTCTCTATATTTTATGAAATAATTTTGTGAGAATTTGAAATGTGCTGATGAATGTAATTTTTTTCTGTTAAAATAAAAAGCTTTCAGCAGTTATTTTCAAGGTCACATTTTTCCATCTTTACATGGAAACCACTTCCAAATCATCAGTTCATAGGTAAATGAGGAATTAGGATTACTACTTTGTATGTTGTTTCTATAAGTCTTTAATTTCTAATGCTTTTCCATATAAACATGTAGATTATTTGGCAGACAAGACACTGCTGTAAAGAAAATAGTAGTATGTAAGAGGATGTATTTCTGTTTTTACTTGTTGCAGAGCATAATTGTGAATATAATTGTGAATATATATATATGAATATATATAATATAATTATGAATATATAGTGTATAAAGTTTTTTGCAGCTGTGTTGGTGTACTTTTCTTTGACAGGCACCAAGTTCAACAGAGCATTCTCTGAGAATGAGGCATATCTATACACTCCAGTGAGACTTTGTTTGCTTAGCAGATCCCTGGGCTGACCAGAGTTTATCATCTTGAAAGCCTGTATTTCCTGGTTGAATGCATTAAGCTAGAATTG
Organism: Netta rufina; assembly: GCF_964035555.1. Lineage (NCBI taxonomy): Eukaryota > Metazoa > Chordata > Aves > Anseriformes > Anatidae > Netta > Netta rufina. The sequence goes on from NC_140124.1 coordinate 118,938,947, forward strand.
CTGGGATTAGTGCTAAACCTTCAGCTGTTTGTTTTTAATTTAGGTGACCTTGAACTAAGTGGCAAAAATACACTTCTCTTCCCTTTGCAGAGGGCTGGTTTTCTGTCACTCCTGAGAAGATTGCTGAGCATATCGCAGTCCGTGTTGCTCAGGCGTTCAACTGTGATACAATAGTGGATGCATTCTGTGGGGTAGGAGGAAATGCTATCCAGTTTGCTTTGACCTCGAAAAGAGGTAAGTGTGTAGCACACTGTTTTGTTTCTTCAGTCGTTTTCCCTAAAAATCTGAGTATGGACTTTGTTCAATGATAAATTTTATTCAGTGCTTCTGAAGCAACAGAATCTTTTTTGCTTCATCAGAATCATCATAAGAGCTTCCTAAGCTCTTCCTAAAAAGGACCTATAAAACCTATTTAATGCTTTAAGTCAAAGTTGGTTTTATTTTGTACTAGTCGAAGTTACCTTTACATGGCATAGGAACTAGTCTGTAGGATTTTCTGAAGACTGCTGATAAAGGTTAAGTACTGTTTGCAGTGCCAGCCTGCAGCAACACCGAATGGCTGCTGCTTTTCTCAACAGTTACATTAGGTCTATGTACTCAAAAAACATGCTACATGTGAACAGTATTTAAAATGCTGGAATGGGATCACCTGCAGGTTCAGCAGGACCAGATACAGAGAAGTGATGATAACTTGATTCTGGTATTAGTTCCTGTTGCCAGGTAATGAAACTGCAGTGAATCATGAGAGCGCTTTCTGTAAAATATTGACTACTTAGTCCTCCTCTACTCATCAAACACTTTGGTAAAATACCAGCTCAAATAACAGCTCTGACTAATTTCCGAGTGAGAAAAATGGTAGTTTGTACTGCATTAAATTTGGTAAGCTATGATGCATTCTATAAATATTTTCTAAATTTCACATAGTTCCTTGTATTTTTTAGCTAAATATGTATGATTTTCTACTGCCCTTTTATTATAACTTTTGTGCTTTATTGGATACTCAGTTTTCAGGGCAACACGATCAGCCACAAGATAAAAGTTTTATCTTTAACAGGAGAAAAATGAGTTTCCAATTGCCACTGTTTAAGCTGTTGGGCTTCTGCCAGGATGGAAGAGAGGAGGACTGCCTCCCGTAGGCAGACAGCTTTGCCTGTCCTGTACTTGAGCTGAGGTGGGGGATTGTCATGGTAATAGGTGTAAGACTCCCAAAACTAATGGCATGTAGTGGCTTCCCAGTTTTGAAACTGGGCTGAGCCTTAGCTGCGGTGTTTCTCTGCTTTAGTGCGAATGTGGCCATTCCTCCATTTGTGGAGCCTCTACAGCAAATAAGGATCTTCCTTTCCCTTTGAGATATTGAAGCTTCATGTCTATTACTGCCTACAAAATGAAGTTCTCTCTTAGCACACAAAACCAAATTACAGATGTGACTTGTATCTGGTGGCTGCATGTGAACATCTTCACTCTGAAGCTTCTACCTGGCAATTGGGTGGCATCCACATGGTGGTCAGATGGTTTGTGTGCTTCACAACTCATGTTACTTGTGTGTTTCCTTTCCTCTCTTGTTCATTTGCAGTGATCGCTATTGATATTGATCCAGAGAAACTCAGCCTTGCACGCAGCAATGCCGAGGTGTATGGTGTGGCCGACAAGATTGAGTTTATGTGCGGAGACTTCATGGTGCTGGCTGCTGACCTGAAAGCTGATGTGGTGTTCCTCAGCCCTCCCTGGGGTGGGCCTGACTATGCCACCGCTGAAATCTTCGATATCCAAACAATGATCTGCCCAGATGGATATCCTTTCAAAGTTGTTTGTCCTCATGATTGTGATTTTCAGTTGTTTATGTTTTCTGTCTTTCTCCCCTTCCCTCTTTTGAGATGGGCTTTGCCATGTCCAATTTGCTGGTTGGAACTTATGTAAGCTTCAGTTAATGTCACAGGTATTTGTTTCTTTAATTCTCCTCCAGCCTCAGCTATATGAAATCAACTCCCTAAAATTAAATATTTTTATTATTCAAAAGAGTAATTGTCATATAGGGTTATTCTTAAAAGGAAGAAAAAGCTTTTAGAAAAATGTTCACATCTTCTAACTTAAATATTCAACGTTTTTAATTTCTTTATAGGATTTTATTCCAAAAAACGGAGTTAATCAAGTAGGCAAGTGTAACATGTAGGCAGTAATTAGTCATATAAGTTATGATTGATCATGAATTCTTTTTTTGTAATGAAAACTGTCTTGTTTACAGTGTAAACTAGCATCCAGTTGTGATATGGGAAAGCGCAGAGGAATACAAACAAAATATTAGCTCTTTTAATTAATGTATAAAATTTCATTAATGTATTCCTGTGGTAGGGAGCAATCATTCAGTTGGGAAGGCATTTGCGTAATAACTTCCTCAAATGTGATGTTTGTATTTTCCAAATAATCTCAGTTCTTTCTTCTTTTGCTAAATTATAGCTGTACTTCTAAGGGTAAAGAGATCTTTGTTTGCATATGTGGGATGATTATGTAAAATGGATTAGAAAGTGGGTATCAAACAAAATGTACTGTCTATAAACCACATTTCAATTTCTCAAATACTTATCTGCAGTCCAGCTAAATTTTGTAAGGAAATTAGTAAGTTTTTAGCTTTCTAGTGAAATAATGGTGAAACAGTTTCTGCATTTAGACAGTAGTAATTTCTGCATTTCAGAACAGTATTTAACCTACGCAGCCATTCCATTACTGCATAATAATGTAATTTGGGACATGTTTTCAGGGTGAATGAATATATAACAATTTATCCATCCCCATTCTTCTTTTTTTCCTTTACTGGCTTCTACATTTGAAATTTTCAGGCTCTCCAAGAAGATCACCAACAACATTGTATATTTTCTACCCCGCAATGCTGACATTAACCAGGTAGGTTACTGGATGATGACTTGAAAAATACAAAAAGCTCATCTGGCTTAAAACCTAAATATTATAAGCAGAAATTTAAGATTTTTAAACCTGTTCAGGTGAATGTGTTGTTGGGTTTTTTTTAAGCTTTAACATTATATTAAGTGATTTATGTGTTTCCTGTACTTTTGGCGTATTTAGAAATTGAAGTAGTAGATTATTTCCATGTTTTTGAAACCGTTCCTTCATAGAGCAGCAGACTGGAAATACAGACAGTCCAAAGCCATTATATATGAGTGCCAAACAGATTCATATAAAAGAAAAAAAAAAAATAACCAGCTCTTACCATCTGATAAATTGCATGACTTTTGGTTTATGTTGGAGTTGCAGGAAATCACTGTACAGCCTGATACCACTAGTGTCACTGCTGTCATTTTGATTAGTATGTCAGTGCATTCTCAAGCAAGAGACATATGAAGTGGGCCCATGTGAACCTAAGGAGGTTCAACAAGTCCAAGTGCAAGGTGCTGCACCTGGGTTGGGGCAATCCCAGACATGAGCACAGACTGGGAGAAGAACTCACTGAGAGCAGCCCTGCAGAGAAGGACTTGGGGGCTCTGGTGGATGAAAAGCTCGATACAAGCCAGCAGTGCATGACTGAAGCCCAGAAGGGACAACTGCGTCCTGGGCTGCACTATCAGAGGAGTGGCCAGCAGGGAGAGGGAGGTGATTGTGCCCCTCTGCCCTGCCCTCGTGAGGCTCCACCTGGAGTGCTGCATCCAGGTCTGGGGTCCCCAGCACCAGAAGGATGTAGGGCTGTTAGAGCAGGTCCAGAGGAGGGCCACGAAGGTGATCAAGGGCTGGAGCACCACCATATGAAGAAAGGCTGAGAGAGCTGGGGGTGTTAAGCCTGGAGAAGAAGAGGCTCTGGGGAAACTTCATTGCAGCTTTTCAGTTCTTAAAGGGGTCTTATAAAAAAAAAAAAGATTGAGAGGGACTCGTTTACTTGGGCAGATAGTGGTAGGACAGGGATGCCCCATCCTTGGAGGTGTTCAAGGCCAGAGTGGATGAGGCTTTGGGCAACCTGATCGGGTGGGTGGCATTCCTGCCAATGGCAGGGGTGTTGAAACTAGATTTTCTTTCAAGTCCCTTCCAACCCAAACCATTCAGTGATTCTGTGAATGTCAAACTCAGCCTCTTTACTGACTGATATTAAACATGCCAGTCAAATACTTTTTTTTTTTTTTTTTTTAAGTAATTAGATGACTGTAGCATTTCCCCTGGGTGTCTGATATAGTTTCCTCTGTATATTTTTTATGTTAATTATGTCTTGTAGATTTTAAGCTGAGAAGGGAGCAGTAAGATGTTCTTCTCATGTGCATCATACCACAGAAATTCCCAGGATTACTTCCTGTTCTTTCAAAAGCAGTGTCTGACATAGAGCAGAAAAGATCTGCAGAGTACTCTAACAGACTAAAATTTACGTGGCCTAAGTATTAGCATGCTCTTTACCTGTGCTGTGTGCAGCACCATTTGTACAGTGGGTGATGATTTAATTGAATTTTATACTTCAGCCTGGTAAAATGTTGGTAGCTTATGAATCTTTAAATGAGAACTTTAATTTTAAGGGGAGTTTCTCTCATTTCAAATTCTAACCATGGTGTTTTATCAAGTGGTTCTTCATTGTGGGAATGAAACACCTCACCAGGTTTCTACTCTACTCATGAGCACTTGTACTATATTTACAAGTGAGCAAAGACACCTACAACTCGTGACCTCACAAAAACATCAAAGAGTGCTATCCACAGCCCTGTGTCTGTTCTTGCTGAGCAGTTCAGCACCCGTATGTGGTTAGGTTAGGTGTTTTGTTGCCTCTACATCTCGGTACAGTTGGTTCTGAATGTTGTTGGCATACTCAGAATATTCCTTGACATACATCCAGGGGTTCAGCTTTACACAAAGTGCTGAAGTGTAACTGCTGTCACTCGGAGTCATGGCTTTGTGGTCACAGCTTAGTTGTTAAAAGCAGGCTGGAGGCCTGGATTCAGCTCAGTTGTCCGGGCAATAGGGTATTCTCTGGTCCACAGCAGACTGCATGTAAAGGCCATGGGTTTGGCTGCCATCATCTCTGGCTGTATTTAAGAGTGATGCCACTAAAAATCTAGGACTGTGAATCTCTAAAGGAAGATTTATCATTGAAGTTCTTAGTAGTTAGTACAGACAGTTTTCTTCTCAGTTCACTTGTGATTTTGCCCACAGTACAGATCCATCTTTCTTTTCTCATGGATCAGATAGGGTGGCTTCTGCCCCAACAGCTACCTTGGCAAGGGTCTGTGAACACCCCTGCTAGTGTGCAGGGATGTAGCCTTGTGAATATGGTCCACGAACACTGGAGACCTGTAAAAGAATGAAGTAAATATTGAACATTTTTTTTGCAGGAGACTAACACCTGAAATCAGAATAACTTAGATAAAGCAATATTTGCTGAATAGATTACCCAATGCCTTAAATTTGAAACTTGTAAGGTTTAAGGTTCATTTCCGATTGCATTGCTCAGGCATGTCAGATTTGCCTCTTCTGTGTCCTTTAAAGTTCTCTCTTTGCATATACAGGCTCATACCTCAGACTTTCAGGTATCCCATGGCTCCCAGAACAGGCAGTCTGGTAGGCTTAGCGTAGAAAGTGGCAGCTGTTAAAACTTCAGGACCTTCCTCTCGTCTCTCACTGGCTGACCTGAATCTACAAGCAAGGTGTGCTTTACCCATTTAACTTGATTTAGAAGCTGATTTAATTGCCATTACAAACCTTCATGCAGATATTTATACTGTCTGTAATCCACGGTGTCAGTGCGTAGTGGCTTGTCTGACAGCAGCTCAAATGGAAATGGATGCCCATCAACTGCAATCAACCTTAGAGCAAAAATAGTTGAAACGTTAATTATTGTGGTGCAAATTTAGTGGAGAACACATGCTTCTTTTTAGAGTTAGATAGCTGACGTAGGACAGTGGTCTTGCTGTGAAAGCAGGTGGTAGGTGGCCTCAACTGAGCTGTTTCTGAGGGCTCTGCGTTCATCGCCTTCGTGGTACACAACAACCATGTTCCGTATGGTTTTATTCAAAAATCATTGCTCACTGTGCCTGCAGGCACGGCCTTGTCTATGTCAAGATGATCTTGAGGAAAGAGATTTTTTCTTAGGCTGAATTCCCTTACAAGATTTGCTGAGTGTAGGTGGCAGAGGAAGAGCAAACTTCTGCACTTCTGCCTCAAGAGGGAGCAGCGAACCAGCGGGATGCACTTGGTGTGCTTACAAGAAATGTGAAGGATTTCCCTTAGTTGCATCAAATCTCCCGGTTCATAAGCATGTACTTGCTACAAAAATCATAAAGCATAGATCCATTCTTCAGTTGAATCAATCTTTCAAAAACATTCTTTCTAGTTAGGGGAGTATTCAGGAGCCATGATGTGTGTGTGTGTGTGTGTAGATAAAAATAAGTTTGACCTACTGAGAATTCCTTCAAAGTAGGGAAGAATTAGAAATCACCTTTTCAAATAGGCTTGCCTATTTAAATCAAAATTATGCCATAGCAAAGTTAAGTGAAAATGTTTGATAAATACTTGGGCAGTTGAAAGCCATTTTTGCCTTCTATGAGAAAAATTAATGGTACTGATTTAAGCTGATATTAATTGAAAATAAATAAAAAATAGAAAATATGCATACGTTGGCAAAATTCTGATGAAAATAAATTTTCTGCCCTTGTTCTGCTGTTGATTAACATCAGAGAACCTGAAGTCAGGAAACATTCAGGCTTCCCAGCCATCCTTGTCCTCCTCAGCTGGTTCGTTTCCACCAGATCAAGGGAAAGAAAGGAGACACCTGCAGGAGATCATATATTTGGATCTTAAACCTTCAGCCAAATTTAATTAAGACTTCTATGAGTGATTTGAGAAGCAAGCTGTTTGAGACTGATTAAATACTGTCTATGAAGTGTTTATTAAGCTGTGCTCAGCCTAATTGTACAGTGTACTCACTTCAGGGACCAAGGCTTATCCCAAGTATCCTAATTTTTAGCACAGCCTGCGTTTTGTACTGGTTAACACATGTGTGTCTTGATATTTGCAGTGAAGAAAGAGGAATCTGGGATTTGTTGTTGTGGGAGTTCCTTTGTAATGGTAGGATAGTTTCGTTTCAGCTCATTGCAGAAAGCGTTCCTGTTACGTAGGACACCAAAACATGTCCTCCTGGGTGTTCACATAGTAATGTGGCGATTGTGTGGCCTGTTCTTCTAAGTGATGTGGGTGCTACTGTTGAGGTGTTTGTCCTTATATTGGTTGTCAGAATGGAGTGTGGCAGTACGATGGCTTCACCCAAAAAGTGGGTGAGATGCGTATGCTGATGATGTGTGAGACACTTTACCACATCAGCATCTCTATCAGCCTACACAAGCTTGAGAGATGGAGTACTGGTGAACTGGGGGTTCATTACTTACCCTGACCATGAATAGTTATCCACCCAGTTATTAATTGTTATGAACCTTGTAGCAGAGCAAGCAAATCAATTAGAATAATGTTGGCCTACTCTTAAGACAGAACACAAGTGATTTTGCTAAATGGAGGTGATTCTGAGAATGAAATTTCTAATTATTACTCAACTTGAGAGCTACCTTTTTGGGTCAGAAAAAATGTTTTTGTCTATCCAAGATCCAGTCTGCGGCAGAAGAAAGACACTGCAATTTGAGAAAGATTTGCTAACGTTCAGAAGCGTTTATTATTTATTTATTATTTATTTATCTATTATTATTTTTTATCTATTATTATTTATTATGGGCAGATCAGATGAAGCTGCAATGTATACACATTGTCTCTAGGAGGGATCTGGCTCTGTGGCTCTGCTCAGCAGGTTACAGCCACAACACTGGGAAGCCGCATCGTGGACCTTATTAACATGCTATGCAGTTTTTGTACTGTCAGGATTCGTGCTGGTATGGAGTAGGAAAAAAAAAAAAAAAGAAAAAACAAGGAAGTGTCAAGAATTTTTCAGAAGTGGGATAACTTAAAAAAACAGCCGCTGTTCAAAATTCGAGTCTATTTCACAATCAAATTTTAATACAGTTCCAGTTTCATAAACAGGAACTTACATTACTGAAAATAATGCATTTGCCTGTTAGACTTGCTGTTGAAGTCCTGCAATATTTCCCCATTTTCAGCCAGCAATTTTTTGACCTTAAAGTAGCGTAGCTTGACAGAGGAAGAGGAGGAGCAATGCTGCCTTTTTGGTAATATGTTTCGAAGGATAATCTTTCTTTTATTCACTTTTAAATATTATTTCTTCATCAAACCACACGCAAAGTTTTACACTTCATACAGTACTGGATTAAGTTCTTAACATAAACTTTACCATGAGCACAACCGTTAATTGCTGATTGCTGGCCACATTCACCGTAATTCTGTAAATACGGCAGATCAGACAAGATACTTGTGTTTGAAGTTAGAACAGCGTAAGAGGCAAAACATTGCCAGGTGGGTATTTCTTTTTTCTAAGAAATCTGCAGACAGCTCACTGTTCAATATCTGCAGGAGGAAGTTTTCCCTGTCCTTAGAACTAAAGCATACCTCAAGGTTTTCAGTTTGTGCAAGGGAAAATCATGTTCTATCTTTCAACTTTGGATAAATACTTTTTTTTCCAAACACTAGTCAAGGCTGTGGCAGTTCAAGCAGTGTTCTCCATGACCACATCACTCTGATGGATGTCTCTGCTCTCTGAACCTTGCTAAAAGGAGGGGACGATACACGTTTAAGGAGCATGGATCCACTGGAGAGGCATGGGACATACTTACGGCAGTCTCCCACATAATTCAGCTAGTTAACAGAAACTGTGTAAACTTGCATCATAATGTGAATTAGCAATCTCTCTTACTTAAGCTAGCAGGTGAAATAATTCTTTCTAGCCAGTTGTAACTCAGTCATTTGTGAGCTGACCAGCCAGCAATCTGCTTGTTTTTTTAATTGGTGTATGACACAGCCCCTGCTAAGAAGATCTTAAAGACTGCATTTATTCCCTCTTTATATCTTGTTTTTAAAAACATAGGCAGGGTAAGAGGCAAGCAAAAGTTTACGTTTGTCATTATGTAGAGGTACTAATATATTTTTTCCATTTTTTCCTTTTTAATAAGCAGGTCACTGTTCAGACCCTGTTCTGTTTCTATGTTGAAAATTTAATGTGTATCTTTACACATTAAAGCAGTGTAAAATTTTAAAAATTAGGTAGAAACCTGGATTTGGGATGTTTTGGTTTGGGAAGGGCATTGTCTGTTTGATTTTTATTTTATTTTATGTTTGTGTATAATAGCTATACCTAATTTAATGAAATCATTTCACTGTTGCTGGAGCTTTTTCTGTCCTAAATGTTGGACTTGCAGTTCTGGCTTATGTTTCAAATGTTGCCTTTGTTACTCGTCTAGTGTTTACAGTGATTCCCTGATCCTAGAATCAAGCAAAGTGCTCATGACTCTAGTGGTCACAAGGAGAATACACATCATGCAGATGCCTTTTTTTTTCCTGCTTTTGCTCCCATAATATGTGCATAGTACAGTGTGGAAGCATCTAGAGTTAAAAACAAACAAACAAAAAACCTCTTGTTCTGTCTGCAATCTAGTGCCTAGATGGTAAGATGTTTGCTGTGCTTCAGGTTTTGAAAGACCAGTTACAAATGACTAATCAATGAAGAGTGTGTACAGATGGGTAAACCTTTCTTCTTATTTATTTAATTAAATAAGCCTGTTTATTATTTATTTATGTAAATAAATAAATCTGTTGCCATTCCACATGTAGAAAACCATGCCAGAGACATCAGTTTAACAACAGAATATATGGTAACACCTCTGAGTTAAGAATTCTGTGGGAAGCTGACTAGTAAAACTAGCATTTGCCCCTTTCAATTCAGCTATGATTTAAGATCCGATTGGTAACTGGAGACCTGGCCAAATGTGACCTGCCAAGCATTGTCACTTTTATGTAGGAACAAATACAAAGATGAGCTAAGAAGGAAGCAAGAGGTCAGAAGGTGATCTTAAAATAATTTGCATTTTTAAGATGCTTGGATGTTAGAGTAGTTGACACTTAAAAGACTGAAGGTTGATGTATTTTGTAGACTGATCGTTTTTTAAGCAAATGTAATTTCTTACAATTCAGGTGTAACTTCTTATTTTCAAATGGATTGGAATTTTTTTCTTCTAGACTTTAGGTTGTTGTTTTTTTTCCTCATTTTACTAGTTGTGTAAAATGAAATGATTTATATTTTAAATGTGTGACTGGCTATTGAGGCAAAATGTTTATTTCTCATACCCCTGAAAACTTTTTTGTGGGGAAAAAAAGCGTTAGAGTGTACTTATCCAAAGTAGCTTTAATTCATGGCTAAAACAGGTAGGAAATTACTAAAGGAATTTTGATAATAAAACTGCGGGGACATTGGGAAACCCTTTGTGTACAGAAATACAGCTGAGTGCTACAAAGCCGTTTTGCCCCTTCAGCAAGTCCATTTCCCTTTTCATATTTCTCTTCTGATATCCCCCATTCTAAACTTAGAGCAAGCCAGTTGGCTCCCTTTTTTAGTGCTTTGTGACTGTCTCAGTAGCCGTGGACTAATTCCACTAAGAGTCATCTCCAGCTGCTCACCTTCCCCAGGCATGGGGAGCGTGATTAGCAAGCAGAGCCAGGGTGGTAGGGAGACATGGGCGTGGCGTTTTGGGGAGGGTGACCTGTGCAGCCTGGCGAGTGTTGGGATAGGATTAGGAGTACCATCCCTGTAGGCTGGTATCTACAAATGATCATTGATTCAACCTTTTCTTTTTTTTTTAAGGAAGCCTTTTTACATGCATCGCTGTAATTTAATTCAAAATTGTGATAGAGATACAGAGACAGAGATACACGTGTATATATATAGATATTTCTAAAAATAGATGAGCACCTTTGTTTTTTTCAAAGCACTGTTCCGTAATGTGCTATTATTTTTAGAAGGTGGGTACTCCACCAGTTCAATACACCTGGAGGGCTGCGTTCAGCTCTGGGGCCCCCAGCACAAGAAGGATGTGGACCTACTGGGGCGAGTCCAGAGGAGGGCCACAAAAAATGATCAGAGGGCTGGAGCACCTCTCCTACGAAGATAGGCTGAGGGTGCTGGGGTTGTTCAGCCCGTGGAAGAGAAGAGTCTCGGGAGACCTTATAGCTGCCTTTCTGTTCTTAAAGGGAGCTTATAAGAAAGATGGAGAGACTTTTTTCAAGGGCACGTAGTGATAGGGCAAGGGGGAGTAGTTTTAAACTAAAAGAAAGGAGATTGAGATCAGATGTTAGGTGGACTTTCTTCCCTCAGAGGGTGGTGAGGCACTGGCACAGGTTGCCCAGAGGGCTTGTGGATGCCCCATCCCTGGAGGTGTTCAAGGCCAGGTGGGTTGGAACCAGGTGATCTTTAAGGTCCCTTCCAACCCAAACCATTCAATGATTCTGTGATGATATGTTTTAGAAGCTTTTTGTGCAGCAGTTTCTCCTTATTAAGCTGTCAGGCTTGACTGAGCCCTTCCGAGGAAAGCTTGCAGGCTGGCAGCTTGTACAGAACTAAATTTGCAGCCTCCAGCAATTTGCAAACAAGCGTGGTGGTGGTGTATTTTTGTTTTTCTCCTCTGAATGCTGGCAGTCCCATCCGAGTGGGCAGTGCCTCCTTGCTGGGCTCCTTTTGCTGCCCTGGACCTCCCACCAACGTGAGAAGCTGAAACATTCACAGTGCACCCGTGAATTTTGAGGAGCACAGCCATGGATTTCTGCAGTCCCGACGTTTCTGTTCTGACTTCCTCCCTGCAGCATTAATGCTCACATGATTGTTAGATTTTGTCACCTTTGGATTTTCAGATGTTTTTTAGGAGTCGTTTGAAATTAGTTCTCCTGGATTTAATGCTTCGAGATTGAAAACTAGACATTGCATGCGTGCTCTCAGGTGTCCTTCAGTAAATGCCACCCTTCAGCAGAGGAGTGACATTTACTTGTGTTACTGAAAAAGTATTTTGCTTTATTTGGTCTGCTAAAAGAAATATTTGGTAAAGATTTCTGTTTAATATGAATGTGCTAGCCATATATGGTTAGTTATACATATTGTGCCCTGAAATCAGGAGCGTGTAATCTCAAGAAAGTAATTTCAGTATTGTTATCCTAAATTGACTAATCCAGTCAGTATTTTAGAGGATTTAAGCAGCTATAGCTACAAAAGGCAAAGTCACTAATGCTTCTTGAGAGAGTCATCCCATCTTTTGTTTGTAATAAAAATAAGAGGACAAAATTAACGTCTTCATAGGAAAAAAAAAAAAGGATTGTCCTGCAATGTTAACTGCTTTTAGACTTTTAAGTAAGTAAAGATAAGTCATAAAATTAACATTCCTGATCACTTGCCAATTTCAGATTCTTGTGCTATTTTTAAACCAGCCTGCTTCTGCTTTTTTACTTAAGTGGCAGGTTCCTCTTTGACAAGAACGTGGAAATTTTTTTTTTCCTATCACCGTTAAATTGAAGGATGAAGAAACTTCTCACACTGTTGTTTTTATTTGCAGATACAAAAAAAAAAAAAAAAAAAAGGAAAAAAGAAAAGTAAATGCCTGTTTTAGATAAGTGTGGTGATTTTCTGGGCAAGTCAATAAAGGTTCAAGGTATAATTTAGATTAATCTGTTATTTCCTCCTGATAGCAGGCTGTTTTTTTACTTGCAGTAAAATAGAGGAAGTTCGGCATGTTTATATTTAAACCCGTGCTACAGAGTGAAGTCTCAGAGGAGTTTAGAAGTGTTAATAACGCAAACCAAACTTCAAGTTTTAGCTGGCAGTGCCACGGGCTTCTTGGTTTAAAGATCAGTTAAAATCTACTGCAGGCATGCAGACCTTTTCTTTTATTATTATTATTTTGTTGTTGGCATAGAAAGTTTTCCAGAATAGGGAACTATAGGGATGGTTTTCCTGTAGCAGGCAGGAAAAGGGCTGCAGGGAGCCGAACCTGCGGCAGCTCCAGTCCTGGGGGGACACGCCGCAGCAGCCATGGGCTGGCCTGATGAAGGAGGAGAAGAAAAAAAGAAGAGAAAAACAATCCAAAGCTGAGTTTTGGTGTTCTCCTTCTGTCTGTGTCTGTGCAGCCTGCGGTGAGGAGGAATCAGTTGTCTGAAGGGCTGCCAAAGTGGTGCTGCTGGGCGCTGTGGATGCGAACGGAGGAGGACGGAGCATTGCCTGCTCCAGTCCAAAATACGAAGTCTGCTGCAATGTTTCCTTTGCAGTTACCTTCTGTAATCATTAAGCATTAGGGGCGCCCACCAGGCTCAGGCAGCAGAGCGTGAACGTGACGTTCTCGCCCGGGTGACTGTAAACAGGAGCGGAGTGCTGCGCTGCCTGCCCTGGGACTGCTTTTCCCCAGGGCTCTACCTCTACCTGCAGCATTCCTCAGCTGTTACTCAGCTGCCTTACCAGCAGCACTGTCTGGGACTCTCATGCATGCAGCATTAGCGGTTTTTAGGTTGTAACAGGAACAGGAAAAAAAAAAAAAAGTAACTGTTTTTTGCAGCCTCCTCAGCTTGTTTTTTCTTGGGGTGGAAGGGGTTAATTTTGTTGTGATGTGTTTTATTCCCCCACTCTTATACCCACTCTTCAGTGCAACCTTAGTGCTTCCTAATTTCAGCTTTTGTTTTTACTCTGCCCCCAAAACTTGCGATTTTGACAACTTCAAGGCACAGTTTGCAGCTTGCTTTTGCCCCCACTGTTACATGCAAGCAGCAGGGCTGCTCCAGTGCAAGGTACCCTGCGAAAAAGGGTGCAATCTCTCTTATCCCAGCACAGTATGTGAAACAATGATTACTTATCAGTAGTTCTCCTATTTTCATGGCTTGGGGGTAGAGGGGAATTTTGGCTCACGAGAAAGCCACACTCACTTCTGTGAAGAAAAGGAGACAGAAAGCGGACCAGAGGCATGAGTCAAGGAATATTGTTGCCCGTGTTGCCAGAGCAAAGATGTTTTATGGGACGTGAATAAAAGTTTGGGGGTTCTGCCACTTTTCCTGTGCATCGATTGATCTGCTTTTTGCTCTTTGTTTTTCAGATTGCTTCTTTGGCGGGGCCAGGAGGGAAAGTTGAAATAGAACAAAATTTTCTCAATAACAAACTGAAGACGATAACAGCTTATTTTGGTGATCTAATAAGGCGTGACCTCACCTGAATTCAGCGTGGATTCTACCAAACCCAACCTCCTCGTTTACTTCTTTGCATAAGCTTTTGTACAGCTGACTTGTTCAAAATGACTTGAGCCATTTTCTGCTTTAATTTCTATTCACAAAAAAATGTTTTGTTTAATGCTACTGTCAATAAATGTTTTATAACAATTTGACAAATTTCTAAGAATAGAGTAGCTGTGGATGTAGAAAAAATCTTTATAAATGCAGTCGTTACAAATAAGTCCAAACAGCTGAAGAGGAGTTGACGACATCTTTACAACTCTGGTGTGTGCCTCCTTCAGTGTTTGCTCTGTTTTGGGCACTCAAATAGTTTGAAAGACATGATGTGTCAAGAAATAATATCTGTGCTTAAGAAACAAAAGCATCTGTACATAACGTGGAACCAGGTGTTCAGATAAACCACCTTGTACAGCTCTGAGCTGACTTCTCTGGCTCCCTGTGCACTTGGAAACCCTTTCAGGTTTCCTTTGTGGCACGCAGCTCCACATGTTTGCTATAGTGAGTACTGCAGCATGTTGCAGCGTGGGGAGAGAACGGGGTGTGTTTGTGGCTGGCAGCAGGGCTGTACCCTCCTCTTTGCTATTTGTTCATTTTTTCCCCTCTGTTACAGATATTTAGGAGAAGCATTCTGACTGGAGGTTTGTCCCAGTAGCTTAGCTAAGGACCACACAGGTTTGTATCCCCCCCACACCCTTTTTGAGGCCTTTTGGATACCTGGTCCTTGTACGGGCGTCAGGGAGTGGCAGGGGGAGCCCAGCCTTCCGACTCTAGGTTTGGGTGGAGAGCAGTTACTTTTTTGCCAAGCAGAAGAGGAGTCAGGAAAGAAGAGGTGTCTGTAGGGCATGGCCATAGTATTCTCACTGAAATATGCTTACAGTAAGTAAGAGATTAATTCTGATAACTGCTTTTGGGGTAGGAGTGTAGGAACACAGCTTTGAAGATATTAAGTGCTGATTCTCCTCTACCTGGAGTGCAGCAGATCATTATGTTGGAGGCAGCAAAGACTAAGCATTAAACCATGGATTTGCATTGATGAACAAAGCTCTGTAGAGTAACTGCATAGAATAATCAACTGAGAGGAATTTTTTTTCTTCCTCCCTTGTAAGGAAGGAAATCTATCTTTTTGAATCAGGAGCCTAACGTGTTAGTATCTATGGGTTGTTAAAAAATACACATGCAACCTGACTCTGCATGTTTCAACTGCAGTAAAACAGCACCTAGGACATCACTCTTCCTAGCTTTACTGTCCATGCAATGCTAGACAGTTGCTAAATGTAAGGTGTTTCATCCATGCTTCACATGAGGTATATATGATCTTTTGATTTTTTTGTTGTTTGCATCACTCCATTTTGCCTCTGTGCTGTAGAAAGGAAGTGCTGCAATAGTGCTGGCCTCTGTGTCAGTATTTAAAGGGAGCTGGAAAGGAGAAAAGTTGTCTCTGCAATAAATCTTACAGAATGGCAAGGAGTGCGGCAGGGGCAAATAAATGTAAAGATGTTATTAAACGTCCACTACAAGCTAAATAAAAAAATAATCATGAGGCCAAACAAAAAATAAACTTAACTTATACTGTTACAGTTTTCTGTACACTAAAATTTGACTATATTGGGCTTACAGCTGCTTACAGAAAAGCTGTCATCTTATTCTTTGATTATCTTTCCCTGCCTAAGTTAAGGAGTAGCTTTTGAAGCATTTGGGGATCTCACAAATGCCATTCACTTTGCCTTCGAAGAAATGGTCCAATTTCGTTCAGTGTCCAGTCTTCAAAATGGGGAAGCTGAAACATGACATAAGGCTTACACCATTTACTGTTCCAATGTTTGCTTCCAATATGAACTTCGTGGTGAACAGGACAGTTCTATCAAAGGTTTCTGCTGAGCTTTGCAAGCACGTTAAAAATTGAAAATGGAAGAATATCCAAAATGGAAGAATATCCTTATTTATGCATGTTTCTGTGTAACCAACAAGTGCAAAAGAGCTTTTCTTCTTTTTTTATTCTTTTGTAAATATAAATTGAAGTCAGAACGAACACTGCTTGGTTTTAGTAAATGGTTGGTGTCAGCATCACACTCAGACAGAGCAGGTGAAGTTTACCAGGGCTGTGAATCAGTCGGTTAAACCTAATTGACTGAACTTAATTAAAGCTTAAACCTAAAATACATCTAAAATAGTTTTTACTACAGGATTGTCAGTAATTTCAACCAACAAACTCCATGGAAGACAGCTTTGGTCATCATGTGAGTTTCTGTAAAATGTGGTTCTGTTTTATGTGCTGGAAAAAGGTTAATGTGGCTGAGACACAGTTAAATTTCCAGGCATCTCCACCCCAGAGTTTTAATACCCTGTTCAGAGTCCTGTAATATTTTGCATAGAATATGCAAGAAATTAGTGTTAGGCTACCAGGAAGCTATGTTGCCACTGTGAAATAAGTACTCCTAGAAGCTTGGTCTTTTGCTGATTTTAATCTGTAGAATAAGCTACAAGAAAAAATGCAGAATTTCTTTTGGAAGTCAACAGCTATTCATACTAAATACCACGGATGCATACTTACACTTTCTGCCATGCTCCTGAGCTCCTGATCTTTTAGGTTTATCTTAATTAAATCAAATACTAAGCCCAGCCCATCAGTTTATTTGTTTCTGTTGGCGTGGAGAGATGGAAAATGCAGCCACGGCAAGAACGCTGCAAGGTGCAGTGCAATTGCAAATTTAGTGGGATCAGAGCAGGGTAAGGGTGAGGCTGAACAACCGTCCCTTCATGGTGGGAAACTCAGCATCGCTGCCCTTCTCTGAAGGCCGCCTTGTTAATGTTATGGTAAAAAGTCACTGTGCCATGAAGTTTTAACGTACAGGTTTTAGAAAACCTTCCCCAAGTGTAGTTTCTGAAACAACACCTGGCTCTGTATGTGCAGCTCGGGGCTTACACAAACAAATTCGTGCTACACCACAGCGACCGTGGTAACATCTAGAAGAGGGAAACCTCATAAATAGCGCAGGGAAAAAATTACTTGCAGTACCTCATTGAGCAAGGCGGTAGAAAATTATCTCATTTTCACTTGGTTTGTTCTCTGCTTCCGTGTGCCTCATGCTCACCATTTACTTTAACTCTGCTTCCCCCCAAAACCCAAATCTTCCCACCCCATCTACCAAGGAGGGCAGTTGTGACCCATCATGTGAATGAATTGACCGTTCCTTTTTAGCACAGGTTATCTAAGTATTCCAGTCCCTGGAATGTCTTGGTGGGGTTCAGAGTCTTTAAAATTGATTTTCAGTAGTAAGGAAGTTTCAGTTTGCTGTACAAAACCAGAACAAATCTATTTGGGCGAGTGTATTCAAGTGAGGAAAGCCTTCAGTGTGTTGTTTCACCAGTTTTGTGACTAAAATGTTGGGGGAGGGTTGCAGCAGAGGAATAAATGCTGCAAAACCAGGCTTGAAACCAATGCAGACACTTTCCTCTTCCAGCTGTCCAAAGGGGAAGATGCCAAGTGCCCCAGCCCACTGGGTCAGGGAGGGGTGTTACTGATTTGCATTGTAACTTGGGGGCCTGCTGAAGGGCTCACTGGCTGAGAAGAGGTTAAAGGAAGGGCTGAAAACAGGTGGGCAGGTTGAGCGTGGCGAGGCTGGAGATGTGCACAGGCTGCAAACGTCCTCGCTGCAACCATGCGGGGAGAAGGTGGGAGGAAAGGCTGAGCCTGCAAACAAGGCCTGTCCAATGCAGGGCCTGGTTTCCATCCCTAGTCAGTGTAGTCTTTATGCTTAAAGCAAGGTGTTTGGCTCCATTGTGTCCCTTGAAGGTGCTGGTGGCATCTCTTGTGCCTGGGTGATGTGAGCAGGGCTGGTGCCCAAGACAGAGGCGTTGCAGCAGCTGGGCTCTGTGTGAGGGTTTCCCTGCGCAGGGGACTTCCCCAGCCAGGTGCAGTGCAATGCACCCCCACAACCACCAGAAGGGTATTGCCATTTACTCATCCTTTTCCCTACATGTCTCCACAGAAAGAGTCAAAGATCAGTGCCTTTTCAGCAAGCATCCCACTAGGAATGCCTCTGGGTGTCCAGGAGCCTGGGGTTGCCACCAGCTGCTCATGCGCCCTCCTTCAAGCCTCATGCAAATAAATGGCTTTTCTGAGATCTTCCTTTCGGCACGTCTCTGAGGCCTTGGTCTATCACCCTCCTTGTTCCAAAACCAGGCAGAGTTTCGAAGCACTTCCCAGCAGCGCAGGCTTCATCGAAAACCTGCTGAAGCCAAGCCTCGCTCCGGGTTTTGTGGTTCACAGCCTGCCGAGGAGAAAAAGTGCTGTTGGAGGCAGTCTGGGTCTGATGACAGCACAGTCCTTCCTGTCTCTGTATGGCTCAAGTCGTTCTCTTTCTTCTTCTCAAAACTGCTCTGCGACCTTCTTGTGAAACTGCTGTGGTTTGTTAGAGCAGCGCGATGGCTTGGCCAGAGCCTGCACACGGCGTGAATGTGAGAAAGGAGGCTCACAGGGTGCTTCGGTCGTACCGGGAATAACAAAACGCCTTTCGCTGGTCTTTTATCCTAAAAATGTGCCTGAAGAATGTGTTCACAGAGAGGATATTTCTCTGCACGGTTACTGCAAATTGATGCAGTTTGAATAAATACATTTATCATATCACAGCACCACTATCGGGAGCTCAGGGGGCTCTTCACAGTGTCATACACAGCGATGGTAACAGTGGCAGGAGCCTTTGTGAAAGGCGGTATTGTGATCTGACAGCAAAACAGGTCCTAAGGTACTCATTAAATTGTTCCAGGCACAGGGACAGCCTATGATTATGTCAAACGGGAGCAGATTGTACGCTCTGCTCTGCTGGTGTACACGAACTTAGTCTGAAAGCCAGCCTAGGGAAGGTAAGCACCCACAGCCTTGCCCTACAGCCCTGCAGGCCCAGCCAGTGGTCACAGAGGGATGCTCAGGGGGGACCAGAGGTGACACTCAGGTGCTGGTGCCCTCCAGGAGATGCAGGTTGCACATGAGTTTATCCTTTTTTTTTTTTTTTTTTTTTTAATGTTTGGGTGCTCCCAGCAGACAAAAACTCAGATCCGTGCTTCTAGAAACCAGCTGTCCCCAGGTGGAAGATGGAGTTCCTCAGGAAGAGGCCGTGTGGCCAAACTGGGGCTCCAGTTGTGGGTGAGACCTCGCTGGGGGAAGTGTTTTATTGATGGGTTTTGACACCGAGAACCCCCATCTCTCAACAACAGTGAATCTCGTGGAGTTTTTTCATCCAGTAGAGAAATTACTTTTCAGTCTTTATTAACACTTTCAAAAATTGCTCTGTGCAAGTGTTCCTGGTGGCTCAGGAGCAAGCTGAGAGCAAACAGTGCTGAAAGCAGGGCGAAATGCAGGTCTGCAGGAGCTGTGCTCAGGCTGCAGAGCTGAATGCCACAGTTCCTGGATTGTAGTTGCTGCAAGAGAAACTCTTTGTGTCCAGTTTTGCTTCTTGCTGCCAAGTTTTGCGACTTTACTGGCAGTCTTTTGGTTTTTGCTGCAGCTTGTAAAGAGCTTTGTCTGGGAAAAAAAAAAAAAAAAAAAAAAGTTTTCATTTAAAAATAGATCTGTAACCCTTGCAGGTGAAAAAAAAAAAAAAGAAAGGACAGAAAAACCAAGACCTGGATGCATTATAATAGTTCAGAAAGCAGATAAAAATGTCTAAAATATAACTATTTTGCTGCTTGTCTCTGCTGCCACTTGGATTTATCAGCTTTATTTAAAGAGCTTTGGGCATGTATTACGACTAAATTAAAGAAAGAAACAGTCTGACCTCTTGTACATTTATTTTCTCTGTTAATAAGAACAATCATCTAATCCAAAATTAGTTCGTATAAAAATTCAAAGAGGAGAAATCATTTAATCTATTTGTAAGTAGAAATCCAGTTCACAAATGGTGCAGTGGCTACAGCATCAAGGTCTGCCAAGAAGAAATCCAATTTGGCTGATTTGACAACATCAACACTGTCCAGTTAGCTAAAAAAAAAAAATAAAATAAAGAAAAAATAAAAAAGAGCTATGCCAGCACAGGAGGTTTAGGGCTCAGAAAAACCTAGAAGATTCATGATCTCAACTGAGCCCAGCTTAGGAACCAGTGACAAGCAGCTGTTTGATAGCTATGAACCATAACAGAAATGAACCTGATTTTTTGGTTCATTTCAGCACACTGTGTGGACAGACATGGTTGGTAGTGGGGATTAGGGATGGGGGAAAAATGCCTGGAAAGGAAATTCCAAGGAGTGACAGACCGCAGCTTGGCAGCAAGAAAGGACCCAGCTTGCATGAGGAACAAGAAGAGCCATCATCTATAGATCACGAGTATTAGGTATCTGGCCTTGCAGAAAGTCTAAAGAGATAAGCGAAAAGCAGAAAGTTGTGCCCAGCCTCATGCTGGTGTTTGATGGGGTGACTGGTAGTAGCTTTGGAGGATGTCATGGATCTGCTGATAGTAAAGGAACTGCAGCCTTGCACAGCAAGACCGTGGTAGGCAAAGCTGAGGTGATGTCCGTGGCAACTCAGAATAATTTAGATAAAGCAATATTAAGAATTCCTGCTAGAGTCCAGGTTGCATCAAGCCAATGCTGTCAGTTCCTTTCCGCTCTTCTTCTACAGTATGACCTTTTGGTCAACACAGGGAAGGTTATTTTCATTTACAGCAGAAGAGCAATCAGATGACCTTGGTGACAAGGTCAAGTCATGTTTGTGACTCCACGCCAAGCAGTGAAGCTAGGATCATGACCAGCAGTATCATTTTCCACAACTTCTCAGAGGTCATGAGTACAATAGCTGATCCATGCTGGCCACAGCAGGACTCTGAAGCACAGCAGCGCAACAGAAAAACAGCGTTTTAGAGAAAAATACCACAGATGCTTCAGATGGTCAGCCCGGGAGCCAGCTATTGTGAGATGGGGGTAAAGAATAGCTGGGCAATGTGACCTGAATGGGCAGGGTGGTGATGCCAGGTACCCTCTTCACAGCATCTGTAATGCTTCAAGTGCCAAATGGGTCTCTGAAAAAAGATGGGACAAAGAGGCTGTGCAACTGGCAGTTGGCTCCCATCTATCCAGGCTAGCACCTGCACTCACCTTTCCTGGTTAGTTTTTCATTAAAAACAGATCAAAATGTGTCAGTGGCCTGAAGTGGTGACATGTAGCTGCTGAGGTATGGTAACTGTTAGTTTTCTGGTCAGAAGAGAAAATAGGAATGCTGCAATTTATTGTTTGTACTATAAATTGTGTTTGCTATAAACTGTCATGGGTTAACACAAAAAGCTGTGAGTAAACAATTTATGTAGGAGCAGACAGTAAAAGTTTTGAAGTTTTTGGTTATAAGTCATGACTTCTTGCTGATCCCTCATTATTCAAGTTAAATATTTAGTTGGTACCATGGATGGAGAGAGTCCCAGATCCCTTCCTTGGAGCCAAGGAGAAATTCCTAATTTTCTTTCTGTCATGTAGCTTTCCAACCAGGGCGACCCAGACTCCAGTCCCAAAATCAGCATCCAGCCCTGCAGGGGAGGTTACTGCAGCTATATCTACATCGGCAAGCCATTCAGCACCATAGGAAGGGAGATACAGAAGTAAACAGTCGGTGTTCACATGCAGCACATGTTGCTGGGATTTTGTCACAGCCTAGCTCTGATCTGGTCCCGTGGGCTGAGTGCACATCAGTGGTTGAAAGGACGTCTGGTTAGGGTTCACCTGGCAGGAGTCCAGCTTGCACACTCAAAGACTATGCTGCAATGTGAGTCACAATAAGAGCTGAACCATTAAATTATTTTTTTTTTTTTTTTAAAAAAGGTGTTCTTGATCCAAATTGAGCCACCGATTTAGAGATACCCAGGGAGAACAGGTACAGAAGGGATCGAACCCTAGCTCAGCACCCTGATACTCTCCAGCTGGAAGAACAGAAGGACCAACCTGAGCCAGAAAAAAAAAAAAAAAAAAAAAGAAGAAAAAAAAAATAGAAAAAGGAAAAAAAAAGCACTGCTAGACGTCTGTGATTCCTCCTATCATTATTATTTTTACACGTGTCTGTCTCTACAGACAGCAACTGAACACTCCTACTTTGCATGCCAGCAGAAGCTCGTTTTGCTTTCACTTAAAATTCATTTCAGTTTGCGTTGAGTGATGTCAGGCTGGCTGGCAGCCTGCAGTATTTCAGCCTCTGGGGAGCAGCAGTCCCAGGTGGGGAACCGCTTTCACAGGACCCACCACCACCTGCAGGCGAGATCTCTGTGGGTCAGGCACACGGGGCTGTTCCTGCACTGAGCCTTTAGGGCTGGTAATTGCCATTCTTTCCCTTCCATTGCATTGTCTATGGAATAAAACTATATGTCACCTCAATATGTGAGAGCCACAGACATGCATTGTCCTTACAGGTGCTAGATGAGAGATTAATTTAATAATAAATATTATTCTGTTAATTATATATTTACTGTGGGCTTTCTTAAAATATCATCTGCTGCCATGTAAACACAAGAGCTATCTATATAGGTTATCTTACACCTCACCTCCACCTCCTTCCCATCTGTCCAGACCTTGTGAGCCACCAGCTCCATGGATGCTGGCCACCCTCATGCCTGTGGGTGCTCGGGACAACACATCTCCGGAGCTGTGATACTGAAACAGAGCTGCTGGGTGTAACTCAGAAAAGAAATTATGCAACTCAGCCAAAGAAATTAATGAAGTGGTAGCAAGTAGGGCAAGATTGTTTTGAAACAGGAATGAATTATGATAGTATATTAAGCTGATTATGCATCCGGGTTGAGATGTACAGAATGGGTGGGCTATGCTATAGCTGGGAGAAGCCAGGCGCACAGCCAGCCACGCACAATGTGTGTGTTTGTGTGGCTGGTGGCAATGAAACCCGTCGCCCTCTGCAGAGAGTACTGTAAATGTGAGCAGGGCCTGCCAGATGGCAGACATCCGGAGAGACACAAGGAGAGAGCAAAGCGTAACCGCATTGTGCATGGAAGTGAGCGGGCTGAGCCTGTCCACAGATGGGAATCTGCAAATCGCAGTCCTAGTGCAAGCTCACAGGAAAGCGCTGACGAAGTCAGAACCAAATTCCTTAGCCTCCTCTGTGTAGCTGAAAAATCAGGATGAGGGTTCAGACTGGTCTCATCTACGGTTGCACAAATCTAGAGGAAACTGCAAGCCTAGGTGTGGCTGAGCTGCTGGTGGTGTAGGGCATACAGAAGGGATGTAGGAAGATGAAACTGAGTTCACGCTGGTCCTGATGCTCATTAGCTCTGGGGCTAATTAGACACTGGATCATCCTGTACATGATATTGGATTGAAAGCCCAAAATTGTAAAGTGTGAGGAGTGCAAATATGTTCCTACTTCTCTCTTCCTTTAGTTGCCACTTTCCATGGGCAGCCATAGGGACGAGGTGTCCTAGAGCTGCTGAATGCCAACGTGGGCTGGGGAGAGAGCATTTCTGTGTAGCTCTTTTCTTAGCTACATTATGCTAGTGTAAACAAAAATTATTCTAGGATTCAATTCCATGAAGTAAAGAAAGATTTTTTTTTCCTTCCTGCATCCAGTCTGTATTTGACTGTTTCTTGTTTCTTTGCAAAACTTTTTGTCTTTCAAGGCAGGCTGAAGAAACAGACAGCAACACGAGACTCATACCCATGTCCGTCTCCCTTGCCTCATCTGCTTTGATTCAGGACTCAGGTGGGCAAGGATGAGCTGCTGCTCTCTGGGGAGCAGGTGCTCATCGAACCCTTGTGGCTCAAAGGTCCCTGTGTAACATACATGGGACACATGTAATACACGGGGCTGAGCTTCTCATTTCTGGTGTTTTCAAGTTTTATTCTCACCCAAT
Organism: Netta rufina; assembly: GCF_964035555.1. Lineage (NCBI taxonomy): Eukaryota > Metazoa > Chordata > Aves > Anseriformes > Anatidae > Netta > Netta rufina. The sequence continues at coordinate 118,962,904 of NC_140124.1, forward strand.
ATGAGCACAAATAAGAGAAGTTTGAGATCCCTGGATGATCATTTCCAGGATACATTAAGGGAGAGGCTGGCAATACGGTATTGCCACCTGACACAGCTGGAGCACACCAGCCCATACCCCTTGGAAATGAGGCAGAAAAAAAGCCTCTTCCTCTTACCTGTTGACTCCCCTCCTCCTCCTCAGCTCCTAGTGAAAAAAAGGAAGCTCAGAACAGCTGATTTGATTTATACCCAAAGACAAAGCTGTTTGGGCAAACGGGTGTGTGTTTTGGAAGCCAGCTACTGATACAGCTTTTGAGTTTCACCTTACCCCAGTAATAAGAAGACCTCAGAAAAGCACCGTGATTTGGGTGTTGGTCTGTGGCAGATGTTAAGATCTGTGCAGGAGCTCCTTAGACCTTATCTGGTGTGTGTGTTTGTCAGGGGTCTGGACTGGGAAAAGGGCACTCTGTAAGGATATGAGCTCCTCCACTCTGCTGTGGTACAAGGGGTTGTTAGTGACTTGTCAGTTCATGTTTTCAATTACTGTTATTACTATTATTTTAAAACTGTGGGTGTTTCTAAAATTGCTTTATATCAGATAATAAGTATGCTCATTCTTTAGTTACAGTAATTAGCATTCAGAGTTTGATTCTGCCACCTCAATTGCTCCAAGAGCTGGGGCTGGTTACCACATACACAAAGCTCTTAGCTCTTTTCTATAAATAGATTATATTATATATCCTAGTTTTAACTCCTGATGTCCCAGAGACTATCCTTCCTACCCCTCTCTTTTCTGTGACTCATTCCTGTCATTCCTTCACAGTTTCTCTCCCACCAAATGATATGTCTTGGGAAGGAATGCCTTTTTTTTCTTTCTTTTTTTTTTTTTTTTTTTTAATAACTGAAATAAAAATGTGATTCCTAAGCAATTCCCATGTCCTCTCATGTTGCTGTGGAGCACATTTTCTCTCACTGGCTCTGATGAACAGCCTCCGTATCAGCCTCTCATGGGCCACCGTGGCATTTCCTACCACTTGCGCATGCCTTCTGTTGCCCCAGGAGGGGACATTGCAGATAATTGCCAGGCTACCACGTGGAGCGGCCTGAAAATGCAGCGAGTGACCATCTAGCTGAAAACAAGCTGGTAGGATGTGGTTAGAGCAGAGAAAAAAAATCTTGCATTTAAAAACTGCCTTAAGAAATATCTGAGTCTGTACTAAAAAGAAGCGATGCATGAGAGCAAGTCAATACCAACAAAGAGAGGGGAGGATTCAATAGCGTGGCACTGCGGGATGTAACTGCAGCTTAAGGTATGCTATTAAAGGAGAAAAAAAAAATGTTTTTCCTGAAAAGCTTAGGGTATTTCACTGGAGAAAGCTGAAAACAGACATTCTGAAGGAAAAACAAACCAAAGAATTAAAAAAAAAAAATCCCAGACCAGCAGATACCCTGAAAGATGGTCCACAAGGACATACATTAAAGAGAGGAAAAGAGACAGGGTTGTCTAACAGGAGTGAATGAAGTAATTTTTTAAAGCCTTGTTAGGAGAGTGCTTAGGTATTTTATGGTCCATCTCCTGGATGGGAAACAATTTTCGCATACTGAATCAAAATGTGATTTTTTAATGATGGGGAGATACATACAGTCCAGAAAGCATGCTACAGTCAGCTTTAGTTAGTTAGGTCAACTCACTGGGCTACACGTGCACATCGTTCAGAAGCTAAAGCCTGTTCACCTTGCTGCCCAGTGTTTTGCTGCTCTTCTGTTGATAGATCCCAGCTGGGTTTCTTGCTGTACAAAAGCAACAGGATTGCTGGCAGATATTCATCACGACAAGTCATCTGGCTTGTAGCTCACTTCACACCTTGGGTTTGCCATCACCCGACTCACTTAAACTTGCAGGCACATTATAAAGCTCGTATTTTTCTCACAGCTGGTATGGCATTGTCTATCCATGCAATAGCTCCAATTGCTCGATAGCAAACACATTCTCCATCTAACAGCTAGTTTGGGGAGAGATGAAATGGCTGTATTGGAGCATTTGCACACAGGGCATCTTGCTGTGAAGAGGTACACGGTTCTACTACAGGTACAGATAGGGCCAAACTGACTTTTTGTTAAACATGCCAAGGTTAGAAACACACTGGTCTTATTTTTAAGGAAAAAAATATACACGTGCTCCCATGTCTAGAATGTATATTTGATTTCTAGCAGGTCTATGTGTAGCGAGTGCCTCCACTGATAATGAGGGATGTCTCACAGACCTAAATTACCTCTGTCCACCTACTGCACCCAGCCAGCACACCGTCTGTCCTGTGGCAGCCAGCGGTACTGGCAGAGCACACAGCCAAGCAATAAAGGCAGCAGCTCAAATCTCTGCTCCTGGCTTGGCTGCTACCAGGGCCTGCCTGGTAGTCGTGCCAAACTTGGACACTTCCTCTTGTATTTTACATACTCAGGACACCTGTCTCGGTGTGCCAGAAATGCCGCAGATGCCATCTCAGTCTTCCAAGGAAGGCTTCATCCTAGATAAATCCCTCACCTTCAGGAGAATGGTGCCAGCCCACTATATACTGTTGAGGGAGATTGCAGCTCATTAAGATGCAATGAGTAACGTGTTTGAAAAGGTAATTAAAATGTTTTTCAACCATTCTTGTACACTCTTTTAAAGCAGTATAAAGCTTGATCACGTCTGTGATTGTACTTTGACCTGATGAAAGCTGTGAATGGAAACATGTACAGTAGGTAATATTTACTCTGGCAGTGAACCAGTAGGCAATGTCTACTGCTTTCATTGCTCTGTGGAATAAAAGTTTTGAATTTTGCACTGTACTGAACCATTTATTGTCTTGAAATTGGCAGCAGTAACACCCAGCTGGATGCCTGTGTGTTTTGTGTTTGTGGACAGGCTGATCCATGGGAAACAATCTAACAGACAAATCAACTTCTTTATGAATTAAACAAAATCTTTATTTGGGTATGAGGCATTTGAGCCTGAGGGAGCTATTATTTTGGAAAAGGCCCATAAAAGGGCTTTCTAAAACATGGGCCTTGTGAGTTTTACGTAGGATATTCTCATACAGCCATTAGTTATGCCTTACTCTGCAGAACCCAGTGGATTTCTGTGTAAATGGCGTTGGGGTCCAAAGCACTGAGCTAAAAGACAAATCAGAGCTGGGTGTCTGGCCAAGCTATTGAGCTGTTTAAGTTGTTCTTCTGCCTCCCACCTTCTTGCAGCCTTTTCCCTAGGACAGGAATGACCATTTCCTATCTGTTTCCCAATTGTATAACACTTAAGAATTCCGTATAACCAAAGCAGAGGAGGAAAAAATTTACCCAGAAACAGCTGAACACTCAGTACCAAAAATAAGCATTAGCATGTCAAGATAATTTTGTGTGCTTAGAGTCAGCCCTATCAAATCTCACAATCTCATGAATGTCATGGGATCTGATGTTTTCTTAATTCTCCAGCTGATGATAATCAAGGAACCACATAATAATCTTGACTTCCTTAACAAACTTAAAAAAAAAATCTCTTATAAATTTCTAGCTTTGTGGTTGCTGAGAAAACATGATGCAAGAAAGTCCTAAGTCCTGAAGGTAAATAAAATCATCCCACAGTCATTCCAACCCTTTATTCACTCCTCCTAAGTTAATATGCCTAATGGTTCTTTCTCGTATACATGACCAGACAAAAAATTGTTTCGTGGTGAAATATTCTGTAACAGTCTCTGCTTTCATCCTCAGTCAGCCACCTTCCTGATTTTTTTTCTTCATTTGCAGGTCCAAAGGTGTGTGCTGATAATTGGCCTACAGCAATGTGCATTGGATATTCTCACAATTTACACATGCCTTGTTCTCTCTGTGCCTTCAATAATAGGCTCCTGTGTTCTTTTTCTTCCTTAAACTCCAAGTGATCAGGCTGTTACACTGGTACTAAATGGCAACAGGCCCCATGCTCACAGACCTCCTGCAGGATTTTGGGGAGGTCAATGTAGTAGTTCCTCATCCATTTCTGTATGAAATTAAAGTAATCATATTTACTTTTCTGGCCTGTTTGGTACTGCAGACTATTTTGGACAGAGTTTGCTTCTTAGCACAGTACATACATGGCCCTACACAGCCAGTCTTTATTACTGCTCTCTGTTTCCTTTTTATGGCCCTGAGAGCAGGAACTGGGGTTCAGTTTTTCCCCTCTCCCTGGCTCCTACGGGCTTCCCCTCTCCCATGGTCCAGAAGAGAAGTGTCAAAAGGAGAAAGCAGGTGTGAAGTGTCCCTGCATCTGTGCATGGGCCACACGCTAGTGATCTGCAACCTGGCTACTGTGAGGTGGGAGCTTGCAGGGGCTCCCACACAGTGCAGGCCGGGCAACACTTGGCAATAGTTAACACCAGTGTGATAATGCTGGCATTCACTATTGTGAATTGTGGGCGGCATGACTAACCATTTATGGACAGTTCTTTATTAAAAAATAAAATAAAAAATATATATCAGGATAATAAATTGAGTTTATAATCCACATCAAAGAATACAATCTGGGCAGGATTTTTCCCAGTGATCTGGATGATGCAGTTTGCTGCCTTTTAATACAGCTTTCTGAGGTAGACAGACCTTTTTTTTTTTTTCACATGATATTTTTCTGGATAAGCATTCAAAGCACAGCCAGATGCCTTACTCTTTCTGTGTATCCGTATGGCTTTAAGATGTCTGCCATTAACCACGTTTCAGAGTTTGAATGCTTGATATTTTCAGGAAGAAATGTGAAAAAGAAAGAAAAACATAATAGTTTCCGATCATCAAATATTTTGGGTGAGTCATTCGCCTGCATAGCTAGATAAATGCAACAGGACATCCTGTAACCGTTGTGCAGTTTCTTTAACTTCTGTGTAGTGTTTTTTTTTTTTTTTTTTCCTACGACATAAATAGAGAAGTAGGGAAGAAAATGGCAGTGGAGTCCTCTCCAGGCAGTTATACTCTCCTCTGCACTTGGATCCTCTCCCACATCTGATGGGGAACTCCTGGGGCAACTACCCACCTAGGTACTGAGGTACAAATTTGGGTTGTGTTCTCCTCCTGGCAAGGAACAGGGAATTCAAGGGCAAAGCCTCCTGAGGGAGGTTAGAGAAGCTGATGTTATTTCTCTGAGCCTTTTGTCTCCTGAAGAAGCTTCAGGAATTACCAACATCAGAGGGATGAGCTTTCACTGGAACTTTCCAGGAAATGAACTGAAGGGTCTGTGCCAGCAGCAGTTCTCTCTCTCACCTGCTGTTCAGAGACTAACCTCCCCCCAGCCATTTGTTTAGCTCTTGCATGGCAGTAGAAGAATTTCTAGGAGATTTCTGGTCTTTCTTTTAGATACTGATAACAGGATGCAGCTGACCAGAATACCAGTAAGAATGGAATAACTGAAGTCAAATTCTGCTCCCAGCAAAAGAAAACAATAAGTCATAAAACATAATAATTCTGGTTATGCAGTCAGTATATTTAAGAGTAACAGAGAAAGACGGAAAAGCTAAAACATTGGCAGGAAAAAAAAAATATTTTCCCCATTCCATTCTATCTGCAAGTACAAACAGAGCTTTGAACTTCAATCTATCAAATGTCAATCTGTTCATACCCAGAGGCCTTGGAAAATATATCTGATACCAAGTAGATAAACATCTAGTCAGTAATCTTGGAGTGAGCCTGAGACAGTTTGTGTTTATGTGTTTGTATATATATATGCAATCACCAGAAACTAAACAAAACTAAACAGATAGCTTTATGACTACAAATCAAGTGTAAGGGAATTAGTGGAGAGATCACAAATGAATAAAACCTAACTTTCAGTAATAATTCCTGTGAGAATTTTGGAGGAATGACTTCACACCTGAAATAACTGGGATCTTCTGAAATTCATCTTCCTCCTTGAAATCCTCTTCCAAGACTTAGCCCTCCTGTGACATTTAAAAGTAATTAGCTGATGAATCTGAAATGGTCATATATAGAGGATTGTATTGCCACTTATTATATATTGTCTTTATTTAGTATCAGGAAATGCCTTTCCGTGTTCACAGAGTACGTGGCACAGTGATATCTAGTTGTGACCAAGATAAGCCCTGCAAGTAATGACCAGGAATCAACTCTGTCAATAAGTCTTGCATCTCATGATCTGATGGTGAGATGATAGAAAGTCAGCATCTAACTAATACTAATATTCAACATCTAACTGATTTAATATATATTAAATTCTGGCACTCTTCTTCCTCTGTCTCCCATACATACACAACCTAAGAAGGCAGAACAAGATGTGACTTTTTCTTTGTTTTCATTTTCTGTTTACATCAACATTTTCTCCAGGGTGAGGAGTTCCCTTTGGTTTACATACCTCGCACATGGACTTCTTCCACTCCCTCATTCTTTGAGCCTGTTCCTGATCTGGTCACAGGTACATTGGCAGCAGGCATTTTGTTCTTTATATTGGCAAACTTTTTTTTTTCCACTTTTCAATCGCTGGTTCTCCTTTCCTCTCACAGTGCCATCTATTTCACAACCATTTTTTGTCAACAAAATACCTCCCACTCACTATTTGCTTTCCACCTCTGGATTCTTGCCCTGAGTGTAGACTGAGAAGTCAATAGAGTTGGCACTGTCTTTGGATTTACATGTGTATATGTTTATTTATCCGCAAAAAGCCCCAGCTCCAAACCTCAAAGCCTTATTACAGTAAGTCGTGCTGATGTGGGTGAAAAAGCTTTAACCTTTTAATTCCAGGAACTACTTGAAATGCTATTTTCTAGTCTTGACTAAAAGGTAAAGGTTAGTATACATTTCTTCATGGCCCTCAGCAGTCCTTCAGCTCTCCTTTCATCTGACTCTGGGTTCTGCAGCCCCCATTGTTCTACAGTACTATTGTAGAGCCTTTTCTTTTTATCTCCTTTAATTGGGATAGCTTTCCTGAATAACTTGTTTTTCCCTGCTTTTCTTCAAACATTACCTGAAGCTTACCTTCCTCTCCTAATTGTTCTTACACAATAGTTCTCTAAAACCTTTGATTTAGTTGGCTTAGTAAAATATGCTATGAAAAATGTCACAGGAAAGAAAGTGTTGCTTTGTTCCAGATGGTATTTTTATTTCTGTAATGGCTGGGAACTCTCTTCAGTTTACTTACTAAGCTGCTTTCAAGGCTTGTTGTTGGTGATGGCGGTATCATTTTTTTGTCGTGTTCTCATCACTTAGTCTGGTGTAGTCACTGCAATCCTTTACTTCTCTGTGGTCATCACAGTGTATTTAATAAACCAGTTTAGGGTTTTACTTGTTTTCTTTATCTTTGAGGACTGAAGCAGTTAAGACAGTTTGCAAAAAAAAAAAAAAAAAAAAAAAAAAATCGATGCCTTTCCTGTATAAATAAACAAATAGTGAAGCTGGAGGGGGAAGAGTTTGTGTTATGCTGCTGCTAGTTTTTACCTCTACCATATTTTTTTTTCTGTAAAGCCTGTTTCATTGGAACCCACATACTGGCTAATATCAGGAAGCATAATACTCACAAAGAATATGCAGAAGCACACAGAGAATTGCATTCAGAAGTTGCATGCTGTTTTTGCACGAAAGTGCATAATTCTAAGCCAGCATACCCATATTTAACCTATTCCAGTCTAGCAGAAAAGCACCACCGCCAGAGAATTGGTATGCCATTCATCACAGTCCCCTTCCTTAAACTCAGTATATCCTCCTGGTTCTCATCGCTGTTCACAGGCTAAGCAGGAGAACAACAAAGAAACTAAGGAAGCTGCCCTTTCATGGATAGGCTTCGTCCTGGTGTCCCAGGGCCAGACAGCCTCAGTGAGGCAGGCCAGAGCTATGGTGCCCATGGAGGTGATGTGGTGTCACCTCCCAGCAGCAGCGGCCTGTGCCTGCCCCGGCTTGTGGTTGTGGGCTCTGTATATGCTGCGGGACTCCTCAGCACAGCAGTTTGATCCTGGCTGATGCGTTCAGCCTCGGAAACCTCCAGACAGCTGCTGGCAGGAGGAGGTGAACATTGTGGCCATCCTGTGCAGGTGCTTCCTGGCTGCCTTGGAGCTGAAGCCAGGTCCAACATCCCTCTCATATAAACAGCCTGCTCTGCGTAATCTTCCGTTCAGCAGCACAGCCAGCTGATTGGCAGCCATCAGACTGTCCAAGAGACATTTCTGTGCCTCATGAACATCTGCCTGTGCCTTTTGTTTTCTTCATGTCCTGCTGCAGTACAGTGTCATAGGTACACTCTCCCTCACGAGTGCAAGATTCAGGAAAGAGGTCCTGGGAACCTGGCTAAAGCTATCTGTATCAGAAACTTTCCCCCTAGTAGGGCTACAGTTTTGCCCCCAGATCTCATCACATTCACACGCTGCCCATCTGAGGATCCACAAATTCTTGGGAAGCCAACAGGCTCCTGGAGCATACCATCAAAGTGGTCTTGCAGCAGGGCCTGGAAGTGGCTGCTCAGCAGAGAAGTCCTCTACACCACTGAGAGCATCTTTCCTCTGGCTGTCTCATTCTGCCTGACAGTTTATTTGGGCAGTAGGGACACCTTCATGGAGATTTTTGGTGCTTCTCTTCTCAAAGAAGTAGCCCCCATTGTTTCCTGTTTACCGTCATTCATATTCTCCACTGCATAGATGAGGAGGACAAAAGTAAATGGGCTACCTAGTCATTGAAGATTTTACCTGCCAACAACATTTCTAAGTGCTATCATTTAATATTTTGATCATTTTAACTAGTATTTATTCTGAGCTAACTCCTTCAGGAAGCACCAGATTGCTAAGTCTCACTGCATTCTTACAATTAGCACATAGCCTTAGCTTTGCCTTGTGTGCCATAATAGCAAGTTAATAACATTGTTGGCAGTCCAAGCCAGACTCTTGCCAAAACTGCTATCTATAACTCACTTTTTAAGAAACAATCTAATACTGAACACATCTACCATGCAGTCATCAACTATTTGCTACTTTGAGGTTTAAATGACATTCAGCCTTTAAATGGAGCACAGAAATTTTGCTGTAGCAGGAAATGTTAAACCTATGCCATTAAAAGTTTTGTTTTTTTTTTTTTTTTTTTTTTTTTTGTACACTTTCCCATAGTGGCAAAATTTGTCTTAACAACTTTGTTACATTTTTTTTTTTTCAATCAGGATTTCGATTTTCATGTTATGATACTAAAATGGACATCGAGAACTGTGTTTCTAAATCCAGCTTTTAAATATTAAGCATTGAAATAACTGCACATTGTGCTGTCCTGCGCAAACACTGGATACTGCATCTGGATGCAGTCTGGATGGGTGGGCTTAACCTTGTACACAGCAAGCTGGCTGTGACTGTCTCAGCAGTTTTCTTATTGTTCAATAGGTTTCTTCCAACTGCTACCTGCTCTGCAGGTAATGCTGTATGAGAGCTAAAGGAACTTCTTCCTGTTTAAAGGCAACTGAGTACTGGGAGAGCAGGTTGAAAAATTGTGAGGAGGGAAGAGTGCACGTGAATCAAAAGTATGGTCTCACTTTGGGGCAAGTGTAACTGAAGGAAGACCAGGTAGGGCAGGAGGGTGAGTGAGTTAAAGGGAAGCTTATTTGAGAAAGCCTTAAGAAAACAGAGATTAGTAGACCAAAAGGAATTGGACAGAAACATAGAATAATTTGTATTAGACTCCAACTCAAATCAGGGCTAACTAAGATCAAGTTGCTGCGGGCCCTGTCTAGTTGTTTTGAGTTTTTACAAGGACAGAGATACTACAGTCTCTCTGCACTTGTTCTGGCTTTAACCACTCTCAAGATGAAAGTATTTTTCCCCAGATTCAGCTGGAATTTTTATTGCTGTAATTTGGCCATTGCCTTTTGTCATTTTGCTTCGCACCTCCAAGAATCTGGCACATTCTTCCCTATAACACATCTTCACATAGTTGAAAGCTATAATTAGACCTCCACCAAGTCATCTCTTCTCCATTATGAACACAGGTCTCAGCTTCTCTTCATATGTCAAGCAGTCCAGTTCCCTAATCATCTTCACGGCACTCTGCTGAACCTGCTCCAATTTGCAAATTGATCCCTGGTGAGGAAGAGGTGAAAGATAATAGGGTCGGAGAAAAGCTGCGAGACAAAAGAGGATATGGAGGAAAACCTGCAAAAAGTAGAGCTCACAGCAATTAGAACAATGTATGCAAAAGAAAGTGGAGGATGGGAAGGTGAACAAAAAAAAAAAAGCAAAAAAAAAAAAAAAAGCAATTCCCACTGTGACCTATAGTAACTATGTTACTAGAGCATCTCAAGAATTTTGCCCCAAAATGTTTTTATCTTAGAGACCTGTTGTTCTACTGTTTCCCTTTAAAGGTTAGTGTTGACATGTATTTCTTTCAAAAGTGGCTTACTAAAAATCAAATTAATTTTTCAGTAGTGTGCATAAATTATGGACAGCATGAAATGGGAGGTTAATCACATAAGATAGTCATGTAAAAGTGAGTGATGTTGGCTTTTTTTTTTTTTTTAATCTTTTTTTTTTAATCTTTTACAAATCTTTTACTTAATCTTTTACAAACAGATATGTAAGTAAGACAACTCTGAGACAAATGTGGGGGTGACAAATAGTGACGCCTTTTCTCTGATTCCTTGATTTTCTTCATTGGAGCAAGCATGACCATGAGCTTGCTATGCGACCACTTTCCCATTTGTTTTGAGGCATCCTGGTCTTCCAGAAGGTGCTCTCCAGCTTGGTGGTATAGGTGTCATTTGGAAGATTTTGCTTGAAATGCTTGTCAGGGTTGTAGCTCTCTCTAGTAGGAAGAGATTTCTTCTACTGCCTTGGGACTGCTGTGATCTGTTCCTCTGATCATGAGCTTGACAGATCAAGTAGCTGTTGCTCAATGACCCCATTGCCATACTTTAGCAGACATTGACTTGACACACTGGGGCACAAAGCTACTTTGGAGGCCTAGTAATGTCAGTCCTTGATAACACACTGTGTTCATGCAAAGATGATGGCAAAGCAGAGCGACATTTTGAGTAATGTCACTGAGCAATGGGACAACTACCACCTTGTGTATCATTAAGTCTAAAAAAGGCACATTTGCCTTTTATAGGAAAAACATTTCTGTAACTATCTACAAATCTAACCCAGTATATATTTTTAAGGATTGCCTTATGTTGTTTTCTCATTCAGGATATTACTTGGTTAAGTAGATACTCTACATTTTCAGCTGTATTTGCAAATTATGAAGCACCTACCTATCTCTGCTGGGTGAGCTTTTTTCACTTTTGTCATCTTTTTTTTATGACTAATCAGCCTGCTTAATCACCTGGAAAAAAATGTTAACTTTTATCAAAACCTGTGACTTATACTGAAATAATAATGTTATTAATAAAAAGCATTAGACAGTTTGTAGAAAGAGCTAAAATATTATCAGCACTATATACTCTTAAGTCTAAATTCTGAACTGAAGAGAAAATCAAAAGTCGAACAGAGTAGAAACAGAGTAGTAGTAGAAGATACAGAGTCATTCTGTGTGGTCAGCTGTGTCCCACCTGAGCCTATTTAAGAGACTAAAAGAGAGGGAATTCAGCAGAACAATTTTGGAGAGGATATCCAAGGTGCTGGGAGTCCTTTACCAGGTACACAATGGTTCTGATATCATCCACTGTCCTTGTATCCCCCTAGTTAGTGGCCTTCCTGTTCCTGTGGGAGTAAGAGACTTTGAAAAGATGTACCATTCTCAGCATTCAACAGATATTCATGCTCCAAATATTATTTTTTAATCTACTTTCACCAGCATTATGTAGCAAAAATTATAAGGCAGGAAAAAGTGTCTGTACAGATGTTTATGTAGTAGATTCAAATTAGATTAGAATCCTATGTGTGTTACATATTTTGGTTAAAAACATTAAAGATGGGTTCATTCCTTTTATCTCTGAGATTGCACAGTTCACAAGCACCCTCACAACTGTACCTGAAGAAATGCTGGTACAAATAGCAAATTAGCTGTGCTAATTATTAGGCAATTTGCATGCTTAATGCAAAGTATGCATTTTTACGTGTTGAGGGTCTATACTGTGCAGGTCTGTTTCTTTTTGTGAGCAAACCTGACTTGCTTCTGAGTATGAGCTAATAAATTTAAACCTTTGTGTGCAAGAAGGCTGGCTTGGTGACAAGAGTGTGTGCACAGGTGTGGAACTGAATTGTTGTTGTAGTTTCTAGAACTAGGTTCCTAGTTGTAGGAATTAGTTGTAAACTGTTTGTTTTTTTTTTTTTATAGAAGCTTTTTTTTTTTTTTTTTTTTTTTTTTTTTTTACTTCATTATACTTCATACAAGTAAAAATTAATCCAGGCAATCAGACAACTCTTAACATGCATGCCACCTTCAAGACTAGCCTAACACCCCCACATCTCAGTCTTAAGTTGCTTTTGGCATTTTGAGTTGTATTTCTACTGCCACCCTTGCTTCTAAGGCAGTGGTTCAATACAAAATAAATCTAGTTTTAAAGACTTCTGGACCAAAAATTCAGTGACCCTCTAACACAATACACTGACCTGATACATAGAGTAGAAAGGTCTGAAGTGTTAAATTTGTATCAACAGATTTTAATCTGGCTTTGCCATAGCACAAGTTCAGTGGCTCTCCCACAGCTAGACTCATCCCAAGGGTCTGTCCCAATGCCGTCTTACCTCCACACTGCTCATCCTATTTAAAGATAATGGTTCTAAGATACCACCGGCAAGCTTACAATCTTACATGCATCGGACATCTCTGATGCATCTGTGAACACTCACTGTAGTCAGGCTTCTTTGTCATAGATCTTATCCTAGATTGCTGCCTTGCAACAAATCTCTTCATCATTTTTTTTCCTTAACCCTTGCCTTTGCCTCAGCATTCACACAATGCAGCACTGTCACTGACTCAGAGCCAAGCTAAATCAAACTGTAAATCTATTCAGGACATAAAAGTAGCTGGTGTTCTTCAGAAACTGTCCATCCCAGTCCTGCCCCTTACAACATGCTGCAGCTGTTTGTGGGCAATACATACCAAGATACAGTTCACCACTTCCCACAGGTGATTCAGTGGAGACATCAGAGGGACTTGGAAAAGTAAAGAGCAAAAGACAAATCTCTGAAAAGTTCTGAGAGGTGAGTAGGAAATGAAGAACAGTGGAAAGGAAAGGAGAGGTGAGATGGTGCTGACAGCTACTATCATAACAGTGATGTAACATATCCTGAACAGGTATATACATGTACTTTCAGAGAAAATAGAGGACTCTATGGCAAAGAAACTAAGGTTCCCATTTGTTACTGTTGAAGTCACTCCCCTTAAGGCAGAGAAGGAGTATGAACACAACAACCTATCCACATGGAAAAGGCAGACAAGGAGAAATAAAATATCCTTAGCAGCCAAAAGCAACGCCTATTCCCAAATGCTCCAAGAACTTTTTTTTTTTATTATTTCTTTCTTGATTTTCTTTTTTGTCTGGGTTATTTTATTTGCATTTTTTAGTAATTCGTTGCAGTACCAAATGTTTTGCTGACAGATTGTCTAGTATCTGAAGAACGCTGCTCCCTAACTCTTGCATGCCCCTAAGCTGTGTGGCACCTCCACATTACTGCCTGGAGTGTTCCTCTGACCCTTGCACCACCATACTTTGTGTCAAGTCAAATTGCGTTTCATACACCTGAAAGCCTTCCAGGTCTGTGATCCCAGTGTGTCCCAGTGTTGCTGTCTTATCCCTAGCAGTCCGCTCAGTTGGAAAGGGCCACTTTCCACATTACCAAGTGTTAAACCTTTGTATAAAAAAGGTCCCACCAGTGGAGAAACTTTCCTTTGCTACCCTCCACCCTGCTGCAAGTCCACAGTAATTTCTGGCTCAAAGGCTGTAGATCATGCCTTACATCCTTCAGAAATGTATATGCTTTCCCTCAACCCAGGAGGTCTCCTTTCCCCCAAATCTAATCTCCATGTAGGTGGTTTTCCATCCCTTACTGACTCCAATGCTTCATGGGTTAGGAGCAACCTATCCAAAGAATCTGCACATGAAAGCTACCAGCAACTGAACTGATCTAGACAGGGCAGAAGTTGCTGGTCTTAGGCCTTCCAACAGCCTTTGGAAAGGTTATCAACATGTCTAGCTAAGGAAAAAACAAGGATTGCTTTGGTTCTCTTACTAAATCAATTCTAATGACTTGTGGCAGAAACCAGAACAAGTACATGGCACGCATGTTAGCCAGGAGACTGGACATCATCACAACCACCTGCAAGAAAGATGTGGCTGTGATGATGAGAAAGAACAGACTCTGTCCTGGACTAAATAAAGTACCCTAGGACATTCAAAGAGTGGGGCCAGGTGACAAACACAGCTGCTGTTGAGATCACAAGTGCTGCCATAGACTCAAGAGGAGGTCAGTAATAGCCATAAGGAACATCAGTAATTCCTCCTCCCTCAGAAGGTCTTTCTACCTCAGACTTAGCTTTTCTGCCCCCTTCATATCCTCTCCTCAACACCTCCACACCAGATAAACAGCTACTCAAGGCTTGGCAGCTGCTAAGGAACTATTCCCAAAAAAGCAGGCATTGCCTGCTGCAGACAGTGTATGAGATTCTTGCTACAACTCGATCCTGGACAAGAACTCGGGCAGTGCCCCTCTTCCACACCTGCAGTTCAAATGATGTCTGGAAATAGCTGCCACGTCCAGTTTTGTTCAAGATCTGGTTTTCTTTTGCACTTGTTTTTCGGTGACTTCCTGTGCTCTTGATTTGTTTCCAGCTGAGAGCTTTATCTGGGGGCTTTTCATAGCAGGGCTGGATGGCATCAGAGATATTAAGGGCTGAAATCTCAAACATTTCAAAGCCCATGGCAAAGAGCTGCAGTGGATGGGACAGCACAGCTGGGATTTCAAAGACAGCGGGGCCTGGCTCCAAGAATGGGATACAAAGGGCTTCAGGGGGAATCAGCAACTGGGAACAGGAAAGTCAGAGAAAAGCTGATTTACTGCTCATGTCCAACACATGCATGATGTCAAGTTACAGCAAACAGCTGTCAACCACTCAGCAGAAAAACAATTAGTCAGGTTGTCCCTGACAGTGTGACCCTCCCCGTTTTCACAGGAAAGGAACAAGCTGCAGCTGGAGGAGGGACTGGTGGTACTTCCACGTTACACCCTTACCCTGCCACCATCTGCTCTAATAGCTCTCTTTTGAGTTTCGGTGAAGGAAGCAGCATGCAGGCTGGAGCCTGGCTTGGAAAGGCAGTTCAGGAACCATCCAGCTTCCTCTTAGACACGTGCAGAGCCACTCTGAAGCCTAAGGGGTTACGCAATAGGTTGTGGCGAGAACTAGGTTGCTGCTAAATGCAAGAAGGGGTAAGTGGGCTCATTCACTGGTAAGGTGATTTGGCAACTCCATTGATCTAAAAGGGTTCAGCAGCAGGTTTGTACTTTGCATGGATACACACCATCAGATGGGCAGGAGATATGGAAGACGTGAGTGTCACATGCTTTGGCAAGCCAGCCAGGCCGAGCTGACAGCAGCAAAGTATCTGCAACAACCCATGACGGCTCATTTCATCATCCCTGCTGATGGAAAATTTGCCAGGTCAGGAGACAAAGAATGAAGAAATCACCCTATCATGTTGCCACTGCAGGTAGCACAGCTTTCCAATATAGCCACAGAGGTGCAGTCTGAGAACTTTGTGGGTGACAGGTGTCACCTTCCCAAACCCAGGCTGACTGGTAATACACCAGAAAAGGTCAGGTGTTTTCAGGTTTCTTATAGCTGAGGCAACCTTCTTGGTGCTCAGTGACACTGGTGATGACTGTCTTCTGTCCCAGAGAGGAGCTCCTTCTCACAAACCCTGGGGAACAAGGGGAGGGAGTTGATGACTTCAGTCAGTACCAAACATTTCCATCAATGCTACCAGTTGTCCTCATTAGCTCAGTGCCCACATATATTGCCTCTGCTGCCCCAGAAGAAAACAAAAGCTGTGCCATGCAGGGATCCTTCATACTGCTGTGCGTCTGTGACCAGGGAAGGGCTGCCTGCCTCCCTGCTGCTACTGCAGCTGTCCAAGGGCGGCTTAAACACTGCACTGCTCTTGCACAGCAGAATTGCTAATTGCAGTCCAATGCCTCTCTGTGAGGAAATTTTCCATGAAAAAATGGCTGATCTTGGAAAGGGAAAGCTATACTTCTAGAGCAGCCCACTCTGGAAGCCACCTCCAGGAACAGCACATTGCCTCTGAACTAACATTTCATGTGACACAGGACGGGCAAGATGCAGGCTGGATGCCCAGTCAGGCTGCTGAGACTAGGCATAATGCCCATAGTTCAAGGCAGGAAAAAAAAAATAAAAATCCACCCAAACAAAAATCTCTCTGCAGTGTAATCTTTCTAATTTGAAATGACCACAAACGTGCTCTTGAATTAGCTCAGATCTGTTCTTTCAGGTAATTATATTAGTGATCACAGTGCTGAAGTAAACATAAATGAAACCCACTCTTTAATAGTGTGGGCAGACTCTTTGGACCAATAAAAGTATCTGCAAATAGCCACAAATCGTTGGAAGTAAAGGGCTCCTGGAACTGCTTGTTTGCCAGCTCACCCTTATTATTGCCTACATGAATGAACTGTGAAGAACTCATCAGTTCAGCTGCTTTTCTTGGCTCTGTGAATAAGATGATATCCATGAGAACCAAGAAGACCTTTCATTTGATCTGTCATCTCTAAAGAAAGGCAATCTGGATTTCCTACAGAATACACATAGGCCATTTTCATTACCCATCAGGATACTCATGAGTGCTGCACCACAAGCACAACCTCACAACCTCACTCGTTGCAACCACTTCTCAAACTGGCTAGCAGTGTTGGACATGTTTCAATTCACTAATGAGCGATTTTTCTGCTCACAGCCATGAAACTAGCAGGGAAAAAAAAAAAAAAAAAAGGATTCCTGTGTATAAAAAAAGCTAATGGCAGGTGAATAAAATACTTAAGATCAGAAAAGACACAAAAGAAGCAGCTTTTTCTTAATTTTCAGAATTAGATTATCTCAAGGCAAACACTTTTTCTGTGTGCTGTATTATTATTGCTCATTCATGGGAATTTGAATTAACAAGTTGAAATAAAAAAGGGTGAATTTAGGTTTAATGGCCAGCAAATGTCAGTGTAATAAAATGTAAGAAGCTGTGCATTAAGCAGACCATCATCTACAGGAAAGACGCCAGATTTCCCTAATTTAATCCACTGAGTATGTGTTGTGTTAATCCAAGTGACAGGTCAAGTGCAGGTTGAGTCAATATAGGGATCTGTGCATTATTCCCCAAAGTGTTGTTAAATCATTAAAAAAAAAAAGATCAGCATGCAGGTCACAATCATGAAGTAAGATAGGATACACTGCAAATAATCACAATGCAACTACAATAAAGAATATTTTTTGTTGGTGTTCTTTTCGTTTCTCTTTAGGGTGGCAAAAATTATTTTCCTAGACTTCAAACTAAACAAGAATAGGAACTGAAGAATATCCACCAGAGTGCTTTAACCTGCTGTTTCATAGCTGAAAGTAATATTTCTTCCTTTTAGTCTTTTTCTTGAAGAAGCAAAGTCTTTATCAAGAGAAGCTCATATATTAGAATAAAGTTTGAAAATATTCTTCTTACATAGGCCACTATAACTTTCTCTACAAACATGAGTTATAATAAGAAATGAAGCATTGCAAAATGAATTCCAAAACATATTGCTTTTATTTTCTGTTTGCTTTTTGTCCCCCAACATTTTGTAATGAATGACAATGTGACTTGGATCTCATTTCTTATATCCCATTTTTCACTATTTGTTAAAAAAATTGCTATGTTATTACAAAGCAGGTTAACAATTTGGACTTTAGCTACATAATGATAATCTCTAGAGGAAGAAATAAAATACAGAAAAACAATGCAGTGAGCACGTAAATGCTGGAATCTCTAGAGAAAAGCTATTTTGCTGTCAACAAAATGAGAACAAGTTACCAAAAACAGCTTAGACTGAAAAGCCAGATGATTTCATGTTTTAGTTTTACACGTATCGTTGATCTCTCTTTCTCTGTTGTTCTATGCAGAATTTACATCTTTATAAGCCTATTTTTGAACAAAGAGATCTTTTTAATTAATTAATTAATTAATTAATTAATTTAATATTTATTTAATATTTAAAATCCAGTGAACCTGGATGTTCCTTGGGATCTCTCAAATGACTGCTCTGGATGCCCTGCTTCTGGTTTCATGACTAACTAGCATTCTTCTATTTCTGCTCTGCTTTTGTGTTCAAGCATATTCTAGAAAGTGATCAGAAACTCTGGAACAAAGAAATATGCAAAAGCATAGTGAGAGAAATTATCTTTTGAAGTATGGTGTTTGCATTGTCTGTGACAAAATTTGATTTACTGTCCTGAGCCATTATCCCCTAAATTCTGTGCCGCCTCATATGCCTGGACACAATCCAAATAATGACTGGATCAGAACTACCTCATGGGTGAAAAATTTGAACTGTGAAAACCTCCACAGTCTATAGGCTACGTATATGCCAGTAATTAACAGTGACCGAGGAAACGTTCCTGGACCTTGGAGCTTTGAGTCTACAGAAGAGATAGATCCCTGGCCCAAGCCAATTATCACTCTCCAAAAGTTTCCAGAGCTGATCTGGAAATTAACACAGGCCAGCAACTACTCAAACACCAGTTTGCATGCATCCCTTATTCTGGATGTCAAGAGAATTTAACAGTTTGGACATGGACTGTTACAGTGCCAGTTGGCCTCAGCACTGGAGAACTTTCTTGCAGCCCTGTTTGATCCGGTAGTAGCAACACAGTCTGGAGTTAAGCCTGCCCAAAGCAGAAAATCTAATGCTGAGTAATAAACTGTAGCTGGCTAACATGACTCATTGTCCTTCTTTCACTACAGTGATAGGCTTAAAGGAAACTTTAACTCTTGTTTTACATTCCTCAAATCACCCAACTTTCTTCATCTAAACACAAAGACATTTTAAAACATGTAACTAACTGTAGCTCTAAAGATGTAAGAGGAGGCTGGAACTGGGTTTTTATTTTTTCCTCTTGGTGAATATATAATGAGAAAGAGAGCGAGAGTTCATTTCCTGCTTATGCTGTCCAAGGTAGATTTGGTGCATATTGGTTGTACCAGAGAAAAATAAAGATGCATAAAATGGTGACTTATATTATGTGATACTAACAACATTTTTTTTTTCTTCATATAAAACACAATATTTATTCTACTCCAACCTTTCTTCATATTAGCTCTTTCAGGGCACAACTGATGAATTTCTGCTATGCCTTCCAAATCTAATATTGCTCAGCAGCTTACTGAGTTTAGTTCAGAACTTCTTTGATTCTTCTGAATTATTCACACTATAGGAAAAAATGTATTTTACTAGGCTGCTAGATTATTACGCATTTATAAAACTCAATTCTGTTTTATTTACCCTGATGCTTTAGTAGGAGAACGTGGATTTTAAACCAAGCAGAATGCTTAATAATGGAGAGAGAAAATAGACAGGAAAGTAGGAAGGTCAATACAGATGTGGGCTCTGTGCACCACTTCTCCTCTCCAAGACAGAAGATCAAGGAACTTATCCTATGGAGGAAAAGGGAAGCGTGAGACCCGAGCAGTGCATTCTCTTGAGCCTCTGCAACAGCAGGAGCAAAATAAGCAGAAGTAGTTTATTTTGCACAAACTTTTGGAATTCAAATTTCCAGCCTAAAAAATGCCCCAAACCCAAAGACAATATAAATTAAATCAAACGTTTCCTTTTCATATCAACTTTCCATAGGAAAAAAGGTTGTTTTATTATTTTTTTCTTTTTAAGTGTCTTGGGGGAGGGGAGAAAATCTTTACCAAATTCTTAGTAACAGATCTATAAGAATCTGGTTTAATCTTTGATGGTATAATTCAAAGAAGATAAGCAGCTGTTGCCCTCCACCTTTCAGAGCTCTACAGATACACATGGACATGTGGACCTGATTCAGAAATGTGGCAAATCGTGTTCTTAGTGCTTCTACAGATGGAGTCTTCTATGGGATCAAGGCAGTGGCCTGTGTGTTCAAGCCATAGCCTAGAGGAAGACTGCAGCACATGCTACGATTGTGGCAATTGTATGTCATTCTGTGTGACAGGCCATTAATCAATGCCAAAGTCCTGCTTGCAGAGTTTGTTTTCCTGGGAATGATTCAGGTTCTTTTCTTAAACTCACAGGCTGTGAGCTGCATCGAGCCATTTTCATCCACATGGATGCTCTGATGGAAGTCCTCGCCATCTCCTCAGTCTGCTCCAGCTCCCAGCTAATTAGGTCTTACTGGTGGCCTTCAGAAAAGGATGCAGGGGTACTTCAGAGCATCTTGCAACTATTGCCACTTTGACAGCTCCTCGGACTTGTCCCACTGTCTTCAATATTTTAAGTGGAAGGCTTAAAAGCTTTTATTTTGAAATTCTGCCTTTGAAACCTCAACGACCCGAATGCGTCCAGGTGGCCTGGCGGTACACATATGACGCCTCGGATCCCGTTGTCATCGAGCTGTTCAGCTGCATCCTCTAGGCGTTGTCCGCACGCTCTTGCTTCCTGTTTGGAGTTTTGCTGATGCGTGAGGTTGTAGCTCGCCTTCCAACGGGCCAGTAAGCCCCCCTTTAAAAAAAATAAAAATAATAAAATAAAATAAAAAATTAATATGATTATAATAATGATGATGATGGTGGTGATGATGAGGATAATAATAATGATGATAGTGATGAATTAATCAAAGATAAATTGATCCTATCTACTGGTTCTTTGCTTTTTCCAAGCCAGGTTGGTGGGTCTTCCAACCCACGGACCCCAGAAGTTCCCCAGCCGGGTTCTGGAGAAGCTGACTCCTTTTTTTTACGGCCAGGACACCCTCCTCAGCCCCGCCGTACCCCCTCCATCGGCCGCACTCCCCGGCTGCCCCTTACCGGGGGAGGCAGCGGGCAGAGCCCCCCTCCTCACCCCATCCCTCCCCTCGCACCTTTCGCAGCTCCCCGGCCCCTGACGACCCCCGGCCGTGGGTCGGGCCCCCCCTCAGCTCCTTCCCCCGCCGCGGGGGCGGCCGCTGCTCCCCGGGAGCCCTTTCCTCTCTCCGTCCCTATGCAAATCGCACCCCGCAGCAGGAAGTAGGCTGGCGGGCTCCCGGCCAAGCGCCGGCACCGGGGCCAAGTTCCCTCCGCCGGCTTCAGCGCCCGTGTCCCGGCCGGCGGGGCAGCAGCGCCGCGCTCCGCAGCCCCCCGCCCCCGGCCCCCGGCCCGCGGAGCCCCCCGCAAGACCCCGGCGACTTCACCCGCCGCCCACCGAGCCCCCGCACACGGCGAAGTAAGTGCTTTCGGCGTCCGTCCCTCCGTCCGTCTGTCCGTCCCGTCTGAGAGCCCCCTCCCCTGCCGCCCCCACCCCGCAGCCCCCCGCAGCGCCGCCCTGAGCCGGCCCGTCCCGCACGGAGGAGGAGGAAGAAGGTGGCTCATGGGCGCCGGGCAGGCTCCGGGGGTCGGTCGTGGTAAGGGGCTGCGGCGGTGGGGGAGAAATTGGGAGCGCTGGGGGATGCCTGGTCCCCGCCCGGGAGGTGCCCGACCCCATACAGGGGGTGCCCGGTGTTCGGTCCCGTAAAGGGGCTGCCCGACCCCACCGGGGGATGCCCTACCCCATACGGGGGGTACGGGGCGCGCTGCGGGCGGCTCTCCCCGCCGAGCAGGGGGCACTGGAGGGGGTCTTAACGGGAAACGCGGCATTAGAAAAGAGAGAAAGAAAGGAACCCGCGGTAATCGTCCTCAAAATGAATGATTTACCTCTTGCTGCTGTTGCCCGGCTTGCGTTGGGATCTTCAGGGCTTCTGAGTGTGCTGTGCTGTGTCAAATTAACTGGTCCGAGGCTGCAGTCGGTGTCTCAAGCCAAGGGAGCAGCCTTGGTTTACTGGGTGTTCCTTGTTAACTGCTTTTCCTAGGGGAATAGCTCCCGGAGCATCTTCCAAGTTAAAGCTGCTTCCTCCTAACTGGGTGCTCCGATGTGCTTCGGCTTAAACGAAAGAGCAAACGGCCTCGTGGTGTTGCCATGATGATGCTGTATGCCCAAGGAATGGTGGTGAGGGGTTTCCTCCTAATTTTCATTAGGAGGGTCTAAAAGCCAGGCTGGATCTCCGTAGTGGATGCCACACCTTCAGTAAAGCCCCTGAATTCGGAATTTCTGTTGAAATGGCATCTTGGTGTCTGCAGTGAATGGGTTTGCAAGAACTCACCTCCCTGCTTCACTGACCTCTGTTGGCACTAAAGACTGAAGAGATTAACACCTTAAACTTGTTTAGCCAGATCAATTGGATATACACAGGGAGCACAAAGGTTCTTGTTCTATTGTTTAATTTGAAACCCGAAATCAACGCCTCATCTCTTTCCCACCTCTGAAAAAAGCCCAATCTGACCAGTCTTATTACAGAATGCTAAAACCAGAGTTGGAAATGACCTGAAAGACCTTCGTAGTTTAGATATCTTGATGTTAGTTGCAATATCTGTAAAATACGGTAAATAATTCTATACTGATCAGCCTATTACTAAAGACTTAGATTTTATTTTCCTTAAAAAAAAATAAAAATAAAAATGTTGGGCAGTTACAAAGTTATGTTGGGGAAACATGGCTTGGTTTTGTCCAAGGGGTAGTCAAACTGTGTGAATTGCTTTCAGCCCAGTACTGAATACACAATAGGTGTTGCTTACATCTTATGACAGGACTGCATATCTTTATAATGTGTACTGCCATCAACACCGAGAGTGTGGATGAGAAAAATCATACAGTTTTCTCTGAAAAAGTAGCAACCAGCTAGAAATCAGTTAGATACCCGTAATAGGATGTTATGAAGTCTTGGGCAAGGATGAAAAATTAGAGAATTCTGGTATCTACAGCTTTCTCATTCTGTTTCTCTCCGTCAAGATTTGTAGCATTTTTCTTTCTCCGTTTCAGCTTTGTGAGCTACAGACTAGAAATGAATTCTTGCTTTAATAACATGAAGTTTTATTTTAATCGTATGCTGTTGAGATACTTTTTAAAACCGTAATGGTGTAGAATGAACTTTTTTTCCCAGTACTGTAGCTGGCGGACTTGAAGTTATTCTGCTTTTCTCCTGTAGTTTGTTGAGTAAATAAGGTTTGTTTGTTTCTTTTTTTTCCCCTCTTTTCCCCTCTCTATACAACTGTACAGAGAACAAAGTAAGGCTTACGCCTTTCCTCGTAAGTTCCTTGACCAGTTTGCACAATGACTTTTACTGACAGTGCAATGAGTTATGAAACTTTCACATATGAAGTTAAACCTTATTGTCATGTAGTTATTTAATATCCCTGGTTTTTAATGTTACCCTTTCAAGGGAGTTTCCATAAATGTGATTTTTTTTCTTGCATATATTTAGGAATGTATAAGAAGCTCTTTCATATACTGTTTCCCTCTGTTTTATCTATATCATTGGAGTGAGCTGTCTTCCTATGACCTTGTTGGCTCTGGTAAGATAAATAGCATCACGCAGCAGCAGGCATTCTGGGAAGAAATTCCTAAAACATGCAAAGAAAATAGTCCAAGGCCCTCCAGGCTCAGCTCAGTAGCTGAGCTTCAGTGTGATGTCTCACAAGACCCGAGATGCTATGCCTGGCCTTTCTTGTGTTGCGTGCCAGTAGCATTTGACCTATCTGTAGCTATTCAGGAAAGTTTAAGAACTGCAGTGTTTAATCTCAGATGGGATTCCATTTCCGTCATGAAAAGATGTTTTCCTATCTGTACTTTGCATGTTATTTGGAATCTTAATGAACGTCTTTGAGGTTTTTGAGTGGAAACTTACTGACCATGAGCCAATTTTTATTTTGTCAAAGGGCTAGGTGATCTGAGGAGGGAACAAGGCCTTTCCTTCTTTCCATATGTGCATATTCTGAGTAAAGGGCAGCAGTGACTTTATTTCTTGTGTTCAGGGAAAAGTAAAGCCAGTTTTACTCTTGGGGTTAGGGAGTTCTTTGTGAAGGCAGCTCTTTGCAAAACGGGTTGAACCCAAAAAACGAGCAGATGAGGAACAATGTGAAGGTTTAAAGAAATTAAGAGGCAGGGGGCAGTAGGTATAGAATAGGATCCTTAGCACTCTGACTGTGGTAGCATGCATGTGCATAGAGTTGCCTTTCCATGGTACCAGTGATCCCTAAAGCATGTAAAATGTAATGCAGTAATGCAAGGGACAAGAGGTGAATCTGTTGGCTGGGAATCTTCAGGGCTGTGTGGAGTGGTGATACCTCCTTATAGAGCTATGGTGCTAGATATGTACATACTTGCACAAAATCATGCCAATCCGCTAAGTAGTACTTATTATTTTACCCTTAAAGCATTTCCATTTCTAAGAGCAGCGGCTTCATTCTGTAAATTGTTGCCAGCTAACAATTAGATTTATTTTTTTCTTCCAGATCATATTCCTACTTCTGTCAATTACCTACTGCTTAATAACTCCCATTTACTTGTGTCACCTCTTTCATGCAAGTGTAGGAGCGCTAAAGATAGCGTAGAGGGAAAGACTTCCCGACTTACGAAGCCATGTCACAGGAAACTATGTAGATAAACAATACAAAATTACATTTGTATGGAAACAGCCTTTCGTGAAGCATACAAATAGGAGGAGACCATCGTACTATAAACAGTAATAGTACCTTCTCAAAGAAATTAGTTCCTACTAATAAAAAGCAAATACAGTGTAGCTGTCCTTATTGTGTATGTTCCTAGTTTAAATGGCAGTTGTCCATCAGGGAAGGGTGGAAAGGTCTGTGCTTTCTTATTTGTTATTGCCTGATGCAAATACATTTCCTGTTGACGTTGTCGTGATATGGTGTAATTTCTAAAGATGAATCTGTCATGGTAGGGTTTGGCATCTTTCCTGAAAATGTGGGCTGATGGGACAAAATGTAAAGGCAGAATTTCATCTTGTGTTGGAAGCATCTTCTCCAAATACTTATGAAATGGTTGCATTTGTAGTGTATCCTAAAGAACTGTTCCTCAAGGTGAACAGATTGGTTATTTCTGCCAACTGGACATTGAGAGAGGGATGGTATTCTGACAGTAGCGCTTATCTGAGGGGGAGGAGGAGGACATGAAGGAAAGGTGAAGGGTGTATGGGTAGATCCCATTTCTGTGGGGGAAAAATGGAAAATTGGCACTACTCAGGCCAATGTTTGCTGTACCCTGGGGGAGCAGTGTCTATCTTTCTCCAACTGCTGGCATCTTAAGTATCTCCAATTGGTTCCTGTGTTTGCACAGCTTACTATCTTACCCACTCAGTTCAAAGTACTAAAATGATAAACAGTCTGAACATTTTTGCATGTAGCATGAGGCTAGTTCTTCCTGTCTAAATTGTGGTTGGTATGTCAAAAAATTTGTTACTTAATTTGCAAGGGCCTGCATTTTACTTTGCACGTTCTTCTGACCAAGCTCTTTCTTTAAACTGCCTGTAATAGCAAACCATGAGGTCTTAAAACTAAAAAATTCAGTAGCTTACCATAGGGTAAGCTATTGAAGGTGAAGTGTGGGATACAGCTACTCTTCTGGAATGGTGGGTTTTGGAATTTTCTCTGTTTTAGCAGGCTACTGAAAGTCTGTACGTGATGAAAGCTTGGAAGGAATGGGCCCTCTCTGAGATGTGTTTTCAACTGCTCCTTTGTTGGTGTAACAGAAAGCCATTTCGGGAAGTTCGTCAACAAAAATGTAGCCTGTTAAGTGGGTTTACTGATGTGGTTTCCCTAACATACTGCCTTATTCTACATTTGCTTTTTTAGTTTGTACAGATAAGTGCACACAAACTACTTTTTTTTTTTTTTTTTTTTTTTTAATGATGATGATATCTTACATTAAAGCTTTTTCTTGGGCATAGCCTGTTTCAGACTGTGCCCAAGAGGTAGTGCAGAAGTATATTTGGCTGATAAACAGTTTTGTTCTTTCTGTATATGACTCTATTAGGGTATTATAACAGAATTAATATTAAAAGGTAAGAGTATGCTTGAGTGAATTCCTACATAATGCTAACATATCTGTAAGTTAGTAGGTCTGACCTATGACTAAGTTTTACTCTCTCCAGATAAAAAATTATAAATAAATAAATAAATAAATAAAAATTCCAAGTAGTATCACCAGAGTGGGAAAAGTTCTGAGAAGTAGTGCATCTATTGCACTTACTGAAACTGCTCATTCAGGTATCCTTTAGCAGCATCCTGAGGCTTTTTTTCATTAGATCCAGTGGACAGAAACTGGTTTCCTCCAGGGCAACCCCAACCCTACGTTGTGTTTTGATGTGATTTCAGAACCTCTTCAGTTAGTGCTGAATGATACCCGTGATTTAGGTGTAGCAGGTGGGAGCTGGAGGACACAGTTAAAATGATTGCCAGCACTACTGTCAGCTCCCCTGAGGAAGTGAAATTTTTTGGTAAACACACAGGAAGGGGATGGGCAGGAGAAAGAGGATATCCTATGTTGGATGTCCTGGGTTCATTTTGTTCAAAATACATTGCGAGAGTCATTTCAGTGTGTAGCTGTGGGGTAGCGAAGTGTGCAAATGGCATTTGAAGTACATTTCTACAACTACAGACCTACCAGTGCCAGAGATCTACTAGTTTATGCAAAGGCTGGATAGAAGCATTACAGCCTGGCAGGGTTGTAGGAGAACTTGCCTTTTAAGCAACTGTCCCGCTTTATTGCTAGCGTGGCACTTTGTCTTCCTTTTTCTGTCCTGCAAGGTCTTTGTGCTGTCTCCGCTTTCTAGCTGTGCTTGCAGTAGCTGGGAGAGATACCGAAGCAGCTCTCCTGACATTGGTGAAGGAGCTCTGGGCCATGATATGGTGGATGCTAAGCCCATTTCTCTTGGCATATAGACAACCTGATGGATAGCTCCTTCGAAGCAGGCAGCAGACAGCAGTACTCCAACTAGGCCTGATCAGGGGAGCTTGCCTCCTTTGGAAATCTCCCTCTTAATTTGCTTGGTAACAATTCCTGTCACTCTGCTGTGACATTTACCTGTGTGTCTGGAAAGTCTTAGAGTCACACTGCTTTGAATGTTTCCATTAGTAATAATGTGCTGTCTTCCTTTTTCTTTTTTGCTCCTATTTCCTGGGAAAACCAACATTTCAATCTTTTTCCTGCTGCAGTACTACTGTCTTCCTACTGCAGCTTCCTTTTTTCTTCTTTTATTCCAACATTATTCTGTTGTTGCTCTCCAGCTTTGCCGTCAGGACTGTCAGTGGTTTAAGTCATTTATTTCACCACTTGATTTAGATCTCTCTGCAGCAACTTTTTCTTTTTCCCCTTCCACAAAACAGGCATTTGGAACATAACCTTTTGTAATCTGTCCATGCTACCTTATCAGGGAATGTGTGCCCAGAAATATGTACCTCCAGCCTCTTGGAGAGGTGTAAAGTCCCATAGCGTACCAGCCCGGCATTACTCAGGATGTTTTAATAAGCCTCCTTAAAGTGCAGCTCTGTACTTTTCTAGTTGGCAATCAAGACTCTTCTATCTGGAATGTGTATTATGTGTAGATACAATCTATCTTTAGAGCCAGCTGTCACTGCTAACTGCCTTTGGTTTAAAACAGTGTCCTCAACCTTATTTGAAGAAAGGTTAGTTTCTATCTTGAAAATAATCAGTGTGAATTGTCTCCTACCTCATTGTCTGCTATCATCTATCTGTGATGTTGCTTCTGTCTCTCCTGGGTCAAGATTTGTTCCTTTTGTACACAGGAGGCTTTTCTGTGGTGTACAGTGTCACATTTGAAGGGTTTTTGAGCCAACGTTGACCCTTGTTGAATATCCAATTGGTGTAGTGCAGCTGAATGTGGATTTATCAGCATATGATGAAGAAACCAAGGCTTCGTATTGTGTGCCTGTGGTGCTAAGGCAACCACTCTAGTTCCAGGATTTCTATGCTGAACTCCTTGGTGTCGACATGCCCTGTATGTTCTGTCCCTTCAGAAAGTGAAACTTGAGCAGTGAGAAGGCAGTACGAGTTTTGAAGAACCAACTTCTGTGGTGCAGGCATCAACAGAAAATTGATTTGGCTGGTGGAGTGGACAACTGGGAAAAAGGCCCTTCAAGTGAGATATTTCTGCTCTTGATGGAGCACTTCAGCAAGTCTGAGAGCATTGGATACATGTGTTAGAAAATTAAAAAATCATCATTTGAATAGCTTGTTTGACTCAGAGATCTGAATGTTATTCTTTCCTGTAATGTATTTGACTATTTACAGCTGAAGTCTTTTCCTGCTACGTTTTCCTCACTCCTGTCATAAAAGCAAAAATATCAAAATGTTTGGTACAGTAAGACATAGAAAAGTGTTTGAGCACTCATTTGAGCACAGAGTACAGGTTCAGTGGCGTGACTGTTGTGTTGATTACGTGCTCTGTGTCTTGTCACACTCATTAAGAAAATGTGTTTTTCTAGGGACTGTAATTCTCTCTACCCCATTAGTTATCCTGTGCATTCTTATTTGATATTTCATTCTCCTTTTATCTCTTTGTTGCTCTGGTCTTCCCTCTTCATTCATTTCCCAGCATCAACCCCATTTCTGACCTCTCAGAGATTTCAATGTCCTTCCCTACACCTTTTCTCATATGGTTTGTGTTGTCCTGAGAACTTCCTGTGCACTCTCAACAATGAAGCATTCTTACTATTTATTAAAGTGTCTTCATTGCACAGCACTTAATTCTATGGGATTCAAATGTAAGTTCACTGTGGAGTCATTACAGTTTTCCTCAACAGGACTTACATGTAGGTAGCAATTGTGAACACTGATTTATTCTTAGTTCTTGCTCGAGAAGTTTACTGCGTGCTAAAGTCACTGTGAGTGTTAAAATTGCATATAAACCATGGGGATCATGCACTGTCTGCTGTGGTTTTGCTTGGTAAGGTATAATCATGTGGCTTACTTATGAGCTCCGTACTTCATATTTGCAATTACCAAAGTTATGAATTCTAATGAGCAGCCGGCGTGGTCATAATTAAGAGAGCAATAAAATACTTGCAGTCTGCAGTATGAATGTGAAAATATCTTTTGTCTTGGACCTAGAGTTTGCTGTGAGTCTAAATCTGCTAAAATTATCACACATGCTTCCATGCTCTTTAAGGTGCACGTCCTGCACTTTATTTAGAATAGCCTGGCCTGGGTCTCTGACCGTCTGTAGAGCTCCTGCAAGAGGCATGCAGTCAATTACGGGATCACAGCCTGATTCAGTGGAGCTGGCTGTGGTCACAATAGCTAGGTCTGCATCTGCAATCAATTGCTAGTCTCTTGAGCATTAAGCAACAGAAGATACTAAATGCTGTACAATCAACTCATGACACTTTGTGAAAGCAGCAGTGTTGTTTAGTTTTAGATAGAGAAAGCAAAAAGTGTCCAGGCATAGCCAAAACAGTAGCAGTGGTCAAAGTATTAATGAGATTCTGAAAATGAAAGAAATTGACGTTTTAAGCAAATGTGACATTTTCTTCAGGCCTGACTCAAAAATGTTGTCCTCCACTCAGGACTTCTACTTGGTGTAACTCATCTCAAATATAAAAGAACTTGAATCAATTCTTGCATGACTGCTGCTACAATGATTTGCAGAACTTTTTTTTTTTTTTTTTTTTTTTCATATTCTTGCTCTTGAGAAAGGTCTTCTGCAAAGACGTACATGTGTTTAAAATCCAAGGTCTGTAGCTATTTCGCTATTTCTTAGAACACTTGAACTAGGAACAATCAAGTGAACTGACATACCAGTGATTCACAAAGAGTTTCCAGATTCCCATTCTCACTGCCCTCTGAAAATTGAAAGAATGTCAAATATTTAATTTTGGTTAACTTTCGAGAAACTTCTTCTTCATGTGCGAAACAAATGTGAAAAGAATGCTTAGAAACTTGCGTGTCAATTCTTACTCCATGTTCATTCAGTGATGTATTTCCTTTCATGGTCTTACTGTCACCACAGCTTGAGCATGTAGTTTCACCACATTTTTACTGAAGTGTGATTCTGCCTTTACAAGCCAGGCTTTCAGACCCTAACTGCAGTAATTTGCTGCCCTTCAAGACTGATTGGTAGGATTATGTGTAGTCATATCTATTCACAAAGCCCTGAACTCAAGAATTTCATCTAAAATACTCCAAAAATTGCTCATGATATATAGCTCTTTTAGTTGTATTTTTCATATTTGTAGCAAATATCCTTCTAGTACCTCTGCATGCACCCCAGATTACAGCAGTTGTTTGGAAAAGTTTACTAAACTGGGCAAGAAGGCATCTTGCACGTTTTAGATTCATGCTCTCAAAGGAATATAATTAACACAGAGTTTATAACTCATTTATTTTTCCCAATTTTAAATAGACCTCTGCGAAGTGCAAGAACATAGAGTACAATCTTGCACCTTTGAAGCTGAGAAAGGTTCTACTGTTGTATCTGTGAGAATAAGGTTGGGTGGTTCCTAACAGAAATACTTACACAGCTGGGGCTAAATGTTCTCCTAATATTACTGTAAAGATTAAAAAGCATGAGACTTCATTTCTGCTAGTGTGATTTACTGACACCAGATTTGGCACTGTCTGATTTTTACAGAACTATTGCAATTTCCTCTTGCAACCAAAGAAAATTTGTCCAAGGTTTGCAAAGTTCCAGGAGGAACTGCAATTTGAGTAAGAGTGTCAGTATACATCAGCGTGAATGATGTAACCCCAAGTGAGTTAAACCCTCAACTGAGTTTAGAATTCATCTTTAAATCTTAATTATATACCCCACTACACTGACCTGTGTTTCGGAAGGGTTATATTTGTGTATATCAAATGATGAGGGTAGTATAGCTAATGAAACACAAACTAGTCTACTGGAGAAGTAGCTCTTTTTTTTGCAACTGAATCATTTGGCTTGCAAGAGGGTGAAAAAAAAACATCTGTTTTTCTCTTGTGAGTTATTTGTGACAATAAGTGCTTCGGGCAGCTTTAGACAGGTACCCAAGACATTGTATGAAAATATAACAAAAATACTGTGTTTAAATAGCAAATTTTGTCATGAGTGTGTGTGTCAGCGTTTAAACATGGAGGTGGCAGCAGATTAAGAAGGCCTTTGGCCAATGGAGGAGGATGGTAAATGCAGCAAGGTGCAAAGTAAAACGGGTTAAAAAATGACCAGGCTGGTAAAGAGATAAGATTCATTGGCATAGCAGTCACTCTGCACTAGTTTAAACACAACTATCTTAATCCATGTTAAAAGTGGATTGTAGAATGTATAAAGCCAGGTAAGATTGATAATAATTTGATTTATTCCATGGAGCTAAAGTTGCCTGAATTTGAGAGAATAAAAGCTAAGATGCACTAATGATCTTCCCCCCCCTTCCCTCCCTTTTTTAACACTCTAAAAACAGAAGGTAAACCTAAAAGAGAAGTAGTGACTTTCTATGAGGCCACCCTTAAAACCTTCATCATGGGATTTTTGACTGTGAATTTGCTGTTCTTTAACATGGTTTCACATGCATGTTGAGAAAATGTCATCATCTTTAGTCCTCTGTTTACAGTATAGCAGTGGGTTTGAATTTCAGGTACATCTCAATGTAAAATAACATGTCTGAAAGGGAGTCTTTAGTGCCAGCAACATCCTTAACTAGTTGAAGGCCACGTTCATAAATAACCACTGTTCTCCCTTAGCCACAGCAGCTATTAATGTTAGCTAAATATTAGCAAGCTGCTCGCTTTGTCCCATGTGTTCTTCTGAAGCTTGAAGCTAATTTCTCCTTCATACATCACATAGTAAATGCAAACATTTGGTACTGCAAAGTGGCTCATGCAGGTTACTTAGTGTGAGTTGTGTGGCTATGCCTTTGTTTGCAAGTAAATTGACCAGAATGTTGAAATCGACAAGATCAGAGTCAAACCACTGTGTATATAAACTAGACATTTTAGAGGGATGCAGCACTGCTTGCTGCACACCTCATCCACTTGTGTGTGAGGCAAAGTGTGTATGTGGGAGGCAGACGGAGGAAGCAAGGAGCTCAGGCAGTCTTACTGGGAGAGGAGGATGGTTTGTGTGCTTCTGGCCTGGCAAGGACCACCACGCTGAAAGGGAGCCCGTGGAGGCATGTGCTGTGCTGCAACTGCTTCAAACATGTTGTTGAGAGAAGTTGCCCGAAATTTCTACCTCTGTCCTTCTGGTGTGTCCCTTGGTATCCACAGATTTCTAGACCTTGCCCCCAGATCTGACTATTTTTGCAAGTTTCTCATTTTCCCCACACGCAGTGATTGCACTAGTCGTTTGCAGGAGAGGGGAGAAGGATTCTCCTCCTACTTGTAAACATTGACGTCTCTCAAGCTCAGGGCAAATACTGGACTACTGAACCTTTAGCATGCCACCATTATTGGCCCAAGTGGTAAATTTAAAGCTGAAAAAATTGTATGTGATTCACAGATATGCTCTGATTGGAATGCAGACATAGTCCTTTGAGTTTGTTCAAAGGAGTGGAACACTTCCGGACACTTAGGAAAAATTTTAATTCTCTTCAGTGTAGTGGTTTGGCCAAACTTTCATCTGGAAATAGAGATTTGGTTATATGGAGTTGCTGGTTTTCATTACTAAGGTTCTTTACTAGTAAAGAAAATGATACTTTTTACATACAGTTTGTACAACACTTAAGTCCATAAAGTATTTGGAAACCTTCTCTTTAAGTTGGTTAACATGTTGGCACATTTTTATTCTTTTCCATTTCATTTGATCCTTTTGAAGAATTTGATAAAAGTATTTATTCTGTTGTGGCAAATTACGATGTTATTTGACCTTTTCTCTATCTTCAAAAGATAAAGTACCATGGAAAAGAAGTTGAGGAAATAGAAGATGCAGTTGCCTGAGGGCTGGCAAAATGAATTAATTCATTGTTGATGTTGATTCAAAATTCTCAAGGATGCAGTTGAGGCAAATGATTGTAATAAAATGAAGTGAGTGTTAGAAGGTCAGGAACCAGATGTTAGCTTAATGTAGGACTTGGTTCAAAATCGGTGCCAAAAGGACTGACTACATGAATCTGGAACATTTTCATAATGCATAAAGTCTATTATGCAATGTTAACAAAATTACAGTCTTGTGTGGATTAACTTTCTTGTGTTTTGGTATTTTTATTCAACTGAATAAACAAGGAAAAGAATCAGTAGTCTGTATAAATTATATTCTGCATCATTTCAAAGTAATGTTTAGTTTCAGTATTTTATTTTCATCCTTTCATAAGCATAATAACCTTATTGCACTACCACAATGATATTACTTATTTTCAGTGTTTCTTCTTGATTTTTATTTATTTTTTATTTTTTTACTATGGCCAAATTTCCCATGTGAAACCAAGCTTCTAGGAAATTTATTTATTAAAAAAAAAAAAAAGAATTATAGAAATAGAAAACATCTTTCTTGGTCTTTGCTTGGTCCCCACCTCTTCACCTTCTCCCCCTATTCACGTTATAGGAATAGAACCTTTTGGGTTATCATTTACGCTGATGGCTTAATGGCTACGAATGTTGGACTGTGGATTTGAATATAGGAAACTACCTGAACTAACACAGTTAGTTTTACCAAAGCACTCTATAAAGGCTGTTGTGGAGGGAAATACATAATCCTCAAAGCTCTTCTGACCACACATAATTTCTACATAGCTGTATTTGACCATTTCCTACTTGGAAGTTTGAGGTGTGATAATTTAAGTCACTGATTTTCCATTTAACATAGCAATGTGTTAATTGATATTAGTTACTACATAACTAAAATGCCTGGATTTGTAAGTTAAAAATAAAACAAATTAAATTAAAAAAAAAAAAAAAGAAGAAAAAGGGGGAGGGGGACAGGACAAGTTTCTCCTGTGTCTGCAGTGAAACACATCAATAGAGCAGCTGCAGGTATTTTATCGTGCCAAGGCTTCCTGTTCTTATATCAGCTGTCTGGGGGATTTTTTTTTTTCTGTGTGTTGTAATACACAGTACACTTCCACTATAGTCAGATAACAGCACGCTTTTTTTTTTTTTTTCTCCATTCTAACTTGAATTTTGATTTTTAAAAATCTTTGAATTAGGAAGTAGACTTACACTATAAATTTTACCTAGCCTTTCACCTGATTTCACTTTGCAGGTAAATATGGGAAGAAAAAAGGACACCAAAGGGTAGAAGAATCAGTGTCAAAAATGCTAATGAGATCAAGAAAGGATTCTGTCAGCCCAGATTGGTGTGGAAAGGCAAATATTTGTGTGCTAATGTTGGGAATCTGGTCTCTGAAGAGGAGGAGCAGAAATACTGGTGCAGGACTGAAAAAACAAACATTGCAGAGGAAATAGAAACATGACCTGTAATGGGAATGTAATTGTTGAAGAGTATGAAGGTGATAGAGTGTGGGGTGATATTTTCTGTAACTGATACTGGAAAATGGTAAAAAAATAGTATGAGATGGCGCGGGCAAAGTAGAATTTGTCTTGCTCACGTAATTGGTTTGAAAGGAATTGAGAAAGAAGCTGACTGGGGTAGTGGTGCCTGTCTGCTGCACTTCCCGAAACTCTTGGTAATACCAGTCTCT
Source organism: Netta rufina (assembly GCF_964035555.1). Lineage (NCBI taxonomy): Eukaryota > Metazoa > Chordata > Aves > Anseriformes > Anatidae > Netta > Netta rufina. Next base: position 118,997,464 of record NC_140124.1, read on the forward strand.
CTTGCCTAATGATACATCAGTGTTACACTGACACTTTTTAAAAAACACTTTTATTAGCGATGAGAAAGTCAGAGTACCCTTGTGGTATTCGGAGGCATTAGAAGCACACAGGCAGCTGAGAATACTGTGCAGAAAGAATGGTCTGGCAAAATAATGTGGAAAAATTTAATACCAAGGTGCAAGGTTGTGCCGCTGGAGAGATGACAGTCTGCTATGATGAGAGTTTGTCATGATGAAAAATGAGACAACCCTGGATGTCTTGACTGATCACAAGATGATTATAAAGAGCCAGCGTAATGAAAGTTTGAAAACAATAAATTCATTGCTGAAATTTATTGGGGATCATATTTCTGTCTTTGGAAGAAATAGCAGTGCTATTTGTTGTAAGGCATTGCTGAAAGTCATCTTGGAGCGCGTGACCAAGTCCAGCCTCCTATCCTTAAGAGGGATGAGATCAAACTGAAACAGATGTAGGGAAGGGCTGCTGGGATGACCACTGCACATGGAGAAGACCGAGAGGGCTTGGTCTTTAAAACCTAGAAAAGAGGCTGAGAGATGTGACTTCTTCTTAATTGCCTGAGAAGATGAAGAACTATTTAGGCTAAATGCCATTATTGGCCCCCAAAACTGTTTAATACTGGGAATTATGAGACAGGTTCAAAACCAGTTGTAGTCAGGATCTGAATCCATTCAGCAGTAATATTTTGTTCCACCCCCCAAAGCTCTGTATAACCAGAGCTCAATAGACTTGTTACTGAGCTTATATGATGTGATCGTGCTGCTCAGAACAGATCTGCCTTTCCCACAGAGTAATTCTTGGTCCTGTGTTCTGGTCATGGTGATAAACCAGATAGCTGTGTTGTCGTGCTCTTATAAAAGTGCACCCTTGGAAAATTTGAGGGTTTGACTTAAATGTTTGATGAGTTGTCACAGTGTGTTTCATACGCTATAGTAATATTTGTTTTTTGAAGGTTACATTGGAGATTAAATTGTTTGTTGTCTTTGCTTGTTTATATATATGTATGTCAAAATATTATTTTGTCCTTGTCTCACCTTTTGCCAGAAAAAGGTTGAAGTAGGTTAAGAACTGCCAAAATTTTCTCCTGTTCTAGAAATTCTGCCAGCTGGACTATAGTGTCTCACAGGAACAAAAAGTCTACTGGGCAAGGCTGTCATAGTTAAACACCGGGTAGCTTGAGGCTATTCATGCTCCTTCTTTATAAGCATTTCAGAGAGCACATGGTGGTTTTTTGTCCCTGTATCATCTAAGGGATTGATTCAATCTGGGAGGCATGCAGATGATGTAACGTGGTCCAATAGAAATAAGCTGAATTAAAAACAGTTTAAAATACATGAGTTGAGGAGCAACTGAGACATACATAACTATTTCAGCAGAAGGGTGAGGGAAGAACAAACTCCTTAAGTCTCTGTAGCTGGTCCCTAATGCAAAAACAAGACGTAGGAAGTGAAACAAGCCCAAGATGAAAGCTGACCCAGGATTTCTGTACATGCAAGTCTGCTTTAATGAAAGTTACCAGGCAGTCAGGACTTACAGTAAGATTTAAATATATATGTATATATGAAATGATGAATTGCAGGTATAAAAACAAAGCTGAACCAAAACTGATCATTTCTGAGACAGCACAAAGGGTCAGGAAAGGAATAAGGAATCCACTTCAGTTCAGTTGCTCTACAGTTCAATTCTTTATCACCCCTGACCACAGCTAATTTATTTTTGTCACTGTTATTCTCACTCTAGCCTAGTAACGCGTCTTAAGTGGCACTATGGAAATATGTACAGGCCAGTACACCTTTGCTGAGCTCTACCATCTCAAAATAAACTCCTCTGCATGCCTTGGAGGTTGCTTTGCCATTTTGCACCGTGTGACAATGGGTCAGAAATGCATGTGGTTTTCCCAGGTCCCTCAGAGATGTTCCTCCCCATAGTCCCAATAACAGAGGTAAAGAAGATCGTTGCAGCACAGGTACCACAACTGATGTGGTAGCAGGTCAACGCAGAAAGGAAGTCAGCAACAAAGTTTAAGATAAATGAATTCCTTAAATTTGAAGATTCCTTCCCCTCCACACTTTTTTTTTTTTTCTTTTTTTTTTTTTTTTTTCCACTTAGAATGTGAAAATGAAGCTGTCAAATGAAGTTACGGATAAAGTTGGGTGAGGGTACTGAGAAAGCAGGTGTTTGTGTCCTTGGACAGGGTCAACTTACAATTCTTCCTCCCCAGCAGTTTTACATCCAAGTTTGTTTGTTTTTCAAACTCTGTTTTTGTATGTTTGTTTTTCAAGACTCTTCTGCCTTGACCTTGAAGATAATGCAAAGAAGTCTCACAATCTTTATTATTCGGGAGATCTAACGAAGGCATCAGTCTTTCCTTCAGGCCTCATAACTTGTGAAGTAGCAGCAAAATAGCAGACATTAAAGGCCATACTAAGACAAAATAGTATTAAGCTACAGAAGAAGAGAGGAAGGAAAATAAATTATTTTCAATTTTTGAAAGATGTGTTAAAAACTGAAATGATTACCTCTCTTTTCTCCAAGCTGCTTTAAAGCTTCAGCTTTAAAAGCAGTGTTGTATATACATGAAAATAATTGCTTCCTGTTATTTGACTTGGGAACTTAAATATAGAAAGCAGTGCTAAAGAACTCGAATAACTTGGGGGTCTTGATTTTTTTTTTTCCTCCTTAATGTACTTCTGTCTTATTTGTACTGTGTAGGAACACTTGTCTCTATGCACACATGTACACATATATGCATGCTCTATATATGTGTAATACAGTTCAGTGACTTAAATGAAGAGTTGACTGCTGATAAACCTTATAATTGAATATAAATTCATTTCATCTTTGTATCTGTTAAAATACAAATGTATATATCTGTTAAAGGACTAAGCCACCCACAGAATTGGTGTTTATATACATGATTACTGTTCTTTTGAAAAACAGACACCTATTGAATAAAATTGTATGGTCAATGTTGTAGATCAAATTCCTTAAAATACTTTTTTATTGGAAAAAAATCACCAAAGTATAATCTATTTTAGGTGTTTTATGAAAAACTATCTGTAAAGATTAAAATAAAGCTGCTCTAAATAACTGAAAAATCTGTGAGGATTGGAAAAATCATTTACTTAACTCGAGATACACCGAGATGTATCAGGTTGATTTTTAGGAAATGGTTTCTAATTTGCACTGTAAATATTGTATGCAATAGAATCACAAGGATACCAATAGTTGTGATCATGAACAAAATGAAAAACAAGATCAGCTTCTTAGATGATACAGAAGATAAACACTGGGAGGAAATGAAACCTCAAATGCTAAAAATGGTGGATGGACAGGCAATGGTCACACGATCTCTGACTGCCTGAAGCAGCAGAAAGCAGATAACACAACCATGCTTCTGGGATAGGCAGCAGCTTTTAACCTTGAAGAAACGTTGTGCTAGTTTCTGATACCCTAGCAATCTATTCTGGAATAAAGACCCAAGTACTGCTGTAGCAAGATGAAATAGGGGAAGATAATAGGGGATTCAGTGGGAAAAATTCAAGACAAATGTCTCTCCAGACAGAGTCTGTGAAACAACCCGGCTGTGTTTGTAAGGATAGTTCTGTGGATTTTAGAAGGATGCCTGAACTTGGATTGCTATCACCATGCTGCAGATATTAATTCAAGTATGTGTCTTTATCTTTCAGCAATGTTACATGATATGATGCTTTTTGTTAGGAGAGTACTTATTACTCTTTTTTTTTTTTTTTTTTTACATATGTATATAACATAGCTGCTAACTTTTATAAAGACTTTTATGTCTAGAAGTAGGGACAGGACAATAAGTGAAAAGCATGGATGAGATGTAGCATTTTCTGTATTGAAAAAGTATTGGATGGGAAATGTCTGAGTGGAGACTGATAGCATTTCCTTTGGTGTCATAATTATTTTTATCTCTGAAGAACAATAACATAGTGTCATTTGTAATGATGCTGTATTGTTTTCTTACTTACCATACTCTCTTTCTTTTTATATCTGCTCAAAACACTTCCTTGATGTTCATTGCGATACAGGAAGAGAGAGCTATGCAAATAAACATTTTACACTAAGTAAAATATTTTATTCATGCATGACTGAACTTTCCCCCTTCAGATTTTCCTTATGAGTACTCTATAGACTAAGAAAGATGTATACTACATACACGTTTTATATTTCAAAGATATTTTTTTTTGAATGTGTAATGTGCTAGGATTGAATTTTTGTGATTAGCTCTGGTAATTACATAGCATTTTGTGTTTTGAAATCCATTATTTAATGTGTGTTGATGGGAACTCTCCCATCCGTGCCTGCTGTTTATACTAGCTCTACAAATCCTTAATACCACTCCCAAAACCCTGGGAAAGAACTTGATCAGATTTCAGTAAAAATGTGTAATATTGTGGTACTGGCATTGCATCTGGCATTGCTGATGAAACAAGCTGAGTACATACCCTTCAGTGTATATACTGCAGTGACTGCTGCAGTCAGTCATTGAGCAGAAGCTTTTGAAACCAAGATAGTTAAGTTCTCTTTGGCTGTAGGACTGAGCTTGTGGAGTTTTACATGTGAAGTCTGGAGCCCAGCACATGCAGCTTTACAAAGTGCTAGCATGTGTAGAAATATAAGATCTCATGGCCTTTGAAGAGTTCAAGAATCTTTCATTTCACAGTATCAAAAGAACATGTGCTCATTGATCCGGTTTCTAGTGCTTGAAATACTTTTTCAACTTCTTTATACATTTTCTCCACAGTCTGCCTATCCTTGTCAAGAAATAGCATGTCAGAAAGTTATATATTATATCAATACAGTTAAGTGTATGATATATATATATGTTAAATACTAAACATTGTTTTATGCCGTTGCATTTTCTTGTACGTTTCTTTTGCATGAATGAGAGGCCTGCTTTGTAAGGAAGCTAAAAGTCTCAGGATGTATCTACATTAGCATTTTAGTTAGCCAAATTCTGTGAGGACTAAGGGTTTTCATCTCCTTGGGGAAAAAAAAAACAACACAGTTCTACCTGATGAGGCTCAGGATCTTCTCTTTGGTGCATCACATGTATTATTTCACATGCTGTATTTGTGCAATTTCACTTGACATTGACTATACTTCTGTGGGATTATGTGGCACCTGCACGTTGGTATTACTGATCTCTTGTTGTCATTGTCACAAACAAATGCTAACCTTGAGCTTGCCAGCAGAACCTCACAATGGGTTTACTGTTCATGTGCTTTAAGCTGCAGAAAAGTCAGAGTGAAAATGCTTTTCTATGAGTTTACATTGGCATTGTGTGAGCTGCAGTCCCTAAAGATATCTTCAGCTTTCTTACAGCAATAGGCAAAGGCAATTTAGATCGAATTACCTTATGTCCTCAACTTTAGCTGTTTGTTCTGTAGAAGCAGAATTATTTAAGAGCAAAAAAGGTTAGCACTTAGATGGCTAAACACCTGATCTTGCAGATACAGCAAGTAATTAAACACTGGACTTCCAGTTGTCTGGTGAGAGCATGCAAACAGAAGCATGCCTATGGGTGTACAAAAATTTCCTATGAACCCTTACTATGAAACAAGTCATCCATATATACACAACTATTAAAAATAAATGATTAAAACCCTTCCCATTTTTCTCAAAATGACTAGCACGTAACCCACATAGAACTGAGCATTTGGAAAATCTCCCAATGGGCATTTTCGCAATCCAATATTAAGCATTAAAGATTTTGGCTTCTAAGGGCAGCTTCTGGCTGAAGGTGCCCTGCAGGGCCTTCAAGCAAGTAGAGGAAGATTGAAGTGCTGACAGACAGGAAGAGGAAACCGTATGCTCTGCATGTGTGGGGTGGTGGTGCCTGGTCAGTGCCTATTGATTTTCTGTGTGGTTCCTTTTACTTCAAGAGAAAAGAAGGGGAGCAATGAGTTCTCATGCTTCTTGTAAACCAGTATCACAGTTCACTAGATCCCTGTTGAAATTATACGGACAGCCAAAATTTGTTGATAATAGGTAACATAATTTGCAGAATTGGAGGGGACAGCAAATGCCTTCCTCTTATTTTTAGAAGAAAACGTTCAGCCCACGCACAGGACAGTGCATCTGTCATTATGTGGTGCTTCCTCAACAGTGGGAGGGGAGATCAAAATGAAGGTGATGTGGGAAGGTGCCACGTGGAAGTGCTGCATCTGGGCTTTGTTTTATTATAGCAATGTCAGTTAGTGTCATGACTATTGCCAGTATTGTTACAAAAGTACAAGTCTTAATATAGACCCAGACCAATACAGCTAATTCTGCCTACAGGGATAGGGTGCTTAAGCTGCCATTCTGCTGAAACAGTCTACAAGTAGGCACCTCTACTATAACTGTTAGCTGTGATAACCTTTTCTTCACAACAATGGAGGTAAAAGGGAGATGTGTAGGGCATAGCAATCTGCTTTAGCTTCTCCAGGTGTGTTTCATTTACTGCTGGTTTGCTTGAGCCTGCATATGCACTGAGCCCTTTTTTAAGTTTTACATTGTTCTTCAAAGAACTGGCTTTAAAGATTAATTAGGGCAGGGGGAGTGAGAGTGTGTGCCTGCAAGAGAAAATATGTCTGTAAACCTAGCATTAGAGCACTGACCTGAAAGGAGGGAGAGACGAAGGAAAAAGAGGTTTGTAAAGCATTCATAGTGGATTCTTTCAAGAGTAAGTATAATTACTATCCTCTGAGGGAGGAGCGTGGAGATAACATTGTATATGTGCTTGCAGAAGTACAGTGTAATTACATCATGGGATTAGCAGTCAGGTTCCAGTCGTATACATGCTAGCAGCTGTATCTCATCCGATTTAGCATGGATGCACAGCCTGAGAGGAGGATTATTCTTCTAAATTATATTGGAGGATAAATACTTGTGTGGTGGTTTATCATCACCGACACACCTATGGTCAATTTCAGACCTTTGCAACAGGCTCATCTGAACAAGGAAATTCACTGCTGAAAGGCACAGCAGCAGCATATCTGCCAGGGAGCTGGGACTGCACAAATCATCTGTGCTCAGCTGAGATTTGAATCACACTGAGCTCCCTGTTAGACTGGCATACACAAAATAAAGTGGGAAGATACAGGAATTGCTAACTTCAGGTGTGGTTCTCATCATTTGGAATGGATTTTTTTTTTATTTAATATTTTTCCTGAAGATCTGCTACACTAGAGACTCTGCAATATTTCCTACATTTTATGAAGCATCCTTCTCTCTAAAACACCGAAACAAGTTTTCACTACAGTAATTACATTTGCTCTTACATTTATTTGGAAGTTCACAGAAGAATCAGAAAAACTGAAAGGGTCTGGGGGGTGTTTGGGGAGAAAATATGATAAATATAAAAGTGTTAGAATGGGAAATGAATATTTTGATATATTTACTTCAACTGTGGACTGACACAAGAAATTGTTTATTTCCTTTGCATCAGAAATAAAACTTTCAGCGTGTGTTCCTAACATTAAGTTGTTCTCCCAGTAAACTGTTGTGTATGGAAAGGAAGTAAATTTTTGCTACATAAACCAGGTGACTGGATGGGAAACTGCTTGGCTTATGGCATAATGTTTTTGTTTAATACATTTTTTATTCCAACAGGAAATATGGGATGTATAAAATCAAAAAGGAAAGACAATCTGCATGGAGATGGGCTAGATTTGAAGAATCAACCAGTACGTAAAACTGAACGAACTATTTATGTGAGGGATCCAACGTCCAATAAGCAGCAAAGGCCAGTAAGTAGATAGTCTCAGGGGAGAATTCCAGTAGCAAGATCAAAGCATGACTGGCATAGCTTAAATTTCAATCCAAAACATATGCATGAAGAGATCCAAATTGATCATTAGTCTACAATTTGGCTTTGTGCAGTTCACCCTCAAAAAATTAACACTTTAAAAAAAAAAGATAAATTACTTCGTCACATATCATAATTTCTGCATGAAAACATTAATCCTTGGAGACCTTTGATCTAGATACAACTGTGTCTGTAGCGTAATGTTAGGTAACTTTAGAAACTTTTTTTTTTAGTTGTGTTTTATCAGTGTTGTATATTAATAATTGTGGGATCCAGAAGTTGTTTATTTCTCTACCTCTACCATTCCTAGTCAACTTTCCTTTTATTCACTGAATTTTACCTTGCACAAGCTGTATATGTAAGAACTGAGGGGGAGCAAAATGGATGCAGTTCTAAAGTGTGCAGAACTGTGGTGTAAGAGGAACTAGCTAAAGGAAGGGTGCTGGGAAGGGGAATCCCATTGGGTGTTAAGGGAGTTTGATGTTTCTCAGATTTGCTAGTTCCTCTTTCCCCCACCCTCTCTACTGTGCTGAGGAAATGGTATTTCCTAATTGTCCTTATTCAGGGACCTAATTCTCTGTGTGTGTGACTAACACCCTTCTTGTGCATGTCACCAGCTGACACAGTGGACTCTGGATCAATGTACATGAATCACAATTGCCATTTGCACTTATTCTTAATTACAATTTTTGTCCTTCAGAACCTAAGAAGTGTAGATGTGCTTGTAGTTCTTTATCATGATAGCTCCTCATACTGGCAAAGTGATACTAACTGTCCTGTTAAGTTCCCTTGCATTAAGCCTGTTTAGCAGAAGTCACAAAATGTTAACTTCCCCACAGCTTTGTTTTGCACTTTCATGAGGTCTGAGCGGCTCAATTCGAAATCTAGTTGGGACTTGCTATACTTTTCCACTCTAATTTGCTTTTGAAGAATGGTCAGAAATGATTGCAAAATGCTTCCTTTTAATCTAAGACATAGAGGATAATACTAAAGTAACTGAATAATGTATGATTGTAATGTAGACTTGTCACATAAATGTAAAACTGCTTAATTAAAGGCATATTTCATTGTAGGCAAATACAGAGGCACACCTTTTACCAGGACAGATATTTGCCAATGAAGGTATGTTTTCCTACAAATGTTACTGCCTGTTTGCTATTCTTTGTCAGCCTGTGAGATAATGAGACCATTCCTTTGGCCTTCTACCTTTGTAGATACGGAAGAGCATGGAGTCATTGTTGTAGCTCTTTATCCTTATGATGGCCTTCATGAAGATGACTTGTCATTCAAAAAAGGAGAAAAACTAAAAGTTATTGAGGAGTAAGTATGACAGTACTGATTATATGGTAGTTTTTCTTCGGACTTATCTAAATCCCTTTTAAATTTTTTTATATCCTACTCATAACATGAGATTATGAATGTTAAGGGAGATCCCTTATAAGTCAAAATATAAAAGTATGTGTAGTTTTGATAGGACCTGACAGCTGTCCTTGGTGACAATGACCAAACTTTGATCTGATGGAACCAATGGCTTCTAAGAGGAGCTTGAGTATAGAGAAATGGTGATTTTGTGCTTTCTGGCACAGGCAAAGCTCTCAGCACAGTGGAACCTTAACAACCCTTTATGACTTTGCTTTTCTTTGAATACTATCTTTTTTGTTTGTTTGTTTTCTAGGCTGGGAGAATGGTGGAAAGCTAAATCTCTCATAACTAAAAAAGAAGGTTTCATTCCCAGCAACTATGTAGCAAAAGTAAACACCTTGGAAACAGAAGAGTAAGTTCTCTATCCTCTCAGTAGGGGCAAATTTTTTTTCCACCCTGGTGTTGCATCCTTTGTGGGTGAAGGGAAGAGGTTCTAACTCTTTGACATACTTTCCAGGTGGTTCTTCAAGGACATAACCCGAAAAGATGCTGAAAGGCAACTCCTGGCTCCTGGAAATGCTCCTGGAGCATTCCTTATCAGAGAAAGTGAAACATTAAAAGGTAGGCTTTGGGATGGGTGATTTTGGAATTGATAGAAGAGTTAAAAATACATGATCTGGCTTCACAAAAAATTGCATCAAGTGGCACTTGGTAATGAGTTACTCCAGTGTGTCTTGTTTGAATTTACTGTAGTTACTTAGGAATGAGAAGGATGAGAAAATCACCAGAGAAAGATAGGAGAGTTACAAATTACTGAATTGAGATGGGGCATGGTGGCAGTGGTGGTTTTGTATATATATGACTTATTACACTGAGAAAAGGCAGGAGTGAATGAAAAGATCCTTTTCCTTCCTAATGTTTGTGATTCTTTTATTAAAGGACAATTTTAGTTGTAAATATCCTAAGCTGCATTTTACAATAAGGCCTTTCATTATTGGGTCTGTATTCATCACTACAAGTTTTAAAATATAGTTAGTGCATAATGAGACTTTACTCTTCTGCCTTGTAGTATGTTTTAAAATAAATAAGCAAAAAACCTTTTTGATAAATATTTCTACACAGCTCTTTGTACTGAAATACTTAATAAAAGCTCCAGACTTTTCAGCTGAGACAGAGAACATAAGATGGTTCTCCTCCAATATCTTGATTCTAACAGTGTCCTAGTTGGATGCTTCAGTTGGATACTCTAACACTGGACCCTCCAGAGGAAGACACGCTAATCCCTTCAATTGATCATATGTCTTTCCTCTCCACATGGGTAATTTTTTGGCCCTAACATTGCAGATCAAGCACTGGAATGGGCTGCCCAGGGAAGTAGAACAGTCCCCCACTCCTGGAGGTAAATAAGAGGTGTGTGGACATGGCATTAAGGGACTTGGTTTAGTGATGGGACTCTGTAAGTCAGGTTAACAGCTGGACTTTATGATCTGAAAAGTCTTTTCCAACATAATTCAATAATTCTTGACTAGGTAGCTCTTTGTAATGAGCCCACATCACTCTTTCTGTAGTCTCAAATGAAGAGAGAGGTCTAAATTCAGCAGAGACTGATGGGACTAATGCAAAGTACCCATAAAATATTTCTTTCTGGCTTCTTCTGTCACTGGATCTGCATGTGGAGCGAGAGAAGGAATTGAGGTGGTTTCTTGTCCTTTCAAAATGGATGACAAGAATTGTGTAAGTGGAAGAAATCAAGAATTTTGTAGTTTAGGACAGATATTATACTGCTCCATCTTAAATCCTAGCTGAGGTTAGGATCCCAAGTATTAAGAGGTCTTCTTTCTCTCCTCAATGCCTCAAGCCATTTCCAAACAATCCTTTTGCTAGTTGGCCCATGGTCCCCAGGTCATCCTTTTCCAAGATGCTGATCTCCAAATTTTAGCTCCTGTCTCATTAGTGTGACAACTATGGAGTTCCTTTCCCAGGTGGTTCCACTCAAAAAGTGGGACTTTATGCGGAAGTGTGTGTTAATCATGGAGCTGTCTGAATTATGGAACTCCAAAGTTTACTGAATAAGATTGAAAAAGAAAGTCTGACTGTAAGCGTTTTGGTAACTGGTTCAGAACCAGCTATTGGCTAACTTCCTCATGTTGATTGCAAAATGTTATTTGAGGAAATAGAAGAGTGGGAAAAAAAAAAAGTAGACAAGGTAACTTTGTTGAGCTCAGCTGTGCGTGCGGACAGTACAGACTTGTTATCTGTTAATATTCTTTCTTTCTTTATCCACAGGCAGCTATTCCTTGTCCATAAGAGACTATGATCCGCAACATGGTGATGTCATTAAGCACTACAAAATTAGGAGTCTAGACAATGGAGGGTTTTATATCTCTCCAAGAATAACTTTTCCCAGCATCAATGATATGATCAAACATTATCAAAGTAAGTTAAATCCATTAGTGGATTACTTAATAGAATACAGTCGTTATTTCCTGTGAAGGAAAATAAATGCTTTCTTGTTTTGTTTCAGACCTTTTCATCTTTTTTTTCTAAATAACTCAGACGTGCATGTTATTGAAGATAAAGTAAAACTTGTTGGAACCCAAGTAAGGTTGTTATACAATCAGACCTAATACTCCTTGCTCTGTTGCATACCATTGTGAAATAAAGAATAGTTTTCTGAAACATCTCACCATAGTGATGATGATGTGAAACTATAGTAAGAATTGACTGCATTGGAAACAAATTCTGTATTTGAGATTAAATTTGTAATCACGATTAGTGGAAATAGGTATAGACTTCTAACTGTCTTCTTATATTTGATGTTGAGAGTTGAAGTTTTTTTTCCCTACAGATTTATTTATTTATTTCATCAATGGAGTTCTGAAGGCTGTAAAAGAAAATTACACCTACAGAGAATGTACGCATTTATTATTAACAAAAGGAGGGGGATAGGAACAAGTTTCCACCTATATTTTAGCTATAAAAGTGACCTTTTGTTCTGTATAACCTCATGGTGGGTAACTCCAAAATATATATTGTTTGTCTTGTCACTGTGAAGACATAAAATAAGAAAGATGTGAGACAGGAAATCACATTCATTTTTCAAGGCCACGCTGAAGACTTGTCCATGACATTTCTCTGAGTTGTTAGATATGCGTGGTAATTCTTCTGCACAGCTTATAAACCTGAGAATTATTTTATATTTGTATTAAAGTTATAGGTGGTAAGAGACTGGAGAAGAAATAATTGTGACCTACTTATGCTTGCATTCTTATGTGTGCACACATCTAAAACGACATAGCGTAAGAAAACTTAAGGACAGATTCAGAATAAAGATTTCAAGCCTGACACCAATGTGCATCTTCGTACTTTCTGTTAGCAATCAGATCTTATAGTTATTTGGTACAAACTGTACTAAAACAAAATAACCTGATGGTAACCAGATGTGTGTGGCACTTCTCTATTAAATCTGTCCCTGAATTTCAAACTGTAGAAATGCTTAAGGTTGTGTGAAAGCACTAAAAAGATTACATTTTCATAGGCACTGACTTGTCTGAAAATTATTTTGAGCTGGTTAATGCACACCTAAATCAAATGGTCTTTGACTCAATGGATTGCAATGGATTTTATATTTTGTTTTTCCTTTGAAAAAACAGAGCAATCAGATGGCTTGTGTAGAAGGTTGGAAAAAGCTTGTATTTGTCCTAAGCCACAAAAACCATGGGATAAAGATGCATGGGAAATTCCACGGGAATCAATTAAATTAGTGAAGAAACTTGGAGCTGGTCAGTTTGGAGAAGTCTGGATGGGTAAGTTTATTTATTTCTTTGAAAATAATATTAAAATCTCATGAAAGAAGTACAGTTTAAGAATCACTCAGAATAATGGTGGACAGAAGTCTTGTCTGATATACTTGTAAAAACAGAACAGTCAGGCTCAGAATATACCTTCTCATGAGGAAAAATAATAGGAGAGAGGATCTGTGAAAGATCCTGACACAGATCCTGTGAAAGGCACCTGACACAGACATGGAACAAATTGTCTTATAGCAAATTATGTGTAAAGTTTTTAACATCTGTTGGGAAAGAAGAGACTGAAATATAATGGATGGGACTACCATAACCTGGTGAAAAAAAGGAGATATTTAATACAAGATTATTGTTGGAGCTTGCTACTCAGGAAGCAGGTGGCTGATGTAGGTAGAAGATAAGAGACTGATCACCCCTAACCTTGAACTATCATGCAGGTCCCCAATAATGAAAGCGTTGTAAGACTTACAAGTAGTAAATTTTAATATATAACCAGCTAAAACTGATAGTGTTAATTATTATAATCATAATTAACCTTGCTTGTTTAAAAACATTTTTATTTTCTCAGCCTCAGTGGCTTCCCCTGGCTACGACCACTGTCTAATCGTGTTCTGCAAAAATGTTTTAATTCTCTTGCTTTTGAAGTGCTGCCTATTCAGGGGTCTGAGTATTCTTTTGGGAAGCATATTATGTGTTCTGTGTGTAATTCATTGGTTACACACATGTTAACAGTTACCATCTTACTTGACTTAATTGAGATAAACTATACCTTCCTTCCAAAGTCTTCACTATGATGTTTCTTCAGGTCAACTCATTGTCTAACCCTTCCCTGAGTCTCCTTTTTGGAGGTTATATTTAGATAGCAATAAAATCATTTTAATACTATTACAACATTTTTTTTATTATTGGTATTATTATGATTCTACAGGCGGGGCATTTCTAAGAAACTTAGAAGCATATCCCTAAGCTTATTAGCAGATGCTAAGGGTGCTCTAATGACCCACAGGAGTGCAGCAGTCTAACAGGAACACACTTGATATTTCATTGTTTTAAAGAGATGTTTTCTAATAGGTACAATCTGCTGATACAAATTATGCAAAAATGTCAGCGACACATCTCCATGATGCAACATAGACAAATTCAGCCTTTCATCTGCCTTCACAACAAAAGGCTTAAGAAAGCTTTTGGCTGTGTTATACATAAATGACAATTTACTTGCCAGTTGAGACAGGTGTCAGCCATTGTACAGTTTTTCTCTTCCTGATAAACCAGGCCAAGAAATAATTAACTGACATTGAAATGCTGTGGAAGACTTCATGGCAGAATGTTATCACCTGCTTGAAAATGTAGATCATTATGGGAAGTGACTACTTCTGCATACACACACAAAGACATAAAACTTTAAAAGGGTGTTTCTGGTTCAAGATGCTTCCTCTTATTTGTGTCGTTATTTTGACATCTAAATTGGGCCTAACCCTTTTATCTGAATTGTCGCACTGTGAGAAAAATTAATGTACTGTGAAGTGATCACTGTGTTTCCTCTTCTCTGCTTCATTTCTGAAGCGAGAGAAGCTGATTTGCTCAGTACAGATCCTTTCAAATCAGGGGCGTGGTTAATCTTAGAGCCAAGGAGGTTCAGGCTGAAAAACACTTATCAGGTCACCTGTGCAGGATATAAACAAACAGTGTTGATTGTAATGATGACTAACCAGAGGCATCATGAGTTAAACAGAGATACTGAGAAATAAGCTACTTGTTAGACTCTGCTGATTACTTACCTCATCTGGAGCAAAATTATGTTTAGGTCATAGTACGAATGAGAAATACTATTCCATAGCTTCAATACCAAATACACTTCTGCTTGCTAAAGGATTTTGATTTCAGAGGGAACAGTGTTTGGTTCAGAAGAACTTTGTCCAGTTCTGGGCTTCCCAGAACAAGAGAGATATGGAGAGAGACCAACAAAGGGCCCTGAAGAAGTTGAAGGGACCTGAACATCTCTTCCTCTGAGGAAGGGCTGAGAGGGCTGGGACCCTTTCACCCAGAGAAGAGAAGGCACGGGTTCAGTCTTATCAGCATCTAGAAATACCTGAAGGGAAGGTAGAAAGAGAATAGAGCAAGTCTCATTTCAGTGGTGCCCAGTGCCAGGACAAGAAGCAGTGGGCACAGAATGAAATACAAGAGGTTCCATGTGAACATCAGGAAGCAATTCTTTACTATGATAGTTGACCAAGCACAGGATGTCCAGAGAGGCTGTGAAGTCTCCTCCTTGGAGATCTTCAGAAGCCACCTGGACGTGGTGCTGAGCAGCCTGCTCTGGGCGCCCCTGCTTGAGCAGGGGGTTAGGCAGATGGTCTCCAGAGGTCCTTCCCAACCTTAACCACTCTGTAGTATATGGGAAGATAGAGACAATATTGTTACTGCAATGTGAAGATTTGCCAGAATTCTCTTATAGTCTTTTTAGTTCAACAATAAGTATTTTTTGAGCTTCCAAGCTGACATCCTGCTCCTGCACGTGTACTTTTGGGTTTTGGAGAAAGCTAGCATATGTTAGAGAAGATTGTCTTGGTTTCAGCTGGAATAGAGATAACTTTCTTCCTAGTAGCTGGTATGGAGCTGTATTTTGGATTTAGGATGAGAATAATGCTGATAACACATGTATGTTTTAGACCACTCAGTCTATTGCCCCCGGGGAGGATACAGGAAAGAATCAGAAAGGTAAACGTGCGAGAACTCATGGTCTGAGATATGGACAGTTTACAAGGTAAAGCAAAAGCTGCTATGCAAGCAAAGACAAATAAGGAATTTTTTTGCCACTTCCCATTGTCAGGCAGTTGTTCAGACATCTTCACATGTGACAGTTTCTTGGGAAGACCAATGCCATCACTCAGAACACCTGCATGCCTACTCCTTTGTGCCTACTCAAGTCCTGCACACAGCTCTGGGGTCCCCAGCACGAGAAGGACATGGACCTGTTAGAGCAGGTCCATAAGAGGGCCTGCAAATGCCTGGCACACCTTTCCTGTGAAGACTGACTGAGAGAGTTGGTATAGTTTAGCCTGGAGAAGGCCCAAGGAAGGCTTTATTGTGGCCTTCCAATACTTAGAGGGGGCTTATAAGAAAGATGGAGAAAGACTTCCTACCAGGACCTGTAGTGATAGGACAAGGGGTAATAGTTTTAAACTAAAAGAGGGGAGATTTATACTAGACATAACTAATTGTTTACTCAGAGGGTGGTGAGGCACAGGATCCCCAGAGAAGCTGAGGATGCTCCATCCCTGGAGGTGTTCAATACCAGGCTGGATGGGGCTTTGGCAACCTGGTCTGGTGGGTGGGAACCCATGGCAGGGGTTGGAACTAGGTGATCTTTAAGGGCCCTTCCAACCCAAACTGTTCTATGGTGTAGATGGTGAAGGAAGAGTGATGTGCTGATGTGCCATAGGATGCAGAGAAGCTGCCATCATTCTGACTCTTTCCAGACAGCATCCTGGAAATACTGTACCTCCTGCAGCTGCAATAGCCTGAGACATTGTCTGACTTCTAACAGTATCACACTTGATTAGCTCAGGTTGTTTCCAGTATAACCTTATAGGGAATTAGTGTGAAGGCAGAGGAAGGAGAAAGCTGCCTCTTGTAGACTCGTTCACAAAGCTGACCATCTTCAGTCCTGGAGATCTGTTCAGAAATGCTTTTGATAGGCTCAACTTATTGCCTATTATGAGTTTGTATCACAGCTTGGCCTGAATAAGCCCATGTGAAAATCTGGCAACCTGCCTGTGAAAATACCATATTCAACTCCAAAAGAAATGGGCAAAACACAATTTTTGAGGGGTTCTATTCATACATGTAAGAAGAGCATAGCTCTCTGTAAGCAACTGTCAGATTCCTCAGATTTGCCTATTATTTCTTGCATCATATCTAATTTTTAACAAAAGCCTAAACTGCTGAGGGACTTGCTTCCTGCCATGGTATGAAAGGGTTTTCATCTATGGAGTTTAGTTTATTTGGGCATCTTCTTTAGTGAAGTGATGAACCAGGGTAGCACCGTAAGAGTAGGGTCTATGTTTTATGCATTTTTGTTCCTAGTGTGCATTGATATGACGTGAACCATAATGCTCTGTGACATTAATAATCCATGAATAGAATTCTCAAGTAGGGACAAGAGAAAAGTTAACAAGCCAAATGGAGCCATTACGGTGTAGTTTATTAATGAGACTCATTTTGCTTGCATCTCAGGTGTAAAAGATTCTCTCATTTTGTAAACCCCAATTTAGAATATAAGTAATAAACATTTTGGGGTGTATTTTCTTATGCAGCTGTTATTAAAATCAGAGTAAACCATACCTCAAAAATACTATTATTTTCATGAAGACATGTAAAATGAACCAAGAAAACTGGCTAGTACATCTCATCAGCATCACAGATGTATTTTTACAGTACATACAGGAGCTGAATATTAGTTGCAAAGAATCTGAATTTTATGTCAGATGACCTAGATGTAAGCAAGAATTTCATTGCTTATCTATCTGTCCTTTCGAGTTCATGTTTAGGTGGCAAAGTGAGCATCAGTTCATTCATATCATATGCCAAGGAATACCATGACAAACCAAGTGTGGGGTCCTCTTAGTAATCATAAGTGACGTGACCTGAGGACTAAGACATTAAGCTTTGGTAGTACAGATGCATACTGAAAGGATGTTGCCTGCTCCGTGTCTGTCTAGCTCGATATTCTAACATAATGCTCCTATTCATGTGTTATTCGTACTCTGACACTTCTGGCTCACAGATGATGGGAGTTTTCTTTCAGGTGGCTAGGTGACACCAGCTTAGCTGAAGAGGTAGGGCCTCATGCTCTGTGAAGGCTTTACATGTAATGGGGGGGGGAAAGAGGTAAAACAAATTCCAGTTTTTCTGAGCTGACAAGGGTCCATTTTTTATAGACATCATAACATTTGCTGAAGAACCCCTAGAGTTCACAACCACCTTTCCTCACTGGTGGTGTATTGTCGTTCCCGCCACCTCCCCCAAAACCTGATGAAATAAATGAGTGAGAGACAGATCAGGATCAAATGTCTCTAATGCTCTCATGCTACTTTGTTTTGTATGTTACCACCAGAGGACCAGGATAGACTGTTTTCCTGCAGAAAACATCAGTATTGGGTGAGGTTTTTGTTGTTCGTAATGCAAATTTTCTGTAAGCAGAAACCTAGTCTGATGAATCTCTAGTGAATGTAAGATACTGTTATATAGTCAATGTTAAGAGTGTAGATAGAATTGTCCCACAGAAGTAAAGGTATTAATTAGTATGTTTAACAGAGTATTCAACAAATGGGGAGTGAAACTGGTGCTCTCATTCAGGGTATGGTGTAGAATATTACAAACTACAGATAAAAAACCTTCTGCTTTTTAAGCAAAAAGATGTATTTAATACATGTTTGTTTTTTTTTTTTTCATGGATAGAAATTGTATACCTGAATTTTAATGGCAGAATTTGACTTGTTATTGTCATTTCTTCTTATTAGACCATCTAGAGGCATATCTGTGTTATGCTCTGATCATACTGTGCTTGGAAAAAATATATTTAGTAATCATGCAATTGAATATTTGCTCACAGTTATTGTGGCTTTTCTCAGATGACGATTTTTCTTTTCAAAAAGGTGATAAAACGTGCAATGATTAGAGCAATTACTTAGGACCTGGAAATTATTTCCCTCCTTTGCCACTGAGCTTCTGTATTAAGGCAATAAGTAATACACAGAAATTGCAGGCTCCAATTTAGAGGTACATCCATTGTGGTAATACTGTCTGGATTGTTGCTGAATGTGGAACCGAGGTTATTTCTCTTGAATCACAAAAGCTTTACCTCTCCAAGAAGTGTTTTTGCAGTGTTGAAATGTGTATAGTAAGGGGGACAAAAGGCTGCAGTTTGATATTACTGGAGCTATCTGTAAATCTGGAGTGAAGATGTTGCATTTATATCCCTCTCTTTTTCTATTTATTTTCTAGTTCTTTTCTTTCCTATTTCATTTCCTTTTCAAATTTAAAAAACAAACAACAAAAAAAATCTTTACAAGATAAACTTTAGGATCAGTTCTTGCTATTCTCTTGATTTTATCTAATGCTATTTTAACCTTTATATACTGATAATTGCATTTTATATAGTCAGTGTATTACATTACAAGGTTTGATAAACAGAGAAATGAAACAGCCATGATTTGTTCTACGCTTGGCATGTGCTATGTGGAAAGGATTTATCGTGTTTTAAATCTTGCTCTGAACACTGCAGGATTGCAGTCCTGCCAGCATATCTCTGATGGTCACGAGAATGCTTATTTGGTTGCACTTTTCTGAAGAGTTCCATTTTGAGTACTGGGGGTTAAAGAAAAGATTATAAGCATGAGACTGGCTTGCATAAAATGGTTCTAACCATAGCATTTAAAGACGCTCCGCAATCCATTGGCTCTCTTAGATTTTGAGACAGTTTATGTGGATGTTTGTTAAAACACCTCTTGACTGTTTTAGTATTTTCTCATGGCCTACTTATAAATGAAAGCTTGCTTTCTTTATTTTTTCAAATAAACCATTCATAAAAAGTAGAAAATTGATTATAATTGACTGCAGTGTATCACTGGCAAAACATAAAGGAATTTTAGC
Organism: Netta rufina; assembly: GCF_964035555.1. Lineage (NCBI taxonomy): Eukaryota > Metazoa > Chordata > Aves > Anseriformes > Anatidae > Netta > Netta rufina. The sequence goes on from NC_140124.1 coordinate 119,017,124, forward strand.
GTCAATATTTGTGCTACATGTGATTGCTTGTTGTCAGGGGCCTAGCTGTTAATGGAATCTAACCTCACCAGCTTTATGGGTTCCTGCTAGTCAGGGTGCTGCACGGTGCAGGGTGACTGCAAGTGCACTGAACGTATTTCCTCCTTTTAGGTTATTATCATAACAGTACAAAAGTGGCCGTCAAGACTCTGAAGCCGGGAACGATGTCTGTGCAAGCCTTTCTGGAGGAAGCCAACCTCATGAAAACACTTCAGCATGACAAGCTAGTTAGGCTTTATGCTGTAGTGACCAAAGAAGAACCTATTTATATTATAACAGAATTCATGGCAAAAGGTGAGAATGACAGAGGATCTGCAAGTGGGGTTTTAGTAAACACTTGTGTTTATTAATCATTCATTAGTCAGTGCCCATCCTTTAAAAAGGAAGCAGCAGAAAAGGAAAACTTGGGATTTTAACATTTTTCTTTTGTATGCTCTGATATAAAGTGAGGAAGCTTAGAGGAGGCATAAGGGCTTGATTTTCTGATTCATAATTGCATTTTTGAAATAACCTTTTTTTTTTTTTAACAGATTTCTTAAATGTAACTTTTTAAAATTATTTAAGGTGCAGAGCATAACCCTCAAAATAGCTCTGGTTCCTTTGGGTTCTAATACTTAACTTTGGTGTCATAACAAGACAATAATTAAAACCTTAGAAATTGTCTTATATAGCTCTTGAATTGATAAATACTTGTTTAATAAGGGGAGTGATGAGTGTTCCTGAAAAGATTGCTGCACTACTAGAAAGGGACAAACTGTAATAGATTATCACTACAAAAAATAAGTGAGGTTTCCTTCTCAGATTGTCTTAGTAGGGTTTTTGTTTGTTTTGTTCTGTTTTCAAGCAGTTCTGCTGATGACTTCATAAACACTAGCTACCATTCAGCAATTTATTCTTTACCACCTTGAAAGAATTAATGAGTGAGATTCTCCTAGAGAACTTTCCCACTAGCCTGTAGATTAGGGTAATTATCCAATTCAGCACCACTGAACTAAGGTATGCTCTGACGTGAGTTTTCTACACCCAGGGAAATTGCAAAACTTGGATACTTGCCATGCTGACTTGAATGTTACTCTTATTAGGTCGTGTAAAGAGATGGGCTTGAAAATACATGAAAACCATTCACTGCAAAACTTCCATGACTCAGAAAATTGGGGACCTAGTGGGAACTTTATTCTGAAAATAAGCTACACTGACTTAATCTTTCTCTGTTGTAACAGGAAGTTTGCTGGATTTTCTGAAGAGTGATGAAGGAAGTAAGTTATTGCTTCCAAAGCTAATTGACTTCTCTGCTCAGGTAAGTTATAAGAAATATGCTCAAAATTAAGGGGTTCTATTTCTCTCCAGGTCTGAAACTCAGAATGGGAAACTATCCTAAACTTTGTTGCATTAAAGGAGAATTTAGTTTTCAAATGTTTTGGTCTGAGTAAATATGGTTACTTGAAAGGAGGGAATAGAGGAACAAAGTGTTTCAAAGGGAACTTGTGAAGTTAGGCCTCCCTCTTCGATACTGCTGGTGATCTACTTAGATGGCGGTGGTACACAGTCACTTTCCTTTGTGGAAAGGCTGTTTTCATTTCCAACAGAAGTGAAGTGAAAGTGTACAAGTTCTGTAGAGTGAGTGCTTATGAGATGCCTCCAAGTAGCATTCATTGGTGGTGTCGTCTTAATTTCCTAGGTTAGATCAATTAGTCAAACTTCTATGTTAACTTCCACAGAGTAATGTTAGTTTCAAATTCATGCGTAAATTACTGTGAAGTAAATAAAATCCAATCAATATTTCTTATGAAATATCATTGGTTGTGAAACCATGGAGATAGTCTCAAAATATACAAGTTATTCCACATCATAAGAAAAAATTTAGAGAGAAACCCCAAAGTGATTTGCGTGTCAAGGTCTGTATCAAAGGTGCCTATAGTGCAGTATTCTTCCTCTGACAGTCATACACTATAAATGTCCAGGGAGAAAACTCACAGTGAACTAAAATAAGATCAGGAATATTTTTTTTTTGGCCTTGGTTGATGCAGTGTTGAGCTCTGCATGTCTTTTTAATCACACTGTTCTGGTAAGGCAGTTTACCTGCCTATCCAAGCTTCTCAGGAAGACTGAAAACGGAACGAGTGGTAGCTGAGGATTGTCTTCTTTTTTCCCCTTGTATGCCTGTGATGTTTCCCAAGGCTGAGCTGCTCACAGCCACGCTGCACAGCTGGCGTGCCTGCATGCATGTGTCCACACAATAATTATGTTGCAACAAAAAGTTCTGAAACTTTACCCATTGCAGAACAATACATTAGCAATGGACTTGTGACTCAGCGGCATGAAAACGGTCAGGAAGTGTTTCCACTTAATACATTGCCTTTTTATGTAGAGAAATGGCCTTTGTCACCTTTGGCCTTGTCTGATAGGGAAGGACTGGGAGTGAGAGAAAGGGAGGGGAGGCTGTGGCTGTGTGACTAACAGATAGCTGAAAAATGTAATGCCCTTAAACATGAACCCGCTTATGGAGTTGATTTTTTCACTATTAAAGACTGCTGTGAGCTGGCGTTTGCATTGCCAGATGGCTACTCAGTGCTTCACTCTCTGAATTCATGAAGTCTTTGCCTTGAACAGTCTTGAAAGAAATCTGTATTTACAAGGGATAAAATATTCTGATTTTGGAAAAAAAAAAAAAGTTAGGAGTGCTCCCATGGGTGAAATAAACATCTTGTAAAAAGACAGCATTTTTTAGCAAGTAATTGAATATACTACTACTCTGCTGTACTGATTCTGCTGTTTTGTTATCTGAGCATCTGCACGCATCAGTTGCTGTTGTTAACAGCAATGGAGGAGGATTTAGGTGGACCTAAGTCTGCTGGTGACTTCAGTGTATAGCTGTGGACTCAGTTTTTTTGTTTGTTTGTTTGTTTTTTTAATTTCTGTTTGTTTGTTTGTTTGTTTTTTAATTTCTGTATTTTGCTGTAGTAGCAGTCCCAGTTTATGAAATTAGGTCTTTGAAAAACATGGCAAGAAAATGCTTGCTAGGAAGGCAATCCAGCTCTGTTTCTCAAACAATCTGCCCTCTGGAAGAGCTGAGGTTTCTCTTTTGTGTTTTAATTAGTGTGTATGAGTAGGGGCTAGGGAAATCTAGGGTTGGTTATGCCCTGGCAAAGATAATTTTGGCCACTAGAGATGAATGCTAGCAGTCTCTGTAATGAGAGTGTTTTAAAAGAAGCTGAGTTTTGCAAACATATCTTCAGCACGTACTGCCTGCTTTAATACAAAATAGACTGGAGGCATCCCCTGTAGAATTCAGCAGAATTGTGAATTTTTAATATATGCCAGGAACAAAGTCAGGTACACGGAGCAACCAACATCTGAGCCTGTTTCCCTCTATGTAGAGCCTATGAGACCACTGCTTGGTAAGTGTTAAGTAGCCCAGCACCCTCACCGTCTGGTCCTGTAACTTCCTTGGTCTGGCAGTCACAAGCTGACACAACTTATGAGCAGTTCCTGGTACTTCTGCTTCTCAGCTCAGCAAGCAGGCTGAGGAAATGCAAAGGTGCTGTTGGCTGTCGGTTCCCAGTTACAGGCTTGGGCGTGAGCGAATTTCTTTGCTTTGTCCACAACCTCTGCTGCCAGATCTTGCTAAGGCAGCAGACCAAAACACTCAGCGTGCAGGCTGCTCGTATTCCCCTCAGTCATTTACAGGCAGTAGCATGGCTGTTGCATCACCAGGGTGACTGGCAAACTAGATCTTAGTAGTTGTTTCCTGTCTTGCCCCACAGCTAATTTACCCAAAGAGCTTCCAATTCTTTGTTTCTAGTTATTGAACTCAGGCTTTTATGAGGTCAACTAAGAATGTATGATGCAAATTCAGTGAACTTTTTGCATGTATAAACTCTTCCTACTTCTTATGTGAATCTGTTATCTGCTGCTTAGCATACACATGCATAATGGCTGTGTTTAGGAAAATTATATCGATTATTAATGAACATACTCATGTCATACTTTTCAAACTGGTCAGTTGTATCACAAAAACAGTCTTTTCCATGCAGCACTGATACTTCCATTAATCCTTCCATGACCTACAACTTTGTTATCAACTCTTATCCTCTTCTTTCTGCCTTTTAAGGCTACAATGCCATTAGACTAATAATAATATTGAAATATTAATAATGATTCTCTCTAGTATTCCAGTACATAATTACTCTTTTTTTTCCCATGTGGGTCTACTTTACCTACCTAGCTGTTTGACTGGAGAAAGTGGAGTACATTTTTGCAGCCTTTCCTGACCCACCTTTAGGATAAACTCTGCTGCAAATGGAAAATAGGTATTACATTAATTATCATTTGAAGAATTAAAATGTTTCTGTTTCTCAACAGTTTTCAGATTCAGAGGGTCTATACCCTCTTCATAGGCGCTTACCCTAATGATGTGAGGACGAATTCTTTTTTCAAATTCTTCAAGTGTGTTTTATTTTATTACATGTCTGGCCATCATTGAAAGGAATCTGGTTTTGGTTAACCCTAGACCAAATAAAGTCTTATCCAGGTCAATAGCATGTGTTTGCTTAAACCTTCCAAAACCGCAGGCTGTTTTTTCTGACACTCTTCCCTAAGAACTGGGAATTACCAAATTTAAAGCAGTGTGAACCTCAGCAGATGCTACATTACTTCCTCTTCTTAAACCTCATCAGGATAGTCCCTCACATTGTAGCTACTTTTCACTGATTTCCTATGTACTCTGGCTTACATAGGCTGCTTCACCTGCTTTAGCAGGAGCTTCCCACAGGGCCACAGGTCTGGGCTGGGTTGCAGTGAGAGCAGCTCTGCGGCCACCCTCCGCCCAGCCCAGCAAAGGAAAAGGGATGTGGCCAGGATGTCCTGCTCACTGCTGAGCCCTCAGATGCAGCCTCAGTGGTAGAGCAGCCCCGGGGAGTGAGAATCACTTGTGTAGCAGGCAGCAGCAATTCAGAGGGATCATTGAAGCCGCCTTTATTCACAAATCCCTGGCGTCTATGGGGTGCATTTTCACCTGTAGCTTTCACATGTACAGATCCTGAACGGACAAAAAAGCGCCATCTGTCCATGCAAAGGAAAGCCTTTTAAAAATACCTAAATGATCCCCAAAGTAACTGTTTCTAGATTATTTTGGTTTAAAAATTATAGATGAAATAGGGCTGGAGAGTGGGGATGATTTAGCATTGTGTTTCTTAGTCTTTTGGGCATCATAACATCATAGGTCATATCTATTTTTTTCTTTTTTTCTTTTTTTTTTTCTTTTTTTTTCTTCTTCTTTTTCTTTTTCCCCCCAGAATTGATTTAATTTGTAACCAAATACAAACTAGGTGCAACCTTGAATACTGATTCATCACTTTAATTTATTTATTCTTTGTCCGTATTTTACTTCCCTGTTTTACAGGTGAGTAGAGGCTCTGTGACTTTGGATTTACTGACAGTGTTCAGGTGTTTCATAAACACTCATATCCTTCAAAACTGTTCTAGCCCAGTTTCCTTTTTGCACCCTGAGTTCTTACCCCTTTGTTATTCATGTCAGCCATGCGTGCATCCTTGATGCTTTTAGTGAAGACTGAAGCAAAAGCAGGCATTTAAAAACTTCTCTGTGTCATTTGCATGTATTTGCATTCCCCATCTGTTTAATGTAAATATTTTTGTTGCACATCTTGTTACAAATGCACCTCTAGAATGTTTCCCTGCTTACACTTTCTATTTGCAGAATGTTTTGTGGGTGAGTTCTTCTGATTTTTGTCACATTTGGGTATTCTTTTACAATTTATAATTTGACTGTATCATTTTCAGGGGTTTCAGGCCATGTAAAACTTGGCCAACCTTTTCTTGTTGAGCATTTCCTTGTGGTTTGCCCTTGCACTTGTAATTGTTGCTTCCTTGCTGGCATGGTTGTTCCTGAAACTGTTTTCCCATAAGGTTGCACCTGCCAACTCTCCAAGTTGTTTAAAGTTTGCTTTCCTAGGAAAAACAGAAGTCTTCATATTGCCATTCTTTCATTATGTTTCATTTTCATTCCCATCTGTTTCATGATCCCCATCACCCAGTTTTCGTTCTCAACTTGATATCATATATTCTCAGCATGATATAAAAACATCCTATCAGGTTAACCCCGAACAAGCCCATCTGGCCTTTTTAGTATTCCACATTTTTACACACGGCTTACAAATGCACAAGTGGAATCTGTTACAGATGTTACTGCAATCCTCTCTCTGCATTAATAAACAGCATTGCAAACAATATGTAAAACATGTCTCGTTTGAAGTAACTCTTGCAAAAATGAATCACAGGCCTTGGAATGAAAGTTGAAATGAAACATGTCTTTCAATTGAAAAGCTGAGCTGTGAAGGAATCCAGAAGTTCTTCAGTTTTGTAGGGAAAAATTTAAAATAAAATGATTGGCAGAGCTTCACAATTTGGGAAAAAAAAAAAAAAAAAAAAAAAAAAAAGAACATAACTGCCCATCTCTGTATGTGCTGTTTAGCTTCAACTGTGGCATTTCATCAATGCAGCCTCGGAGTTGTGACCAAGTGGTTTTCATTTTTAGAAAGTGTAGCTTTGCTGTGAGAGCAGAGTCTCCTCTCCTGAGGTGGTGGTTTATTAGGTTCTCCCCTCTCCCTTCAGAAGATGTGAAGGACTGGGCAGAACACATGTAATGCTTCTTTTAGCGTCATTGCTCGCTCCCTGCTTTTCCTACCATTTTCTTCAAATATTTTGAAAGAGTTTTATTGTTTGTGAGATGACCCACAAGCATTCTGGAAAGATAAGTAATCACCATACTTTACAGGCAGAAAGAACAGAAACTGAGAGAAAAAAGCACAGCTAGCTGAAATCACCACGTCAGTGACAGAGCTGTATCCAAAACATTGGCTCCGAGTCATTTATTTATCGTCTGACTTTCAGCTGAAGATTTACAGTCTGGAGGCTGTCTTACAGGCTGATTTATTCCTTCCAGGAGTTAGCTGGTTACTTGTCATTCTTACATTGTGTACATAATTCCTACTATTTAGTGATTGCTTTCTATTATTGTTATTGTCAAATAATTTAGCTTAGGTAATTCTAGAAGCATGCCAGTAGTTCATTACAGGTTATGAGAAAACCGGTTTCTTTTTGAGTAGCAGCAGTGCAGTGTAGGCAGGATCCTTTCTTAAAGGCCACGAAAACTATCCTGTGAGCCCAAATAATCTTTCCTTTCCTGCTTCTGACTAGCATGTCACCAAATAGCCTTGACAGGTACAAATGATCATTAAAAGAGAGGGAAAGAGTGCTTTCTTTTTCTTTTGTTCCTGTGGATTTCTTTACATGTAACATACCATTTGGCAATGAAAACCCAACAATTATCAGAAAGAGTTATCGCATGGGCTCTGGCACACATTTCCTTCATCAAAAAATCCTTTTGTGTGGGTTGTTTTGTTGTGGGTTTTTTGGGGTGTGTTTTTTTTTCTTTCCTTTTTTTTTTGTTTGTTTGTTGATCACAAGGGCTTAACATGAACTGGATATATGAATTCGGTTGTTGATTTTCTGTGTTTCCCCTCCTGTTAATCAGAATTCCTTGCCCACTCATTTTTGGGAATTTTTTTGCATGCCCAAACGTTTGTACATACACGGCTTCTTTGAATTTCTCTGATTCAATACAGTCAAAACCATTGCCCTGGAATTGCATGGAAACGTAATTTGTATTTGCTGAAAACACAGTGAATTGTTTGCTGTCACATTCTTAGTTTGTGACTAACAGATGATAAGTTCAGTGGATCTGGCACAAAGAACAGGAAATAGAAAGGTCTTTCCAATGGCTTTGCTTGGCTGGCCTTGGAAACTGAGAATCACGGCCACAAACTTCTCTTCCATGAAATGGTTTGTCATTCACCAGCCAGCAGTTAGTCCAAATGTTGGATCTGTGCAGGGAAGTAAGAGGAAAGTTGATTACTTCTTGATTGTTGCTGGGTTTTCACAGTGGCATTAGTGCACCTGTCTGCGTTTCAGTCGCATCTGCCAAGCTGGCCAGTCCCACTTCAGCATTGATCTCAGAGCAAAACTTTTGCTTTCAGTTCTCCTTCTTCCCCAAACCCAAATCATCACATGTGGAGGAGAGATTTAAATGCTACCCTTCTATTTTGTGAGTAGCCTTTAAGCCTCTAGTAAGACTCTCTGTGGTAACTATTCACTAGTAGCTGCTTCCATCATTATTTAAAATACCTTTTACTTATTTCTAGAAAATAAGAAATGCAGAAGTTCTTCACTTTCTTCATCATCACAGATTTTCTTTCTCGTTTAGTGTGAGAACCCCCTTGTGTTGTGTAAGTGAAATTTAAGACTGCCCTGAAGAAGTGGCAATATATTGGTTTGTAAGAAGAGTTTTTCAGTGGCAGGAGGTGGGAGGGAAAGTGGCTGTGTGTTCCACTGCCTGAACAACAAAAGAGGAACGAAGGTAACGGGGTTTCACTGCTGTAAGGGGCAGTGCTGCGTGCGTGTGGTGTATCCCTCGGGGACTTTTTAAAAATGGATAAGCAGAAGTGGTGTGAATGTTTTCTTAAAGTTTTGTCAGGTGCTCCTGTCTGCTTTACTGCACAGCTGAAATGTGCAGCTCTGGCATGAGGAAGGTGTCCGTGTGCTCGTCTTCTCCTGAGACATAGGGGAAAGAGCTTGTGTATGAGTGTGGTAGGAACTGGGGTGAAAAGGGCCCTTACGTTTCACTGCTGCTTCATTGACAAATCTGGGAGCTTGTGTTCCCCAAATAATGTGCATGGCAAAGACACGTCACCTGCAGAAATTCTGGAGTAGTGTCTCTGGCACAGTTAGCCTGTGGGACTTAAATGGAAATGGCACCAGCAATCTCACAGGGAAAAGAAATACTGACAGCTCCCAAGCACTGGTCTGGTGTTATTTTTTTCCTAGCTCCTATTAAACTTCTGGATAGCATACCAATGACACAAAATTTTTACTGCTCTGAGTTGAGAAACTTTTTTTTTTTTTTTTTTTGAAAAGTAGTATGTTTTTCTTTGGGTGGGAAATAGGGCAGTCTGGACAAATGCTGAGGTAATCATCCCCAGTGTGTATTTTGAGAGCATTAATCACCTTCAATTTGATTTGGAAATTAATTTTGGTTGCTGAAATGCGAGTTAAATTTACTTGTGATAGTATCTGACTACTTGCTGTTGCCAAATGCTCCTCATGTATGAGCAGGTAGATGTTGTCGGAGGTGAAAACGTACATAAAGTTATTTGACCTGTCTTAGTAATTTCCCAGGCAATTTCAGGTAATTAGAAAGCTGGTGGGTTTTTTGTTTGTTTGCTTGTTTGCTTTTGTTTTGTCTCCTTTTCTTTTAAAAAACTTTCTGCATTGTTGCTTAATGAAACTTAAAAGAACATGTCTCTCATTTAACTTACTAATTTCTTCCATTTTCTTATTATTTTAAAAATAAATTGGTTAGTAAATTAGGAAAGAGAACATTGTAGTAGAAATCTTATGAACATTTCATTTAAATTTTTGATTTGGGTATCTTATCCTACTGGCTGTTATTCATCCAAACTATTCTTTTGAAGCTGCCACTGTAAGTACCGTTTTGCAGGACTGGATCTACATGTAAGTTTTGCATGGCAGTCAACCTCTCCTAATTTCCACATACAAAATGCTCCAAAGTTGCTGTTAATGTTAGTGAACATGACTTTGCTGGTACATTGAAAGAACAGAGAGGCCTGGCCTGCCGATGGCATTGTATTGTGCTGAAATACCAAAACAGTTGTTTCGTTTGTTACAGATTGCAGAAGGAATGGCATACATAGAAAGGAAAAATTACATCCATCGAGACTTGAGAGCAGCTAATGTTCTGGTTTCGGACTTACTGATGTGCAAAATTGCTGATTTTGGACTAGCTAGAGTTATTGAAGACAATGAATATACAGCAAGAGAAGGTATGTTCTTTTGTTGTTTTGTTTTGTTTTGTCTTTAAAAATTCAGTCTCTGGGAGGCATTGAGGCTGTATTTAAAATTAATATGATCACCAAGGACAGAAAATGCCATAAAAACTAACTAGCGTTCTAATGCCAACAACTTTTAAAATGACCCGCAGCTTCCATCCCACTGAATTAAATGCTGAGAAATTATGAAAATTATTTTCTGTTCACATCCTAAGTGCCATGTGCACCTCCCTTCCCTTACAGAAAGGAAGCAGCCCTGGTAGTTGTAGTTTTTGGGGGAAACTTTTGCAAAACTGGTTATCTTTTGGAGCTGCTTTAGGAGCTGCAGCATTGATTTGTGTGGTCGGCAGCATCACTCCTGTGTATAGGGACGCTCAAAGGCTGCCTCCTTTTTTGCCCCCTGTTCAGCACACGGCCAGGAGGTAATGCTGCAGCAGGGGCAGGACTGGTGAGAGAGGAAAGCATGCTATTAAAGATTTGTCTGTATTTTGCCATATGTGTTTTGCTAATATTGTCACAGATTGTTTTAAGAAGGGCGTAGTCTATTAGCTGTAGTGAAAAATTCTGTGTTTTTTTTTAATGTTCCCATGCACAAACTGCATTAGAGTAAATGCCCTAAAGCTTCTCTGAGCGTGCCTGTTGGCTGGCTGTCCTGCTCTCGTTTTAAGGACACTACCTCATGTTTTCACACTGGCTGGGTGGAAACTGTGGTAATGTAGGATGAGAGTTTAAGAACCAAGGTATGCGGAAGAAAGAGAACAATGCGTTACAGTTGAGATTAAAGGGAGACGATTAAAGGGCTACTCAGAAGTCACTAGGTAACCAGTAACTAATTCAATGGGAGCTCAGAGGGAAGGGCATGATTAAGCAGCTTTCAGAGGAACAGAACCCATACCTGTGTTTTTTTAGCCAGCTCTGGACATTGTGTATTGATTAAACGATCCTTTCATGCTATAAGTTCCTTATGCTGGGTTTCTTTGATCAGTTTCCTGGCATTCAGTAGTTATCTAGCTTACCTGGTATTTTGTGCCAGCATGACAGAGCAGGGTAGAAAGGGCATAACCAGGATCTGTTTGCATTACTCTTCTTTGCCTGAAGAGCTAAAGTAATATTCCCCAGCAATGGCTGCTTCTTTTCTAACTAGATGGAGTTTGCATTTATATGGGATTTTTTTGGAATCAGTTATTTAGACACGAAAGACATATATTAATATATGACTTGCTACTCCTTTTGCATCTATGGCTGTTTAGAAATAACTGAGTGTGGCGTACGTTAAAGTGCATGTTGAAGTTAGATGGACTTTCTTTAAAATGGTAGAAGTTAGCTAAGTCTTGTGAAGTTCCAGATGATGGTTTCCTGGTTTCAGCTGGAATAGAGATAATTTTCTTCCTGGTAGCTGGCGTGGTGCTGTGTTTTGGATTTAGGATGAGAATAATGCTGATAACACCCTGATGTCTTAGCTGTTTCAGAGCAGTGCTTACACAGAACCAAGGTCTTTCCAGCTCCTGGTGCTGCCCTGCCAGCAAGGAGGCTGGGGGTGTACCATGAGCTGGGAGGGAACACAGCCAGGGCAGCTAGCCCAGGCTGGCAAAAGGGATGTCCCATGCCATGGGGCATCATAAGGAATGATAAAAAGGGGGGAGTTGTGCTGCTCATGGTCTGGCTGGGAATTTTTTTTTAATTTCACCCTGATTCTCTCCCCCATCCTGCTCGGGGTTGGGGGAAGTGAATGTGGTGCTGAGCTCCTTCCAGGTTAAAGCCCAATAAACAGGATTTGTAGGATTTTTCCCTGACCACTGGTAGAAGGTAAAATGTTTACTGCCATTTTAGCAAAAGATCACAATACCCGAGAGGCTATGGTGCTATGTAACTTTCGGCATTTCATTTGCACCTTTAATGCAGGACGTGCAGCATGGCAACATGTGTCTTCCAGCACTTCTCTTCTAGTAATTCCTGGATAGAAGGAGTTGCTGGTAACTTTGCTGTTCTAGGAGTACCATAGACAAGTCTCTTAAATCCTTCCAGTGGCCTGATACAGTGTTTAAATTTGCCTTTGACTGACTGAGACTGTTTTGTCTTTTAGGTGCAAAATTCCCTATTAAATGGACAGCACCGGAGGCAATTAACTATGGGTCTTTCACTATTAAGTCTGACGTGTGGTCATTTGGGATTCTCCTGTATGAAATCGTCACATATGGAAAGATTCCTTATCCAGGTATGGACACATGATTATACCATTGCTCTGTATTTATGCTGCAGTGTTAAAAGGCAAAGAAATTACCCAGGGAAACAGCTGGCATCTGACAGTAGCAAAACCGGTGATTTGGGAAATGTCTTGCAGGTAATGGTAGTGTTTGAAAAGCTACCATCACCCTATGTGTAAGCCATGTGCCTCGTGGGGATAAATTTTAGTGAATGGACTAACAGCACCATGAATGAGGACTCATTTTTATATATTTTAAATAATTTACAGCTGAATAGTTGTAATTGCCAGAGATCTCCACTTCACAGGCTAAAGCACTGTCACGGGGAGGACACAGTACAAGTTTTAACAGTACTGTGTAAGCTACTGGCTTCTTTTTTTAATACCATATGTGAAAGTACTAAAGTGTGTTTTCACAAGCAAGCAGGCACTAATACTTTGTCATCATGAGCTAATCTGAGCAAACAAGAAACAGAGCCTAAAGCAGTGCTGCTGTACCACTTGGCTGTACCACTCTTTATTCCCATGGTTCAGATACGAGACCGCAGGGGAGTACATCAATAGTGGCTATAAAGGTAGCTGTGAAATGGTGATGTGCTTCATGTTTCCTTTTTCTTTTTGTTAGACAAAATACATAGTGATGTTTCCAATGCATAGAAATAGCTCGTATAAAAGATATTTGTGTGTATAAAACCGTCACATCTCGGGCATAGCTGATTAACTCAGGGCAGCAGGGTACATTCACATAAGCTTGCTGAGGTTGTGGAAAATTAACCTAAATTCTCTTATCTTGTGGGTGAATGGAGAAAGTGCAGCTGTATTCACCTGGCCTGCTCACCTCCATTTAACAGACGGAGTAACTCCTGAGATAAAGCCTTTGGATCTGGCAGTTTACAGGCAGGAAAGGGAGAGCAGTTGTTATATATTCAAGCAATGCTTTCCCAGCACTTCTAGTGCAGCAGCTCTTGCTGTTTAAATGGTGAAACCATTTTCACCACCACTTCATGAGCAGCTGAAACTGCATCCTGAAACAACAGGGATGTCAAAGAGACAGAACTGGGTGACCTGAGTCCCAAACCCTGCCGTGACAGTAGGCTTAACACCTGTGGGAACAGGAGACCAGACTTCCCATGAGGCTCAAGCAGACGGAGAAAGGTTGATGGCAGCCAGCTTGATGTTATATGAGGGAAGAACACATCACCTTTCTGTGCAGGAGGCAGAGCCAAAGCAGACGTTCTTATCTCTCCTCAAGGCTCCAGTCCAGGGAAGCACTTAAGCTCAAGAGCAGCCCCCTTAAACTTCAGGAGGTGATAGGGCTGCTTGCATAGCTAAATGTTTAAACATTTTTTAGGTAAGGGCTATAAAATATGTGACTGAGTAGCTGGTCCTCCCAGTCTTAGTCTAAAAAAGCTGCTCAGGTCCCCAAGGAAAGATCAGATGGAAGCTGTCATCAGCAGGGTAATTCATGGCTCTTCCCACAGTTGCAAGACTTTATTTCCCATTAGCACATGCCCGTGCATCCAGACACTAGTCCGTGCTGAGGTGGCCCCACAAGGTTATTTCTGGATGCCTCGAAAATTGTCGTTCCCCGAGCAGACCTACAAACTCACCCAGAAACCAGCACTACAAAAATACAAAATCCCAACCAATACATAATTCTGCAGCTAAGTCTGCTATCTCTTTACCTCCATAAAACACATACTGCATACTGCTTGTAATAGTTTGCATTCAACTGCAAGAGGGATGTATGTCTATTTTAAATAAAAGTCTAAACTGAAGTAGCCTGATAGGCAGAAAGCTGATACTGGAGAACCAGCAGGACAGCAAAATAAGTGGATGACCAATTTACTTCACATGAAGAAATGTGACAGGTTTGGGCAAATTACCCCAGCGTGGCAAGAATAGCCCAGTGATAGGTTGTGAGTAGCAGCCGCTGGAGTAGAAACAGTAAATTGATTTTTCGGTTCTAATGGGAACACTTCAAAATATTATTTTCAGGTATTAACCAGCTTCAGCATCTAGTAAGCTTTCAGCATAAAGCTGCATACAAAACGGTTTGAGTTGTAGCTGACAAGTAGTTAATGCTAGCAAAGAAAATCTAGGCAGGCAGCTTGGTAGGAAGCATTTCCAGCCAAGAAACTTGGAACTTCTGTGATCTTTGTTCCTAAATTCCAACAGCTGTTTCTCTTCCTGAGAAATTCAAAGCAATTAGTGGGACTACAGTTTCAGGAACTACCTCTGAAATACGAAACAAGTGTCTGATTCTGTAGGCAAGTAGGTCGAATTGGTTGTAAAAACCTAATTTCCAGGTGATTACACAATATGTAATTTATTGGAACAAGCCATGTTTGCATTCCAGTTATATCAGCTGTTCTTCACAACATGTGTCACTTTCGGTACACTGGGATTTTTCCTTCACCCTGCTGTGCTTACATCATTTCCCGGGCTGTAACATAAGGAAATCTTTTATCTGTGAACCTTAACAGGTACCACAATGTAAATTAACACACGTACCAAATCTTTAGAGTTAGTCCTTTGGTAGCATATAAGGTGTAACAAATATGTATGTGGGATGTCTTTTACTGACTAGGACATTGGTGAAACAGGTGACTCTCTAGCTGAAAGAAAAAAAATAACATGGAGAAGTTAAACAAGTAGCTATTCTGAGGGTACTACATCATGTGTTGGGTAGACAGATAAACCTCTGTGTTTGTTTTTTTAAAATATATAAGGATGTTCATGATGCTGTACCTAGTATGCAATACTGATAAAAGGCTCTTCATTTTGGTCTTATGAACTTAAATGGTTATTTAACAGATATTTTTTCTGCAAGTTAGCTGAAACACAGTGTGCAGCATTCAGAATATAGTAACAATCCTAAAGACACTAGATCTAAGCACAAGCCTATAAAGTACTTAAACCCAAGCAGTCAGATCATTGTTCCTTGTAAAAATACTTCATTGGCTTTCTTTCTATATTTATTTTGGCTTTACTTTATATAGCAGTAATTCCTTCTTCTGTGATAACATCCTATTCCACTGCTACCTTCAAAATACTCTTTTGCTATAGCATGTGCAGTGCTAGGAAAACTTCACTCCTCCTTCCAAAGCAAAATTTTGAAAATACAAAAGATGGGCCCAAAGTAACCGCTCTGATTCAGACCCAGAATTCATGGCTGATGGTTTTTCTAGAGGTTAAAGCCAAAAGGCTTGAACTGAAGGAATTCCAGCCTTTGGGAATTTGGAGCAGTGTCCTGTAGTTAATGTCAAATTATTTGGGGAAATTAATCCTACCCTGCACAGATCTTAGAATTAACCTCTCCCTTTGAAATGAAGGGAAAGAGGATCCAAGGATCCACTATGTTCTGTTGTAGTGGTGCCTGCTCTTCTAAATGAGGAAAAATTGGCGTGGTCTTACGGTGTGCATATTGTGATTGGCAGAACTTCCATGTGTATTAAGGAAAATCCCCTTAATTCAAGTCATCCTGAATAATCAAAGGAGTTATACTGAATTAATTTGTCATTTGGTTGTGATTCAGATGTGTCCTTAGCCGCCAAGTGGCTTAAATCATAGCCTCGGAGCTCCGGCAATGCGTGTGGTGCTCTGCAGCGGCGGAGCTGCACGGTCACCGCGTTCCCAGGGCAGCAGCACACCTGCACCTCTGCTGCAAGCCTCGGCGTCAGTCAGAGCAGTGCACATCACACACTCACCTACCCAGTGGTTAAAAAATTCAAAACACACCACACGGTAGTCTTAGGCAGAGCTGCACCATTTGGGAAACTTATTCAGAGGAGCAGCCAGCAGCTGTGGGGTCAGGATACCCTTCTGGGTAGAGATAAAGTCCTCACTGATGGCAAGTGTCCAGGCTGAAACGCAGGTGCTTCCTGCATGCCCTGTCTGAGGTACAAAAAGCTTAGAGACTGGCTTGGGAGAAGGTAAAGCTGGCATAGTTAGCCCATCGAGTTGTGTAAGATGTGCAGAGGAAGGGGCGAGCTGAAAGGCAGGCTTTGGGGTAGGAAGTGGTTTTCTTGTTGGCCCTGGCATAGCTGACCTCGCATGCAGGGCTGCCTTCTGAGAGCAGGTGTTGCAACCCTTCTGTGAACCCAGCTCTCAAGGATATAAAAGAGGAAAAGAAGAAGATCAAAAAAAGAGGAGGGTGCAGTCTGGGGCTGGTCCGTGAGAGAGGCACGTGAGGCTCGTGATGCGCTGCTGGTTGTTACTGTTCTTTTTCTCAGAAAGAGAGCAACAACGGGGAAAAAAAGCAAAGCTCATCTCAGCTGATGAGATGGTTTTGCACAACAGGAATAGCATGAGCAAGAGGGAGAGGAAATTGCCTGTTGCATGTAACAGTGTCAGCGATGTCCACTGTCTTGCAATCAGCAGCAGATGCGCAATAGTTGATATAGGAGAAAAATCTGAGTGTGTAACTACACTGAAGGGTGCGTGGGCGTGGGGCACCAGCAGTGTGGTGAAGCAGGCGTGCTGCTCTCCATCGGTGTGGAACAAGCAGGTTTGAAGCTCTGCAGCCAGAGACAAAGAGGGAAGAGTGACACAGTTGGCCAGGGTGGGATTTTGGCTGTGGATCTCACCGCCTCTGAAAGCAGGAAAAACAGGAGGGATCCGGGGAACAGAAGCAAGTCAAATAGTTTCTTAAGGAGTTAAGAGATCTATTCATTGAAACCTTTATTATTATTATTATTATTAAAGGTATGAGCAATTCAGATGTGATGGTTGCTCTCCAGCGTGGGTACCGGATGCCACGTATGGAAACCTGTCCAGCTGAGCTTTACGACATCATGAAAACGTGCTGGAAAGACAAGGCAGAAGAGAGACCGACGTTTGATTATCTACAGAGCGTGCTCGATGACTTCTACACAGCAACAGAAGGGCAGTACCAACAGCAGCCGTAGAACAAAGAACACTTTTCCTGCTGACATGGAGCATTGTCACAGACTTACCTGGACAGACTGCTGTAACCAATTACTCTGTGAGCTTGGATGTCTTAACCAAGTGTGGAAGCTGAGATGCTGACGGAAAGACAAATTCTGCAGCGAAATAATCACGCTTTTCTTTGGTTAAAAGAATTCCTCTAGAGGTTGAAGTTCTCTTAAGTGCTCTGTGTTTTGCAGCTGCAGAAACATACCAAACCGAGTCAGCTTTTTGGGGTGGGAAGGGAGGCAAAAGGAAAGCGACCATGCACCTGTACAGTCTGACAAATCCTTCTCAGGATCAGTCATGGAATGTATTACAAGGAGGCCTTTATAAAAGGGATGCATGAACAGTTGTCTTCGAAAGAAAAAGGCATGAAGGAGACCTTACAGATTTAAGACATGGTGTTGCTCTTAAATCACCTTTTTTGAAATGCAGCAGTGTGAAAATTATTTTTGTATCCTTGTTATTTCGCAGTCGCAGTGGGAGTACTGGCACCTCTTGTAAGACTTTCTAAATGTTGTCATGATTTCCTTTAAGGAAGGGTTATGTATGTAATTCTTTACATTGAAGATGATTCTGTTTTACTGCTCTGTCACTCGTATTAAGTTTAAAATAATTTTCAAAGCAACGCAACAGCCCTCTCAGATGCAGAAGCGCGTACATGACAGCAGAAGCAGCAGCATATCCAGCTCTGTGTCCCACCTTCGGTTTCCCACAAGGCCAAAGTCATCATCAAGGGGAAAGCACAGGAATTTGAAGTTCATACTTTCATTGCAGTCACTGAGAATGTTACCCGTGAAAATATTTTAATCGTAATTTCTAATGGTCTGTGATTATTCGAGTATTCCTTGTATTTTTGCTGCTTTAATCGACTAACCTAAAAGCTGTTTTAAAGCTAAAACTAGCTCTAGCACAGTCGAAACCAATTTGTGGAAATATGCAGTAGGATATTCAGTTATATGGCAGTAACACTATAACGTCGTTGCTCAGTATCTAAATCTGTAATTCATAAAAATGAAACGCAGTTTGCTAAGCTCTATATCAAATTGTTCTACCCAAATGAGTTACCAAAACAGCTGAGCTAGTGCAATTACAATGCAACTACAGTATGAGTGGGCTTTTTTCCTCGGTGACACTGTTCCTACCACTGAAACCCAGCACATCTTTACCACCTCTCACCCCAATTATTTAGGCAAGTGGTACTTTGCTTCGGTGTGCCTGCAGCTAATGTTCAGCAGCATAAACAATCATTGCTTTTGTTTTCCATTGGCCTCCTTCAGCCAAACTACGCTGGTTAAGCAGACTATCAGATAAATATGTAAATACTGTTTCTATTGTATGGTGATTTTTAATTTTAATAAACGCTTAGTCTGAAATGAGTCGTACAGCAGTAATTTGGGGAAAAATGCCTCATAATCTGTCCATAGCAGTAGCTGCACATGGAAGATAAGAGCCTCTGCTTATTACCACTCAGAAGGGTAACTTAGAATGGTAAATATTGATGGACTCTGCATGCCTTATATCTATTCAGTCTTGGGAAGCTGAAGCAGGTTGAACCACCCACTTCTGCAGCCCTTTTTGGGTTTCTTTTGAGCAGGCAGGAAGAAAAGGTTTAGTTCTAAAATGCCCTTTAAAACAGCTTCTCAAAATTCTTTAATGTACCAGTCCATTGCAACCCTTTGAAAAAGATTACAGCTAAAGCTTGGTAAGTATTTCACTACAGGTTGTGTTTTAGCTTAAGGAAAAAAGCTTAAGAGATACTAGAACTTTGTTTTTCAAACCATTTCCTGAAGCCAATAACCTGAAGCCAACAGAAGTGATCCAGGAAGCAGGAAGGTGCATGGAAATGCCATTTGCTTGGAGAATAAGAGATTACAGATAGTGTTCTGCAAACGTGCTAGTATACAATCTCAGACAAACGACAGAGCATCAAAGCACAGCATGAAATCATTTGAAGTGATATTACAATAAGTTTCTAGTGTTAGCCTATTGTTTGACCATTGCTGGTCCAGAGCAATTTGTACTCAGCAGCCTTCTTGCTCAAGGGATCAGCACTCAGTGTTTTGTAGCGCTACACCAAAATATTTTTTAATAGTTGGAATAGTTTGTGTGGGAATAGAATAATATTTTAGAAAATCTACCCTGGAGATAACCCATATTTAAGGGAAACAGTTCAAAAACACGAGACCTGCACTGGCTCAAGTCCTACCTCTTCAGACAGGTTAAAGGCATACCAGAGTGATTACTTATCACTGCATTCAAGCAGACTAACTCAAGCAACTGGTTGGTAAGAGCACTCACATGCAAAGGGCTGTTGCAGTATCACACAGGAAGGCTGCACCACCTAGCGACTCCAAATGAGGGGAAGACTCTCACTCCAAACTGGGTTCTCTTCTACCAATAAGCATCAGGAGCTGATGAATTTGATTTATTTACAGGCTCTGCTTTGTCCTAAAAGGATTGTCCAACTCTTAAAGACATAGTATTTTCACAGTAGTTAATGAAAACCTCACACTCACTGACTGAAATTGCCATGAGGAAGCTACTTCAAGTTTTATCATGCCCCAGTCTTACTCTTACATCGAGTTTGTAGTTACAGGTAGGTAACAAGCAGAGCTGTGATTCTTTCAGCTCATCATCACCACTTGTCAATCGCTATGACAGCTCTGCCTCAAAGTTCATGATTTTACCTTTTCTTTGGTTTCATTGATTTTCTCACCTTTATAAAATGAACAGTCAGAGCTTAATCTAATAATTGAAAGTTTTATTATAAATAGATTTTTCAGAGTTTAATACATGTCCTTAGTGGAAAGTCAAACAATATTAAAACAAGTTCCTTTACAAAGTCAAGTTAGCCACAAAATAGCAAGAAGCCAGATAAGACCTCATTTTATCTCTTATGAGGTCAAAAGTTAAACAAATCTGGTCAGTTTAGTCCCAGGAGGGTAGTTCTCAGGTCAAAGGCACAGTATTTTCTGAAGAATCAAGCTAATTTATAAAAATACAAGCCATCTGATTTGTAGGAATCAGCAACAAAAACAAAATATTTAATTTTAAAAGGTAATAATCAGAGGAGGAACATCCCAATTTGCATGAATCACATAAGTACAGAAGGCCTCAATAGCAGTTACTCAAGAATTAAAGTTGTATATACATCTCAAATCCCATCCCCATATCAACAGTAAAAGCAGAAGTTTAGGTCTACAGTTACATAGCTCTAAATTTGACCCAACATGATTTAAAAAGGCTTGCATTAAACGTTTGTCAGTTAATGTGACAGGAAGGATGGCATCTCAGGGTAGAAAAAAGCAGCTAACAACAGTTTGGGTTAACAACTGGTTAAAGACTGATGAAGCAGCCCAGTAATCACATGTTTCATTAATTGAGTATTATTCTTTTGTTTTATGAGCAAAGAGTACGTGTTTTCTTGAAGGGGTTGAAACGTCTTCACCCTTGCCCCAGCCTTTACCAAGAGGTGTACTAGCAGTGCCTGCTACCGTGGATTTCAGGTTAGCCAACAAACCTCTCCGGGGTTTTTGTTGTTTTGGTTCCTCAGCAGAGAAATGCTTTTTGCGTTCGAGTTCTTTTTGCAGGGAAGACACTGTTTCTTCAAGCTCAAGAACACGTTTAGCCCAGTTCTGAAGATTGTTCATTTCTTGATCCTATGAGCATACAGCTGTGTTAGGTGCATGAACACTCCAAAGTCTTTCATATAACTTAATTCTCTATTTTTTTCTATATTTCTATTTTACTATTTTCAAACACCCATGTGATTACTATGCTAAGTGGCTATTCCATAGTCATTTCTTCTGAATTACTTTTATGTAATTAAGAGAACAGCAAACTATTGGACCATCAGATCTAGAGACTAAGCCTGACAGATGAAGCTGACAGTAAAATGCTTAGCCACACCATGCAAAGAATTTCAGTTGTTCAAGGAACCAAAAATAAAGAAGGCTTTCCAGTCTTAAGCCACAAAATAATTACTAAAGCAAAACCAGTCAGATCAAAACTCAGTTATAAGTCTGCTAACCAGGACTGAATAAATCCACTGAGTGGGCAGAGCACAGTCTTCAAGATGCTCTCTAGTCCTTGTGGCTAAAAAGACACACCTTTCTAAGCCTTAGAACCAATCAAGAAAAATGAAATTCAATATGAACTATTTTCAGTCTCAGACTTGGGACTATGCAGAAAGCAATTTAATGTTCAAATAAACACTCAGTCTGATACCTGTCTTATTTCATTTGGAAGTTACATGAGGCATTGGCGCAAAACGTCAGGAAGTCAAGTTTTTTGTTTTTTATTTAGGAGTCTAGTTGGTGCCTGAGGTGAGATGCTGTCAGCTTTATGAAGCTTTTGAAATATTAAGCAGTTTACCTGCCCACAGCTCTTATCCAGCTTGGGCACCTCTGCAGGAGTGCCAGTACAGCTTTCAAGCAAAAAATTTTTAGGTTTTGTTGTGCTAACATTAGTGTACTAGCTTGCTTGCCCTCCCTCAGGAGAACATTTCATGACTGGACAGGAGAGAAGATTCTACACGTGTTCCAAGCAGTAGTTTCTGCGCTTGACAACAAACTGGGGCATCTTTAGATTAGTAAGAAGTGTCAGCACTGTTTCCCTATCAGCTGAGCCTATTACTTAATTAAATTGAAAAAGGAGTCTTAGGAGTCTTGTGTTACAAGATACAAAGCCAAAAAGTGAAACTTGAGGGTCATAAGTTCAGGAATTTCAGAATGGAACAATGGAAAACAAAGAAATAAGCAAAAACATTATGCTAACATCAAAAGCAGTTAGTGAGACTGAATAGTGTTTTTACATGTACAAAGATGCAGAAACACTGAATGTAACTGCAGAAACAAGCCACAGTAAAGTTGTTTTTAAATGGTTGTCAAACCTTGAGCATGATTGTATGCTTCAGTCTGCTGTTCTCTTCTGCCATTTTTCTGTAGCCTTCATTAGCTTCTAGCAGAGTTTCATTTAATTTCTGTATTTTCAGCTTCAGAGACTTTATAAGCTGAAAATAAAACCCATACACACTGCAGTTCAACACCACATTTTATAAGCATTTGGTTTCTAACTAGAACTCATACAGACACCGTAAGCATTTCTGATTAATACTGAGCAGTGCAAACTGTGAGATCAAAGCAGCAAAGATGAAGACTGCTACTTCCGACCTGTCATGTCCCAACCCATCATTTCTAGTAAAAATATAGCTGGAGTATTCAAGGGCCATTGTGATAAAATTGCACATTGATTGCCAGGTCCGTGCAATCAAAGAACAGCAGCACAGAGTTCTGGAACTGTCTGCTCCTTTTCCATAAGGGTAGTTATTTCATAAGGGTAGTTGTTATAATGCTCTCATCTCATTAATGTTATTTGTGCTCTGACCTGGAGTACAGTTACAGCAGAAGGCTTCACCTTTCTGCTAGGAAGATGGATTCTTATATTGGTAGATGAAGTCTTGAGAGGGAAAAGAGTCAGAACCAGCAATATTATATCAATGATTTAATTCTACGTGGTTGTAGGGGAAACATCTACATCGCTAAATCAGAAAACCTTTGCCCTGTGTTTAACAGCTGAGTGGGAGGGAAAACAAGTAGTCACTAACACATGCACAGATACTGTGAAGCAAAGCAGTGGAAGGGCATTGATGAAAGCAGCTGCATTAAACTATGCTCACTTCAGTTATTGCCAGGCAGCAATCCCATGACTGACATTTTCCAGCCTCGCAAAAGAATCAATATTGAATCCTCAAATCAAGCATAGAAGACAAACTTGCTTTCTAGCATCACAATTTGAAATTGACATAGGAAATGGAAAATGTTGCAGAGCTTTTGAGGACAGGAGTGGAAAACAAATGCCAGGGCCATAAAACGAGACATTAAACTTGGTAAGGAAAAAGTTATTTTTGGATTATACTTTTTCAATAGAAAGGGATTTAAGTTCACTTTCCATTTACATGCCTTATTAGAACCAGCTGGAACTGTTTCTCCAACCCCTACTCCTATTTGCTATTAGTGAAAGGAGCAAAGCTCATCTCTTCCCTCCTCCCCCATCTTCTTTAAACACAGGCCTTACAATAAGTTTGTTTGAGGTGCGGACTAAAAATGCCTACCTAAAAATGATTAGTATTTTGTTTTCCATAACACAGCCTGAAGCTCATATTTCCACCTCTACAGGCTATTCAGAGCCAAGGAATCCTGTTTGTTTAAAGAACTGAGACCTCACCCCTTATTCAGGTAGATGGTGGAATTCAGTACTCACAGCAAGGATGGGTTTAAGGCACTATTTTGGCTCTAGATCTAAACATCTACCAGATTCTTTTAAACTGTGTATGAGCAGGCACCTTTTCCAGAAGGAAAGCACCAAGGCCACATGTTTGCCACATGATTTATCAGAGTAGTAGGTACATCTACAGGCCACAGTAATGCCAGAACACAGCCAGCCTTTGACAAGAGGCATCCACAATGGGGTAAGAACTCTTTTGTGAACTTGACACTCATTTGCAGGATTCTCAAGGGTCTTAAAGCATTGAAGCCATGCCAGAATTTAGGACTGTTATTCCCAGATTTGTTAAATATTAAGCAAGAGCTACCTCATCTTTCTCTGTGCATTGTTTCTGCAGTCCTTCATTGGCTCTCTTCATCATCTTGTTTGCAAGATCTATAGACAAAAATAAGTTTGATTTTATACACAAAACCAAAAATAGCTGGAACAACAAATATCCAGATTAGGTTCCTACCTAGTTCCGTGCCATTTTCAGTGGTCAGTATATCTGAATTTGGACTTCCCAAAGCCAACAATCTCTGTGACTGTTCATCAAGTTGTCTTTCCAATTGCAATATTTTACTCTCTCTATCCTGAAAAAAGAAAGGGACATGGTAGAATTTGTCTAAACTTCCACTTAACCTTACCTAATTTTCTACTAAAACCACCTTGGGCTTTGTATCTTCCTTTATACTGGCCACGCAGCTGCATAAAAGGCAGATATAACTACAGAGAATACTATTAAAAACTTCTCCCCCCAAAATGGTGTATAGCTATGCCTTAAGCAGACATATAAACAGAGTCTAAGTAGACAAAAAAAGTGTTCTGGTAACTGAGTCATCATGTCCACCCTTAATTCCAGTCTGAACTGTAGGTAAGAGTCAGTTATTTTGCTTGCCCATTTTTTAATTATCTGCCAGCCTGAATTAAGCACGTAAGGGTAAACTACATCTTGTCTTTTAGCAGCAGCCCGACTTATCTCCATTTATTTTACAAAAGCCAAACATCAACAAAAACACAAACAGAAACAGCAATGAAAAGAAACAAACACATTTAATCCACTATTGTTTTAGAACAAAAGAAATCAGAAGTCACACAGGACTGATCTAGAAAATTATATACAATTGTTTCTGAGGAGACCTCCACAGAGTTTGACCTGGTAATGTTTTGGTAGGAAAATTAGGTATGCAACCATCTGAGGAGAATAGCCATTACGTGCAAAAATAACACTTGCATACCAGGTAAGTATGAAAGATTTGGAAAAAGAGAGGCCACTGCACAATACAGTATTGGTTATCAGCACCTGAACAGAGAGCTGTAAGCACAGCAATATTTAAACATCACAATGTACAACAGAAAACACTTCCCTCACCACTTCCTTCACACCTTGAAAGAAGCCTGCTTATCAGTGGAGTGAGATGGCTGATCAGTTCCTGGATGGGCGAGTATAGTGAGAGAACATCTTCAGTGTATGCCTCTCCAGATGTGCTACTGCGCACTTCTTTTACAAAGAAGTATCACTCAGGTAGCATACTTGTGCAGTTCTGAGAAGCTGCACACTCTTTACACTGCGCAAAGGAATAGTAACTTCCTGACACCAACTACTGAGCAGCCCTAGTTGGGAGCACATTCAGAGTAAGCTCTCTCCTGTGTAAAGTTTTATTTCTCATTGCTGCTTCGTTTTCCATAATCCTCCCTTACAGACCTTCAGAGCAGAAAATCATTATCTTTGAAATAGCAATCCTGTACTAAATTGCCCATCTGCCCTTTCAGACCAACTTTTTACTCTACACTCTGCAGTTCCAAAGATATTCTCACAGCCAGACTGCTGCATACACTACCCCTCTAGGTGTTACAGTCAGTGCATTACAGAGAAAGATTTAGGCAAACTGGGCTCTCATAGACTAGGAACTTTAGGTATACACTATCAGTAATTTTAGACTAAACATCTCTATCCCTGTGGATCGTTTTAGGCATCAGAATAGCTAGGCTGAACTGCTACAGTTATTTTGGATGTTCAGTGTTGCATTTAGAACTCCTGAATGAGTCTGAAAAAGCACTATTTACAGTTACGAGGCTAGCTCATCGGCACACAGTTATTAGCAGCCATCAGGTCATACCTCAACTTTCTCTTGTTCAGCTATAAATTCTTCTATGGGAACGTAATGGTCTTCAATTTGTTCCATTGCGCACATGTACGCGTGTTTCTTGATGGCCTCTTTATACATTTCAAATTTGCTCTCCAGTGTTTCTTCATAACTGTCTTTCAGATCTTCCAAGCGGTTGCTGAGAAGGATATGTTTGTTTATTTAGCATATTCGAATTATACAGCTATTACAGTTTGGTTAAACATGTTCAATTTGCAACACCAAAGTTATTTATTTAATGATAAATAGTAAACATAGAAGACAGAAGCGCTCTCCTCCCTTGTCTCCTTTTTATTCTCAATAATCTTACAGACCTGCATCAAGGCATAACTTCTAGTTAATACCAAACAGAATGCTATAGAAGAGTATGTATTCAACCCTTGATCTCAGCCTTACTGTGGTTATTCTGATCTTTTTCTCTCTTCCATGAGAACTATTAAACACAGCTACAGACCTCAGCACAAACTACACCACTCTTGTTTAGAAGCTGAAGGTCATAATAGTAGTGGCTAATAGTAAAAATATCTGTGCAGTACTTCGATGGTCTACCACATTATGCTACGTAAGCACTTCACAGCTCAAGTGCCTGAATCTCCGGTGACACTGAACTTGGTATTTTACAGCTGCAGAAGTGGTAAGCCAGTGTCAAGCTTACTTCAGTGGGACATAAGCACTCAAATGAGTGGAAATCGATGCGTAGGAGGAATTAAAATACTCTATCACCATGACACACCTGTGTCAACTAACTCACCAAGCCTAGTTGCAAACCCTTTCTCATCACACAGACACCGCTCAGCAGGCACCCAGGAACTACAACCAGTTAGAATCCCAAATGCTCAAGTGATTTTAACAAGGTTAAAAAAAAAGCTCAACCTGAAATCTAATTTTAAGTGCAAGCACAGTCCTTGCTTCAGTTTCAGTTGAGGTATTGAAAACCTCCTGATGTCTTAAATTCTGTTGGTATACTAGTGATCAGTGCTTGTAGCTACATCACTCTCAGAAGACTGCTGTTAGCATGACTATTAAAAAGCCAGACATCTGCATAATATTTTCAAGTATGGGGTTTAGACCATGTATGGGGTTCAGACCATGTCTTGAAAGATTTGTGAAGCAGAAGTTTACTAAAAAAAAAAAATAAAATCCACCAACATGTAATGGTAGGTGTGATTACACTCAGACCCGATATTTGAAGCCTATTTCTGGGGGTGTGGGAGGGTGTTTTTTTTTGTGTTTAATGAAAAAGCAAAAAAAATTGCTTTGTTTTATTATTTCAAGTTATAGAAAATACATGTTAGCCTTGTCACAATTTAAAATCTGTCCCAGCAGAGACTGAACATCAGCCCAACAGATAAGTATCACTAATAGCTTCATGTGTTTGCCCAAAGGCACCCAAACAATTTTGAAGGCAGTACAGGTGTTAAAGCATAGTGTTCATCTGGCTACTTAACTCTGGGCTAGTGTTTGTTAGCAACTCAAACAGCAGGAAACCATTTTCAAGAAGAAATGAGTTAAGAGGAAGTAAATTCAGCTTGAGCAATCTGGACACACTTGAAGAAATCCCCATTAGTAACATTAATGCAGACAGCCACAGTAACTTACAAGACAGTAAGATAAGTTCAAAAGTCATCAAGAAGGCAGAAGGAGAGTTCAAAGAGATACAATTCAAACCACCTGAAGCACACGCGTGTATATTAACATGTGGTGACCAAGTGCTTGCCTTAGAGCAATCACAAGCCTCAGTCTGGTACCTACAGTCTTCTGTATTTGCCAAATATTAATAACAAGGCAGGACAGCCTGCAGTAATTGCAAGTTACAAAGTTCATCAGAAAGCAGCGTTACTTTCTCCTTGTACATAGGAAGAGGCGGATCTGTAAAAGTTCATTTTAATGTTCCTCTTCTCTTTTCATCTGAATCTTTGAAACTAGTCAGCCTTAACTTCTCTAAACAGTATGAGCATACATGTATATAAGTGTATGCCTTTATATATGTGGAATTCAGTTTTGAATAGGATTGTAGCATGACTTGCCTCCAGGCTTCCTCCGTTTCCAGCAGCTGTCGGAACATTTCTTCTGCCATCTCTCTACGTATCTTCACCTCCAGAAGGAGTTTACTTTGCCTTTCTGCAACTAGCTTCTCTTTTAGGCTCTCTGTAGTTTTCAACAGATCCTAAATTTAACATATTTCAGTTCAGAAAAACTAAAAGTCCATATCAATATGCACATCAAATGAAAAGATGCATTAATACAGATGAACATTCACAATGGGCATTTCTGTAAGCCTCTTTTCAAGGGGGCTGCACCAAGGATTAAATATTTTCAAATTTTATTTTCTTCTATTGCAAAGCCAGTCTCCCTCCATCTTGATGGTTTATGCTGTCAAAAATATTTTTGGTTTGGTACATTTTGGCATTTAAATATTAATCAGTAATTTTAATCAGTAATTTAAATATTTGTCAGTAAATATTAATCAGTTAATTACCACTTGATTATACAACTTTGTTTTTTTAAAATGCCACATCTTAACTTGCTCCTGCCATTTCCAAAAGAGCACAGGCAACTAAACAACACTGTGTTTTAAACAGACGTATTGCTTCCTTACCTGTCTCATTGTGACATCAGTTAAATTTTAGCACTTGGCTTCTCTGCAAAGCCACAGAAGACCTCCCACAACATTTGTTTCCTCAGAGCTAGACCACTTTAGGTCTAGGTTTACTCAACACTGAGCAGTTCTCATTTGATACAGCTGCCAGCACACCTTTTACAGCAAGTTTCTAATATCAGAGCTAATAGCAACGGCTTTCCTAGGTTCAGTTTTGAGTAGATGTTTATCTACCTCGTGACTCAGAATAGTGATGTCCACTTCCTCTTCTGTGGAGGCTTCAGTACAGTCAGGAAGGTCATCTAAAGATGCGTTCACATCAAAGCGTACGATAGGTTTGCCATCGCCTCCGACTAACTTTGGTGGGAAGTAACCTAAACTTTTGGGCAGGATTGTCTGGATTACCTGAAAAATCCAGAGTTGAACACAACATCAGTGCTCTCAACATTGCAGAAATCAGAATGCTAGAAAGTAGCATGAACATGTTGTACTTAAAATAATGATTGCAAGTACATTAATAACATTTTACATGGCTTTTAGCAGACAATCATTTATACAAACATAAAAATTCAGTCCTGTAGCAAAGTGAAAATGGGAAAGATTATCTACTAGCAAGCTTGGTGTGGTTGTCTAGAAAGGTGTTCTCTTTCCCCCTAAAGTAGAGACAGAGTTTAGCATAGTTTCCCGGAAAGCTGATGAAAAACTGAAAGCAAATCCCTAATGCATTTGCTGCTTTCCTGAAATTCTGCAACCAGGATCCAGCAATTCATCCTAGTTAGGGAAATATGATAAGTAATTATGTCATAGGACAGCATATTAAAGAAGCTTGTCTCCTCAGTGCATCTTCATATCTTATCATAAGAGTTGTAGCTGAAGATAATTAGAAAAAAATCTGAAATGAGATTAGACATGCCATTACAGACTTGAGAGGTATAAGAACTAGTCCATGGACTAGAGATGGACTTTTTTCCATGAAACATAATCACCCACCATCCCACAATCTACAAGAAGCCGCTTCTATGGAAGCTGAGTGAACTTAAGGCCAGACACCAGCTCCAAGTCTGGAATTGAATGGGAGCAGAGCTAGCGAGCTAGCAGAAAGCATGGAAGTATGCAAATTCAAAGGAAGTTTTGTTGTTGATAAAAGGCCTGCAGAAGGAGCAGAGCACACTACCTTCAAGACCTAACTTACAAAAAATGCATTCCATTATTTTACTTGCATTACTTGCATTATTACTTGCATTTAGCCAAACAGAAGCAACACAGGCACAAGAGACCTTGACTGAACTGCGAAATGAGAAGCGACTTCTTTTACTACCACCGCTAGCCATCTAGAAAGTTTCTGAACAATTGTCAGCTTGTGCAAACAGATACTTAAGTGCACACGTATTAAACAATTCATCAAAAGCTTTAAATTTAATCTTGCACTTCCTCAGATGCACAGCATAACCAGTCATATCTGAAACTGCCCAGACTACTTTCCACAGTGTCTGTGGTGGAGTCCTCAACAAGCCACAGACAGCTGCAGCTATCTTGTCTTGCTACCACAAACAGGTTGCAGGACAGGCCAGACTACTGGAAGCCTTTAAGAGAGAAACTGTATGCATAAGAACTAATATGACACACCTGCAATCCTAATCACACTGAAGTCCATACTATGTGATCATTCCACAAAATGCTAGCAGTGCAGACTGCAGAATAGCAAAGAAGTTAGATGCACCCTTACCTGTTTGGCTATAGCTGAAAATTTCATTACATGCAGTGTTTCGTCATATGTGGAAGCATGCTGATTGATGTTTACAATCATACAAGCTTTGCCTTTTCCACAAAAGAACGGCTGAAACAGACGAGTCAATTTGCTCTCTCTGAATGGAATATAGCTTGGCTTCATCCTCATAGAAAAAAAGAATAATGAAAATGTGAAAAAAATGTGAAAAGGCTTGTGCGATACTGTAATTTGGCTTAATTCCGTTTCTCTTTCAGGAAGGAGATCAAGTAAGATGCTCATATTTGAATGTAAACCACTTTGTCTCAAAGATCAAGGTCTTTCTTTTCTCATAAGCTCTCCAACAAATTACAGTATTTAAAGCTGAGAAGTAAAGTGCCTGCACCACTGTTCCCTCATGTTAGAAAACCACTTCGGCTGGTACCAGTATCTGAGTACACGACATCTGTACAATTGTCTGATGAGTCCACCTGTATGATTTGTCTTATTCCCTTCCACCTCGAAAAAATTACAGGAAGTATATTGCTTATATGAAAATACTAAGAAAAAGTTTGGTAGTCTTGCTACTAATCCTCCCCTCTTTTTTTTTTTTTTTGTTCTTCACAGTTTTAAAGAAAATGTTAAATTCAGGTATTCCAGTGACATCTGCAATAAAGAAGGCTTAACAAGATTTTACAGGTTGGCATTTTCCTCTTACCACATGAATCCCTCACATAAAGGGATGCTTAGGGTTTCAACCTCACCCTCAGCATGCTGTTTACAACTCTTTACCTACTTTGGATTTTGATTCTGCTTCAGTGCTGCAATGCATTTTCCAAGGATATGAAGAGAATTATTAATATTTCCTGCTTCTTTTAGTCTGTCTCCAAAGGCTTGTGTTTTATTACACCTCTCTGATCCAGCCAAGTCACAGAAAGACAACCTGCATGCAAGAATTATCCAGAACACACAAACAAACATGTTTCTAAACAGTATAAAAATAGAATTTTGGTCTTTTATTTCTTTATACATCTAAGTTATAAATGTAACTCATGTCGGCCTACCTAGATCATGGAATAAGTTGTACTTATTAATATGTACCTTGTCCAGAAGGCTCTACGCAAGGTATTCAGGGTGACAGCACTGAACTATTTTCCCATTGTATATAAAGATACTTGAATAAAATTGCTGCTCCTGAGAAGGTCTATTCAGCATCCTTAAGGAAGGCTGCTTGTAAGCTTCATTTAAAACATTGTAGGCATTCTTACATTACAAAAAAAAATCACTTTAGGAGCTTAAATTTTGTGGCAATAACAACCTAAGTTCTTCCAGAGAAGATGAGAGAAATGCAGCAGTTTTGCACTTTGGCTAGCTTCCACAGTTCAAGCAACACAAGGACAGAAGATAATAGTATGCTTCACAGAACTGCAGTCTGCCTCTTTTGGATGCAGAACAAGTGGTTTTCTGCAAATAAGCTGCCAGAAGCCTTTCCCAGAACACCTCAGAGCTGTTTGCTTGGCTATAGCAATTATGTGCTTCTAAAGTCAGGCCACTGAATTGTCCCTTGTGACACAGCAGGCTACAATCAGAAAGTTAGCCTGGATAATCAAGGAATTTCACTTTTACTTACTATAGAGAGAGCTCCTTTAATACAGGAAGATCTGGAACTTCGATAATTTAAATAACCCAACTAGTGCTCACATACATTTATTTTTATAATATCTTCATAAGATAGTAGCCGTTGACACATTTGAAGTGCACATTAGTACTACACATACTAGGAAAGTCACATTGTAGCCTTTCACCCAGTTCAAATATCTTATGATCTCTATCCTTTTCAGTACAAGATTAACAGCTTTTAGAAAAAAAAGCTTAAGCAACATACAAACTGTCATTCATTTAACAGCTGCTACAAGCTTTGACAGCAGAATAGGTCAGACAGGAAGTGGTAAGGAATGCAGCAGCAGTCATTTCCTCAGGTGATTTTAAGACTTTTTAATCACGGTAACATCTGATACTAAAAGGTGTTGCATGGTGAGGTGTATTTGTTACTATCTCTGCTCAGCAGAGACAGATCAGTAGGAGCTATGAATGAACTAATACATTCCATTGCAGGACTGCCCTCATTCCTCCATGTCAAACTAAATGGATAATTAATCAGGGGAAAAAAAATGACATCCATTTAAGCAGCCAAAGTATTAGGCCACTTTCTCTAAATCAGAAGTGTAAGGACTTAGTAATCGCTCTCACCAGGTGCACCTACAGTAGCATTCTAGATGAGAACAGTTTCAAAGCAAATCACTTGATCCCCTCCTACTGCAGTCTACACCACAGAGCAGACCCAGAGCATGTCACCCACATTCATTTGAATGAAAATGGACTTGAATTTGTGTTCCAGGTGTACACCAAATGAGCAGCCATAATTATTCAACCCATAAACTGGTACAGATTGCACCTTGAGTCTCAGTGTTAGCTGCTGCTCCCTGACTTGAGAGGTTGGCTTCTGTCAGCCAAACATCTGAATTTTGCTGACCTGAATATTTTTGTGTGGTATTACTGAGTACTGCTTTGTCCCCCCTCCCACGTTACATAAGATATTTCCCTAAATATATGTATTACTGACATTTTTAACAGGTTCCCTCAGCCGAACCTTCACAGAATAAGAGGGCCAGGAGTAGAAATGTTGCCCTATCATGTGTCCAGTCTGTTTTATGCAGCCAGTGCAATTCTGATTTCCTTCTCAGCAATCAGATGAATCATTTTTTGCATTAACACAGTTCACCAGTTTAGAAAATCTGATAAGGTATAAGCATGCTGAAATATTTACATTCTGGTAATCAACTGAAGCATTCACTTACTCTGAAACTCCAAGAACATGTGGTTGATGTTCATCAGTTAGCTTTAGTAGCCGGATTGAGAATATACTGTGACTGGAATGGAAAGAAGCCCTTTTTAGTAACTAGAATTATGACAATTAAGAAGCCATTGAAGCAAAGTAAAATGTGTATGCTACAGAAAATTCAGTGCAAAAGAACAAGAATTCATTGATTCACAGTAGTTACTTTTGCAATGCATTCATCCAGCAGCAAAAAGCAGAAATAAGTTTTAACTTATTAACTTAGTAAGTTTCGGAACTTTTCATTCCTTTCTATACAGGGGAAGGAAAAATATTGCATGAAACCTGGAAGCTGTCTTAAAAAACAAAAAAAAAAAAAAAAAAAGCAAGTTCCCTGAAGTCTACTGATCAGAAAATGAGTACTCAGGTAGCCACTTGGTATACAAAATTTAGATGGTATCTTAACTCAGTGAATCTGAAGCATTAACTTCTTAAAAATGAATAGGTCAGGGAATAAGTTAAGATTTGACAATCCTGTAATTCTTTCTAGTACTCACACACACAATTATTTGTTTGGTTTCAAAATTAAGAATAATTTTCCAGAAAGGTTGAATTTTTAATACTTGAAATGCCATAGTTACTCTGTTTCAGACAGAGGTACAAATGCAAGACAATGGACATATGCTAAGTGAAACCAAAAGAAAAATCCAGTAAATCAGGAAGCACGTACGATAGGAGACAAAATGATTGAGTAAAGATTTAAAGTGGTATTTTAGCCCTCAACACCAACCCACAATTAAAGAGTGAAGTTTCTTTAAAAAAAGAAAAAAAGACAGCACAGTTCGGAAACAAGCTAAGCCAAAGTCTGTGTATTCCCTTGAGCAAATAAATACTCTATGCTAAGCTCAAAACTCTGCCAGAAAAGCACACAGTTCTTTTCTGCACTATAATCTTTAGTGAAATTCATGTGGAAGTATAGCTTGAAATTTGATGGAAGCTGTCGTTAACTAATACAAAATGTATAACTATTGCTTTTAGAGAAAAAGCAGCCTTAGTAACACTATGGTTGCATTTGTTGAATATGCAGCAAGCCCCTCCACATTTAAATTAGTAAGAGGACTTCTAAAAGCCATTAGGAAGGCAGTTTCAACATAAAGTATACCACCTTATTTTATTAACTTCTTCCCATTTGATCAAACGAGGCTCTCCCTAGCTTCCCACCCAAAGCTGGCTAAGAGCTAGGGTCTTAAATCTTAAGATCCCAAACAAACTCAGCTACAGAACAGCAATCTAGCAGCACCAAAAGGCACTGCAAGACTTTCTCCTTCCTACATTCCCTATTGACAGGCTCCAGGTTTCATGCTGGCAGTATAATTCTTGGCAGAATTATCCAGCTTTTCCTTCAAAGTCCTTGTGTAGCCCTCCCCAATCAGTCATTAACACTTGTTAAAATCTATAGCCCTGATAGTACTCAAAAATAGATGAGATTTGATCTTTTTGGTTGTCCAAAGCCATGAATGGCAACCCAAGTCCAGATATTGTTGAAGTCATAGGGCTTCTCTACACTTGTCCAAGCTTTCTTCCAGGAAGAATTTTATAATAAAACCAGAATCAATGAAAGTCTTAAGCTAATGTTGAGTAGTGGTTAATTTCACAGATAGTCTGAAGTTTTCTCCTCCTTTCCCCTCCTCCTGCCCTTGAAAGAAAAAAAGAGAATATTCTTATAAAGAGAGGAACAAACCTCCTACTTGATTGCTCATTCATTCTAGTACAAGCAAAGCTTCGGTTCTTGTTTCCTATTTTTAGTATCTTGCAGGCTTCTTCAGTGCTCTGAGTGTTAATCCACTTTAGGTCTGTGAAGAGAGAGACCTTTTACACTTCTGATCTCCAAAGACATTCTGTGAAATTGCTGAGGTCAGAAGCAGTACTGTTACCTTTAATATAAGAATTGCCTCCTTGATCCTCACAAATCCTTAAGACTCTACGCTTCTGGTTTTTAGATGTAGATAATACACTCAACAGATCGTACACGTATTCATTATAAATCTCACAAAAGGAAATCCACACAGATGCTTGTGTTCTTTGCTCTGTATTGGTCCTATGTGTATCAAGTGGAACAAAGTTCTTCTCTGCTAGCCAAAAAAGAAAACGAGTTTAGTGGTCAAGTGACATTAATAAGTCTTACAAGTTTTACTAGTTTCTCATGTTGAGGCAATATACAGAACCTTCTAAAATGAGGTTGGTATATATGCATTGTACAATGAGATACAAGTACTGGATAACTGAGTTTACCCAAAAACCTTCATACTTCACAGCACGTACCCAGAACATGCACAAATTCTAAGGCTATTCGCCTTCTACTGCAACCTCTCAGCATATTATCCTTTAGCTTTGCAGAATAGGATCTCCCTCTCCACCCCAAAAAAGGAGCAAAGATATCACAACACATTTTATGTTGTTACTCTTTCTCCTGAATTCAGCTATTTAAGTTTGTTAAAGGGTTACCTTATTTAATTTGTAGTACAGTACAGATTTTTAAATCCACCAATAGTTACCCACTTATATTCCTAAGTTCCAGGGTTTCTATTCATTTCCCCCCCTTCCCCCCCAAAGACATTTTCCACTTTACCTAGTGGATCAGAAGGCTGATTTTTTGAAGTATAGTTGGAAGGAGTCAGCTCCACATGACACATATTTGTAACAGCACCTGAGACATTTTCCGTCTCCTGGAGGAAACAAGAGACTGTTACATCCAAATGAACAAGTTACTAGACCAGCAGAAGTGAAACAGGACAGTCATTCTAGTATTTAAGATTTAAATATCGAACAAGCATAAACTGTTAAGCCACCCTTACTCCAGCTGCGATAGAAAAGTTTCTAACAATACTGAACTCGCATCAGCAAGCCTTCTTTCCCTCCTCACAAGAATTATCGCCCTCTGCTGCTCCAATCAACATGTCTTAGAGGCCACTTGCTGCTATTATAGGAGACATGTTATAGTTTAGGGAGAAACAAGGACATCTGTCAGATTGTGGCTGCCCAGAGCGCCTTTATGAACTAGTGGACAAGTCTGAATAGTATTTTGGGTCAACCAAACTGGAGAAATAAGCCTCTTCCAGGGATAGATGGCTGGGTAGGAGGCAAAGGACAGGCAAAAGCAGCACTTCACAAATAAAAGTCACAGGCTTATGCCAAGCCTGTGAGCACATATCAAACTTACTTTAAGACTTCACACCAAAGGGAAGCGATGGATTCCTAAAGGACTCAAAGATCTGATAAACCAACAGCCTATGACTAAATGAAAAGGCCATAAAAATTCCATACAGATAACAGCACATTTTGAATGGTGTATACCTTTGCTAAGTTTCTTCACGTCAACAAAATTATTAAAAAAAATGCCAAGACTTGTAAAAGCATAGGCTTCAAATTATCTCTAGGACAACAGGTATAACAGAAATAGCATCTGCTACTATTTAGAGATTCCTGCATCTCCAGGTAGCACTTCCCTCCCTGCCACCCCATATTTTATACACCTGTGTAAGTTCTCATTAGGGCATTTCCCCAAACCCAAATCTAAATGGAAGTCATCCGACAGCAGAAGAAAGGAACAGATTCAAAAAAGCAGTAAAAAAAAAATATAAATTAAAATCACACCATGGTCTAACTATTAGAGTGCAGGGATATGTTTACTAGGGTTTGCCTACTGATGCCTATCGTACCCACTTGGTATATCTAAAATCTGAAGTACAAAGCCAGATCTTGTCTTTTTTAAAAGGCAACTAGCATGCAATTTCATCGCCATTAATTCAGAAGCGTTCATTTTACAAAGACTGCACTGTCAGGATGTTTATGTTGCTTGAGTAGCTACAAGTACAACCACAAGCAGGGACTCTATTCATTCCCTTTATAAAGTACAAAGAGAAATTCTACAGCAGGGAGAGACTCACATGCATGGCATGTGTACACACATGAAAAACTGAATGTAAAAACTATTTGTGCACGTGATAACAGCAAAGTTTTTGTAATGAGATTTTAAACCTGAGTGAATTAGCCATGATTCTGTGCTATTCTTCCCTGTAATCTTATGGTTTGAAGAATACTACAACTGACTGAAAACAAGTGGGAACAGGAACTGACTTTGTTTGCCAGTGACGGAGGCTGATATTTAATAGCAAGTACGAGGACAGGTGGGAATAGGAGTGTCAGTAAAGCAGCTTTTAATACCGTAAAAAAAAGCAATAATTAACCCAGTGAAAAGGACAAGTAAAAGGGAAAGAAACAGGGTGCAAAGTACACCAAGCAAGTTTTTGCAGCAGTACCGTATAGCAAACAAACAGCAGAACATTAAATACAAGGGTATTACGGTAATTCAGAACAGTTTAAACAGAACGAAAGGAACAGCAGATTCTTTCTGCATGACTTGTAAACTGAGCCTGGGAAAAGGGCCTACAGAAATCCCTGTAAACCAAAACCAAGCCCACCAAACCATATCTGCTCTCAGATTACAAGCCTGAGCGAGCATCCGAACAGTGATGCTATTCACAAGCTATCACGAAGCACGCCTTCAGGACGGGGGACAGCTGAGCTATCAGCATGGAAGCACTGTAACATGTAAGCAAGTTCTTGGTATGCGTTATTTTCTAGGTGCATTTTTACCTTTCTTTCCTGATGGTGGAGTCCTGCTTGCTTTTCACTGTAGCGCATCAGCATCTAGATCACCTACTGTAGCTAAACTATTAGCAAAGTCAGAGAGTGATTTAACAGAAAGGAATGTCTGTGACATATGGCATTATCTTCAAAATACAACATGCGCCCTCCTGTTCTAGATCCCGAGTTCCTGCTTCTTCCTTCTTTTAAGCTGGTAGGTTGCATAAAGTTTTGGTTTTTTAATCTTTACCCACTATTTCTCCTGATCATCTCAATTTTTCTTTAAGACCCTCAACAAGACCCTCACCTCCTGCAGAGGCACACACACAAAGTATCAGTGAGCTTTTAAGACTCACAAAATAAATATGCAATTTTCAGACCTTCTACATTTTTCATCTGAGGCCTTCCCTCAAAAGTTAATCAGACTGACCCAGTTCAGCTTGCAGAATTTAAATTAAACAATAGAATTTAGAGTGGAACTTTATATATGAATTAGAGTCAGAGAGGGATATTCTTTCAGAGCTAACCGAGTGCTTGAATAAGAATGTTGGTATTAAAGGCCATAGAAAAAAGAAAACCCAGGCAATTGTTACTTCTATACTTCCCAGAATTCATTCAGATTTGCTGAATCATAATCAGCTGAACCTACTGAATTTTGGCGTTAAATACATGGAATCCTACTTCTGATTTGCCAGAAGTAAATGATCAGTGAATAAGGAAAAAAAGCCAGACATCCTGTGCAAATTTGCGGACTTCCAAGTATAGAACAGTCAAGCATACAAGGGTGCCCATTTTTGGGTGAGAGCCATTTCTTACCCTGCAAGTAACAGAACTCACTAGATATAGACAAGTCTCTGCTATTGGAGCTGTTATACCTACAGTCTTGGTGTTGAACTAGATGATCCTTAAGGGTCCTTTCCAACCCAAGCCATCCTGCGATTGACTCAGAGATCAGTAAGATACCTAAAATCCCCTAAAGCAGGCTGCAATCCTTTTAGGAAAATCATTTAGTGGCATTTCATTTTACTTGCTGTTATCAGAGAACTTTCTGTATGAAACTGCATACTTAAACCAAAGGTTTAAAAGTTTTTAATCTGCCTTAATATCATCATCCACCAGAAAAGACTCCTCTTCTTTGCTGCCCCTGCTGACGAGTTGCCATCACCTCCTCTGAACTAGCACTGGAATTTGAGCAACTGCCCAGAGAAGCTGTCTGAGGACCTGACCCTAAAGAAGATTCAGTTAGCAACAACAAGAAGCAGGTTTTAAGGTCAGTTCTTCCAGAGACTTTTCAAGGGCTTTGTGCCACCACTTGGAGAACTGCCCCTCTGTGGAAGTCCAGGCTTTGGCTTTGCAACAGATTTTGTTTTGAACTGTGTGCTGCTGCAGGAAGTTCTTGCAGTTTACCCCGAGTCCCAAAACCACCAGCTGCCTTATTATTCCAAAGTTTATAAAGAATCCATACTGCAGATTAAGAGAAATCTAAAGAATCAATAGGGAAACAGATCAGTGAAGACTTTCCTGATCTCAAGTATTTAAGAAGCTTCATACAGTGATAAGGAAGTATTTGGTCACTGACCTCTTTCAGCGATGCAAGAAGAGCAGCTTTAATGGCTTCCTCTTGTTTAACTTGTGCATCTTCTAGTTTCTTAACATCGTTGCTCAAATATGGCTTAAAGTTCATCTTCAGATACTGTCTTCCCCTTATGTGGTTAAAAATCATGTCAAGTGAGCGAGGCAAAATACCCAAATCTTTTGAAGTTCCTTAAAATAAGGAAAGATCAAAGTTTAGATATTTGTACAAGCTTCTCGTTGAATTTTGACTTGGTTGATACAGGTGCTTTTTGGCAAACACATTATACCTTGGATAGTGAATGTCTTGCCTGCATTTGTAACCCCGTAAGTAAACACCAGTCCATTCACTCCATTAACACACGCTCTTACTATCTCTTTTGTTGAGCCTTCAAAAAATTCACTTTGGGTAGTTTCTGGTCCAAAGACCTTGGGGAAGGGAGAAGAGAATGGAAGAAATGAGTGCTATGTGCACGCAGAAGTTTAACATACCATAGCACTGAACACTGAATAGCAGCGACTAGTTTTTCAGAGCAAGCTGAGTAGGTGATATCAGCTTGGTTTTCTGCAGAATGCCTGTTAAATTCTTAGAGATACTCAGATTAAAAAAAAAAATCCTACTTCTAAAATAAACTGCTCAGAATACTACTCAGCACATACTGTTTAATGGATACCTTCAACAGCTCTGCTAGTGATGCACAGCTCCCTCCTTTTCTGTACCAGCCATCAACAATTGATGAGAAGAAGATTATTAGTTAGGGTGGTCTAAATGACTCAAAACCTGGAATTGTTTCTCTTTTGATATGTTAAGAACAGAAGTTTTTGCAGTAGGTACCAGAACTAAGAAATTTATCTCCATTATAGAAGGTTTAAGCTGTTAGGCTGCTGTTCTTTCAGAAGTCCCTAAACCCACGCTTACAGAAGTCCCTTTAAACATGTAATTTCCTGTAACGCTTCCCAGATGAGGACATCTGCAGGAACAGCAGAAACACAGTAAGTTTGTGCCTCCAAGAAGTGCCTGTGGCATCTAATCAAAGAAAACAACAGAGCTGCCAAAGAAGCTTCCTTGTCTCATCTAATAAGAAACTTCATTGTAATACAGCTCTCTTGACAGCCTGTAAGCAAATAATAAGCAGTCTGCTTGGTTTTTAATGCCACAGTACCAAAGATGAAAAATCAAATTGCACAATGTAGGAGAAGACTTCAATTTTTATCACTGGAGTGGATAACTAACTAAAACTAAATAAAACCCAGAAAAGCTCACTTACGTGAGAAAAGGTGAACCTGTGCACAGACTGACCAATCCCTCTTTCACTGTTTTTCATTGCAGCAGACTCTTTGGGTGCATGAAGAATTACTGTCTGGGGATCTTCAATAGTTACACAACCCTTAAAAATCAAGACAAGATAAACCAAAACATCACAAAATTATTTTGGTAAAACCCTATGTAAATAAAGCTAGCGTTTTCATCCATTTACCACAACAGTGAACACTTGCAAAGTTTATAGATAATCTTTTGAGGTGGAGATAGTCATTTCACATGAAAACCAGGGTGCAGATAAAGTTAAGGCAATCATCTGGAGCCTTCTAAGAGCTTTAATCTTTTTCTTGGATTCCCTTCCACCAACTTTTCCTCACTTTCCCTTTCTATCTCCCTCTTTTCCTTCTCCCATTCTTCCTTTCCTCTCTCCCTCTTCTCTCACACCCCTCTCCTTTTTCCCTTCCTCTCCCTCCTCCCTACTCACCTCCCACCCCAACCAGCCCTTTCCAAACCCTAGTATTTTGTGACTGGGGCTGGCAGTATAAAAGCTATGAAAACAAAGCTACAGGGAACCTTAAAATGATTGAAGTGGAAAAATGGCAACATGAAACAAGTTATGAATAGCATAAATGAAGTACAGGAAATTTGAAGTATACCCTTTGATTGATAGATGGTGCTATCAGTAGTGAAGGAACCTGAATTAGTTTCAAGTCTAGTTTGATTGCTTTTTCCCAGCTAAGTAAGAGGCAGGATACAGTTACCTGGCACTCACATAACTAGATAAATGTGGAATACAGTATGACAGGAAAATGGATTTTACACCAGCCAGGCTACCAAAACCACAAACTCAACTGTCAATATAGCTTGACGGTGTTTTGAAGCATCAGCAGCAGTGATTATCAATTGTAGCTAAATCTGACATCTGCGTGCAGAGTTGGCCACACTAATAATCCACGTGCAGCACGGAGTACAGGGGGGACTGCTTTGCCTAGGAGTCTCCGTAACAAGTCAGTCTGACAACTCGTTTAGCAGCTCTGAGAGGCTGGGTACTGAATTTAGGCCACTCATTTACTCACTGCACCAGGCTCTAAGCCCCTGTGCTCTCTAACATCCCCTCCACATTGCAGGATGAGGAATGCAGGTTAGCTGTGCTAAATCCTAACGAGCTACAGAAGGATCCCACCTCAGCAGCACATGCCATCAGCTTCACAGAAGTAGGGAGCAGAGGCCCTGAAGCAGTCAGAACTGCAGAGCTGAAATCCAGCTGGTAACATGCCCCTGTTGTTGTCTACCCCAGCTAACCCCATAGCTACGTTGGCATGAGTTGGACCTTTTCTGGCAGTGTACATACCAACTGCATCATAAAATGGTTTGGGTTGGAAGTGACCTTAAGGATCCCCTGATTCCAACCCCGTGCCATCTGCAGGGACACCTCCCACCAGACCAGGTTGCCCAAAGCCCCATCCAGCCTGGCCTTGAGCACCCCCAGGGATGGGGCATCCACAGCTTCTCTGTGCCAGCGCCTCACCACCCTCACAGTAAATAATTTCTTCCTACCATCTGATCTAAGTCCGTATCTGCAGCATAACTTTCTCCAGAGTCACCAATAGGAGAGTAGGATCTCCGCCAGTTGTACCAAGAACAGAATTTCATCCTGTGCTCTTATGCCTTGCTTGCATGTATTGTTATATCTATAAGCAACAGGTAATCAGTTAACTTGAGATTTTGCAAACATTCATTTTTTGTGGGGCTGAGAAAGCCTTCATACCATTCAGAATGGACTGTACAGCTAATATCTTGGAAGATGAACAATTTTGTTTTCTACATGAAGACAAAAGCACTAAAATAAAAATCTTCTGCACATATTTTTCTCCTCCCTCACTGCCTTTAAGGGCATACAAGTAGTTTCATTGATGGTCAGGCATTCAGAAGTTTCCCAATCCAAAGAAGGATAAGAGATAACTTGTAAAACAATTTTGTAAACCGATTTATCCTTACAGACAGCTCAGATGGCTGAATGACACCAAATAGGAAATACTGTGGCACTGCATATTAGTCAATGAGAACTGACTAGGGAAAAATACATTGAAACTGGGGAAAAAATCCTACTGGAAAAAAATTGAAAGGTTTCACCTCTGGCAGATTAAACACTAGAGCACGCAGGAAAAAAGGAAACAGTAAGTCTCAAGAAGCAAATCAGAGCAAAATATTAAATCCTTCTTCAAACAGGTTGGGTACAAATTATAAAGCCCATGAGGCCTTGCAAAGATCAGGGCTGACAGACACACTGCAGAGACCTCATCCTCCCAGGGCAGCTGTGTGCAGCAGTGTCTGCAAGGGGGGAGTGGGGAATGAGGTGAACTCCTGTGTTTGCATGTGCACATGTGCGTGTAAAACACCAAAGCATCTAGAAATGACAGAATAAACTCTAAAAGCTGTAACTGTAAAAGTCACAGAAAAAAATTGACAGGAAGAAGACTGGGAAATCAACCAAGACCAGGCATTTTGGACATTCCCAAGAAACTCAAGGGTCAAACGCGTGTATTATTCTTAGAAGTACGTGATATCTTGCATGAAAACTTTCATTTCTTGAGCCACACACAGAGCTAAGAGTGACCACAACTTTTAAACAAGATACTAATGGGGTTTCACAAGAGATAGAGGTATGGTTAATTAATTAATAAAAATTGTGATAGTCATATTTATGCAGGTGTCCACTAATTCTCTTTGGAAGAAGTACATGGCTTAAAAAAAAAAAGTCACAGCTTACAATACCAGATCTATTTGGGGGAGAAGAAAAAAAATATTTCTTAGCTCTGCAACCAACCTGAGATTCGTGGTTTTCCAGTTCTGCTACAGAAAAGGGCCTCACCCTCAAGAAAACTTTCAAGGGTTGGTATGCCTATTCATTAAAAAAACAAGATGCATTGTTGTAACGACCTCTTTTTAAATAAAACAGCCCCAAACCGTACCAGCACACATCTCCGATGCACCATTTCCTATTTTATCTTGCTGCCTCCCTTTCTCCTTCCTTGTGAGGTTCACACCCTGAGCTGTCACTTACTTCTTGACCTCCTAATGCCCTGAAGTTACCCCCTTCCTCCACGTCACCCCACACCTCTGTGTTCTTTTCTATGATGAAGCAGATATTTTGATTTATTATTTTAAAAAAAAAAAAAAAAAAAAAAAAGGAAGCTATGGGAGGTGCAAAATGCACTGTCTCCACCTTCTGGCCTCCCTCAGTATTGAATTCAAGCTGCAGTTTTTAATTGCTGCTCCGTATTTCTGCACTTCCATGTTGCATGGAGTGTGTTCAGGTAACAGACTGCCACACTCTCACCTTCCAGAGACCACCTCTTTGCCACCTCCTTCCTCACAGTAACAACATTCACTTGCTAATACAGGCTTTTCCACACTGCTCCTCATACAAAGGTCCCCCACCCAAGTGGGGCGACAGTGACAGGAAGATTTTGAGGGACCCCAACACTCCCTCCTTTCCCACCGATAATCAGAGGCCCTGCTTTTTTTGGCTATGTGATTCACCAAAGTCTCACCAATTCCCCACAGCCTTCCCATGACCAGCGCACCACTCAGTGTACAGGGTTAAGCCACCTGAGTGCAGTCAATTAGGGAACCTGCTACCCTAAAAGCAGCTATGGTTATACCATCTTTAAAGACGAGCTACAGCAGAGCATTGAAACTTCTTATTTTCAAGCACCTAAGAAACTTTCAACAAGGATCTGTATCCCCTTTTAGGTTACTAATAGGAACAGCAGGGTCACATTACACTCAGTGCAATTACTGAAGTCCTTTACTTCTTCCTCAAAAACTTAGCATGCACCACTGAGTATTGACCACCTGCACTTGCTACAGGTTATAACCTATTTGTAAGCAATGAGTAGCAAGCAGAACAATCAAACACCTGGGGGACAGAGCACTTCTTCCTGCAGAAATATTTGCCTGAACTAAAGCCTGAAAAATTAATTAAAGAGAGGGTAGGAGGGCACATTACAAAACCAACCCGCACCTCCTGCTCCTCTGGATTGTACAGTACTGTTGACTCCATAGGTGAGGGTTTACCCACCAGGTCCAGAAAAGAAACTGATTCCAATATATCAGATAATTCTGCAGGGATGCAGCTTTTCCCCTCGTCATCCATGGCTCTGTACAAAGGAACTTGCAAGAAAGATATATAATACATATATATATATATATATATATATATATTTTTTTTCACTGAATAAGCCAAAAGACACAGAAATAAAAAAAAGGGAATAGGGTAGTATGCATGTGACAAACAAACAAAAAAAAAAATATATATTTTTTTTTCACACAACAAGCCAAAATACGTAAGAATAAAAAAGGGAGCAGGGTAGCATGCATATGATCAACAAAAAATATTTTTTTTTCACAGAACAAGCCGAAATACGCATGAAAAAGAACAGGGAGCAGGGCAGTAGGCGTAAAACCAGCCCCTTCTGAGGAAAACCAGGTGCCCAGAGCAAGGCTGGGGGGAGCCCTGCACACACCGGGGCTGTACCGGGGAACCCAGGGGCTGGGGCACACGGACGGCCCCGGCCCCTTTCCCCTCAGGCTCGCCCCACACCGTGAGGGGCTCAGCCCCGAGCCCCCCCCGCCCGCCATGACAGGGGGCGCGCGCAGGGCGGGAAT
Source organism: Netta rufina (assembly GCF_964035555.1). Classification (NCBI taxonomy): domain Eukaryota; kingdom Metazoa; phylum Chordata; class Aves; order Anseriformes; family Anatidae; genus Netta; species Netta rufina. The sequence continues at coordinate 119,061,926 of NC_140124.1, forward strand.
CCGCCAGGGCGGGAAGCTGCAGCACCGCGCGCGCCCAACGGGCGCCAACCGCCGCTACCTCGCCGCGCGCGCGCCAGAAGCACCCCCCCCCGAACGCGCGCGGGGAGCGTTTTGGGCGGGGGGGAGGCGGGCGCTGATTGGCTGGCGGGGAAGGGAGCGGGGCCAGCGGTGCGGGCGGCAGGGGGCGCCCGCCGCGCGGCGTGAGGCGTTGGGGGGGCGGGGGCGCGCGCGTGACGCGATCGTGAGGCGGCTCCGGCCGCTGTGGGGCTGAGGCGCCCGGTGAGGTGCCCGGGTGAGCCCTCTGCATCCCTCCCGGTGCGTTAGGACAGCAGGGTACTGGGTTAGGCCGAGTGAGGAAGACTTGGGTGCAATATAGTTATAATCACACACAGAAGTCATCCAGTAATGCTCTCCGCCTGTTAGTCCGCTGCCTGCCTGCTTGTCCCCTCTAACCTGACCCAAGTCATGACGTCCTAACCACGCTCTTCAGAGCACCCTGTAAGGCACAACTGACTTTAAAAATGAGACTAAAAATATTTGTCAGGCAGCTCATTTGTAAAACATTACCAGAGATGGACCTTCAGGAAGACACTGCTCTTTTTTTGCCCTCTCTTGACACATTTCTTTGAACAGCTCTTCCTTAGAAGCAGGCTACCAACATGTAAACGTGACAAATTTTCTCACCTCCTCAGTTCACCACAGCACTTGAGCCTGCAAAGACAGAGCCCTTCTAAGGAAGGCTTTAAATTTAATGAAATTAAGACAAGTGGGCTGATGAGGGTCTCCTGCATCTTGGCAAAGAAAGCTCAAGCTTTGTTCTCTGTTTTGGGTCTTGGTGAATGCAAACAAAACATGAGGCTCTCCACACAAACTTGCGTCCTCATTGCTGCTTGTTTAATTAAAGTTCTCCCATGTGCTCAGGGCAGAAGCCAGAATGGCAGCCTCATCTTAAATGCATGAAGGGCATTACCTGACTCAGGGCTTTCCCTCTTGTACATTGAAGAATCACAATTTAGTTTGCAGAATAAATAAACCCAAGCTCAGACAACCACACACCTGAGAGCCCCAAGTAGCAACAAATAGGTATTTTGTTGCTTTACATAAAAGCAATGTAAAATGTAAACTGTAGTTTGTTAATATTCAACCTATGAAAAATCTAAACCTCAAAAAAAATAAGAGTTTCACGGCTTCATCTTGACTGTGGTTCTATGAACAAGTCTAGAAAGAACTTGCTAAATTCAACATAATCACCACAAATGATTTTTTTTTTTTTTAACAGCCCCAACTATTGAACTGTGAAAAGTGTGGGGGAAAAAGTGCTGCTTTAGTTCAGCCTTTCATAGCAAAAACAAAAAAATTTTAAAAAATCAAAACTCTGTAGTTTACCTAGGCATCAGTTTTAATGCTATTGTTTGTCTGTGATTTCAGCCAAAATTAAATTACTGAAAAATGTTTTTTTTTTTTTCCATAAAGGATTCAAGTGCTGTGCGTGTTCACATAGTCACCAAACTCTAAAGAAACTGTGATGCCTCAGTTTCATCCTCCTCATGTTGCAACTGATGGATTCATCAAGGACCAACAAAATGCAGTTCTGCTCCAAAGCACACTGATTTTGATTTCTGCTGCCTTTCTTCACGAAAATCAGAGGACTACCAAGGACTCTGGGCACAAGCATAAAAACGCACCGCCAATAAAATTTGTAAGTCGGCTTTATTCAAAGTAGATGACCATCTTTTAGGCATCGGCAATAGTGACTTCGACTTCTACACCCGGTTCGATGCTGATGGAAGTGATCTGCTTCACGATCTCGGAAGGGCTGTGCAAGTCGATGAGCCGCTTGTGGATGCGCATCTGGAAACGGTCCCAGGTCTTCGAACCCTCCCCACAAGGTGTCTTCCTGGTGGTGATGCGCAGAGTCTGCAGCGAGACCACAAACACGGGGTATCAGGCTGAGGCACACGGAAGCCCCTTTCCCTTTTCAGCATTTATGGCACTACTACACAGCTGTCCCCAGTGTCAAAGCACCTTGTCAAGTCACACTATATCGCCCTCAGTTTAGTAGTACTGCTTTTCATCATAACTTTTTCTCTAAAATTTGTTGTCAGTGCTCATTTACAGAAAAAAAAAAGTGCTCATTTACAGAAAAAAAAAGTGATTTTCCCCATCTTGGAGGTTTCCTCACCTTGGTGGGCATGCGAACAGGTCCTTTCACCTTGAGGTTTTTCTCCTTAGCACCTCTGATCAAGTCGGCACAGACTGAAAAATACAAAAAAAAAAAAAAAAGAGTTTCAGGCTTGGGTGGTTGTGTTCTTTTTGTTAGTTTTAAGTGAAGATTTAGAAAAGATACGTTGGCTCGGAATAGCGTATAGAGTGATCACTGCGATTCACGTCTAGGAGTTCTCTTCATAGCCAACTGCGTGGAAGCGGGAGGCTGACCCCGGGTTCACAGAACCACGCTGGAACAGCAGCCAGCAGCTCTCACTGCACACATCCAGCTAGATTTAAGCTGTCAGCAGACCAAAGAGCCGGCAACAAACATTGATTCTGCAATATATTTACAGCATACTGGCAAAGTCAGTTCCTAAACACGACAAAATAATTCCTGGTTGAATGTTGAACTTGTACCTGACTGCTTAACAATGAGAATGACAGAATATCAACCAGGAAACCCGTGCATTTTGGCTCTTACTTTCCACCAGCAAGATCTGAAATCCCCACAAGAATTGCGGGACATTACATTATAACTACAGGCGCTCTTACATTAACACCAAGGACGTGGATTTTCAGTACAATGCAAAAACCCTAAAACTAGTTTCAATTAAAAAATAGATTAGATCCTTGCAACTAACCTTGTTAGCTGCAGGCAGGTACAAACAGGCGGATGCTAAGATCCAATTCCAACTAGTTTCGATACGCTCCATTTTGCGATATCTCGTATATATCAGTTGTTACTTAAAAAGCTAGCCCGGATAAGTCAGAAAAAGGCCTCGCTCACCCTTCTCGAGTGACTTCACGTTGCGACTCGTCAGCGTGATCCGGATGCGATGGATGGCCACCTCCTGCTCCACGGGTGCCTTGCCGGTGTCCTTAAACGCCTAAAAGGTCAAAGGGCGTCAGCATCAAACCCTACGGCCCGCACCACCCACCGCCCAGACACTGAACCCCAAAACGAACACCTTTAGGATCTCATATCCCTAGCAACTGAGGAGACCGAGTTTAAGAAAAAAAAAGAGGCTGAAAACCAGGCGCCGGCCACGCGGCGCGGTGCGGGGAGGGCAGCGCCGTGCCCCCGCCGGGCTCCGTCCCCGTCCCCGCCTCACCATGGCGGCAGCGGGGCCTTCCTGGCCGACTTATTCCCGGGCGGGGGCGGTGCGGGGCCCAGCGAACAGCGGTGAGCCAGGAGGAGGCAGCGGAGCGGCGGCGAGAGGAAGGCCCGGCCGCGGGGCCGCGCTTATATAGCGGGCGGGGCGCCGGCGTGCAGGGCTGCACCGCCTCCATCCGGGAGCTGCGGGACCTTTCACCCCGCTGCCGCGCCCGGAACCGGCGGGGAGCCCTGTGGTGGTGGTGCTGTGGGATGGGGATGGGTCCTGGGGTGCTCAATGGGGTGTCAGCGCGGCCCCCCCCGCCTCTGCTGCCCCCCGGGAGGAGAGGCAGATGAAGCTTTGAGGGGGGGTTAAGCAAAAATATTGCTTTCATTCCTCCCCCCCCCCCGCGACCAGGAGCTTAATTAATTCTGTTTGTTGAACTCCCTTCCTTCAGGTTCTGCTCCAGAGGGATGTTTTCCTGATGGGAGGACTCGTTGGTGTGGCCTGGACGTCGATAAGCGCCAGCTGCAAAGCTGCTTGCTCGAAGTGTACCCATCCTGCATGTGTTGCTACTTACCTGATGGAGAAACGGCTATCATAACTTAGGAAACAATGGGTGATAGTAAGATCATTGCAATCAGCGCTTAAAAACAGCATATCAATCCTATTTGTGGGCATTTTGTCCAGTAATAACAGACGTGGGTAACGTTAGCAAAACTACCGCCACCTTTGGAAGCTTAGTAATTACTGCATCTGTTCAAAAAAAGCCTGCGTGGTGTTTTAATCTGAATTTCGTTTCAGCTATCACACTGCTATTTATATATATATATATATATATACATATATATATATATATATATATATATATATATATATTTCCCTGATCAAATACTTCATGGTTCTTCAAATGGTCCTTCCATTTCCCATGAGATGCATAACTTTTATATGCCACTTACCGCATCGCTCAGTTCTGGATTTGTTTTGCAGTGGGGTCACGTGTACTTGCTCTTTGTAGTCCCTCATTTGCTAATGCATTGTTTCTGAATTTGATGGCGTGTTCTGATAAAGCAGCTTCAATAAACATGAATACAGAAGTAGTCATCCTGTTACAACTTCCCTTGCCAATTGCAATCCGTACTTGGAAAATCTGTTTGGTGATAGTCCTGCTTCTCTGGCCTCTTCCTCCCTGCAGTGAAAGCAGCTTTTGTTTCTGGTAGTTTGTTTTCTGATCTGATTAACAATTACATTAACAACTTTGAACTCAATTATCCATAAGGAATCCATGTTTACGCTGTTATCAGCTGTTCCAACTACTTCCTGAGGAAGTTTTCCATTATAGAAGTGTTTTATATTCATCATTCTTAAATACATAACCTCACATCGATCATGCTAAAGCACTTGATTTTTCCAGTAATCCAGATGATTCCAAATCACCTGTCTTACTACACTATTTACTTAGAGCTTTTTGAATATTATTAGTAGACTTTATTTCCAATAAAATGTTAAGTAGCTTGGTGTCAAGAACTAATTCCAGTGGGATTCAATTAGAAAGACACCTGAGCAATTCCTCACTGATGACACACACCTGTAACCTTAAATTTTATTTACTTACATTGAATTACATGTGCACAACTAAGCCAGTTCCCAGGTGCTACATTGAATAAGCCTATGTACAAATTTGTTAGATCAACACTGTTCCTATTGTCTACCAAACATAAGCCCTAATGGTAAGAGAAATAAAGTCAAAAGGTGTGTTTCATATATTTGATCTGTGTTATTTAAGTGTTGTAATTTATTTTTTGTTCCTCTACCAAGGATTCAGTTGTTCTTTTATTTTTTTTCCCCTTGGGATTAATGCAAGGTTGACAGTAAACTTCTGATTTTGTTCCTTTCTTATGTTTTTCTAATATTGGCGCCACCTCAGCCTTCTGTGAGATTTTTTTTTTTTTTTTTTCTGAGCTTCCCCAGATTTCTCAAAGCTTATGGAAAATCCACATTAACAGCACACAAGTCTCCTTTGCCAGCTCTTAAAATTCTTGGATGCAAGCTATCTGGAGCTGCTGATTTAAAAAATGCCTTACTTCAATTCCTGTGTTTAAGGCTTTCCTTAGTTATTATTAGAATTTTCTGATACTAATACATTGTTTTTTTTGCCAGAAATCCAGAACAGAAATTTATCTAAACTTTCTGCTTTCTCTGAAATATATATATATTTTTAATTACTCCTTCCTGCTTTTCACATGGGTAAATATCCATTGTCAATGTAACGTAGCTTACCTTCTGAATATTCTACAGCTTTTAGCATGTAATTCCTATTTTGTTTTATGCCTGTTTTCCCTTTGGTTACATATTTGTTTTAATACAGGTTTCTCTCCCAGCCAGTGCCCACTTCAGTTTAGCTATGAAATTCTGAGTTAGTACATGTAATAAATAGTTAGTACATGTAATAAAAAAGGTGCTTTCCTTATATCACATAACTAAGAAGGTAAAAGATTAAGAAGCAAGCCTTCCTTTTAACATGACCAAAAACCCTGTAGCAGAAGCTATTTAATACCTAATTTCATGATTTGTCAATCAGAATATTTTCCCATGTCCATTCACAACTTTTTTTTTTTTTTTAATACATAGATCACTGTTCTTTCCTTTGACCAGCTTGTCCTTCAGAAATAGCCTGAGAGTGATCTGAATATTTTGTTATCCAGCTGTTTTCCACCAGGTTATAGTAAAAACAATTTGATGCAATTTATGCTTCCAAATTAATTACTCAGTTTATCCTGTTAATTAACTATGCATGTGTTGGGAGTTAGGTTCTTGTAATCATTTGTGGTTCTTTGCTTAATTTTAGCTTGAACATCTTTACTTTCTGATAAATGAATGCTTGTTGGATTCTTTATCTATTTATTGCCATTGAATTTAATCTTGCTAAGTTTTGCCTGGGAAGACTTTTTCCCCCTGTGACTGAGGCTAACATCCAAATTATCCTAAAAATATTCCGATACTCTACAAATCTAAATCCATTAAGTCTATTGTCAGTCTAACCTTCTGTCCTCCTTTGCTTGTGTGACAAAAGACATCTCTGAGATCTCCTAGGTTCCTCCTAGCGCTGGGGTGGTCATAAATCACAGCAGATTCTGGTTTCAGCCTACCTATGTGACTGAAGGACTAACTGAATGAGCGTGTGCCTGCTGGCACTTAGCGTCTTCTGAAGTACTACAGTAACCAGTCCCGAAGTCAAGGCTTGTGAATGGTTTGGACAGGGCTCACAGTAGCCTCCTTAGACTTGCTTTGTCACTTTTGATAGTGATTATTCAATGCTGGCATCTCACTGGAATTGGGACCAGGGTTATACCAGGTTAAGCCTGTAGCTCTTTGCTTTAACGTATTGCCGAAATACGTTCCTCTTTACTTTGAAAATTACTTCCTTCTCCAAGTTCTTTGAACACTGAGATTTTATTTGAACTTCTGGTCATAAAATACCTGTGAAGCAGGATCGTAGTCAAGGCTTCTCAGGAAATCATCAGTAGGCAGTGGAGTATTTAAACCAGTCAGCAGCATTCCAATAAAAACTATTTTCAAGCATTTTCGGAAAGGCTTCAGCGTTTGCTTGGTCTTAATTGCAAGTATCTGCAGATCCTCTTTTATTGACTTGAAGTTATTCAGATGTCTCATATCTCAGAAATCTCCAAGTTCTTTGCTCATCCCTTAGATAGAACCTGTTAATATCCTTCTGTAGATTCTGAATATTTGTATTTACTCAGTACAGTACAACAGAAACGGCAGTACTAGAATCTTGCAAAGTGCTAACAAGCACCTACAAATTTCCTCAATATCCTGCTGTGCCAAATTCCCCAAATTCTAGTCCCACGTACACATTCACACACCTCCCAGCCTCTGGTCATGAGTGTGGTTTACTCCCCACTGTGGGGAGTGCGGGTCCCCCTGTTCCTAAATGCTAGCTGGAGATGTGGGCACATGTTCTCATGTAGCCACCCCACGTGCTGCCAAAAATGTACCCCGGGTTCCCACCTGCTCCCCAGAGAGTGGGGTCCCGGCTGGTGGCTGAGGGTCCCCTTGTGGGTGGCAGCTGCTTGCCGAGTGCGGTGGGGAGGACAGCTCTTTTCAGGCTAACTCGTTTCCTCAAAAGGCTCTCGTTGTTTAATCTGGGTGATCATTGCATTAAGCAAGCTTTGTTAATGTTAGATTCCTCTTGGCATTATCAGGTTTTGGGCAAACACCCTCAGAGGACAGTCAGGTTTGGGCATTCAGCTCACACGCACCATTTACACTCACATTCCTCCCGTGGCATCTGTCGGTATCGAGGCCACGCTACCAAGGGGGGGCGTGCAATTCCTGTGCAGAAAACCCCTACGTCAGCCCTGTAAAAGCAGACCTTGTGGGCACAGAAACAAAATGGTATTTCTACAACCAGTTTCCACTTTAGAAATCGCCTGGGAAGACTTCACGTGTGGAAAGGCGAACCAAGTACAAAAACATATTCCAAACTACTTCTCCAGTCCAGTTTTTGCCACTTCAGGCTGTACCACCAGGTGCTGTTTGTCACAATGGGTGATTTACCTGGGGAAAAAAAAAATAGTTCAAGAAGATGCAATAGCTTACAGCATGTGTTGAAAAGCTGCATCCATTTCCCAATATCCACGTGGCTGTCTGAGCACAGCAACTGGAAGCAGCTTCCAGGCCAAGTGTTGGCTGCTACACTCACCTCACTGGCTTCTCAGAGCATCGAGGGATCAGCAGCACGCACCGGTTGTACAAACTCTCACAACACGTTTTGGGCTAACACAGGCTTTAGGAGCTGTCTTCCTCTCCAAGGTCTGGCTCCTGCGAAGGCTTTGTGGCGAGCTACCAGCAGCAGGGTGTTTGCAAGGTCGGGTGTCTGTCCTTAGGAAGAAAAGGTTGATACATGTACTGCAGCAGTAATTACATTTAGCAATACATGCAGTACGTATATCCTGTTCATGATGCCTACTGTTTTAGAGCCCTGTTATGAAATTACTGATCACACTTTTTTTTTTCTCTGAAAGACCATTTTAATTTAATCTAATTCTTTAGTGAGACGGAGTAGAAGGGAATAGTTTCACAGTGCTTGTGCTGCCTCTGTCATGGAGCAGGGATAATTTCAGGAATGATTCGGACCTCACACTGCCTTATGACTGATGAGCTAGCCTCTTGACATAGAATGCATCACTTTTTTTTTTACTTTTTTTTTTTTTTTTTTTTTTCTGAAGTTTTTATTCATCCCTCCAAGGTTAATTTCCTCCTTGCGATATTCCTGAATCACCCATTTTTCAGATGATGAATGTTTGCAAGCACTGGAAAAATTTCAGAAAATGCTTTCTACAGATGAAGAGGGGATATAAAGCAAGGAGGGAATCGGCATCATGATTGCCCACGACTATTAGAGAAGGAGAGTGGTTGCATCTCACGGTTTTATTTAGATTACATCCCAGCATCAGACTGACTTCTGTGTGGCTTGTGAAGAGCTGTCCTTCCCAACCCTACCATCTGTAAAGGAAAAACTAAAGCCAAATTCAGTAATGTGTCTCCTGTTGTGACCTGACCCTGTGTGAACTAGTGAAGTATAATTACTCAAAAACCGACAGGAATAACGTAAAACTTAGAACCTGGAACTAAATGAGATACCTTTGGTGTTAAAGATGTGCTTTAGCAACAGGAATTAATAGCTGCTGAGGAAATCATTACACTGATGGTTCAGAACAGCTGGACAGATCCACGCTGTAACATGAAAGCGATCCAAGAGGCATCAAATATTAAGAAGTTTGGGTTTCAAAGGCCTTGCTGACTTCTTAAAAAGCTAACGTGGCAAAGCGGCAGCTGCAGCCTACTACTTGGAAATTATGAGGTTGTGGTTGGGGGGCAGGAACAACAACTGTAGAGTTTCTCGTGTCGTTTCACAGCAGACTAGACCATCCTGTTTAGGGGAACTTACACGAGAGCGAGGTAAGTCTATTAAAGCTTGTCTTTGACCTAAATACACAGCCAAAGTTCCTATTTGACTTGTAATGAAAACATGGCTTGTACGTTTCCTTTCACACCAGCCTGTAAAACATCACTGTTACAGAATATTGCTTCTTTATTATCCCAGGAAATGTATTATAAAAATACTATAAAGTAGAAAATACATCTCCCCCTGCATCAATCACTCAAATTGTAGCAAGAACAACTCTACCTGAGTGCACATGATCACTCTTCCATCCCAAACATCTCCACCTTCATGCACAGAGAAAACTCTGGCAAGAGGTTTTTCAAGGGGAGCAGGATCTTGTTTAAAACTGAGGTAAAAACAGCATTAGGACAAAAGAAGGTGGTGGTCAAGAATATTCAATTTTTAGGCAAGTCAAGTTAATTTTTGTAATATACATTGGTGTTTTTGAGTATGGTAGCAATGCCCCCTGAAAAAATAAATACCAATACCTGTAGTTTTTTTTCGGCATTATGATCTCAAGTTTTTATTTCAAGCACAAAATACTTATATTGCATCATCTTTCAATAGGTTCATCTGTTTGAAGATGTTTCTAAGACCACCCAGCCTGTACTTTGTTCTATCAGTGGCCTCCTTTCTGCAAACTTTCAGCAGGTACATTTCCTTTCTGAGAGTCCCTGATGCATTCAGAGGAAGAACTGCTTCAAACACGCTCTTGTGAAATATTCCTGGTGTGAGGTAGAGCCAGTCACTTTGTTCTGGCTGGCACAAATGTATATGCGACTACTTCTCCCATTTCCTGTAAAAAAAAGAAAAAGAAAAAAAAAAAACCACCTTTGATATGGAAAACTGAGCTTTTTACTATTTAAATCATAGTGTATATAATGTATTATAAATTATAGAAATTTCATTTCTTTCACTGACAGCCCAGTGAGCAGGTACCTCTAGCATATGGGACAGAAATTCAAACACCATCATAAGATGATTCTTCAAAGGGGAATGTCACTGAAAAACTTGCATCAAATTGCTTTTTTTTTTTTTTTTTTTTTTTTTTGGAGTTTTGGGTTTGACTCATTGCCTCCTCCAGCCACCCCTTGTCTGCCTGCACAAATGGCTCTTTCACGCTACCCTTGCTATGATTTTGTCAGGTAGTGCTTATTTTTATGGTTAAGACACTTTTTCTAAGCACAGTTTGTACTTCAACATACAACTTGATAAAATAAGATATGCAATACAAAAATAATCAAGTTGAACAAAAAAAAATCAAAGAAATTGTTTGCCTCTGAATGTCAGCCTCTGAAATGATGGAGATATTAGAAATAAAGAACATCCCTTTTCTCCCTTTAAATCAGAAAATATCTAATAATTTAATTCCCAAAAGCTATATAAGTTTGTACAATTTTAAGTGCTTGGAGAGGTTCTGTTGCTTTATATGCAAAGAGAAATTCAGGTGACTTGTCAACGCAGTGATACAGCCCTTTAAAAACTGCGTGTGTGGCTTTTGTGCTGTCTGCAAATCCCGTTAACGAAATTGTTGGATAAGAGAAACAAGGTTGTGGCCAAAGTATATGATAGCTATCTGTCTAAACTTATTGTATTACGCAATATATACACTATTAACTACTATTAAGAAAACACAGCCTCCCCGGTGTGTGAATTCCCACGTGAGCACTCAGCTTTTTTAATACCGCTGTTAAGGTGCAACTTTCCATATTGGTCTCTGGGGCCACTTTCACTGGTGGCATATGTGAATCAAAACTCTTTCACCATTTTTGAAGTGGCTGAGCAAAACACATGGCCTGAAAATAAAACTGGCTTTTCCTTCCGCCCCATTTGGGGGGGAATAACTTAAAAAGGGCTGGACATTTACATTTCCAATACGCAGCCTACTTTGCTCTTTGTAGCCTGGCACATGTGCAGTAGAATATTTATTAAGTTATGAATTACCCTATTATCCCAGGTGCCCTGCAAAGGCGAATGCAGTCACCTCCCTGCTCTGCCGAACACTCGGGCTATTGAACGCCAGGCTGGGTAGGGAGCGCAACAACTCAGCCTCGTGCGCCGACAAATCCAGGTCGGATGGTGCCTCTGCTATCAAATTGTCCCACGGCATCCTGAGCTGACGGCGTACTGGGACAGAAGCCAGTGGACCTTTGTTGCTGTTGTTCCATTTTCTGTCTTTAACTGGTTTAAAGGCTGTTCGTTTGACAGGCAGACAAATATTTGGCAGCTGGGTTAAGTGAAGCATAGAAAGAGGCTCTTTGAACGCTGTATGAGATATTTGCAGCAGATGAATGACTAAAATAAAGTACAAGTAAAATATTCAGCATATAGTTCATGTTAAAAGTAATCATTAATTTTCTACCCCTATTTATATCTTTGTTCTAGTCCAGGCATTTATAAACACAGATGCTAATAATGCAAAAAACCCACACCAATACAAATATTAAGCATCCACTTAAGCCCCCATTGATTTTACAAATATTTGTGGTATTCTCTAAAGCATTTTTTCTTTGCTTTGCTGCAGAGAATAAAACTAGATGCCTATGTTTAGATTATAATCATAAAATAGATGAAGGTAAAAATAGGGAGTGTAAAAATAACTCTGGATTGTGATTGCTGAAATTATTTGCATTTGGAGTCTGTGGTACATGATATGAAATGTGGTCCACCTCAGAAAGGTCCAGAATTTCTTACCATTGAATACAAAACCAACCCAATAATCTTCATGCTTCCCATCCTGTATTAATGATGCCCCCACCTCCTAGTTATATAGCGTTTTTATTACATGAAGATAGTGTTGTTACCTCTTGCTTTCTGGGTTGAGGTACAGTATCACAGCAGAAAAACAACACAAAACAAAAAAGGAATATGAAATAAGTGGACACAGAAGAAGCCTCTAAGGAAAGAGAAGCAAACAACAGAACATGCCAAGAACGGGGCTACAGGGGCTCCCTGCTGATGGGAAGCCAGAAGCTATGTAACGGTGAAATAGATAACCATTGCCTGCTTAATTAGCAAATTTGTCTAACAGTAATGCTCCCACACCCCCCTAAGAGAGTACTATAGTAACTGCAGTTTATGCCTTTTTAAAAAATAATAAAAAAAAAATGGTTATGAAATATCTGTAGATATATCTGCTTGGAAACTAAAGGTCTTAAACCTTCAGTAATAGCTTATAGGACTGTAAGATAAAAGTAATACAGAATAGTAAATTTACATTTCCTTTTTTCTTTTCTTTTTTTTTTTTTTTCCCTCTCTTCCTTTCTCATTCTTCCCAGAAATTGGTTATCACGCTGTGGAACTTAGTTGATGGTCAGACATGAGACACCTGACACTTACCCATCAGGACAACTGAAGCTTTGTTCCTTCCTAGTCACAGTCGGGACGATGTGGTCACACTCATTTGAGGAGAACTATGCTAAACCAAACAGGGTGTACCTGGCTGGCAGGAGGCTGGAGGGCACAGCCTCTGGATGCACCACAGTGCCAGTGATGCTGCACTGGCTGAATCCGTGCAATGCGGGGTCCCAGGCTTCCCAGTTTGCTAGACCTTACAGAGGTGATCAGGACAAGAATGCTAGTTCAGCCTTTCAAGCTCATTATACCTTTATATAGCCTGCTGAGGCATCTAGTCCACAGATAGAAAAAGCAACGTCCCTTTTTATATTTTACGTTAGGACAAGGTGACACTGATATCAACACTCTGCTTCCACCATAAGCAGTAATAAAAAATTCCTCCCTCCTTTGACCTCCGCAATCCAAACTGGAAATGGACAAATGAGCCTGGGCACTGGCTTCATGAGTATTTCATGCTCAGAAAGTACAGAAAGACGTTGGTAAACTACAATTAACTGGTTGTAGCACTTTCTCCAGGCCTTCAATAAATCCTTTGTTATGGTTGATAAGCTGCAGGTGATCAGTTTCAGGAACGAGGAGAACAAATGAGGGATGAGATATCCCTAAATTCTGTATCTCTTAAAGTTTACCTTGACTTGTAACTGCGACTTACTAACCATTTGGAACATCACATGTTGCATACATACATACGGGGAAGGAAAGAAAAAAAAATCAGCTTGGGGAAAATTTCAGATGAACAGAATTCCACAGGAGCTGTAACACAATCATCTGAAACAGCGCTCTGCTAGCATCATGTGTCCTCTGCTAGCGTTTTATACAGAGGTATGCAAGTGTGAGAGAGCAAAGTGCAATGTGCAGCTCCATTCATTGGCTTTTATGCCAGGTTTAGAAGCAAGAAGGCATCTTCTAGAAATCTGAAGCTTGAAATGAAGAAAACAGAGGATAAGACTCTGGTGGATTAAATATAAAAATATAAGAATAAATGGAAAAAAAAAGTCTTCAAGGAATTAACAAAAAGTTAATTTTTTTTAAACGAATTAACATTTTATAATTAATAAGTAATAATTCATAGTTTTCAGAATATCAAGAATGAGAAATCTGCCAAAACTTTCTGGTAGGTCTACTGATATTAACGCGTGCAGAAAAGAAAAAGCACAAAATTCCAACCTGACCCCCCAAGACAACAAAGGCATTGCTAAGAATCAAAGTGTGCCTTGCATTTATGATGTCCCTAGAGGAAAGAGTATAGGTTTTTGCTAGAAATATTTTTGTAGGAGGACTCAGGAGCTCAGCCATCTATAAGTGTTATTATAATCACAGACTTATTGAGGTTGGAAGGGACCTCCGGAGATTGCCTATCCGATCCCCCTGCTCAGTGCCATGTCCATTTGGTCTGAACAAGGTCTCCCAGGTTGATTCCCCAACCTCTCTGGGTGACCCATTCCAGCATTCGACCATCCTCACAGGAAGAAAAGTTTTGCTTAAAATTAAGTAGAATTTTCTGTACATCAGCTTGCGCCCCTGGCCCTGTCACTGGGTGCCGCTGAGAAGTGCCTGGCTCCATCTTTACTCCCTCCCAAGCCTTTACACAAGCAGGTAAATCCCTCTGAACCCTCTCATTTTTGTGCTTAGCAGCCCCAGCATCTCCCCGAGGCCCTTCCCCATCTCAGCGGCCCCTTGCTGCACTCCTTCCAGTCCCCCCATGCTCTCCTTGCTCCAGCGGAGTCCCGAGCTGCCAAATCAGCCCCCCAGACCCGTCCCTGTAGGGCTGAGCAGCGAGGACACCCTTCCTGGGGATGCCCTGGAGGAGCTGGGGCTGTCCTTGGCTGCCACGAAGATGCTCGGCTGCTGTTGGCCTCCTCTACCACCAGGGCGCATCGCTGGCTCACGGTCAGCTCGGGGCCTGTGCTACAGACCTGATTTCCACAGCCCCCTGGCCCCACTGCGAGTGCCTGGGGTTCTCCTGCCCCACTTGCCAGGCTTTGCAGGTCCTTGCACGGATTGCCATCAGCAGATTTCTCCAGCCTGGAAAGGTCCCACTGAATAACTACACAGCAACCTGGCGTATCACCAGTATCACCTGCAAACTTGCTGATGGTGCCCTCTGTCCCATCATCCAGGTCGTTAACAGAGATAATCAACTGCACCAGCCCCAATAATTGATGCCTGGGGTGCACCACTGATGACTGGCCCCCAGCTGGACATCATTTTACCTAAGGATGTAATGGGAAACAGTGCCAACAGCCTCTCTGAAGTCAAGATAAGCGACAACTACTGCTTTCCCCTCATTTAACAAGCCCATAATGTCATCAGAGAAGCCTACCAGGTTGGCTGAGCATGATTTCCCCTTCTTAAATCCATGCTGACTACATCCAATTACCTTCTTGTCTTTCATGCATTTGGAATCATTTCCAGGGTTATTCATTCCACCACTTCCCACGGGGCTGAGGTGAGGTTGACTGCCTTGTAGTTTCCCAGATCTTCCTTTCTGATGATCTTGCAGATAGCAGAGCCATTTGCCTTCCTCCACTCCTCAGAAGCTTCCCTCACTTGCCACAACTTTCAGATATTACCATGACCTCACAGTGACATCGGCCAGGTCCCCCAGAGTTTGTGGGTGCACTCCACCAGGTCCCATGAACTTGTTGTGTGTGTCCTGTTTGTTTGGGTGTTCCCTAACCTCTTCCTTCCTCTACCAAGGGTAAGTTATCCTTGCTCCAAACTTCCCATTGGTCTCAATGGGCCCAAGATTCCTGAATGCAAATCTCACCATTAAAGACTGAGTTGAAGAAACAATTGACCTTGGTCTTCTCCACAAATTTTGTCACCAGCTCTCTTGCGTGACTCATCAGTGGGCCCAGATTTGGCCTGGTCTTCCTTTTGCTGCTGATATGCCTGTAAAACCTTTCCTGTTGCTCTTCACGTCTCTCACCAGATTCAGTTTGAGATGGGCTTTGGCTTCTCTAAGCCCATCTCTGTGTGTTTTGACAGTGACTCTATATTCCTTCTGAGTGAAGCCTATAAAAAAAAAAAAAAAAGAGAACATTGTTATGACAGGAGCTTCTGATGTTCCTACACCTTCAGTACCTTGCAGAGTTGTTACTCCAGCTTGAAAAAGAATCCAGTAAAATCAACAGAGACATCTGCACTGCTGATTATGCTTCAAGAGTGGCTCTTGGCCATCCAATACGCTTCTATCAAGAATAAGAGACAATTTGAAGGGCACTGGGTTTTTCACAGACTCAGTGGTATCAATAAGCACAAAGCACCAAGTTTCTGTCAGCTTAATCAGTATGTTATCTAGACTGGCAAAATAAACACAACACTTGTGAGCATCTAGGAACTACTAAAAACTTTTTTTTTTTTTTTTATTTAATGGTATTCTTTTGAAGACTGGATAAAAACCTCTAAGGTTTGATAATAACATGAGGCGTGCCAATGGCTTTATCTGACAGTTTATCTTATGTGCCCTCAGCTAATCATTTTAAAAGGTAACTGGCTTATTATGATAACTTTTATAAGATTTATTGCTTATTAAAAAAAGTTATGCAACATGAAAAACAAGTTCTCGTTTTATAGCATAATCATTTTGACAAAGAAAACACAAAGGAAGGTTATTCCAACATTTACCTTATTTTTTTTTTCTCAATTTGGGCAGGCATTTTATAGTTCAACTAAAGAGGGACAGAAGAGCAAGAAACAGTTAAGCTTAGATATGCTTTATAAAACATTAATTTCAATGAATGAACAACCCAAATACCATAAAGACCTACAGAATCATCTCAAATTCACATAGTTGCTCATTTCCAGGATTTCACGGGGCTGAGAACAGATGTGTGTCAGAAACCAGGAAACTGGCTCAATTCCTTTGGGATTTTTTTCCAGAATGGAAGCAAGGGGGAGGAAGGGGAAAGAAGAAAAACAATTTGACCAAAACATCACTCTTGCTCTTCTGTCTTAGAAAGCAAGAGAGTTTTTGAGCAGAATGACAACATTAGCTACAGCAGTCAGATCTTCATAGTTCCAGACAAGGGCTGAGATCTAGACAGATCTATAATTATTGGTTTTGATAAATTAAGGATCAGAGCTCTCTGTCTCTAGCATTGCCTAGAGCACTTCCTCTCCCAGACATGTTACAACCAGATTAGGAAAGACAGTAGATAAGACAAACAGTGCAGTCATGAGCAGAGGATTGTTCAATGGTGTACGCTTCAAGCACTGGCAAAGTATCATTATCGCTGCTTTAAAAAGTCTTCCTTTTCACTGCTTTCAGTATCTTACCTGGTACTGACCCATTAAGAAGGGAGCATAATTTTTCCCCTCATTCAGTTAATTTTTTTTTTTTTTTTTTTGTATCTATGCATCTCCCTTATAACTCATACATATATATTTTTAATTCCCATTTTACCTCCAAGATCTAAGATTTTTCTATTCCACACAAGATGTTCTTGTAATACTTCAGATACTGCAGTTTACAAAATACCAACTAGCAAGTCACAACAAACACCTGGTAGCATGGAGAGTTTATAAAAGCACAGGTTGTTAATGTGTCTATCAACTTATGCTCAGGAGTCTTAGAATGACAAGAAGGTCTCTTGTATCAACAGGGAGATCAGGTAGGTTACGTGTTCCAATTCAGAAACAAAACTACTTCTAAGAACAGGAACAGGAAAAATAAAAAAACACACACAGACACTCTGCAATCATTTATGAAGAAAAGTTTAAATACAAAAACTGAATTAGTCTAAAGAACAATTCGTATTTCATATTTGGAAACACCAAAAAACATTAGGTACAAAACCTCCCAAAAGCAGTCTTTTTTTTAATTATTATTTCAAAACAATTATTTCTTTTGCTTGTCCCATTCCCCATTTTTTCCCCTTAAATGAGGCAGTGCACCGGAGATCAACCAGAGTCATATTCACCAATATCTTGATCCTTGCCTCTCTATTCCCCTCCATGGTTTAAAAACCCCAAAGTCTAGTTAAATGTCTTTATTTGTAATCTTCTTATAATAAACTTTTTTTTTTTTTAATATAAAAAGAGCAACAAAGTCTTTGGATCACAGAGGGGCTAAACCCATCACGCTCACAGGGAAGGTGAAGGGAAAGACGAGCTGCCAATAAAAAAAAAAAGGAGTCATCTTCAGTTTTTTCCTAGAGGCTCCCCTTAAGGGCCCTGAGGCTGGGCAGCAGCTGGGCAGCACTGAGGCGCTGCTCCACGTTGGCCTTCCAGCAGCAGCTAATAATGCTCCGTAGCCTTTGGCCCGCAGGCAACTCATGGAAAACTGCAGCGGCCAGAGAAGGGCGCAGGTTGTAGGCCACCACGGCGTAGAGCACGTGCTGCCGCTCGCCCAGGTAGGGCTGCTCCCGCATGACCATCTGCCAGAGGGTGACAGCAAAGGAGTAGATGTCCGCCTTGGCGGTCACCCTCTCGCCCTTGAGGAGCTCGGGGGCACGGTGCGTGTAGGTGCCCCCGTGCTGGGAAACGTGGGGGCTGTGGGACAAGCCGTCCTCCAGTTTCTGGGAGCAGCCGAAGTCTCCGATCTTGCACACCCCCTGCTCCGTGATGAAGACATTGGCAGGCTTCAGGTCCAAGTGCACGATGCCCTGCGCGTGGAGGAAGGCCAAGCCCGTGGCGATGTCGCAGGCATAGCGCACAGCTTCCTCCATGCTCAGAGCCTTCCTGCTGCACCCACCTTCCTCGTCCTCCCCCTGCCTCCACGCCTCGCCGGTGCCATAAATAACGTGGTGCAAGGTGATGTTGCCCACGTACTCCATGATGATGGTGCCCAGGCTGTTCTGGCTGGCAGGGGCACACGTGCTGGCGGCCACCACGCGCACCACGTTCTCGTGCTGCAGCCAGGCGACGTTCAGCTCAGCCCAAAAGCTCTGCCGTGACGCCAGCCGGTTTTTGCTGCTCTTCTTCACCTGCTTCACAGCCACAGTCGCACCATGGTAGGTGGCTTTGTAGACGGACCCAAAGCCCCCAGAGCCCAGGGGCTGCAGGAGGCAGAGCTGGTCCCAGTCGATGGAGCACCAGGCCAGGCGCGGAGGCAGGCGGCGGACCCTGGGCGTGGGGGTTCCTCCCAAAAAGGCCTTCCCCTCTTTGCCGGGGATAACTAGGGGGCTGCTGCAGGGCCTCAAGTCCACAGATGGGGAGAGCTCCAAAGGAAGAAAGCAATTAAAAGGAATAGGTGAGGGCATAATACGGTGCAGAGCACAGCAGGAGGTTACTTGGACAAAGACTGGAAAGCTTCCCTGAGAGAAAGAACCCTGCACTGCCTTCCAAAGCCTCTTTTATCCTCTCCACAATTCCCCCTCCCACCCCCAGATGAACTGCATCTGTCACAGCTAGCTGAACCCCAATCAGGCTCACCTGAAAACATTCTTCTCTGACCCTGAAGTTAATCTCTAGAAAGTCACGGCATATGGATTTTAAACTAAAATATATTAACTCACGTGTATTTCACATAATTTCTAATCTCAAGAGAAAAGACGGATGTTCTGTCCATTGAATGCCTGTAGCGAAATGCCCTGGCAGTAAGTAAACCAGTGACTGGTGAATGCGTTTCCCCTGGGCTCCAGGCAAAAACAATCATCGTCAGGTTGCATTATCACAGCATCGCTGAATGGTTTGGGTTGGAAGGGACCTTAAAGATCACCTAGCTCCATTGAACAGCTCACAGTCATGCTCAGAGGAAGCAGCTGAGAAGGTGAGTGCTAGCATTTGATTAGCCTGCGCAGCCACAACTAAATTTAAAAGTGCACTTAAAGAGACCTGTAACTTAAACATGACTGGAGCAAGGGGACTGGTTTGGCTGCTTATGTGTGCCTACACAGGGCAGCAAGCCTGACAGCAGCATAAAGGCAGAAAGCGCTCTGTGCCATCCGTGGGGTACAGCAACTGCCATTATACTCAGGGGCTTGGGCTTGTCTTCCTGTCACACCCCATGCAGTTTGGACAGATGTCTTTTATTTCTTGATCCTCTGTAGTAAACTCATCACTAAATTTACAGAGCTGTTCTGGCAGAAATCAAACTTATTTTTGCCTTGTTGGTCCCGGTGCTTTTTGCAGAGGAGCTGTTTACTCTTTTCACCCTGTTTTCACACATTCACGGTGCTTACACTAATTGCCTTAGTGTTTGGTGCCTGCTGTACTGCCCCAGCACCACAGCATCCCTATGGGACTTTTACAGCCGAAAGCTCTTGAATATCCCAGCAAGTGTCTTTCTGCACTTGCAGACAAGTATCTTGGAAAAATAGGTCCCTATTTTGGATCTCCTTGCCCTTCAAAACTGTCATCTTGGATGTCAGCTTTGCCAATACAGACCGTACTATGAGATTTCAAAGATAGGTCATGCCTCTTTCCCCAGAGCTTAAATCTGGGCTTCACTGGCTCTGCAGACAGCTCCTGTGGCATTTTCCAGGTGCTTTGTTCCTTTTGGTTTGCTCCCTTGCATATGATGCAGCACAGGTGCTCTGAGGGAGGAGGTTCCAGGGGTGCTCAGAAATCTGCAAGGAGATCTGGAATCTCCTCCACCATAAGAAGGGTTTAGCTCTTTACCTAAACAAGCAAAAGTAATGTCCCAAAGAGGGCTGACCCTGCTTGAACTCTGGATCAGCTCAGCCAGGTGTCAAAGGCATCACCCTCTAGTGAATGAGGGACAAGATCTTCCCTGGTACTCGAATTTGTTATCTCAGTTCACAGGGAAGCCAGCTTGGACAAGAGGTGAATAAAAATGGGAAACTTGGGTTATCTTCTAGCAACGTGAAACAGATTGGCTGGGGAAGATTTAGATAAATAGGTGCTAATGCATGGTAGGGGCTGTTACTGAGTTAGAGAACAGCGCTAGGGATGCCAGAGGTGGCCTGGGGCACTGCTCCAGTGACGATGATGGCACATCAGTTGTGCAGGGACACCTTGGGGCAGTGGGGGCAAAGACCCGAGGAGCTTTAGTGTTGTTTTAAGCATGCCACGATGTAAGCAATGTAGACAACAGGAATTTTACGCTCCTTTCCCGAGCAGCACAGTGATTTTATGTTTGCATGAAAAAGTCTTCACTTAGAATCCACACAGGAAATGTATTCTGTGCAGGTGAGTTGTGATGGCAACAAAACGCTGCAATGAGCAGATCCGTCTACGCTGGTGAGAGAAAGGATTTTTAGGCTTATTTTCCAAGCCATTAAAGCTCTAATTCTGGCACAGACTTTTGTGCCGTAGAGTATATAAAAACAGCAGAGAGACAATCTTTGCTATTGCTCCATGAACTTCAGACTTATCATGGGAAAAGTGAACTTGTCACGATCTCTTTTCAGTAGACTGAGGTTGCAGAGAAGCTTAAAGGGGAAGTTGGTTGAGGGAGAGGCATTGGCAGAAGGAGGTGTGGACAAAGGGTCTGCGAGTGGACCTGTTAAGCAGGCAATTATAGAAGAATAATTACATGAGATTTTGATTGTTGCAGAAAATGGTAACAAAAATATGTTCATAAAACTGAGGGTTGGTATTAGGACTGCTCCCAAATTTCATTGCTTGAATTCTCATTTGGAATAATAGGGCAGATCTTCCATATTTTTTTTTTTTCAAACTCCATGTCCTTTTTTAGTAATTTTCCTGTTTTCCTTTTCTGCTGAAACTTTTCTATTTCTCCCCTCTCGTGGCAAGGTTGTTGTATTGTTCTTTGGGAACCCACTGAATTTCTGAGCAGGAAGAAGGGCATTTTGGGGTCAAAACAGACTTACTGTAACAAACTGCCTTGTCCCAAGCTGGCTGCTGAGGGGAGTATCCAATCTCTTCCATTGTGAACGCAGTTAAAACAGATTTAAAATCAACCAGGCTTTTATTCTTAATAAAATGTCTTTTCCCGTGTTCCCACTGATGACACAGCCCCATTGCTTCCTGTAAGACACAATCTTTGTGTCTTTTGGTGTTACCAAAGTAACACCAAAACACATAGCCTGCATCCTGAGGGCTGCGATGTGACAGCAGCAATAACCCATGGCAGCTACCGCTACGTGCCAGGCTCGTGTGTTTTATTCTCCAATAAAACATGGCTGGGCGTCCGGTGCCGCAACAGCTGCCCAGCCTCATCCATGCCTCGAGCTGAGAGCCCACCCGCTTGCGTTTCAGCTATATATCAAGAACTCTTTGTTTGCCAGCACTGTCAGTTGCTACCGCTCTTTGGGGATCTGCAAAGCAGGAGGCAGACACCGAGGGCCTCCCAGTCTAACGCGCGGGTGCGGATGCGACACACCACAACAGATACGGACCAAATACCCGCGTCCCTTCTCGCAGAGCAGAGCTTGATTTTGATCAAGGTGCATCGCTGTTGTGCTTCTCAACAGCCACCTTTTTTTCTAAACCATGAAAAGGACCGGGGGTCGGCACTGATTTCAGAGATTTTAAGAGAATATAACTATGTTCCTCTCCATGATCACTGCTTTATTTATTTGTGCATTTGTTTGGGGTACAATGCACCAAACCCTTCAAGGCCTTGGCATTCAGGGGACGCTAAAAACTGTTTTACAGCATAAAGCTAGCATGGTGTTTCTACTAAATTACTTTCTGATCACCCTAAGGGAGACAAATTTACCTCCTAAGTACTTAAATTAGAGTCCTACTCTGAAAGCGACATGGTTCCTTAGCCTGTGTCTCAGTGACTTCTGAGAGTTTTCTTTACCGGTTCTAAATCAAAGTTTTCTTTTTTCTTTTTTCCACTTACTGTCAGTCTCTGTGATCTCAGTTTGGGGTTTGGTGATGAACCTACATTCTTTCTCACTCGTTTCGCATTTTACAGTCCCAATGTTGCTTCCAGTCACACCCCATCAACCTCAAACCATACTCTGAGTTGCATGAAAGCAGTTCTGATACAATCAATTGCGCAGGTGGAAGCGGTATCATTATTTGAAGCCAGTCCATACACACAGCTTGCTCTGAGGGTAGGCCACCGATTAACCATTTTTTTTTTTTGACTGCAAGCAGAAGCCAGAAGAGAATCCAGTTTGTAATTTAGAGTGTGCTTGTTTTGGTGTGACAAATGACACCTCGGAGAAGCAAATACGACCAAGTTTCCATTAAAGCAGTCAGAGGTAAACCTAAATGCCAAGAGCAAATACATCTGCAAGAACTGTGGTGCTACTCTACAGCACATCTTTAGAGCCATAATAATAAACATTTAAAAAGGTTAAACCCCAGTTTATAAATAATAAGATCAAGTTTCAAACACACATTGCCAAACAGTTGCCTGATACTGTTTTTTCTTCACAGTATGATTACTCTGTGCTCAAGCATGAAGCAAAGGCTCTCCTTACCAGAAAGCTCCGAGGTTTTAACCAAACTTGCAAGGCAGGTGAGGTTTAGGGTAATTTACCCCAATATCCTTGACCATAAATGGATCAGGGATAACAATTGGGGACCTGTTGCTGTGGATTAGTATCACAACTGCAGAAGAGCACCTCGAGACAAGCTAATCTTAGGTACGAAGATGATGAAGTGTGAAATACCAGCTCTGACCTGTAGCAATCAATAGTTTCTGGCAGTGCAAAGATGGGTGCCTACCCTGGCAGGTTTACTGCTGTCATATGGCAGGCCCCTTATGCAGTGTTTTCAGTCACATTGGCCAGGAGCGTTTTTGCAGTCTTGCCCCTGTAGCAGTGCTGACAAACATCCTTCCCGGGTCACGGGGAGACAACAGAGAGCAGTGGTGGAAATTGAGACTTGTAGCTTAGGGACTAGCAACACCCAGTCATAGCAAACACAGCAGCTCTGCAATCACCACATCATCAGAGAGCTGCGCAGAGGGGCAGAGGCGGGAGGATCAGCTAAATCCAGCGGCTCTGAATAGATGGGCTCAGCACTCTGGTGGGCCACAGCGAATCATCAGCAGTTGCCCTAAGTTAAGGGGCATTAAACTTGCCTGATTAAAATGGTTCATACAGTTTAAACACATATTATGTGCTTTGTAGTAGTGAATAAGCAGAAGCTTCTTGCAAAAATACTGCTGAATAGAAATATGCCTAGGCTGAACAGAGCACACAAGCTATCGGGCACTGATGTAGCACTTCACTGGCATAACACTCCAGGCACTGAAAAAGGAGACATTTTTTAGGTGAGGACAGACTTCAGTGAATTTTGGGGCTTAGTCTATGCTTACATGTCATTAGTGTTTGATATCCCTACATTAGAGCTTTACATTTCTCATTTACGGCAAGCCCCCTTAACCGTACAGAGTCTACATTTTATTTTCATCTTCAGTGTAAGTACTTGTGAGGGAATTTACAGATTTGCCAATGACCACGCGTGTAACAATTTAATAAAAAGGCAAAAAGCCAGATGTGAGCTTAATTTCAAAGGCACAGCCTGCACAACTTTTCTACTGAAATTGTATCTAATACTACACAAGGATAGCTGACAAACACCTCCCTCATGGGAGTCTGTGCGCCCTGCAGATAAATTGCTGTCTCTCGTAGATTAATCAAGTATTTGGTAGAAGCTCTTCCAACTTGCCTGGGAAACCAAGTGCTGTGTTAACCAGGAGATACCTTTACAAACCACACGATTCACTTTGGACTTGAAAAACAGAGAAACTTAAACTTTTTGAAGGGAAACAAAACAAAATAAAATTAATTTCTCAACTTTTCCAGGTTTGATTGGCTCCCCCCATGCATGCATACCCATACATACATACGTGTACACACACACACGTTTATATACGTATATGTATATATACAACAGTTTAAGCAATATGCTGATTTTCAGAAACTGTCACTATTCTGGTACTCTGCATTATTTTATACCCATCAAGCAGAGATCTGGCTGATTCATATGAAAATGACACTAAACCATTCTTCTTTGTACAGTGTAGTTCAGTGTGACAGAGAAAATCAGTGCCATGGGCAAACCATCAATTCAAATGATTTTCAAACCAAGCACAGCATGCATTATAATCCTGTTTTCAGAGCGCTCAGCTGTTAGCTGATGTCTTTTCAATCCGCTGTGAGGCAAACAAGCTTTGTAGCTGGTGATTTTATGACACAAACATCCCTGAAGGAGACAAAGCTGCAGAATGACAATGAAGAACACAACTGTTAATTATATTTTTTAAATACTTATTTATCAGAAAATATTGATTTCTTGAAGACACACAGGCCATTACAACAACAACAAAAAGTATGCATATATATAATACACTGGACAAGGTGTTACACACTGTATTTATTGTTAGTTGGAGAAGTTTGTAGTGAATTACCTGGGATACAGCACGCGAGCAGGAACTTGTTACTTCATACTACTGTGGTCTGTCATTCTCAGCATCACTTATCTCCGCTGTTGTTCCAAAACTTGTAACAAAACATTGCTGTTTATGTGCCAGAGGCCCTAGCCAGTACCGATAAGCAGCAGCTACTCCTCTACTACACATCTCAAACTTTTAAGCACAGACTAAATTTTGTAATCAAGCTTATCTTGCTGACCTACTTGCTGCCTCTTTGTGATGGCAAGCCCTTGCTGTGCCAACTACAGCAAGTGCCACTTTGGAAAACTTAATTTCTATCTGCCTTAATACAATGTTTTGATTTGCAAAGCAGGGAAGCCAAAAGCATGTAGCTGCTCAGTTCTTGCTAGTCTAAGCTCTGGATCACAGGTTTAGATTTCTCTGCCAAAAACATTCTGTATGCTAGGGTCAAGAAAGAAAAAAATAAGTGAATAAACATAAAGTGAAGAGGGGAACTAGCATAGTCTTTTTCTTCCACTCCTGGAGGACAGAGAGGCCAGACATGCAGGGCATACTGAAGGGCCATCTTTATGTACATTCATACATGAGGCTTGGAAAAAGGTGGTTACAGGAGAGAAAGAAGGGATGGATGGCTGTGTTTTTGTACAGCTCCGGTGATCTTTCTGAATGTCCCTTTCCACAAAGCATAATTCTTTTCCTTGCCAAAGGAAGAAGCGAGATAAGAAAATCAAAGAGCTTGAAAGCCCCTCAGCACTAACTAACGTAAAATCCTTAACTTCCACCATTTTGTCTAGCTCTGCCCTTCCAGGAATTGATACGGGACACCCGGCCTTTTTACCCACATGGGCACTACAGAACAAAGAATTTACTCCCTTTTTTAAGGTGCAAGAAAATGCTGGAAGGAAAATTAAAAAAAATAAAAAATCCCCTTCCCTGTTGAAGATGTGCCAGTTCTCATGAGACATATTAAAGAACAAAGGTTCTGGCCATGCTGAGAATATCTACTCTTTGGTTGGTTCGAGCTAACATCCAACTCCTCCAAGTCTTGGAGGAAACCCCTGAATTTAACAGGGAAATGTTTGGAGGGACTGTACCAAGAGATGCCTGAATGCAGCATAGATACCATCCATGCAAACACGTCCCACTTATCAGGGTTTTTAGAGGGTGTCAGTGTGGAAGGACATGTTAATCCAGTGGTGGTGGCTGACACCATCTACAGTAGTGAAAGAATTGGGTGGTTTTCTCTCAGGGGAAGTGGTGGAGGCTTTGCAGAGTATTAAATACATCAGTAGCCTACTATGGATCACGTCTTCATCTCCTTTCTACACCTTTCAAACAAATTTGGATAATAAACAGTTGAAGACAGGAGCCTCCTCATCCTGCAGCTGTACAGCTTTTGATTCTCAACGTAACACAGCCAATCCTCCCAAGCAACTTAGAAACCTGTGACACAGAAGTCATTAAGTCAGCTCAGATGAAACAGGTAGGGATCACGAGGAAGAAGAAATGTCTGTGTATGATAAAGCCAACGACTCTGTAACGATCATTTCTCTCAGACGGGGGTACAGGAGGAAATCTAAAAATTAAAGAATTGGAAGAGAGAGGAACCCAGGAGCAGGAAAACACAGACAATGCTGAGGGTATTTCCGATATACATTCTGAAAAGCAATGAAATGTGAATTTGAAACAGCTACATAGCAAATGCTAGTCGTTTACTTTCCTGGCAAACAGTCCATGCTAGGGAAACAGCTATATGGAAAAAGAACAGAGGCAACTTTCTGCAATTGTGGGTAGGCTGCTTGTCTGGTTTCGTGGTACCTCTTCCCCCAGTGCATTAGTCAGGCTTCTCAGAGAGGCTTCAACAGCAAGGTCACGGGCAGACAGGAGGTCTGTGGGATCAAAACAATGAAGTTTCTCCTGGAAGCATTTCAGAGAGACAACCCACATACTGTGCCTGTAACACACACCACACCCTTAGAGTTTACCCTAAAAACTATAACAATCAACGCAAATTACTTGCATTAATCCGAAGTGATGGAGAATCACTTGCCTGCTTCTCCCGCGTGTAGTCCCACCATGAAAACCCCAAACTCACCTTCTGGTTTCTGACAGCATTTCAAAGCGCAATTTGATGGCAAACAATTGCTTCCTTCAAGTCAGATCTGCCTTGTCACAGACACAGTAGCATCATCCAGCCTGTTCCTTGGTGAAATCATGAAACGCAGACATTTATGCTTTAAGATTTTTCTGAAAAACTGACATTTTACCAGTCATAAATCAGAAATAGTTATACCTTTGCAAGATCAGAGTAAGTACACCCAGCAAAACTAGATGTATTTAAAATTACTTACTGTAATCCCAAACATGCAGACCGAGATTATCTATTGAAATGCCAGGCATAAGGTATTCATTAACTAAAACCATTCTGTAATTTTATTGATATATTTTGTGGAGTTCACATATTTTTGTACAGCAAACATAACACTGTAGGCCACAAGAAGCTGCAGCACTATTGTTTAATAGCAGCAAGGTATATTTTATAATCAGGGTATGTGGACAATAAATAGTCTGTTTCTTTGGATGTGAATGTTTAAAATGAAGTTCTGCTGCAGCTTCATAATGTGATTGCTATTTTACAGAGCTTATACACAAAAATATATATGCAATCTTTTTGTCTATATTTTATACAAATACAACAGTAGTTTGTGAATACATTTTAAAGTACATATACATGATAAGCAACTCGATTTCCCATATCACAGGATAGCAAATTTTAAATGCAAGAAACATATACAAATTCAGTCTGGAATGCAGGGTTTTCTGTGTTCTTTTTTTTTTTTTTTTTTCTATATTTTTGACTCAAAACTTTTATCATTAAAACATTTTAGCATACAAGTCCAAACAATTTTTCCACTAGCTAAAAAATATAATTTCAGCAATCCGAGTCAGGTTTGGGTGTGTCATCATTCCCCAATATACTTTTTTTTTCCCCAGTTTTTGTCTAAATTCAAAGGCTTTTAGTAATATACGGTGTGTTCTTCACTCCACACCGTACAAAAAGCCCACGTTTAATTTTAATTAAGTCATCTATTTTTGTGAACAAGAGCTGGGCTTGTCAGCGTTTAAATTTGCATGTCCAAAATTTTACTTTTGCAAGTGCATATGAATACATTGTGGTGTTGTACAAAGTTCATTAATGACAAATTAAGTCACAGTATAAAAATATATCATACAACTATAGGTCTAGTATAGTCCTTTTTTCTATGGGTAAAAATACATCTGAATGAGACAGGGAGGTTTGTAGCACCATGAGAGGAGTTGTATCCCAAGTTACATTAGCAGCATGATCCAATATAACAATATTGCAGGAGTGTTTCTGAGGAGATAAACATTCACTCTGGTTCAACTGTACCACTGAAGCTTATACTGAAAAGTGTTTACATATGATTAGCAATAGTTCTGTGTCACTTCCAGGGCTAGATAACTGTTATCAAAAGACACTGCCTTCCAACAAAGTAAGACACCCTTATTACATAAAAAGCTTTGGGACTATCCAAACACATTTTGAGCTACTGTGGCATTATTTGCATGGTGAGGGTCATGCTAAGTAGGCTATGGTTTTAATGGTACACTGGGAAGATGCAGGATGGGCAGCTAAGTCTATACAGTTTACTACATAACAGGTAAGTACATTTATTTCAGAGGCTTATCTAGAGACCGAGAAGAATACAGGACAAGCTGCTAAACCAGTGTATGAGACAGACATAACGAAGGATGCAATCCTGCTCCCCTTGACGCTTATGGATGCAGGATCAGGCCCTAAGTTAACTTCAGACAGCAGCATAGCGTTGATAGCATAGGATAAAAAAAATCTGCATCAAATACTGCATGTAAGTATTTCTGCAATAGTTTACCATCCAGAACTCCAGAGGACACAGTTTACAATTGGTGAGGACAAACTCCTAATTTTTCTTTTTTTTTTTTTTTTTTTTTGACTGGTATTCAAAATGGCAGTAGAAGACAGTGTAGTTTGAAACATGTAAACCTAGTAAAAACCATTGTAAAACCCTTAAGAAAGACACACTGGTTCTGTGCAATATAGCAAATTGATAAGAAAACACTGTAAAAATGTACCTGTTTAAAATTACAATGTCTACCATTTTGTACACAAAGCATTATACCAAAGGCCTACATATATGTAATCTAATGGCACTTGAAACAAATTATAATAAAAGGTTTTATAATAAAAAGCATAACCTGTAAGAAACTTTCTTAAAAGGTTTAGGTTTTTCTTTTGAAAGTGCTATATCTTGTAATATGTGTAACATAGAGGTTGACCAAGCTTTATTTTAAAAAATATTGGCCTATAATACATGTTTAGCTCACTAGGCAAATGATCCTGAAAATATGTACTCTTAACATTCATTATTAGCTTAATAAAGCAATCAGCTCTGGCTCATGTTTCAGTCAGTATATGGTTTTTAAAAACCGCTACTGCCAAATTAACAATAAATCACTCTATTCCACAATTTACTACTAAATAAAGCACAAGCAACAAGTACACAAAAATATATATATTAAAGAAAAAAAAAAAAAAAAAAAGACCTTACTAGAAGAAGTTGCACAAAGAGTGGTGCATGATCGGCCAGCCCTCCCCCCTCCCTCAAAGCATCAATTTGAAACCTAGAAAACAGGGTTTAAAAACTGACATTTTAGTAGTGGCCAATAACGACTCTGCCTGAACATTATTCGAAAGCACGAAGGTGTTAATATTGCTTACAGCGTCAAAGCTGCTTCCACGTAATCATACATCCTCGTTCAGCGGCACGCTAACCTGGCCGACTGAAGCCCTGACTGAATGAGGTTCAATATCTTGTCTGAGGTCCCTACTTCTCGAGTGAAATGTACGTCTACCTCTGAAGTGAAATGTCAACCCCTGCTCAGGAAGCTAAGGCACTAACCAAGTGGTAAGGACTCCGGCTAAGTACTAAGAACTGGGTGTTGGCCGAGTGTTTGTTGTGATGTGTGTGTGTGTGTGTTTTTTAATCAAGTCTAATCAGAAACTGAGACTGATAAGCAGGTGGCACTGCCTCTCGCTGAGTGTTAGATGGGCCACATCAAATCCCTTCCGCCACTAGTCTGGCAGAGCATCTGGCAGCAGCAGGTGAGATTAAACTTACTGGCGACGCCTGAACGAGCAAATTCCTCCATGCCATACCAAAAACTTCAGCTTTGAAGCTCCTGGTGCCTGCACATTTCTGCTGCCAGAGCTGCCCGTGAGATGCTGAGCACTCGCAGCTTCCCCCTGCCAAGGGGAAGCTCCACGCGGGGCACAGCCCACCAGAGGAATGAAGTCCACTGATCTTCATCCCTAATTGATTTAAAAGACTGAGAGTGAAGCCAACGTCTCCCTATATGCATTGTGGTTGCTGATTTAAACCAGAATTACATTCTGTTGCATTCACCTTGTGCTCTGTTCACCTGTGTTTTTCTTTCCTTTATAAAGGTGACGAAAAAAAAAGCAATATTGAACAAATCATTCAACTAAAGATGTAAGTAAGCAAGCGATCTGTTTCATAGAAACCAGAGGAAGCAGTCATGAAGCAGAGCTAAAAGCCCACTTTGAGATAACATGCTCCTAAACCCAAAATCTAGGAGTAGTTTGTAGAATTTCAAAAGGTATTTTCCTTATTAATACATCCTTATTTTAATGCCTTTGGAACACAAACACATTTATAAAAATGTTATCTTTCAGTAATAAAATTTAAATACACATATGTATAAAATAGTAAAACTACACCTGCATATTGCTCCTAGAATTAAAAAAAACAGTAGGAGCTACTGATAAAACATCTGGAGCATGAGCTCCTTAAATGGGAGCAACTTTTGTTTCTGTGAAGTATATTCAGTTTAACCACTTAAAACCTTGTATGAATCCTCATTATTGTTTGAGAGATACTAATGTATTTGATTTCTATTTTTTAATTCCTTGTGCAAAAATGACAAGGAAAAGCGCGTTATTGTTGAATTACAGCAAATCTAGTTTGCTTTCATGCATCACAGGTTTGTTTTTTTTTTTTTTTTTCTTTTTCCTCTTTTGGTTATTAGGGGTTGGGGAATAGAATATATTGCATTAGGTAAAAGTGGTGTAAGCAATATGCTTTTACTTCACTCCTAAGAGTCCTGTCTTTAAATCTTGGCAGTGGGCAAAAAGTCCCTAACCAAGTACCCAGGTGTAGAAAGTATGATTAACATCTAACTTGTTGCTTAGGAGGACATAACACACCATGTAACACAACTGAAAAGTTCATTCCAATAAAAAAAAAAATATTAAAAACTGGTATTTGCAAATTTACATTCACTCTCTGACTGCACACTAATATTGAACTGAAAATAGATACACACTTTCTGGCTGGACTCGATCCACCCTTTGGCGGTGGCAGCTGGGAGAAGACTGATGCCTACAAATGTGAATACGCTATTGGAAGATTCCTATGCAGTATTCTTTCTATGCTACTAAAGAGAAAAAACAGCAAGTTAAGAATTAAAACAAAAACTGCGACAAAATATTCTGCATTACTAAATTACAACACTTTTATATTTCAAGATCAGCCATTAATTTTGCCTGTTTTCCTCTACCAGAGTCATGAAAGCACAACACAGTTCCAAATTCAACTTGAAACTTTTGTCATTTAGGCAAGCAGAGATTCTCTGTTGAAATTCTGTTCAGCCACGATTTTACAAAATTAAACTATATTTTTTCTTCCAATATTCATAACAGGCCACAACAATTTAAGCCAGAAAATGGCAAAATTTGTAACACCTTTTATAATGACTTCAATACAAGTCAAAATGTTATATATATGTACATGTGTATATATGAACTTCTATATATACACATACAAGTTTTCAGAAAAAATCTGAATTCTATATTTATTTAAAAATTTAGAATTGTCATTATAGAACAGATCAGATGTCACCATTTGGGAAGAGGTTTTTTTTTTTGGAAAGGGACTAGGCATTTTTTTTTCCCAAATCTTTAGGAATCTTTGCAATACATGTTTGAACTGGATTCTTTGCAAATGCTATAATATATAAAAGGTAAAAATGGTAGTTCCACCACTGACATCAATAAAACAGAGTGGCTGGTACGGTTGAAAAAGTTTATAAAAAGGGATGCGTGTTGAAAGTTTGCTTGGGATGACTTTCTAGTGAACATTTTAAATGTGTCAATTGGCAGTGAAAATGAAAACAATATAATGAGACTTTAAAAAAAACAAACAAACAACAAAGTAAACACAGCTGAGAATAAACACTTTCAAAACATTAAAAAATTTCTTACTGGCTTCATGAGATTGGTACTGTACAAAAGCAGAGAATTTATAATGTCTTATAGTAGGCACTAAGTTAAAAATGGTCACCTAAGGCATTTCTACAAATAGACAGTAACAAGCCAGCTTTGTACATCCTATTGGAAAGCTTGATGAAATCGTGGTAGGGTGGTGGTTGTGCTTAGACTGCTCGTGAAAGCTGCTGACAATGAGTGCAGAGACCCAAGACCTATACTATTGCTAGGATCTTGTGGATCCTGTGTTTGTGGTGGAAGTTGAGTCATAGAAGAATGTGCCTCCTCCTGCGTATAACTCATTCCAAGGTTTCCCACTGAAACAGAAGGATTATAGGGAGGGCCATTTACAGGTATGAAGTTGAACAGCTGAGAAAAGTCCAATGATGGGGTGTTTAGAGGTTCACTAATAGGAACAGAGCCCTTGGAAAGGGAAACCTCCCCAGACCCATCATCTAGTGGCCCTACTTGTGGATCCAGCCCTAGTTTTGATGAAGATGCTTGAGAATCCTGGGATGAAGAAGGCATACCACTTTGCAACTCCATTAAGTAACTTTCGATTTCCCCTTTCAATGGCTGTTCTTTTTCAGGCATAGAAACTGCGTATGAGGTAGAACTGAGCGGATATTTCAACGATAGCTGGTGAGAAGGGTGGACAGACTCCATATCTATTGGACAAGGCATTCCCAATGGTAATGATGTGGCAACCATTTGGTGTGCAGATGCAGAACTCTGCATGGACTGAATCTGAGTGTTGTAGAGATTTAATTGCAAAGTGTTTGTAAATGGCTTTGATGTCAGTTCACTGGAAGGTAAAGACATCACTGGAAGCAGCTCATCCTTAATAGGCACAGAAACGTTGCAGGTAAAGGGATCTAGAAGGTCCATTGGCTCTGTTTTGACCTTCAAAAGTTCTTGGTTGTGACTTTTCTTCATGTGGCGCGTTAGGTGATCCTTCCGCCCAAATCTCTGTGCACAGTACTGACAGAGGAAGTCCTTTCTTCCAGTGTGCACTACCATGTGTCTACGGACATCCTTTCGGGTGTAGAACCGACGATCACAGTGTTCACACTGGTGTTTTTTCTCCTTCACTCCACCCGATGACTTGCCTGCATGAGTTTTTAGGTGCTCCAGCAGCACTCCTGTGCTTTCAAAAGTCTGCAAACATACCTTACAGGTGAGGTCACCGCTTGTTGCTGCATGCAAAGCCAGGTGACGTTTGAACCCAAGCTTGGTATTGTAGTTCTTTCCACATTCTTCACACTTAAAGGCCTCTTTGTTGGGATTGTGTGTATGTAGGTGATTCTTTAGGTGATCTTTTCGGTGAAACATTTTCTCACAATAATTACACTTGTGGGTTTTCTCAGGAGAATGAGTAGCCATATGCCTTTAAACACAGATATATTCTGTAAGTAATTATTTTGATCAAAAAACACACGTGCTCATTTTTTAATGGCAGCTAAATACTACACTAAGGTTGCTTTGCAACAGAACCTTTTAACTGAAAGCATGACACTACAAAGACAGTTTGACAAATTAAAATATAGCAAAACACGAGCCATTTCTCTTAAATTGACACTTTAGTTTTGGTGGGTTTTAGCTACTGTAACAGGGGTATAAGGGCAAGTATGAAAGTACTTGTGTAAAAGTCCATAGCCAAAAAATTTCAGTCCATACTCTTTTCTTGTGACAATTCCTTATACAAATGAAAATTCTATTCTCATTAAGAAAACAAACAAACAGAAAACAAAAACAGAAAACAAATTAAGAAACAAAATCAAAGACATTAGCTTGCAAACTTATGTAATTTAGATTTCTAGAAACAATCCAATGGCTACTTTTAATTAACACATCCTCTCTGCAATCAGCTGAAGGCGTACACAAATATATACTTTTACACGGCTTAACACGGCCAACATAAAATAGATAATATAATCTGAAAGATAAATAGAGTTTAATACCTTAGTAATTTGTACTTAGAAACAAAGGCCTTGGTGCAGTCTTGTTGTGTGCACTTGTAGGGCCTCTCTCCTGTGTGAGAGTATGAGTGAACCTTTAATTTCTCAACACTGTTAAAGGCCTTGTCACACAGTTGGCAAGGAAAGTTTTTTCTTGGTTTGGTTTCACCACGCTTACGTTTCCCTGAAGGGACTTTCTGGGTATCTCTTACTTCTGACAAATCACCAGGAATGACAGTGGCCATCGCAGCCTAAACCAGGCCTTCTTGTTGGACACTTGGGAATTGCCCAACTCCACTAAATGATTTAGCTTTAGATGGCTTCTCAAGTTTCATGTGGTCGTAAAAGAAAGCAAAAGGGGACTGGAAAAAAAAAATAAGAAACAACTAGTTTGTAACTAAACTTAAATTTTGAAGTTTACTTGCTATGTGATGCTTCTGAATAAAACTTAAAAATAAAATTAGGTTCAGCTGGTCTAATGTAATACCTGTAGGTTTCTTTACACTATTTGCTGCAACTCTTAAAATGCATTGCTCAGGATGAACAGATCCACATATGCCCTGAAATTACACCTCACAACTTTCCCCTCAGGCATTGATGGAGAACAGCAAAGTTTCTGTCAGGTTTCAGGAGGCATCAGACAAAGAACTCACTTCAGAACACATGAAGATGGCTTTTGGCAGCTTCAGGTTTCAAAGGAATTAAAGCTGTGCCTGTGGTGTTTGTACGGACATACACACACATGCACGCACACATGCACATACACAGTTATCAGAATGAAAATCTGCATGTCTTGAGATGCAACTGGGTGTTTGAAAATCGATGTGAAAAGCAGCGTTTTGACAGCCTGGGGTGGGGGGGGCGGGGCGCAAAGCTCATATTCTCTGATATACTGGCTCATTTTGGTTACTGTCTGTGCGCCTATTCTAGCAAAACGCACACGTTTCCAATAATTTGTAATGCCAAGTGAAATTCTCCTCTGCTAATGGAGGCTCAATGTGTTAATAACAGAAACCTCACAGATTAGGCTTTTTATCAGCCTGGCACAGGAAACCCACATCCTCCTCACACCACCCTGCAAGGCACAAGGGTTTTAAGCGTTGAGGTTAGCTCGGGATGAAGGCTCCTGGTCCTCCAAGAGGACCCCAGCCCCTCCTGGGGTACTGCACGCTGGGAACTAAACCGGCAGCCTTCAGCTCCAGGAGGTGGGTGATGCTCTCATCTGAGCTGTTGCCAAGAGCGGCTTTAAACTCGCAATCTGGTAACATATAGTAGCAACTGGGCGCCTGTGATTACAGGGTACTCAACAATCCTCCATTGTCAGAAGCCGCTGACAGCTTTTATTTGATCGCTGGAGCGCAATTGCTACTTTAGATACCCAAACCGGTGCTACCCGTGATGGAAAGGGTCAAACGCGAGGTCTGCAGTGGCAGGGGCAGAGAGGAGGACGGCGGAAGGGCAGCACCCAACACAAGCAGCGGGCAGGGCCGAAAAGCCCCCAGATTTGGCCTTTCTCTGGCAAAAGCAGCACCCCCCCCACCACGCTGGTGTCATGGCCCTGCAGCTGCCACCCTCCACGGCCTCCGCTGGCACAGCTGTGCGAGAGGAGGCCAAGCCGGGCCCGACGGCAGCAAGGCCGGGGGCAGAGGCAGGGCTGGGGGCTCGGTGGCCGGCCACCCCCTGTCCCCTGGCAGCAGGGCTGGGGAAGCCGGCAGCTGTTGGGACAGGTGGAGCAGGGCGGCCAGGAGACAGGCAGGGAGCACCAGGCAGCAGCTGCTCCGGCCTGGTGCCACCTCCCCAATAAGCACAACAAACGCATCCCAGCTGGCAGCCAGGGGAGGCTCGGTAGCTCGGAGGTCCCTGCCATAGCCCCAGCGTGGCGCTGGAAGAAAGCGGGGAGGAAGGAAAGCCTGTGTTTATGTCAGGACGCGGCAGGACAGGACATGAGGGGTGGGGTGACAGGAGGGGGAGAAGGGGGTGTGCCTCTTTAATATCTGCATGTGCATTTTTAAGAATGCTTCAGATTCGAGATTTCCATTTGAAACGCATATACAGAGTATGTCTTTGTCTATGCCTCTTCCTCCCTCCTCCCCGTAACTTCTCTCTTGTCTTTGTAAGAGGAGAGAAACACTGGCAGAGCAAGATGGAAACCTGCTACCTTTCAACCCTACAGTCTTTGAATAGCAGATTAAGCTATACTATACTCTTAAAGCAAGAAGTTTTGTAAGACCACCTTTCCTCCCCCAAATTTTACATGGAACCACTAGCCTCTTTAAAGATACCCAGCAACAGAAAAGGTGTTTCTTTAAGGACTCTTATGATTTCAGATTTGTCTCTGGCCCATTCCCACTCATGGGACGAAGCGTGGGGACAACAATTCCACGAGTGGGAATGTGCACAGGTCTTCAAAGAATCAGCTTAATTTCAGTTTCTGTCTCATAAGTGACATTCTTGTTTATAAGTGAAAAAAATTACTGTTGTTTGGAGACTTGAGACCAAAGTACTTCTGTAACAAAAGTAAAAGAAAACCAATTCCAAACACTTCAATGGAGCTGCCAATGTATTCAAGAGGAGGATCTCATTCACATCAAGGTTGTGATAAGTTTATAGGTTGAAAGATTTTTCAGTATACACTTTAATGAGAATCTGGTAACAAAATTTATTGTGCCTTCCATAAACAAATACACCGGTCTTCTATGCACATTGGCCTGAAGATAGAATGAAATCTCATTTTAGCCTGTTTTTTCCTGACAACTGAAGTTCTGAGGGAGAAAAAAAATCCAGCCCCCTCTATGTTTACATACAGCATACCCATGCCTCGTGGGCACCTACGAGACCTGGTTCCCAGAGTGTCCTGAAACACCTACTGCCTCTCTGTGGGGAAGCAGTGCTACCACCTAGTGCCTCCCAGCCAAATCCCCATCTAGCCTGAGCTACAGGCAGTGTTAGTGACAAAGAGCGAAGGAACTACCTCTAGTGCTTGCTGTATGAGAGCATGATTAATTTGACCATGCTGGGTCACAGCAGCAAGTGGCTTCCATGCCAAGCGGATGACAAGAGGAGAAGCAGGCACAGCTGGCGGGATGCAGGCAGGGTGATACTGGGTTGAGACGGGACAGTGGACAACAGTAGGGGGGTGGGCAGACAGTTGTGGGGAGCACTTCATGGGGGTAGGAACATCTATGGACAAGAGGACAAGGTAGTCTGGTAATGCTGAGGGGCAGGTGGGGAGCTGAATGCATGTTGAACTCGGAAGACACAGCATAGCAGGCCATGCAGACGGGCGATGCGCAGGGTCTGATGCGAAGCCAAAAGCAGCGTTTGTTGTGGAACAGCATACGGAGTTTAGCTGTTAATTTAAACAACCGCCAGCTTCTCACTCCTGTTCTAAATGCAAGGATCACATCTCAGGCTTGAGGCCATCCTATATTCAGGCCAATATTATGTTACTTTCATCTTCTCCAAAATTTCAGGTGATCTAGTTGCTGAACCAGATGCAACTCAGCACATTCATATGGATGACGAATTCAAGTTTTGTTTCTTTATGATCAAAACTAATTAAGCTGACTTTGAACTGTGTTTAAGTGTCCTTAAAATGCATTATTAGAACAAATATAGTATGGATTCAATCTTTGGCAATGACAGTGTTTTATTAAAAAAAAACATGTAAGTACTATTATCTCAGTATCATTTCTCAACAGATGAGGCAATTAAGAACTTCAGTATTGATTTCTGAATAGCAAATAACCACTTTCATTTTTTTTTTCTTGTGGATATATAGACTGAGCAATGGAGATAAAACTTAAAAAAACACTGATCCTCAAATATTACACTTTCCAAAGACCAGCTGAAAGAATTTTATGAGTAATATTGCCTGTCTGTGTCTCAACACAATATCACTTAAAATCCTCATTCTTATTGGTGCTTTCACAACTGCAGGATGAGTGATTATATGCAGTATCAAATATAACAAACACATTACACAAAAGCTCATATATCATACTATTTTTAAAGAAGCATATACTTAAAACAGGAATAAAGCAGCCTCTGTTCAATGCACACCTGATGTTTGCCCACTAAAGTCCTCAGATTTTGGTCTTAACCAGTTCCGCTGACTCTTCTTGGAGGAAACCAGAATCCAGTACTTCCCATTTTTACTGGTCTGAAAAACAAAAGGAAGAATGGACTAGACTCTAGTGAAACCAGTATATTCAGAAAGTCTGGGATGTGGTAAGATTGGGGGTTGAAAAGGATCAGAAAGGAAAAGTTAAAAGGGAAAGAGCCAACCCATGCACAGAACATTAAGTACTGTTAATTATAAACTGTATGAATCAATTGCTCTTGCATTATCAGTAGCAATTAATGCACTTCAATTTCCAGCATACTTACATCATTTCAACTAACTCTACGCTGGACAGTAAAAAATAAATAAATAAAATTAGACAAAAGCAGAGGAGTTTTCAATAAAGTTAAAACAAACCAAGAAATCCACAGACCACAAATAATTTAGAAATAGCAGTGAAACATGTAAAACGCTGGGCCCAGACTTGAGTTTCTTACTCAGAAAGGACTGAATAAGAGAAGATTTCTGGATTAGGCCCAACTTTACTAGAACCTAATGCCTTCATTCTGCTTAATTATACAGGAAATAGCAGCTTAAAAGGTGACCTGCAAAGGAAAATAAAATTAATTTAAAAAAATAATAAAGCATCCTAATGATGTACGCGCTACAGGTAAATCCCACTAGAGGGCAAGTCTAGGTGTGCCTGAGCAAATCCAGAGGGCCTTTCTGGAATTTCCCTTACATCCCCCTTTTCCCTGCCACCATCCTTTTTAAAATTGCAGTACATCTTCCTTTTCTTGCCAGAAGGCCTCTTGGATGACACAGGTATATACTAAAAACATGCCCAATGCCTAATTTTAGTGGAGAGGTTTATCCCCTCCAAATCCTCCAGGTATGCAAGGGCAAAGCCCTGTATAGAGCACGTACCCTATGTGACCTATTCGGCTGAAGGTATCTGGTAGGAGCCCTGGAACAACACAATATTGCCCCCCACACAGTTTTCCCGTCTCATTTTCCATTCTCTCTGTTCAAGTTTTCTTTATTTTGATACCAAAAGCAGCTTTGCACAGCCCCAGCTTCCTCTGCTGGGAAGCACAAATGTAAGCAAACCAGCATGCTTGAACACCTATCAAAGGCAGAAGTGCTTCACAGCAACCCACTGAAGCTGTCTGGCAGCCGTGCAGCATTTACAGGGGGCTTCTTACATACAGGCAGGTGATAGAAACAGCTCCAGTACCCAAAACAAAACTGGAAGCTTTGTTTTCAACTAACTAGAAAGAGAGGAGACGCAACTCTCACCTCCTCTTTCAGAGGTCCCCCCATCACTCTGTTTTGGGGAGAAAATGCTGATGATTTCTTGCTCCATCTCCCAGCAAGACCATTATAGATTAGTTACCCTGTGATGCCTATCTCAACATATCCCACTGTCACAGCAGAAAGGAAGTGCTTCATTATCCAAATGTTTCTCCTAAAGTAGCTCACAATAAGCAGACAGCATTTCAGACAGCCACAAAAATTTAATGAATTAAGTCCTAAGGGACTTAGTCCCTTCACTATTGGTATTCACAGACTATTTCCAGTTTAAAAAAAAATAATAAAAAAGTGTAAAATAATATAATGAATATAATGCTCTCTCAACTGTATTCAACATTTTTCACTTAAATGCTTATGGTACCGAATTCTCACATCTGAAGGAGCTCTAGCAAAAAGCAGATGACCTTAGGGACAGGCCATCAGAGGCATGGGAAGACTATCCTATCAAGGGGAACTGGAGCAATGGGAACAAGTAGATAAGGAAGGTAAATGCCCGATGTACTTAAAATACTGAACAGAATGAAGAAGGAAAGTCAGGCACTCTTATTCATTACCTCACAAATATAGCTAAATTGCAATGCAGTGGATCCAGATGAGGGCAATGCAGGATCTCAACTTCTACAAGACCATTATTAAGTCAAGGAGTTCAACAAGATACATACAAAAGAGGAGATATTTGAATGAATGGCAAGAAGATCTGCCACATTTGATGAGATCAAACAAAAACACAAGATAAGAAAACTATGCTTCATGGCAGCAAGTCAGCTATTGGATAAAGGACTTTCTCTTACACACAGAATACCACAGGTGTCCATTATAATGCTGATTTTCAGACCACCTTCTTCAGAAGCTTTTGGCGCCAGAAAATCTCTGAGGCGGAATACTGAACAAAGATTTATCGTTCTTCTCGTAACTGCTTATAGTGTTACTAAGCCTTCCTCTCAACCAGGTGAGATAGGAACAATTTTTAATGAATATTAAAGCTCAAATTATTCTTCACGTGAAGCAGAGAAGCATCACAATGCAAAATGTACTGTTACATGCACATACATGCCTGAAACCCACGTGGGAATTTATAGCAAAATAGACTTCCATAATTTATCAGATTATAATTCTTAGAAATTATCAGATTTCTAGTATCCATGAGGCGTTAATTTTGCCAACCCTACAAACATTCAGATAATTGCCAGTTAGACAATATTTTAATTTACCAGATCTAAGGAGTCAAAGGGAAAAAAAAAAAAAAAAAAGCCCCCAAACACTAAAGTAAATCACTTGTTCCTGCTTTCGAAAATAAAAAGAGGGACATTTGTTTTTTCAAAATTCACAGGTCATCTTTAAGAATCTGAAAAAATAGCTGCACTTGGAAATGTTTTAAAACATGATTTGTATATGTAAACTAAAAGGATAATGAAGACATTAAACAAACACAACCAAGAATCCTCCCCCTAGCTTGCATGTCTTACATTTGTTGAGAGCGTCCAAACACAATAAAGGAAAATGTCAGTGTCGTGGTTATTTTCTTTCAAAATAAGGGAGTTATAATGAGAACACAGTATTGAGAACACAGTATCTGTCAGCAAGTGTCATTGCGTTTTGAATACAGAGCAGTGCATCAAGTTTTGATTCTTGAAATTCACCAGTTTGTAAAGCAGAACAAAGGTCCTAGAAACATTAGTGGTAATAATGACAGAATTAAATATTCAACAGCATTACAGAGTCATCTTGGGTTTTAAATATTTATTTAAGGAAACAAAATGAAAAGTGGTTACTTACCCTATGGAAACTGTGATTCTTTAAGTGCTGTCCGCACAGATCCCAGGTGAGCAAGTACTCACGTGAACAGGACCAAGTTCTCTGCAGACAATAATGTCCATCCAGGCTGTGCCTGTCAACCCTTACGACTGTTACCGTCAGTGGTGTAAGGCAAAAGACTGCCAAACTGTGCTGTGCACATCCTTACAACACCCAGCGTGGTGTGCAGCAAGAGCATCTCCAGACTCTGCTTTCCAGTCACGCTGTGGGCTAAGAGCCACTCTGTACACACTGCCACCAACACGCTGCTTTGAGAAGTGGCCACCTCCAGCTTCTGCATCTGCTCCTGGGTGGAAACAGTGTCTGCTGCAGCCCTGCCAGCCCCAGTCCTGTCTCAGGAGTTTGGATGCTGGGTGAGAGGGGGCTGGCAAGGTTTGCGGTGGCTGATGAAGGAGTCAGGCCCTAGCTTGTCAAGGAGAGGGAAATATGTGGCTGGAGGTCGATGGCCTAGCTGGGAGTGTGGTTTGAGGGCAGGAAAGCTGAAACACGGACGGACTTCCCAGTTTGGGAAGATGGAGGATGAATACGTGTAGCCAAGGAAGACAGGTGATGCTGCTGCTAAGGATGGCGATGGAGAAAACCATTACCAAGTTTAGGATGGCCCAGTCTGACCTCCCTCAGATTTGTTACTAAGGAGTAAAAAGATTCCTTCAGAGTGAAGGACAGATCGCTTGTGGTGCCTCTGTGGAGAACATGTCTGGAAGAACCACAGTTACTGTAGCATAAGAAGCCACTTTTCTTCTTTTCGTTAAGTACTGGAAGAGGAGCAAAAATATTGACTGAGGAAACCTGCTCTGGCACACCGAGCAGTCAGGCGATGGCAGTGGTAAGGGATAGCAGGGGGAGCAGAGCTGAGGAAGCATCCAGTGGTCGATGCAGCCACTTCCTTTGGTGCAGAAGAGCCAAGACAGCAGTCAGACAGCACCTCCACTGCCAAGCAGCAGAACTGAAATACGAAAGTCCTCACCAGGTCTGCCTGTCTCAGGCTGGGCCATCAAAACCATGCAAGCATCATCAGAGCTCCTGAAGATGAAGGAATCTAGTGCTGGGTTAAGGCAACTGAAGAAAGATCACCACTTAGCCTCCTCACGCTTTCCTTGCTCTGTGGGCTTGCACACATGTCTGTCATTAGGCAGTTCAGTTTGTGGAGGTGTGGATTTAACCCTCCTTCCATCAAACTCTCTGCTAGGCACAACAAGGGCGTGTAGGCACAAGTGGCAAAGTACTTGCAGTGTTCCAGGACAGCATGCTGGGACCTACAGGCCTGCAAGGCTCCGCCATCCTTCCTGGATCATCAAGGGTCACCACGCCTGCTGCACGCTTGCTTTGACCTCAGGGCAAGCGGTAGGTCTCAGTCCATCTGACTTGGTAGAAAGACGCTTGACTTTTGCAGGAGACTTGTCTTAAAGCAGATGTAGGTAGCAGGTCAGCCCCCAACCTGGTTCAACCAAGGTTGAACTCTTGGTCCAACCAAGAAGTACCTCTTACTGAGAGTGATCATTCAGTAAGGGAGGGTCTCAGCTGGAAAAGTTGATGCCACCAAAGGAAACAGTCAGGCACGTAAGAAAAATCTGGCAAATCTTAACTGGCAAAGATGCTGAAGTATTGATGAAGTATTGATGAGGGGTGCCTTTCTCAGTGTTGAACTAAAATCAGTCTTCTAATTTTATGCAAGGGTCTGAGACGCTCTTCATTCGTGGCAGGTGATCTGATACACATTTATTTGAACAGCATGTCACTTTTTAAAGGAAACAGCCAGTAAAGCCTGCTCACCTTTGGCACCCATGTTTAGAAGGACAATCCTGTCACTGGTAGGAAGATTCTCCCCAGTTTGCTCCAGTGAGACTGATATCCAGAAGGTGCATTAATCAGTGAGCTTACCGAGGCCAGGAGAGGCTCATTTCTGCATTTCCACAAAATGATACTTCATTTAATTTTCTGCTTGCTTTATTGTGTAATTTGGAAGAGATTTGAACAGCAAACAACATGTACGCACATGCTTCCCCCCTAAGCAAAGAAGACACCTGGCACGACGGTCTATAAACACGGCACTGCCAAATGGCAGGAGGGACAGCTTTCAAACCCCCAGAGCCCTGCCTTCAGCCATCGTGGCCTTTTGTACGGGATGCAGCAAGAGGAAGAGAGCCAACAGGTACATTACCTTGTAGTAACAGAGAACTGGTTGAGGTTTTTACAGCTGCTGTTCTCTCACAAGCCTACGGAAAGAAGTGAAAAGTCCAAGGGATCCACCCAGAGGCCCTCAGGGTTGGCAAAATGGCATTGACAGGTGGGTCTCGATGCCATCAAACTTGGCATTTTACAGTTTTGGACAAGATATCATAAATAATTGCTCACAGATGTAGACATTGGCCCTATTGTACAACAGCATTTCACATAAAGGGAACACACACACATATGCGAACTACTCACAAAAGAACTGATAAGTTGTTTTTTTTTTTTCTAATATATATACACAGCCATATTTATCTTATCTTGAACTTCTCCCCACAGCAGGAAATCAAGTTCAGAAAAACCCTTTTCCACAGAAGCAAATTCTAGTCTACTATATGCATGATCCTTCGTGGTGGGACAGCAGTGAGAGCAGGCATGAGCTGCGGTACAACAAGACAAAACCCAAGCGCGCACCAGGAGAATTGACCATTAAAGCTACTGCAGGAAAATGAAATG
The DNA here is from genome assembly GCF_964035555.1 of Netta rufina. Lineage (NCBI taxonomy): Eukaryota > Metazoa > Chordata > Aves > Anseriformes > Anatidae > Netta > Netta rufina. The sequence continues at coordinate 119,105,968 of NC_140124.1, forward strand.
ATGTGGGAAAAATAATGAAAATACCTACCCAGTGATCTTGGGTATAAGCACGAGAATGACTTAGAGATAACAATACAGAAGACTTCACCCCCAGGGAAACCGCCTAACAGCTAAAACATAAGGAATTAACATGAGCACTGAAACTAACACCAGGCAACCATCGCAGTCTAACGTTAGGGACAGCACACTGCTAATACCTAGCGTGTGTGCAACAAAGATCATGCTGCGAAGTGTACTATGCACAAGGCAGAAAAATACAAGAATTAAGATACTTCATCGAATTCAAAACTTCAACAAAGTCTTTTTTCTTTTTTTTTTTCCTTGAAACACATCCACAAAATAGAGAAATTTGCTGAAACTGCATAAAATTGAGTGGGGATAAACAAACATATCCTTCCAAACTAGTGTGAAAGATGGGTAGGCAAGAGGAACAAATGTGCTCACTAAGATGCCCAGACCCACTTCATGTTTCTGTGAATAAACAAACAGATCTCACTAGTAAACATTTGTTAAATATACATTTTTTTTCTAACTTAATAAAGGAAACATCTGGGAGAAAAAATCTAAATTGCTGTGGAACAATGGCCACTATATGAAGATAGCATTCATCTAGATTTGACTACTACATACATCGCTTTTTTCCTGATCATGAAACAATCTGCAACTCTTAAAAATCTGTACTACAGTCACGAAATATGGACAATCAGTTTTTTAATTTTAGAAAATAACTCATAACATGCTAGAGAGAGTATTATAAAACTTTTTTTCATAATATATAAAAAATCCTATCATGCTTGTCTTTTTTTTTTTTTTCTTCTTAAGTTTCTGGAAAAGTAGAAAACAAATTCACCAAAGTTTATTTTATCATGACTTAATAGTCTGTAATTTAAAAACAAAACAAAACAGAATTTCAGAATGCTAACCAGCATCTCTTTGTGGGCTTTCCATATTTTAAATTACTTAGGTCCACTTTAAATCTTGAGAGCTCAGTTTTGGTTACTAAATGTTCCAAAGGATTCCGAAGAGCTGCCTAGAGTTTAACCCATCTGATGCTTGTGGTTTTATGGGCTTTTTAAGAATCTCCATGGCACTGCATAGAAGTTTCTCTAAAAATTCTGGAAAGACTGTGACACAAACAATGTTGATGCTATAATTATTTTTAGAATGTTTAAAACCTGCAAAAGTACTTTTACGTATTTTGGAGTAAAAATACGTAAAACACACACACACACAAAACACACACCAAAAACTACCAGGAAAACGATCTACCTTCATGATGCTGATGGTGCTTATGTGAAAGCAAACATTGGAAACTACATAATCTGCACATAGGAATATGGCATTTTTATAATAAACCCTAATCAAAGGCAAATTCTGCATATGTACAAGCAAACACAGATAGGAAATGTGCCTGAAATCCTACACTAAAACAATTAAGAATTAATTGATGTCCATATAAAACATTATTTTCCTTTGTCCCAAGAGTAAAACAAGACGTTCTTATATCTAAAAAGATAAGAGTAAGTGTGTGGGACAGATTAATGGTACACCTAGCCCATTATTCTGTCTCCAGTAATAGCCAAAAGAACAGAACAGGTCACAACTGCGTGACATTTCTTACCAATACTCTTCTGACCTGCAACTATTTTCATGTCAGGGGCCTCCTGAACCATTATATAGTTTCTGTTAATTTAGCAACTTTCAGCACATCATTCTTCCAAGCAGTAGTTCAGGCTCCCCTTAGAAACCACATCCCTTTCTAATATCCACAGCATACTTTGGAAAAGTCGTCCCACAGGTCTCTCCGCTACCAATTTTATGGAGAACCTTTTGAAGGCTCAGGAGCAGCCTTCTCCCTTAGCTTTGTATGCTCTTTTTCTTGTCCTTCTACTGTTCTTCACAGCTGGCTCCCTTCTCCATAGTAAACTTGCTCACCCACTTGCTCATCCCCTAACTTACACCATTTATGAGTGTGATGAACAACACAGATCTCTGTGGAATCTAAGTGGGACACTCCTTTAATTGAGAATTGACTTTTTACTTCTACCCTTTGATCCTACCTTTAATACGTCATTTATCTGTGCAGAGACCTAAAGACACTCCCTCCTGCATTATAGCTCCTTAGTTGCCTTAAAAAGCCTTTGATATAGTTTACTTGGGAGTTTTGAACCAGAACATCTTTAATTCTCACTGATGCCTCCAAATAACTCTAACAGGACCTTAAAACAGGACCCTAAGAGTCTTTGACTCTTCTCAATTATACCTACCCAGATGGCCACCGATTCTATGCTTTATTGTAGCTTCTATCAAAACTGACTGATGGAAATTTCATATAACCTGCTGCAGGCCTGCCTGTCTCGGACCACCCCCAAAACTGTTTTACATCCTTACCTTTCAGAATTTTTTTCTAAACCTGCATACTTTAGGATATACCATTTAAACAACATAATTAGGTTGCAGAGCATAACTAGATAGACAGAAATTTAAAAGCTTTACTTTTCTGAGGTTCATCTGCCCTGAAACACAATACAAGATGTTTTTAACAGTTTCTATAATCTGTCAAGTAAAAGGGTTCCTGCTACTGTGGTCTGCCAGGTGGAATTCACAATGACACTGGTGAACTGAAAACAAACTCCACTCACATCTATTACCATACAGCATAATCTTGTGCAGCTAGATCTTGTCCGGCTCAGCCGGAGAGAGACAGACCAAACTGGAACAGCACAGAAAAAAAGCAGCCACCAGTCACGCTACTTTGTGCTGTGCTCATCATTTAAGCTGAAAATGTAAAACTTACCAAAGAGCTCAGCAATTTCACTTGAAGGTCTGCTATGCAGACAGCACAAAGGAACTGGCTGTACTGGAGAAATTAACAGGGTGCCAGAAGGCAGGGACAGGTTTTAAATAGCAAAGTCTGTAAAATAAGCATGGGCTAGAAAGTCAGAAAACATTGGACTACAACAGTCCAACCAGTGATTCATCGTTTGGGCTTGGAGAAATCCTCTACCCCACCACAATTTTTGCCTGTTGAAGGAAAAAAAACAAACAACACCTATCTCACTAACACAGGCTCAAGAGGGGCAAGGTGGTGGGAGGAAGTGTTTGAAAAATTGCAATACCATACAGAAGCTGAAGTGACTGCAACAGGGAGAGACCATTCACAGGAGAGTTAGATTTGCCTCATGAGGTTAGGTTAGGTGGTTAGGAAGCTCACACGTGGGACAGACAACTCCTAACAGAGAAATAAAGTGACTGAGAGAAGGGTCATCTCCCCCCAGTACCTATGCCACATTCTGAGTTTACATGGTGTGTTATGCAGCAGCCCAAAGAACACAGCAGAAACCCAGTCCTGTCCTTACTCACACAGCCTGAACAACAGGGGCTGGGGCTCAAAACTGTGACAGAAAAAGCTTAGCAGTGCTTTTTTTTCTTCTTCTTTTTTTTTTTTTTAATAACCTCAGATTTTTATATGACTTAACGGTGCTATTTCAATTAAAACATTGAGCACGACTGCCCCCATCTCATCTGCTTCTTTTCCCAGCCCCCAAAGTAAAGCAAAAAGTATGAAAAAGAGTGCTCAATTTCTAAGCAGCAGCAAATCCTCCAATACACCCGACAGTCAACGAACTGCTGCTCTATCTGAAAAGAAAATAACTTCATAGATCACCACAGCCTTACATTAAATAAAAAGTGTCACAGATAGTCAAGATGGCCTTTGCTACTGTTGCTATAGCTCTGATGCTGTGTGACTGTATCATACAACCTTATGAGCTAAAACACAAAAGCCTGAGGAAAGGATAAGTAAAGATGCAAAATACTTTAGGTAGAAACAAGACTTATATTGAGAGATTCAATGGGTTCTGCTGCTTGACATCTCAGGCGATGGCCTAATGCCACGTGCACGTGAATGACTTAAAAGAGCATGGAGCAAGGGACAATATGCAGCAACAAAGCAAATCCCTCTTCAAACTGGTCAGTTGTCTGCCTCAAAGCTGTTGTCAGTGAGCCTTTTGCAACCTGTGCAGCGCAGGCACTGCAGGTATTTTTGATTTGGTTCATACAAACCAGCTTCATCTACGCAATGCTGTTAGCATACACGCAACCAGCCTGCTCTGCTTATGCAGAACCCACAGAGTGCTTGCATGCTGTTAAGAGAGCATCCTTGCTAACGAGGTAAAGACATAGCCCTGCATTCGTTCCCATTTCCCATTTGGTGTGCTGAGCAGTTGGTTCACAGTGCTCTGCTGCAGTTTGTCATGCAACGTGCTTTGGGGTGCATACCTGAATCTCTAAGAATTGAGATGTGACGCCAGATTGCTGAACAATTAAAAGCACTCATGTGTAATTTAGACCTAGACAACTGAGTGCAGCAGAGGGAGGTGAAGCCAGGCAGTTAGTATCCAGAGCAGCCACCTGGAGAGCAACTTTTGGGATCAGGAGACTGGCAGCAACTGCTAGTTTCAGGCAGCAAAGGCAGAACTTCCCAAAAAGTCCATACAGAGCCTGCCCTGGAGCTACAAGACTAATCTGGGAGCTCCTATCAGTCTGATGAAATGTCATCAGCATGTAGTCACCAAACAGTTTTGCCATTAATCACCAGATAATCAGCTCGTTACTGGCAGGGCAACCAAGCCAGGAAGGCTCACAGCAGCGTGAGGAGGTTGCTCCACGGCCCGTCAATGCGCAGGAGGTCACGTACAGCTCTGGAGGGATAGGGCTGCTCGCTGGCACAGAAGCAGGTGGCGAGAGACAGACCTCTTCCCTGCTCGATGCCCATCTCTGCCTCCCAAACACACAGATTTAGGACTTCATCAAGACAGAGTATTCCCTCACAGTCCTGCCAGACACAGTTTATCACAGTAAGCATTCACCAGTACTAATATTAGGCGGTCTGTGGTGAAAAATCTGCATCCTGCAAAGTCGCTTTTGCTCTCCACAATCCAAGACACCGGTGTAGTCAAGAGTTCTCTATTTTTTTTTTAAAGCAACTTAGTTCAGCTTCCCTGATTTCTGAGCCTACGTGAAGTGACGGTAGAAACACACACACATGACTTTGCCTTGAACAGCTGCAGGCTGCCAGCAGGGCAGGCTTCCAGAAAGGTGGAAGGAAGACGGTGACAAAAAGGATGGAATAAAAACAGTCTTATGACTGTATGGTATGCAGCAATGTTTCACGCACGTTATGGGAAAAAATCCTGGAGGGCAGATGGAAACATGAAGTGGAGATGCTTTCGCGAGTCCCAGAGTACATTCCTCTAACGAGCTGTCCAACAAGACGCCTGAGCTCCTTTCCTGCTGCGGGAAAGTAGCTGTAAACTAGTGAAAAATTTGCCATCAAAAAGGTATGTTTTACTTTACTTTTATTTTTAAAATGTTGTGACAGGGTGAGCTTTACATTAGTCATGTACTCAGTTCGTGTTTCAGACGTGTTCAGAAAAGGATTTATTTACTGATTTCGCTGATGGTACTTTTTCAATAATAATAATAAAAACCTTTAAAAACAGTAGGTTGTGCAAGGAGTGAGATCCCAAATACTGTCAGGAAACACTCCTAATTAACTCAGCTAGCATAGTGGTCTCCTTATGGAGCATCATCTATGCTTTGCTGGGTGCTGGAGGTAGATGTGAAATGCTTGGTCAGTGTTTTGCTACAACTGTTTATGTTTAGCACCTTTGTATTGCCTGTTTCTTGTCCCCTTCCAGAACTGCACAATCCATTTCAGTCTTCGGGGAGTTCTCCAGGAAACCCTCCTTTCACCATTCTGCCTTTGCCACCTCCCGCTGAGCTGACAATTTCAAGGTTCAGATCCACCTTTCATTTATCTTCTGAAATCTGATGGCTATCTTTTAGCTAATAACTCCCCTCTTCACATGGGCTGCAGCTTTTTACGTGCTAAGAGAAATCAGAAAAAAATAAAGTTACCACTCACCCCACTTATTACAAGCTACTTCAATAATGCTGACTGGTTTCTTCCCTCTCGACCACATCCAAACTCTTTTCACCCCAACTTTTCTTTTCACCGTGTTCCCTTCAAACCTGCAAGATGCTTTCCAAATTACCTCCACATACTACATGTACATATGCTGTCGTGTTTTTTTTTTTTTTTTTTTTTCCTGGGGCATGAGGAATGGGTTAAGTTGGTTGCTATTGTTTCAAAACTTGAAATGGTCAGGCACTGCTGCATAGGCATTTGAATGTAAAGTTCTGATTTTTTATTATTATTATTTGTATAGAAAAAAAGACAGTTGGCATTTTATTTGTAACTGTGCAAACGTGCAACTAACTGTCCTTATGCTGAAGGGTATTACTCCCTGGCAAATTCCTGGGAAGTGCAAGGGCCTCATTTATAAAGACAACAGGCAAAGAGGGATAATGCACTACAAGGTTACCTGCTAACAAGATAAATGAACATTTCCTAGAAGGAAAAAAAAAAAAAAGGAACTCCTTTACCTTGCCATATTTGTGTCAACCCCCCCTCCCACACACTCTTTTTTTGTGGTTCCTACAAGTTACTGTAAAGCACAGTGCAAAATTAAGAGAAATCTGTCCTGGTTATTACGTTTCCACAAGCCCACTATGCTAAATAAGGTTTTAGAAAAGCAAAGCAGTTTGAAATTCCTCGGGCGCTTCACCCTCAGCACGCTAATGAAACTCAGCGACAGCGTGGCTTTAGATTTGAGGCTGCATTAAGATTTATAAACACTCTGAGCATGACTAAGGTCTGGAGCAGGGGGGCAGCATAACCAAAGCTGGGGAAGGCTGTGATTAGTGAGGAGGAAATGAGAGGAGATCAAATCAGCTGAGGAAAGAGGCAGAGAAGCGCAACTCGTGTTTGGGACTTGGCACAGCAAAGAAATGAATTGTTAAAGCTTCAACATCGGCCTGAGGAGGAGGATGCCATTTCAGTAGGTTGGGGGGCAGGAGCAAGAGAAAGAAAACCACACGATATGAAAAATGCACAAGTACCAAAAAGCGTGATCAAGAGCTCTTGTATTTGTGGGGTCTGGTACTGAAGAGAGAAATCTAATAATCCCCATGTCACCGGCACAGATCGTCACAGATGGCACTGACTAGGAGGAGGTCAGACCCACTCTTAGAACTGAAGGGCAGCTCGCATGGGCAGAGGTGAGGGGCGCAGACAGCAGGAGGCAACACAAGTCCCATGTAACACCACCCATCCTCTGTGACTGTGCCTCCCCCCAAAACAAGCTCCCCTCCAGCCCCCCAGTCCTCTCTCCTTCCACCCATGTGAGGGGCCAGGATGCTGGAGAGCACGGAGGCAAGCTGTGCTGCAGCTCAGCTGTCGTGGCTTTGCTCCTCACCACGTCTAGCTTTGTGCCTTCCCCACACAGCCAAGCTCCCCAGGGAAGGCAGGGAGAGGGCAGCGTGCTCCCAGGTATGTCAGCACCGACAGTGGGGTCACCCCTCTGGTCCTTCTAAACTCCTCCAGACAACAACCAGGGCAAGGTAGATACAGGATGGAGACCTGGGCAAAGAGGTCTCCATCCCACATCATGCCACTCCTCATGGGATGGGGCTCTTACACAGAGGGTAGGGAGTGTAGGTAATAGGGGAAGGAGAATTGGAGGTACAAGGAAGCTGAGACAGCAAAGCTTCCAACAAGTCCTTCAGCAAACCAGGACTGACAACTAGGCAAGGTTAGCTGAGTGAACGAGCCGAATTTACTGGGTTGGATGTGCAAGAATTTGGGGGATGGCAGGGAAGGAGCACCAACTGTAAGGCTGTTATTCTCTGGCTGAGGTGGTAAGAGAAAAGAAGACACGCAGGGGTCAGAGCTGAAGCACAGAAGTTTGGAGGTGGCCGGTGAGAGCACATACGTGTGGATGAGGAGCCCGCAGCTTATAAAGACACGTGCCTGCTCCGAGCTGAACGGCGAGGGGAAGGCTGCTACCTGCGCCAGGACGCTCCAACCCAGAAAAAGGAGTTTAAAACCCTGCTGCGAAACGATTGTGCAATTGGGCATGCAATACTTACTGGATCGGTTTCCTCCTCCAGCCTCTGCAGGATCCTGTAGCTGTTTCTTGAGTATTGTTCGCATCTGATGAGTCACAGTGCTTCCAGCAGGCCCAGGCCGGGCCGGACAGTGTGGCATAGGTGAGGCTACTGACCTTTATTTGCTGGGCTTTCACCTGGTTGCCTTGGGCCTCTGCTGTGGCATTGTGCACCATCCGGGGAGAAAAATAAATACATCACTCCTGGACTTGGTGGCAATGTCACCAGCAAAACCCCAGCCTGGGGACTTTCAGAGGGCACTCATTGAGAACCCCGCTGCGTTCCCTCGCCTTCTGACGCACCCTTTGTGGTCTTTTGCACTGAAGCTTCCCTGAGGCCATGCCCAGGTGTGCCCTCTGCCTTTCACTTACACGGGCAGTGACCTGTACCAGTCCATCCTGCAATGATCCTCCTCTGAGTAAGGTCAGACCGGAGGCCACATGATCCCAGAGCCTTTGCAGACCCTTCGTGACCAGTAACTCACCACAAGCAACCTGTTTACAGCCATTACCACAAGTACAAGCCAACACGCATGGTGCATTTACATCCAGACTGGACAATCCTGGAGCGAAGGAGGACACGGACAGGGAGCCAGGTGGGAAGGAACAGAGTGCAGAAAACAAACTAGCACATTATAAGCCAGTAACTCAAAGAAACCTCAGAGAGGAAACTAACTCACTGCTATGTGCATTTACTGCACCGGTAGGCCTTTTTGATACAACTTCGAGAATTAAGTTCAGCACACACACGACACTGACAGGAACTAGTGTGGTCAAGGTAACATCCTACTGCAGACAGAACCACAGTAGATTGTTAATTATTTCCCAGTGATCAGGAGTCCAGACATTCTTTCTCACTGCCTCGATTTTAAGGTTTACAAAGGGACAGTTCTGCACGTTATTTGCTTGACTGAATCCTACGTTTCCGTACTTAGGAAAGCAAAACAGAAGGAAAAAGAAAAAAAACAGTAAATTTGTCATGCCGTTTTGATTTGTTAGGACAAATCTTTATTGAACATACAGAAGAATATCATGCAGAAGGGAAAACAAAACAAAAACAACAACGAAAACCCAACCCCCTCCCCCAGATCATTCCTCATCCTCGGACTTTAACAGCCCACTCTAATAGGTAACAGGAACGGGTTCGGGCACCTGCACTGACTGTTTCCAAGTGTGTCTTCTGAAGCCACCGAGATGCCAAAAGAACAGGTCAGGTGGACACACATCTCAGGTCTGGTAGGCCCCGGTCCCGTTTCTCTGATACCACCTCTGTATCTTTGAGCAGCGGTGCTCGGATGTGCTGCTTATCAGCTGGTGCATTTTTATCAGCCTCCAATCCTCGCTTAAATAAAGGAACAAAACCACTTGATCGTCTGCCCCTCTGAGGAGTATTCCCTTCCCACGCAACCTGACCTGCCAATTCCTACCCCCGGGGCTCCTGCAGCTTCCCCAGCACAGCGCCACCATCCTCCTGCAAGGATTTCACCTCGAAAATGGTAAAACCTGAGCTTCATTACCAGGCTGCAAAAGCCCGTAGGCCACCAAACGTTCAAGTTTTCTGTTAGATACACAGGCTGCTTTTTATTTACGAAGGCTTGGGTGTTGAGCTGACCCCACCACAAACAAAAGGGGTATTTATTTACAGATATCACTAGCAATTTACAAGAAAAAGTAATAAACGGGTCGCACATGAATGTGAAGATGTCTGAGCAGCTGAAGCGCTGAACAGCTAACAGGACATTTCAGCTATCTCAGTCAACTTCAGTATTGCATCCAATGCTCTACGAGAGCGACAGATCGCTAATGCCAAGTTAGTCATTTTCAGTAACAGTTCTCATGGAATTTTTTCCTTCTAAATAATCAAAACAATTGGTCATTGGACCTTATAAGGGAAAGTGCCATCCCGAACGGAATTTCATCAAATACAGCTGGTCTAGCTTCGTGGTTCCCCCTCCAGCGCATCTGCAGCACCTGAATATTGGGGCTGTGTTTTATTTCGTGATTTAAACAAGATAACAAGATCATACTATTAAAATAATTAGCAGTAGACTAACTTGGTCACATAGTTTCAACTCTTCTTATGACAATGGGAAACATCCGATAATACCACAGCATAGCGATTTTTAATCTAGTAAATAAAAATACTTTATTTTTAACAGCAAAGTCTTAGCCTGTGGGATGTACTGCCAGGAGGCAACAACGTACAGTCAGGCAGACAACGCTTATCTCTAACTGGATCATCCCGAATTGTAATACGATTTTAAGAGGGCTTCAGAAAAAATAATAGCAACCCTCTTTTTCCAGGACGGGATCCAAACCAGCAGAGAGTTAAGAGAGGATTTGCTCCTCTGCGTCTTACGGTTATACCACCCCCTGCAGCATCTGATAGCTGCTAATATCAAGACAAAACACAAGGACTAGACAGAACGGTAGTCAGAATTCCTGCTGTGTCAGATCTAGAGAGGATAACACCTTTGTGAACTCCAAGCAGCAGCCTCCCATCGCTCCAGAGCGTCTCTTGAAACACGCAGTTGAGCTCGCCTCGAGTCTAGCAAAGTATATGTTTTAAGACCTCGGGCACTGGGACACCTGCCAAGTCACAACAAATATGTATACACAATCTAATCTACTTAAATTTTGAGTGGAAACTCTGTGCCCTTTAGATATATCCCTCAAGGCTACGAATAGCTTACTTGTTAGACAGGATGAAGTTTCCCTGTGTAAGTAATAACCCAGCTCGTCTGGCATCTAACCACGCCTCCCGGCTCCTTCCAAAATCAAAGATCGAGGAAGGAGGAGGGATGGGGATGAAGGTGAGGAGATAGACGAGGAGATAGGGGCGAAAGCAGAGTAAGGAAGAGGAAACAGACAAATTATAGGTGGATTAGGAACAACAAGGCTCCCGTAACAGAACAATCATAAGGAAGCAATCGCTTCCCTCCCCTTTATTTGGCAGATGACAAGTCGGTTAAAAAACAAAACAAAAACGAAACAGGGAATACTGTGAACGGGGGGAGGAGGCGGGAAGGGGGGGGACTAGAAAGCGAAGTGAAGCAAAGCAGAGGCAAGGCAGCAAGGTTTAGCTGCAAGGCAATGCTCACTGTCCAACAGATCTGAGCACAGAGAGGATTATTCACAGCCTTGGTATGGTCACCTTTTCTTAGGAAAAAGTGTCCAGAAAGCAAGCCAATGAAATCCTTGGGAGCCCGTGCTGGCTTCTGCAGCTAAAAATAAAATTAACAGAAGAATAATCAAAAGAGTTTAGTGTACAGATGGATGCAAATGAGCAGGGGCACGTCGCGCCAGCACAACGCGGTAGTTAAATAACTGTGGTGCTTTCTAAAACGAGCTAATACTACTGTTTTTCTTTAGAAGCAGGTGACCATTGTGTTTGAAATTTCATACAGCACTTGTTTTCATGACCTATGAACCCTCTGCTAAGAAAAGCTAAACAACTGGATAAATTTTAAATAAGGGATCTTTGCATTTGGACGCTCTGAGAAAGTTTTCACCGGCAGCCTTGTTTCCTACCACTGACCAATCCCTTATAATATAATAACTATTAATCCTTTAAAAACCTTGGTCTAATTGCACACAACAGTGGATGGGCTTATCTGAAGTAAACCCGGTGCGATTACACACTACTTGTTTTAGCAGGTTTTATTCTACTCTTAACAGATAACATTACAACTCCACGTTTCCCAGTGCAACCGCCCGGCTTACACAAATCCGAGTAGCAGAGGGCAGGTGAGGGAGATGTGGAGGCTCACGCCCATGCCACCGATGTTTGTGAGTGCACAAACCTGCAACCTTTAGGAGAAAAGAAAGGGTTCATGACAGCGAGCACTGGGTAATCCAGTCTGACAGCACGACACCCACCCAAGCTTTCCGTCAGCAGCAACACAGGAGAAAGTAACACACAGAGACTTGGCTGTAGAAATTAAGTTTCTTTCCGGCCTCCTATCATATCACAGAAATCTGCATGAGTAACGAAAGGTATGCATCCCCTCCTCCTGCAGAGAGAGCTGGAAGCTCGTCGGACTGAGCCACGCGTGCTACGTATTACCGACCACACGCGAGACACTTGTTTTGTCGTCCTCCTCACCCCCAGCTGCTGAAGGGATGGGTACGCAGCGGCCAAAGAGAGGAAGGGTTGTGTGGAGGAACGGCTAAGAAAAGCAGCTCAGTGCCGGGAAAAAAAAAAAAAAAAAAAAAAAAAAAGGTAGAAAGGCCTGATGATTTCCGTGTCCCCTTCTGAAATCATCTGTGTCCCTACAGCAGGGAGGTGCTTTTGGAAGGGCCTGTATCCCAAACGGGAGCTGAGAACATCAGACGTTTGTATTTCAGCCTCACTGTTGCATCAGTTGCCACCAAAACTTTGGGGTTTGTACCCGAAAGGCCGTACGTGCACGGATGAGGGCTGCTACTTCACTTCAAATGCAGGGCTGTGGGAACCAGCACTGAGACACCTCATGCTTTTTTTCCTTTTTTAATTTTCTAAAAACAAAACAGTGAAGAATCACTCAGCGCGGGTATAGATACGGTACAGATAATTGCTGGCAGTTAACCTCAAGGCCTGATTCCTCATCAGATTTGATATCTGACTTGGCAAGCAGCTTCAGCGGTTACGTTCCCCTCTCTGGAGCGGTCCCAAGAGCCGAGCAGCTACCTCCAGCATTAGGTAACTGCGCCCAACCAGCGCCTTGTTTACCGGGCCAGCCGCGGGCAGAGGACACGGTGCCCAGCCCGTGCCCCGGGCTGGCCAGACACAAGCCACCGCCTGGCTGCGGGCCGGGGCGAGGCAGCACCAGGCTGCAGGGACCGCAGGCGGCTCCGAGGACAGCGGGATGGGGGAGCAGCACGGTGCCTGCAGCTCAGCAGGGAGGATGAGAGGCACTGGGTGGCTAAATCCATGTCACCAGGGGCACAAGCACTTCCCTGAATGAAGCCGGCCTGCCAAACGCCCACAGCAACCTCTCACTACAAGGAGAAGCAACAGCAAGTGTTTCAACTGGCTACTCCCACTACAGGGAAAGTAAGATAGAGGTTCACAGCCCTCGGTTCGCAACCAGAGGCTGCTGCCAACCTCTGAGAGCAACACGGGGCCTTCTGGAAGGTGAATCAATGAAAGAAACCCAAGTATCTGGCACACGGCCGTAGCACCACCTCTGATATTTCAGCACTACCTTCTGATTTAACAGGAAGCAACACTCCCACGTGATGAGACGGGAGGGTCTCAGAACTTCATCAGATCCAGAAAGGCTTTATTTCTTTGGCCTCAGTTCAATATTGAGGAAAGGTAGAAAAAAGTTATCAGGCCATACTATACCTGACGATAGCACGGCCTCCTGCTTGGAGCATGTTTGGAAAGAAAGAATGAAAACACAAAGGTAGAGAGAAAATAGAATAAAACATAACATGATTTTTAAAAGCCGAACAATGTCAAACATCCAACTTTCCTTCAACATGCCAAAATACTCGTTACACAAAGGAAGCACAACAGTTGTAGTCTAACTCAGTCGGACAGCTGATATACCACCACCTGAGCTGCAGTTTGCTGAGCCGAGAAGAGGGGTTAGTTCCAGGATGGCCAGGCAGGAAAAGCAGCAGATCAAGAGGAGATGACAACAGATTTCTCTCTGAAAAGTGGAAGGATGTTATTTATGGAGTGCCGCCAAGACTGGTTGTCAGTCTTTTTTGATTCAACATTTTCATTTCCATATGTACTTTTTTTATGCCTGTACGTGAGCACTACCAAAATTTGTGGAAAATGCAAACCGAGGTACCAGAAGCTTAGTACAGACTGAAACAACCCATAAGGAAAAGTGCGACAAATCTTAAGGACAGCTGTGACAGAAAGGGGATGAAAAGTTGCAACAAAAGGAGAACTTAATGCAGTTAGAAACTTGTGACTTGTGCTGAGAAGTGAGGAGTCATCACCTGGAAGTAGCAGAGGAGGACAATGTCTGTGTATGACCATCCTATAAGCAGCTATTAAAAGACACTAAAGAGAGCTGTTGCAGAAGAAAGAAAATAAAATGATTCAAAAAGCATCAGTATGTCCAGTGCAGAAGGGGACATACAGACATTACTATCAGAAGCTTGCTAGGAACACCATGTACAAATCTGGTAATACAGATTTGCAAAAGATTTATTTGGGTAGCATGACAAGACATCTGACAAAAAAAAAAAAAATCACAAAAGGTCTTAATAATTACACCAAAGACAGTCAGAAGGCTTGGCATAAAAGATAAATATAAGCTTACCATAAGTAAGTCTAGGCTGGAAATTAAAAGGGTTTCTAGCCAACAAAACACTGCTTTTCAGTTTACATGTCGAAAGATGGAGGAACACATAACTAGTTTGCAGGTGGACCTACACCGGGTCACAGACAGACAGACGGATGTGATTCCTGGGACAGCCAGCCACTCATCTTAGCCAGGGCAACTTGGTCCAGTCCCACGTCCGAGGTCCCAGCACAGCATGGTGATGGACCCTGCAGGTCAGGCCAGGGGCCCTGCACCAGCCAACAGCAGGCCACGAGGAAAGGCAAGCACACAGTATTTTGGGGAAGTGTCACTGCTTTCTTTTAGCTTATTCTGAGCCAACCTCCCACTATTTCTCTTGCCTTCTCGATAGTTTTGCTCCTCCTTCATCTCATCTACCTCATTCATGATTCCTTTATGGCCTGTGATTTGAAACCTCTACTGTGTTTTGTAGTCTCTTACCAGGCTGAAAAATCCAAGTCTCCATACACCTTTCCTGTGTGGAAGCTGCTTCACTACTTTGTTCATATTTACCACCTTTTCCTGTATTTTCTCCATTCTACATCTCTCTCTGGAGTGGTATTCAAGACAGAGACACTGTGGCTTGCTGCCTGCTTTATGGTACATGGTCTTCGCATGCTTCTGCTGGGGAACGTCTTGCAGCAGGGTGCTCAGACGCTTGAGAGGCTCAAAAGGTCACAGGAAAAAGTTCATGGAAAAAGTCTAATAAGGGTTGGTAAATAAAAAAAAAACACCACATCTGGCCTTTGACCAGCAAATTACTGGAGACCAGGAGAATACTCTGGGAAAGCTACAGTGACGTGCTTGTTCCTGTGCCTGCCACTACACGTTTGGTTTTGCCACCGTCAGATACAAAATGATGGGCTTTGATACACACACTGGTGTAATCATTCTTACTGAACAGATTTGATCAGCACTTATCAAGCTGATTAAAAGCAGGATTCTTCATCTCAGGCCTGAGTTGAAAGCAAGACAATTCCTCTGTTAACTCACACACGAATTGACAGTGCTGTCAGTAGGTGCACGCGCTAGCTCAAACCCAGCATATTTTACTATTGGCAGAATTAGGAGTATCGCATTTCACGATGCTGCCAAACACTTGCCATCATAAGACAAACTTCTCTACATAAGACAACAGATGGCTCTGCCAAACTGCCGTTGTTTGGGCTGAAGTTTTACAAGTTAGTGTCTGCTTCAGTATTTTGTTTCTTTGCTTTTTATTCATTCAAAACAGTACAGACGTTAAAAAAAAAAAAATCTAAGGAAAAAAAGTTTTGCCTCCATCAAAAAGCTCTGACGGATTTTTCCTACTTAACCTTCTCCTAGAGTTTTGAACCCCTGTTCTTTGGGATGGAGACTTGAAATCAGACAGAAACAGTGGTCAAGCTGTGGTCATTCCTGTGACTTCTGCCCAAATCAGGCCAGACGGATTTTTTTTTTCCTCAATTACTTTTTCCACAACCTCTTTAGTCATTCAGAAACGAATCTTTTGAGTCGGATAATTGAACGCTGTCCTGGAGAACTCAGAACCTACCGGAGATCTCTGTCATTTAAATCGAACACTATAGAAGAGGTCATTAATTTTCCAGGTCCTTGGCATGGGTCTCCAAGGAGCGATTTGCAGAAATACTTAATGCCTGCAGTTGCAGTGGAAGGCAGCGAAGGCTGTGTTCTCAAAAGATTACGAAAACAATAGTTTTGAAAAACTAGGCCTAGTAATCTCAAAACAGGTTCTCCTGAAAAAAAAAAAAAAAAAACGCCACAGAAACTTGATTCTTAATAAACAACCCTCAGGAAAACCACAAGAGCCGTTTACTTTATTTTCACGCTGGATTTTACCCTGGCCACGCATTGCAGGCTGCCTCGTTTTGGTATCGAAGTGCCTAAGGTGCAGGTCCTGTGGCTCTCCACCACGAGAGGCAGAAACGATGTACCACCGCGTAGGTAACGTCGCGAGGGTACGGGCTGGGGCTGCAGGGCAGGGTTTCTCCAAGTATCCAGAGCCTGCGGCAAAACATCAAATGTGCTAGGGAGCATACCAGAACTCTGCATAAATATGTTCCATTGTCAAGATCCATGTATAAGTTTCCAGCCAGCAAACTGGCTTGTGAACTCCCATCTGCGGGATATATACAGCTCCGAGAACGAGCATCCCGCTGGGTACGTGCCTTCAGTGATCCAGGGCCTGAAACGCAGGGCAGCCCCGGAGCGCACATGGCAGCGACTGAGAGGAACGTAATGTGGCTTTGTGTAAACGGGGGGCAGAAGATTTTACCACTTGGTTTAACAACAGGAGCGTCACCCACCATCGCTAAAGTGACACACAAAGTTGAAGTGTGCATATATGCAACTGCAAACACTTTAACTGCTTCCCCCCCGCTTTCCTTTCCGCACTTCTCAGCTCAGCTCTGTAAGCCTGACAGGGGAAGGACAGATGCCTGCTGTGTTTTCCTTTTCAGCCTCTAGCACACTGAATCCTAAAAATGGATGCTATTTTTTTTTTTTTTTTAAAGCACGCGAACAAAGCAACACAAGTCCTAAAGCCTCCTTTAGCTCTATTTATTCTTACACGGTCATCGGTGCTTAGAAACAAACATTCTTCCTGTCCACTGCTCTCCCGTGAAAGCCCACAGTATCTATAGTTACTGGAGAAGAGTGCTTCAGTTATCTAGGCTCCGCTCCTTCCCATGCTTTACTTGCAAGCTTGCCCCAGAAGGCTTCCTTTCTCAGAGGATACCAGAACCACGATTTCGCTTTCTAAAGGCAGCGGCTGAAAGTTCTCTCTCGTCACTGGGAAGCTCATCGCTCCTTAAAAGATTCAGATACTGCGATCACGTCTGAGACCAGAGATCTAGACCTGCTTCTGATGGATTTAACAGCTTTCGGCCAACCCACCAGGCCTCCAGCAGTGCAAGAAAAGTTGAGAGACTGCAACTCTACCCCTAAGAAATGCTGCTGGAGAGCACAGGCTGAGAACAAAACAACAAACCAAAATGAAACGACAGCTACCAACTTCCCCCAGACCATTTTTTCCTACTTAGTTGTAGGTCTTCCTGTCAAAGGAAAGCATATGGGGTAGGTGGCACACACCACCAGAGTAGCACTGCGAAACTCTCAGCAGGACAGAAATAGCATCAGGAAGAGCACCTCAGCTTCCTTCAGAGTGTCCATGGTTTTCTAACAGCCCTGAAAAGCCAACACCGCAATGACTCCCCTCTAAAGAACAGAGTGGCATGAGGGTGCAAGAAGAGAAGGACTGTATCAAGCAAGATGCTTTCCTACCTTTCTTAAGCACACCTGCTTACAAAAGGCAATCTCACACAAATATGAGATACTTTGGGCTGATTTTACTGGGCTGATCCCCCTTGGCCACTTGAAAATCAAATTTTCTAAAGAACATTTTGTATTTTTAGATAGAGGTAGCTTAAAACCATTCCACTTTATGAGAGGATGCTTCCCCCTCATTCAATGGGGCAGCAGAAATTTGTGCCTCAGAAATTTGGGGCACAATTCTGAGAGGAGCAAACAAACAAGCCAAAGTCCAGTTCATGCAAATATCCTCCCAGGACGGCGTTTATACGATTCTTCCAGCGGTGCACAAGGTGCTCTGAACAAACAGAGCACACTGCAGGACACAGGGAAGCAGTCCAGAGCAAGCCACGCACTGTAGCAGAGCCTTTCCCTGGTGTGCGAGGTCAGAGCCCAGGGAGCTGCTGTTGTACAGGACACAGGACAGCAAAACCCATGGGCTGAAACTCTGCTGGGAGATGGGCATTGCTGGGAG
Organism: Netta rufina; assembly: GCF_964035555.1. NCBI lineage: Eukaryota > Metazoa > Chordata > Aves > Anseriformes > Anatidae > Netta > Netta rufina. Next base: position 119,124,051 of record NC_140124.1, read on the forward strand.
CTCAGCGAGGAGAGCAGACAGGAATCCTCTGACGCATACACGTAGTGTATCTGATGCATTTCAGAGGATGATGCATACTGCAGGTATGTCCTTGGTCGCAATCTGCCAGCATTTTATCTATGAGCTCCTCACCATTAGACAAATATCCCTGGGTTTCCTAGTGCTCCTCTGTCACAGAGCACCATCCAGCTAAGCAGGGAAGAAATAAGAACACAAACATTTTTCTTTTGCAAAGACTGAGTAATGCGTGACAGAAAAATGATGAAAGCAGGGCAGAAAAGCAATTTGGTACGGAAAAGTACTACATTACAAATAGCAAGGAAAGATTCAGAAGAGTTTGAATCAAAACAAGTTAAAAAACAGCAATTGAAGAATGCCTATAAATCAAAGACTTCAAAATACTAAACAGAAAGAGACTCCATTGTGAAGAAAAATAAACAGAGAGACAAAAGGACCAGATCAGATCAGTAAGATGTTTTATAGTGCTGTTAAAACAACAGCCCACCTTGAGAAGGTAGCTATCAGATGCACTGACAACTTTGAACAATTTTGTGCTCTACATTTGTCATTAGAAATATAAATCAGAACTGTTGTTGAGGAACAGTTGCACAAACTTGAGATAACTTGAGTAACAATATAGGAAACAAGTCATTTTTAGATGGGCAAGGAGAGAAAGCAGAAACCCAGAAAACCTGAAGCAGGCAACAAAACAGTCTGCTCCTTCTGAAGGCAGTGGGATGCAGTGATGATGGCTAGGAACACACACCCTGGTACTCTTTTACTATAAGGAATTTATCAAGGGCTTGACCTCTTGCCTGCCTCGTTGTTTCAAATACAAAAACTCCTCTTTGGCAAATACATCCTCGTCTGTAAAACATAATTACGGTCTGAAAGTTGATGCTAAAAATAACTCTAAGGAGCTTCGCATTCATGTCTTCTTGATTTCTGTATCAATTTACTTGATTGCAACGGTCAAGTGTACACCCTCTGGTCCTCAGGACTGAAATGAGTCCTTAGGAGGTTCAGTCCTTCAGAGGTGTTTGACAGGGTGACAGTTTTGCATTTACATCTGTAAATAATAGTTTAAACATTTGTGTGCGACTGTATACACGTATCTATAAAGGACAAAGCATTCACAAATGTTTAGTAACTTTCTTATGAAAAGCAAGCATCTGAGTTTAAAAAAAAAAAAAAATTAGATTAGGGAAACTTGAAAAAAATAAAAAAGAATACATATTCTACTAATCCATACTGGCATGCCAGGAAAACTTAAAGACAATTTGGAACGAACTTCACAAATTCTTACAATTAGGAAATACATGAGGAATAACATCATGAATAAGTCTTCAAATTAGCAAGTGACCAAGAAGTACACACTTTGCCAATTTCAGTTCAAATCAAAATACTTCATGATACAAGCATATTTTTAGTACTTTTACAAATAAATGATTTCTTTGGAATAAGATTCTTCACTCACTAACATTTTCATTTTTTCCTGCAGTGTCAGAAACAGCCATTTCAGGATGACTTTCACGGATCTGCAAATTTAAAGGGACAATAGATATGCAACCTCACACAAAGTCGGTGCGTCAGGAAAAAAAAAAAAAAAAAAAAAAAAAAAGGGCAAAATTCTTTTAAACAGAAATCTTGAAAAAGGCATTTTTCTTCGCTCTAAAGACTGCCTGAAATGACCACGGGGCTAACCTGATGACACATCTATTTACTATATTTTCTTATGCCCGTTACTCAGTTGTTGGCAGTAAGACAACTTTCATTTAGCAATAGCTTGGACCCCTCGTAAGGGAATGTGTACATAGTAGCTCTCTAATCTCGCTGCCCAGCTGCTAAGACAGTCACATGAGTCACTTGCTGCCTTTAGAGCAACACACACCACTTGCTGAATTTAGAGACAGTCTCTGTTTCTGCACTGGCCATACATACAAACGGAGCAACAACTATCCTAATCACACACCGAAATGTCTAGGTATTGTTTTCTCCTTTTTGTTTGTTTTGGTTTTAAATGTGAAAGTGGTGAGCCAAAGCACAGCTTTTACTAATGCAGTTAACAACCCAGCTCCACAAAACGATTCGGGAGCTGTTTTTGCAGCAATCGTTTCCACACAAGTTAGGCGAACTCCAGGAATCGGTTCGAAGGTAGGCAACTTCATCTAATTGCTGAGCGAAAATACAGCCGTGGTGGAATGAGGGACTATCTGCCAGGACGATTAAGTATACAGCTGCAGGACAAAACAATTTACAACAATTCCTTCCTTATCAGTTTTTCAAACTGTGGCTGTTTGGAACACCATCTTATTCAGCAGTGGACTTAAAAACACTTTACAAGAAGACTGGCATAGCAACTTCCACGCAGCTCCACCAAACTCCGCGTTGCAAACATTACAATCACCAAGATAATCTATACGCACCGCATGGGATGCATTTTCACACACAAATAGCAGACAGCCTAACAACAAAGCACAGTTCTTTGGGCTGTCATTGCTTCCTCAGTGTAGGCCCTGTAGTGTTTCATTTACCCTGTACCACGTACTACCTCCTCTCCCATATTCTCCCCGTCTCTCATCCTGGCACTGCTGTTTGCAGGTGGCTGGGTACGAAGTGGTCAGCAACGCAAGGCATGGAGCTATGGCTGTGTGTGTCCAGAGACCACTTGTGTAACAAGCACAGAACCATACTTCAAGTTACAGAGCTCATCTCACCAAACGAGGACTCTCTTAAAAAAGATTACCCACATCTCTGGTGCAAAATACATTGGCCCTACTTGCAAAAGGTGTTTCAGTGTCCCTAAAGAAGCAGCGTGTCAAACCCTACCTAACTCTATTAGTTTCATGCACGGCCAAGTTTGTCTCAAAGTGTTCTCTGCAGACATCTTGCCACTAGGAAATCACAGTAGGTAATGTCCCAGCTCACCAGTCAAGCAGCAGCACATTTTCAAGTTAAATACTCTAATTTGACAGATAACATCAAATCCAGCTCCATAACTAGCCAGAACAGAGTATCAAGTAGTAATAACTAAACATTTCTCTCATGTTGTACCACTCTGAATTAGCATTAGCAAGAAGAAAATGAAAATGGTTATTGCTAGGCTGTTCCAACAATTTTTGCACTGTAATTCACCTAAGTAAAAGCAAATTGCTTGCCTTACTATCTAATAACTAAAAAAAATCCCGGTCACTGATGCACCCAGAGCAGCAGTCAACCTACAGCCAAATTTCAGTTTCACACACATATCTACTGTTCTTCCCAGTAGCATCGAGCAGTTCTGAAGTGAAAAGATAAGACAGAACTTAGTTTTCAGCTGTACTTTGTGTGCTTTACAGACCTTTCTGCAAAGTCAGTATTGCTGTCTCCCACCTTTGTGTGTCTCTCTACACAGAGACAGTATAGAATTACAAACACTGAATGAGGAAAATGCCACTTCAGGAAACAAAGTGTCAGAGGAACATGGAGCAAGATTAGCAACTGAAACGGGTAATTCCCATGAATTTCCCAGTCTCCAACCCATCTAGCATAAATTCTCATTGGTCTTTAACCTCCATGTAATCAGTAAAACATTCCTTTCAGGTGTTTGCCTATCACCATCTAATATTCTACATTAAAACTGGGAACTGTTAATGCCCCTATGCAGAGAAAAGGGCTTTGCATTCACCATTTTTAATCATCAATTTGTCTCAAATGGCCAGAATGCTTTAGATCAGGCCAAAGCAGACTGACATGTAAAACAATTCTTGGAAAAAAGGCTGCAATTTGATAATGCACGTGTTACACATACTATTGAAGAAGTCTCTCTCCTGAAGAATTCGAGTTTATGGGTGTATTTCTGTGATAACCTGAAACCTCTCAGACTGACTCTAGTAAGAGACAGCTGCCTGGTATAAAAACATTCCCTACAGAATGATGTACGATGGCTTAGTGGATTAGCATGTTAAAAGCATAATCTCTTTTGACACAGCTATTTTTAAGCTGTTTAAAAAAAAAAAAAAAAGTAGAAAATATTAATTCTGTTTTCCAACAAACATAACTTTTGATCTGCTGAGTCAGAGGTGTTATGCATGATAATCACAGCAGGAGTACAAGGCTATTTGTGTTCGCTTGGAGGAAAAAAAGACGAGCACAATTCTGTGCAAATAATAATAGTAAAATCACAGAGCAGACTTCAATTAAAAGCAAATACACCAGAGGGAAACAGCAATCCTGACAAAGCAAAATACTTGTATTTCCTAGGAACACTCCACGGTACTAGAAAGCGAAGTCCAAAGCCACGTAACATTTACATTCAAGTTTTATAATAAACACTCTTAACACTGGACTAACATGCCAGGTGTTACCGAAGTCAGTACCACATCACTTTTAATTCTGAACGCTAAGACACAAACCCAGTAAGCTCACTAACCATAGAAAGCACATCATCATACGCTGTCTGAATGTAGTAGAAGTGCTCTGTGCTTGTACAGCTCCCAGAAATAGTCATGGCAGGATTCTCAGTACCTCTGCCTGTGTAGGTGTCTAGCCGTTTTTTTTACCTCAAAAAAGGTTATGGATGTGTACAACTTTTTTTCATCAAGTTCTGATGGTTTTGTTACATAAAACTAAGTTCCTTTAAATTAATAAAAATAATATGTAATGTTCATTTACTACTAGAATACACATTTCCTTTCTGAGGGTTTCAAACTATTGCTAAATGAACCCCAACATCTAAATATTATTTCCTTGGTTGAAAAACATCAGATTAGTATAGCAGTTATTTTTCTTTGCTTTCAAGACCGTTCAATACTTTTCCAATATTTTTATTGAAAGGATTTTTGTCCTTTTCAAAGCATTCACTTCACATGTGGTTACATTTAATTGACCTTTCAAGTCAATGGAGTTGTAAAAAATTATCCCGAAGTGTCCAATTTTGATACTGCAAGAATAAAACAAACTGAAAACGTTACTTAGTGAAGGATCTTATTCCAGAGGATTCATTTATCTGTAAAAGCCAGAGTAAAGCAGTTCTCTGTTCATACTGCAGAAAGAGACCGCTCCTTCACTGCAGGTCTGCTCCTCCCCAGCTCAGGACATTGCAGTGCCATCATTAGGCAGCGTCCCCTGCCGAGAAGCACATGACTCCACTGTTCTATAACATGCCCTGAATGACCACCAGTTGCTGAATGATGCTAAAAAAAATACTGACTTTAACCTATAAAACCCTGAACAGTTTGATACTTGGCAACCTGAAAGATCACCCCTTTTCACGAAGGCCATCTGAAGCCGTCTCAAATGCACGTTGTAATGGAATAGAAATTAAAAAAGTGGGGAAATATCCTTTGCTCCCCAAGAAGCATGTCAGCTTTAGCACAAATCTCTTGCTCTGAGAGAGGCTTACACGAACCATGCAGTTACTACTGTACTTCTACAAGTGACATAGCCAGAATTTGACAGATGGAAATCTTAGATATTTAGAGATAATGAACTAGAGGCTGAATCTTGGAGGTAGTAGTGAAGAAGTACTGTCAGCATTCAACTGGATTTTAAGCTTTGCCAGAGGAACCTGGGACATGCGTTTTTATGGACTTTTTGTTCAACTTCATTTGTTTTGATTTATAGCAAAGCACTGCTGAGGAGGCCAAGGAACCATGCAAATAAATGTGGTCAGAATCGGAAGGAAAAAAAGTCTCCCTCTTCCATCTTCAAGTTTCGTAGTTCAGAATTTGTCACTTAATAACTTTGCCAGCCGCTGTAATGTACTTCTCAAAAAAAAGTACCGAGAAACAGACTTCTTAAACAACTGAAGAATGCAACAGGTGAAGGAAAAAAAAATAAGAACAAATTTCTGTCTCTGTGGAACCAGTCTAAATACCCACGGCAAGGAGGCAGAATACCTGATATCGGGTTTTGACTGCATATTTTCTCAGATATGCCCTCATCATGAAATCCTATCACGAATTTACAAAGTTGCTAAATAACAGATTATCTCCATCCCCTAGACCTCTTAGATCTCTTACAAAGGCCTAAGTTACAAAAAGTTTGGACATATGCACGTACGGATGCCATTCGGAGCACTGTCAGCATCAGAAATGGCCAATTTTATTTGTATTTGGGGAAGAAGAATTAACGCATCAGTTAAGCCCCATCTTCTCCGACCTACAGGTCTTACTGTCTCAATGAAACAAGTAAAACTTAAACACTATTGCACATAACAGTTACAGAGCACTTGCAACTTGGTAGCAAATTCCTGCCTGCCTTTACACTTTTTTTCTCAAGCTATTTCCATAAAACCTTTATGATAAAACCACCACCACCAAGTATCAAAGTACTGCCTTCGTGATGAACGATGGAAGCTTAGCAGAAAAGATTATTTTAGCTTCAAACTCAGTTTAACAACTAAAACTACAACAGGAATATCCTCCAAAGTTTAGGACGTCCCTAAAGACTTTGAGGGTTTGCTCAGAGAAAAGAGACTTTCTACGGCTTGATTCCTGATGAAACGTTGCCCACATTTGAAAAAACATCACTGTATGCGAGGACTTAATCAGACAAATCCTCTGGGGTCCACCTAAGGAAGGACTACAGAGTTCATCTCACGATAACAAAACGTATCATGAGTTTCAAGGTTGCAATGGGACTGTGCAAGTGAAACCAGGAATTGTCATAATTAAAGAGACCGAGGGCCAGCGAGTGGTTTAAGTCATCAGAGCCCTTTCGTGACCACTCCTGCCTTCTCACTCAAGGCTGGAGGAAAGATCTGGTCTCCTACATTCAGTGCTTTTATGAGGCTAACTACAGCAGAAATAGAAAACAACGACATGTTCAACCTCCCCAGAGCGAAACACCTTTCTGCCCCAGTCAAATGGACCAGTGATCAATGCAGTTAAAAGCTTCTTAAATGCACTTTTCTTTCAGTACAAATATTTAAGTGTAATGAAGAGTATGAAGTTTGTTCTACATGAGGCACAGATAAAAACTGTACTAGAAACCAAAATTAATACTCGAGATGGACTTAACTTACTTGTTCTCAAGTATTCTGAAGTGGCCAAGTTCTCAAAGGTGAAATAACGTTATACTGCGGGGGGTACCTCTAAAACCAGTGTTTTTTGAGGAAACCGATTCCACAGTTTACTATTTCCGAAAGCACAATCTAGATTTCTGTTTGCCCTCTGTGACTGATTCTCATAGAGTGTTTGATACTGTTCACCACTTATCTGATCAGTGCTACAAGGCTGCAAAACCTGAAGTCTTTTCCTCATAGCTTAGTTTAACCTTCATCCGGTCTGGGGCTATTCCCACCGCCCAAATGCCACTACCACTACGTTTGCCACGTTACTCTACACCCTGCTTTTTACACTTGTAGCATCACCAGCACAAGTCAGTTCCCCAGCACTCCTCAGCACAATTTCTGCAGTACAAAAACGATCAGTATCAACCCTTAATGGGACACAGATTCAATCTGAGAGAATGAAAGAGATTAAAGCAAGCTGAAGAAGTGCTGGGATTTGAACCCAAAAGGAGAGGAAACACTTGTGTAGGTAAGACAAAACCTCTTTAAAAAATTACAACTGGGAAAACATTACAATTTACAAGTAATGAGAAATTAAGCTAGTTTGATATAAATATTTCATATATACTTTTTAAAGCAATTTCAACACATATTAAAACCAGCCTGAATAATTAGGATAATTAATATATTATGATTCTCAGTAACTTTTTAAGTAACAAATAATGTAACTGTTGTTTAGGAATAGAGCTGATTTCATTGTACTGGTATGCTTATAACCATACTTAAACACCATTTAAAATAGCATGTAGCAACACCATCCTTTGACATATGCAATAATATTTTTATTACTTTTTCTGAAACTGATTAAAATATAGCCATAAGCTATATGTTTGTGCTGGGGTATAATTAGAAGTGGTTTAGTCTAAACACAATCCCAGTATTCAAAAGAATTAAGGAAAACTGTCAAGTCACAGAGCAAGAAAAGAAGTCTGCATATCCCCATTAGCTGGCATCTATTGTGATCAGCTCTGTCCAGGCTCTTCCCTAAGCTACGTGGTTGACAGTTTCTTAGTGTCCTAGATGAAACAAATTATGCTTGCATTGACCACAATAACTTCCAGAGAACAAAATAAGCTTGAACAATGCCTACGTTCAGCTTTTAAGCAAAGTACAAAACCCCACAGGAATTCTACATTGGTTTTATTTCAGCTGAATCCTCGCTCTGCTTACAGGACTTGCGAGGGCAAGAGCACCAGTACCTGATAACAGGTAGCTAACACCATAAATTTACACCTCTGTACTGCATCATCGTATGAAAGCATAAGGATAGCTGTAGGCAATTTCTCCTTTTACATATTTATACTGTATCTATACCTCCACGTGATAAAAGCTGTATTCTTGTTCCGCCTCGAACGTAGGCAGCTGGACTAAATGCACAATTAGTATACATGAGAATTCCACACGTGACAGTAAGAGTTTGAAGAAACTTAACGTTTACAAACTTGTAAATGTTTTATTACTAACTATACAGGCTTGATTGAAATTTAATAGTAAGCTGCCAGAATTTTTCCTTCTGCCTTTTCTTTTTGGTAATAAGATCACTGGTTTCTTTTCAAAAATGTCTCTTTTCAAAAAAATTCCTATATTACAACTGATTCAAAAGACATGGCATTCTTCCTAACCAGCCAGATGTTTCCTTCAAATATGTATACATATATATAGTGCATATATGTACCATTCGTGATAAATACGTACACCACACAATAAACAGTTTTATTAGAAGTGACAAGCACTTGGTACAGTAAAATCTAATTTGCATACACAGGGTTTTTCCTCCTGTTCAAACATTTAGTGTAATGAGATCTCATTAATTCAGAATCAGATGACTTGCAGGGCTTTTTAAAGTACTCATGCCCTGGTAAATCTGATACCCTGTAGTATACAAATACATACTCAATAAGTGAAGAGGGAAGATAAGCTTTCTGACTTTTTCCTTGCTGTTTGATTACTTGGCAATTCACAGTGAATGTGCACAAGGCAAAAACCAACCCTCTACATCTCATTTCACGAGGAATACTTTGGATTTGGCAGCCTCAGAAGTGCAACGTGACCACGACCATAAACAGAAGCTTTCAGGGTAAAAGTCAGCAATACACAGCACTGGGCTGCCAGGTAAATTACCTGGATGGTACGAGTAAGGTACAGCCCCTGTGCAAGCTGCACAGCTAAATGGCATGAAATAGAAGTATTCTTTACACAAGTATGGAGGAGATTATTATAAGTTATCCTAACTTTGGTAAAAAAAACAACTTCGACAAATAATTCCCTTTAAACACTTTCTAATCTGATTTCTAGGGATATTCTCCTCTGAGAGGGGAATTTAGCACATTAAGTGCAAAAGAAGCTTACAGCAATACAGTTTACTGTAACAGACACTTTTTTGCATTTTTCCAAGTTTCATTACATAATTATTTCTTAATTGCATTTGATGGCAATTCCAGATTTTTCTTTCCTGATTCCCACTTGACTTCTCAAAAACTGATTTGAGCTGTTTTACTTTGGAGTTTTGAGTTACTGTGCTGTGCATTATAGCCACACTTGTCTACATTGATTTGTTTTATCTGTCTCATTTTTTGGTTTTGTACTAGTTTGGTCCTGGATTTTTTAACTTTATTTTTCCATTTTCTTTCCTTTAAACAAATAAAATAAATTTATGCACATCAGGGCACATTCTACTCTCTTCATGCCCTTGCAAGTCTATCAGAACTGTCAGGGTTGGGCAAGTGTAAATTTGTCCATCATTTTGGCCATGCATTTGGATGTATTTGACAAGGTACCTATGCTCTGAACAGACAGGGAGGTAGAAAAGGAACAGAATTTATTACAAAGAAGGCTATAATATAAATCGATTTATTCCTTCGACATAAGAATAACTGCACAAGCTTTCCCACTCCTAGCTGTCAGCTCTGTACATATGCTGTCATCTCAAATCACTGCTATGCACTGTGGTTAACTTTAATGCCATGATCCTACAATAACTGTTTACAAGACACGCAGGGTCCATTTAAATACTAACAATTTTTTATATATTCTATGAGAAGGCCCCATCATTTATAACTACTTTTCAAAGCATGTAATATCTCGTTAAATTTTTTAAAAATGTAATTCTCTTAATTTCTGCTAATTCAGCCCTATGAGATGAGACAATAACAAGTGAACAGTGATGCTGAAGTAGACAAGAACTACTTTAACAAGCCTGTCTAAATAAAACACTTGCAGTAATGGTGATCACCTTTATTCAACATTAGGTTTTCATAACCTGCACACAATTAGAATTTTTCACATTTGATGCTTGGTGGACAACTTTTCCCTGAAAATTCATTAGTATTGCAGTCTGCTCAATTTCAGGCAATGGGCCACTATGTTCCTTGAAAAATTACAAATAAAATATAGGCAGCTGCATAAGTGATTCTGCTGAGGGCTAATCAATATGTTTTACAAGCCAGTTACAAATTTGTACAATTTTAAAAAATCAATATAAATTTAATTAAATTCTAGATGTGATTTTTTGATTAACAATTAAGACACACAATTCCTTATGATCAAAATACTCAGAAAAAAATTAAAAAAAAAATCCCTGATACTTCAGAAACTTAAACATTTTACTTTTGATCAATACAAAATGTTACTGTGCTCTCCTACTTGAATTATTTTTAAATAGTTTTTTAAGGCTACCTAAACATTTGGTAATTGGATAAAGATGCTCAGCAGTTCAGTGGATAGATGCTGCACCTTTCTCTCAAAAGCCCTGCAAGCTAAATCCTCCCTAGCTGCAGATATTTGGAGTACCTCTCCTTGAAAGCAAGTGCTCTATCACTTCGGTGGAGGTGGCTGCTAGCTCCTTTTAACTCTACACTGCCTTTGAGAATGGCCTCAGTGCTGCAGCATACTTCACATTTTCCAGAATATTTTTCCCTTGGTAAACAGATAAACTTGTTCAAGAACCTCCCCAAAAGGTATTTGCCTGCTCACAAAAACTAGTTTTAAATACATAAGAGGTTACAGACACAAAATGTAACAACTTTGTTTTAGCCTCTGAAACAAAACCTCCCTTTTAACAAAACAGCCTTAAACAGTTACAAACAGTGGTTTATTTAGTGCCTGAGTAGTGCCCTCTTTAACCCATTAATTTTGAAACATATGCACTGCCCTGAAAGGAGGAGACTTAAGGGCACCATTTTGACTGACTAACTGCAGAGATGGACGACCATTAGAAGTGGCTGCGCTTTGGGTGCAGTGGCTTTTTGAATTTAAGAAATTCCTGCAAAGTTTCTTAATTTAAATCTCAAAGTTCTACACTGGAAAAGTCATTTTTCAGGATTCCTAAGTAAAATGTACACACCGAGAAACACACTCGAACTAAGCATTCAAGACTAGTTTAATGCAGGTCAATTTAAATTCCTCTCTTTGCTGTACTGTTGTAGAACACCGCAGTTATTAACTTTTAAACATTATTGAATAGGATTGAGAAGTATCTAAAAAGGTTTTAAATACATTTAGAACTCCCCAGTTCGCCTACAAGAACTAGGGTAACTTCACCAACAACAGCCCACAGTATTTGTTTCTTCAGGTGTTTCAATTTTAAAAAATATTCAAAAAAATTACTGAATCATGTATAGAACCAAAACAACATATAATAGAGAAGATTAACTTAACTCTTAGAAGTAAGGAAGCTTTGAAAATTACTTCTATTTTTATTAAACACCACATCATCCCTGTAAGAAGAATTCAGTTTTCTTCAAAAAGAGAGTAATTAAGTTTGTAAAAAAAACAATCCTAAACAACATTTAGCTTCTGCTATTATCATCATCATCTGGATGACACCTTAAAATTAAGCCCATTTAGAAGAGTATCAAGTTCTGTGAGAACACCCTTCCCTCCTTCCTCCTCCCTATGTCCTGAGTTTTGCACTCTGGTTGGGCATACCGGATTTACTTTGCAATGCATCGCTCTAAGTCAAGAGAGAGACTCCACAACATGTGTGCCTTTCATGTTGTTATGATCAGTGCCTATACCTTTTTTTAAGCACTGCTAAATTAATGATTTAGAAGCTCTTGAGAGGGTAAAAAGGTTGTAACATCTTAAATATTTTGTACTGCTGGTCACAGATGCAGTATTTGAGGAGTTCTTACACACTGCTCTCAGCACCATTAACTAGTTTATTAAAGGCAGTTCTCTAAATCTGCCCATCTGCCTACCTACCCTGGCACATTAAGGAGAAGAAAAAAAAAAAAAGAAAAAAAAAAAAGAAACCACACAACAACAGATGATGTACTGTTATTAATTTATCAACTTTCTATAAATTTTAGGATACTGTTCCTTCGGTCAATAAAAAGAAGAGACCAGTGTAAGAAATATTTGGAAAGGAACTTTGAAGTAGGAATTCTCACTAACTATAAAAAAAGGTCTTCAAACCATGAAAGACAGCTCTGGAAAAATGTTCAATTTCATTTCTTTATACAAACTGATTAATCTTTCTTCCTTAATGAACTTCTTTTCTAGCCTAAGAGTAGCTGATGTGATTTAATTTTCACAACTGTGACTCAGTGGAAAACTTTGAGATTTCTTCCAAAATCTCTAACCACAAGACTACACTAGTCAACAACTACTGTACTACAGCTTCTTTGGCCACACTTGCAGAAAAGGTAGAGATCACTTGTGCACAGGCACTGTTAAACACAGAGAGCTACCACAACTGATACTCAAATCCCAGAAGTTCAAAGAAAGCACTTGCTGGAGCAGCCTCCCTGCCAGTTTAGTGCTCCATCATCCCTCTCTAGAACCCCACACCTGCATTCAGCTTTTCATCTAGAAGCAGATACAAAGACTGCAAAAACAAAGGGTGTGCAAGGGAAGCACTGAAACTCCTCATAAAGCTATCGGATTGCCAGGTTAAGAGGCGATGTTAATTTTTTTAATAGGATATTTTACTGAAAATTGAAATCCATAGGAGGTAATTTGAACAAGCAGAGCATTTCACATCATGACAGTTAAACACTTCCAAGTTAAAAATTCAGCAAAAAACTGTACCAGGCAAAACCCATGCTAAAAGCACGCATGCACACACACATGCACACGCATACCATGAAACTAGACCTCAGTTAGGATGATTTTTCTCTTTTTTAAACAAAGCCAGAGGCGATTCTTCCGAGAGATGCTATAATTACACAGGTAAGGTGTACTTGTAAAAAGCCCCTAGTTTGGCCAATTAAAACCTGCAGTTATTTTCACCATTTTTGAAACCTTTTGGAACTGTTCAGAAGAATTGGGTGTAGGACAAGCTCCCCAACACTTTTCAACAAACCCAGGTGCCCCCAACAAAACTGCATTTATTTGAAGTAGAAATAATGCACCCCGCAACTTTTACAAAATGCCTGCGAAATCGCACTGCACACATAGGTCTCCTCCCAGGGAGGTCATAGCTAGCAGAACAGCACTAGGTTTTGACATAACAACCTGAGACCATTTCATTTCTGCGACACCCTTTCCAAAAAAACGCTCTCCAAAACACAGCATTTTAATTAGCACACCACGAAAACTCCCCTGAAGACTTTGCTACGCACAAAAGAATTGCTGCGATCCAAACGAATCTGCACGTTTCCCCCTGTTATCTACGATTAATTTCTCAGACCAGGGCTGATTTGAGACCTTTCCATTAAAAAAAAAAACAACAACGAACCACCCCTCTGCTAGAGGCAGAGGTACTGCAGAGGTGATGATAACCATAGGAAAAGAGAAGCTGTCTCTTTAAAATGCCCTGATCCCACGTGGAACCAACATCAGCAGCACTTTCGCATTAACTTCAATGTGAGGCAAGATGAGGCATCATTATTTTATATAAATAAAACGAGGAGACTGCAGAATACATTCTTTGTGGGACACAAACAGGTGAACTGGCCGTGCCAGGGAAATCAGCAGCCACCCGCAGGAGAGGTGCCCTGCCCCTGAGCACTCCGAGCTTTCCCTATGGAGCATTACCTCAACCCCATACTACCCTGAAGAATCCAGTTTAAAGAGAGGAGGGAGCCACCACGAAAACTGGAAATTCAAAGGCAACGAAAATGCACTTTATAAACCGGAAAGGTTCACTCTTTGCCTCACACATCCTAATTAGATCAGGAAAGTGACACTACAAAGGCTTTACATTCCGGTCCGAAGAGAAGGGAAAAAAAAAAAAAAAAAAAAAAAAAAAAGGAAAAGGGAAAAAAAAAAAAGAGAAAAGACAGAGGAAAAGAAAGGAGCCCCCATCTCCAAAAGTCCCCCAAAGACACAAAAAGCATTAAAAAAGGAAGTTATAAAGCAGCATATAGAGCATTTATCTTATCTAGGATCACTGCACATTACCCCAAAGTTATGCACTTTCTGCACTATCATCTCCCCCTACCTCTCTCTCCTGAAAGGGATTTTCACGTTTTCTCATTGTCGGTGGCGAGTTATAAGAGGCTTTTGCCTTCCCAAAGAATTCATCAACAAAAAAAAAATAATAAATATTAACTCCTTGCTCCCTGAAACCTTAAAACGGTCTCGGGAAGGCAGGGGTTTTATTCTGTTCCCTTGAGGAAGAAAAGGGGGAGCAGCCCCGATTTTTAGGTATTTTTTGGCATTTTTTTCTGATTTTTATTTTGTTATATGCCTCAGTTCTCCCTCCATTTTGGTTGTTTATGATACTGACAACAAGCTGTCCCTGCTCTCTCTCTCTCTCTCTCCGGATCTCTCCTGCTTTCAGTTAGCAAACCCCCCTCCCCAATGCAACGCGGCTCAGCACTTACTTGGGTTCACACTTTTCTCTAAACACACACCGATGGGGAAGGGGAAGGCTTCTGGGCCACTCGGAGGGGGAGAGCAGGCAAATTCGTTTCTTTATTACGAAAAAAAAAACTTTTGTCCAAAAAACCACGGGGAAGGGGGGTCGAGCGCCCCAAAGTCCCTCCGGATCCCCCCCAAAGCCGCGGCCGCCGGGTCCGGGGGACACCCTCCGGGTAGCCGGGTCCGCGGGGGAAATTTCTGTGCGAAATTCGGCCGGTTTGGGGCGGGGGGCGAATTTATATTAATTTTTTCCCTCATTTTTCGGCCCCGCGGGCTCTTAATGTCTTCCGCTCCCTCTTCGCCGCTGTCACTGCCTTCGCGGCACAGGCTCCGCACAGCCCGGGAGGGGGAAAGGGGGGCGGCCGCCAGGCTCCTGCCCCATAGCCCCCCCCCCCCTCCCCCTGCCCCCTGCCCCCTTGCCCCCCGGGCCCCCTGCCCCGGGGGTCGGCGGCGGGCACCCCGTTCCCTCCTCGCCCGTCCCCCGGGCAGCCCCGCCGCCTCGCCCCGCTCCCTCGCCGAGCACCAGAGCGCCGCGGGGAGGGAGGGGAGGGGAGGGAGGGGAGGAGTGGAGGAAAAAAGTCCGGGGAAGAAGGTTTTTCGCTGAAAATCATCCCTTTTTCTCCCGGCCCGGGGAGGAGGCAGGGGAAGGAGGGAGGGAGGGAGGGAGGGAGAGAGAGAGAGAGAGAGAGCGGAGGGAGGGAGGGAGAGAGAAGGGGAGAGGGGGGCAGCGCTCGCCGCCCCTGCCCCTGCGCCCCGCTCCGCCGGGGGGGTCCGGCGAGGGCCGCCGGGGGCCGGGGGGCGCGGGGTGGGAGGCAGGGGCTGGGCAGCACCAACTCCTCGCCGCCGCTCGCCGCTCCTCTCCGCTCTCCCCCCCCCCCCCCCCCCCTCCCGCTCCTCCTCCTCCCCCTTCATAATTTAAATAACCCTGATATTTCCCTGCTAAACCCCGGCGCCTGCCCCCCAAACCCGCAGCAGACTCACCGCGGGAGCCTCAGCATCCCCTCTGCGCCCCGTTTCCACCCTTTACAGTGTTCTCCGATTTTTCTGAAATTTTTTCCCCATATTTCGGGCTGGACGCGGCGGGCCTGGAAATTGTTTGCTTTCCCGTCCTTCCAGCAGCCATTGTAGTGTATGCGCTGCGGTGCAGCCCAGCCTGCCGCACACGCCGCGCCCACACCGCCCGCCGCCCACACGCACCGCGGGTTGGCCGCCTCCCCCCGTCACTCAGCGCCGCGGCCGCGCCCCGCCGCCGGCGCCTGCCGCCCGCGCCGCCCGCCCCGTTGGTGGAAGGAGGCGCCGCTCACGGCCGGGGCGGGCCCGCCGCCGCCGCCATTGGCCGCCCGGCCCTGCCGCTCAGCGCCGCCGGGGCGTGGGCGGCGGCGGCGCTGGGGCCGGGGGGAGCCGCGAGGCCGGGAGCGGGGTAGGCTGCGCCCGTACTTAAGCGGGCTGCCCGCAGCCGCTGACGTCTTTCGAATTGGAGACGGGGCTGCCCCGCTCCCGCCGCGCCGAGCGAGGTGAGGTGAGCGCCGAGCCGCGTCCCTCTCCTCCTGCCTCCCTTCCCTTCCCCTCCGTCCCCTTCCCTCCTCCTCCTCCTCCTCCTCCTCCTCCGTGTCCCCGCCGCGGCAGGTGGGGCTGAGGGGAGCCCGCGCGCCCGGCCGTCAGCCGGTGGTGGGAGGGGAGGGGAGGGAAGAGAAGAGAAGAGAAGAGAAGGGGAGGGGGGGGCTCCTCCTCAGCGCCTCAGGCGCCCCCCGCAGCCCCCTCGTTGATGGGGGCGGTGAGGGGCGCCCCGGCTTCCCCACCGCGCCCCGTCCCCGGGAGGCGCCGGGGGGGGGGGGTCCCGCGGGCCGCTCCGTGGGGTTTGGGGTTAATAAAGTGGGGGCTGTTAGCCGCGGTGTGGTCGGCGACCCCGTGCGTGGAGACGTTATTGTTAAAAAATTACTGACTAAAAGCGCGCAAGAAGTCACCTTTCGGCGGGGGGAGCCCAAAGGAGAGGGAAAAGTGGAGCTGAAGTGAAAAAAAAAACCCCACGGGGAAGGGAGTGCGAGCAGCAGGCGCGTGTCTGCGCCGCACGGTCTCTAACTCCCCAAGTTATAGCTGCTAAAATCATAACCCCCAAAGTTATAATTGTTAAAGTTATAACTGCTAAAATCGTAACCGCCAGCTCTGAAACTGCAGCAGGAGAGCGCCCGGGTTTGGAGCCGTGAGCCCAAAGCAGGGCTGTGGGGAAGAGCCGTGGGTCAGGACGGTGGCCGCCTGCCCTTCCCCTCGGGTCAGGCTGCGATCAGGGGCGGTCAGACCTTGTGGCAGTGCGGTGCTCTCTGCCTGGCAGTGTTGGCGTGCCCACGGCTTGGTGGGAGCCTGAGCTGCCTGCTCCTGGGGTCTCTGTGTGAGGTGCAGGGGGCATCGAGGCTTAGTCCGGGGGTGTCGGAGGGCTCCGGCACTGCGATCCCACCGAAAATGTTCGCCGCCGTCTGTATGGCGAGCAACGGTGGTGGTGTGTCCTGTGGTGATTAGTCTTTCAAGAGGGGAAATCTGAAGTCAGTCTGACCCCATACACTGTAAGACACGCCTGCTTTTGTAGTACTTGCACTTCTGTTACCAGTGTAACACGGAGTTATGGTTCAGATACACGCAAACATCTAAAAACTTTGTCCATAGTACTGATGTGGGTGAAGTATCACGGTGTGCTTCTCTTCTCCTCTGCCTCCTCCCTCTCAAAGGCTGGGGTTTTGCTATTGTTCTGCATGCACGTGTTTCCATTTTAGTTAGGAGTTCCTGATCAGAACCCTCCTGCACCCACCAAAAAACAAACAAGCCTAGCCTGTAAACTTAGCTTGCCCAGTGGATAGTTCTCTAAGGAAAGCAGAAGGTTTTCCTAATGCTGTTTTTTAAAAGGCCCATTTGCAGGGAGTTGTCATGTGCCATGTAGAAAATAATGCAAGTGTCTGGTCAGTATAGCTTCACAAGAGGTGACAGGTAAAGCTTATTTACTTGAAATAGCTTACTTTTAGCCAGGAATGAACCTTCATTTAAAATACCCTGTGAGCTACTAAGAGCAGTATTTGACTTGTTGGTAACTGATATCAAGCAAAACTGGCTGTTTTATTGCAGACCTGCAGTTATCATTTTCCAATGGGAACAGAACAAAGTTTAAATTCAGACTTAGCAGCAGAGTCTTTAGGCAAAATAAACCAAGGTCAAGTGAGGATGCTGTTCCAAAGTCTCTTTAATAAACCGTACATTAGTTTTCTGCAAAGATTTCTTATTCAGTCCTGCACTTCTGCTTCCACTGTCTCAAATATGTCATCTGGTCAAGGTTAATTCATGTTTTTGGTTAGAACTTTTCTTGTTTTGAAGAAAAACCCGCATGACCACATCAGTGCCAGAGGTGATGTATGGGAAGCAGTAAAGGGGGTGTGGGTCTCTTACTCTTCTCAGTGTCCTCATCTTGGACCTGTGTAGATTATTGGCACTGAGAGATCTCAAGCTTATGGTTCTTAGAGCCAGGGTCAGACTAGGTGAAAAATGTGATAGAAGCTGTCACGCACAGTGTAAGGGGGTCTGGTCTCCTTGTGGTGAAACATTTCTGTTTTGTTAAATGTCTGATACAGCAACACAGCGGAAGGCTGGGCGCTTCTGTAGACCTGGGTACAGGTGATGTGATCCAGCTAAGGAGGAGACACAAATCTGAGAAGGTTCATTAGTGCTTTGTTCCTGAGGCCTGTTAACTGAAGTATCTAAAGTGCATTGGTTGTGAACTGTTTCTATGTAGCTGGTGTGGTTGCTTCCTCAACAATTCCTCACCAGCTGAGAAGCTGGTGTAAGTCACCTCAGTGGCTCCGTTTTCTGTAGGAACTTATCCAGGAGTAAGGTAACCTGATGATAAACTAAACTTGCCTGAGCTGTCTTGCTGATAGTGCTTTTAAAACTTTGGGGAAAAAAAAAATAGTAAAAAAAAAAAAAAAAAAAAAGCCCTGTGCATTGAAGCCCTTTATTAGATGCTGAAGTTCAAACTTAGCACTCGGTTACTATTAAAAGCAGATGCTTAACTTGTTTCTTTTCTGTTTCTAGCCAGGGTCCAAGTGCCTATAATGTCCAGGCATGCACAACAGCTTAGAGACCATGACAGAAATCCTTGCATAGCGGTAAGATGATCAATTTGGGATTTCTGTTTCTATGCTTCTAGGTTAAAATGCAAAAATAATTCCTCTAGAAATTGCATTATGGATAGCACTCCTGCATTGTCATTTTGCATTACAGGTTCCTTAGACTCTAAAGATGGGAAAATATGAAAATCATGTATTAGAGTATATGTAAAATAGCAACCTGTAATTCCATATAAATGGGAGTAATACAACTGATAGTAACTGCTTTGTTTTTCTGTCCTTAAAATCCGAGCCTGAAGCCCTGTTTGGACAAGCCCAATGTTATGTTTTGTTTTCTAAATAGTCCTTTGTGGGTTATACCACAAATCTTTGTAAACAATTATTTTGTGGACTCTATCCTTTCTATGTGAAGAATATAATGTTTGTTACAATTTCCAGATGAAGTCATTGCTTGGGGATTACTGATTATCTGCCGGGGTAGACATTCCTTTGCTCTCTTTGATACCATGCTCATCTGAGGAACTGCCTCCTATCTTCATAGATATTCCGGGACTTGTTAGAACATTTAGACACTGATACAGTGACTTCACTCAGCTCTGAAGTTTGTTTTTCCTATTGAAGGAAACAGATGCCTCTAGAAAATGTATGGATGACAACAACTATAAAAAGGATATGTGTACAGATTATTTTTTGAAGTACAAGAACTGCAGAAAATTCTGGGTAAGCAGGTTTTCATAAGCTTCACAGATTTTGTTCCACACCTTGCTTTAAGTGCATTACTTGTGTTACAGTGCTTTCTGAACTCTTTGGACTTCACTAGTGCTGGCGGCTGCTGCTGCTGTTTTTAGGGTGACTTAACAGACGTTGGTAGAATTCCTAGGTAGTCTCAGTATGTGTTGCTGGAAGACATAAGGAGATGCACATCAAAATACTCCACTTTGTTTTCCAAAGTTTACCCTCTTAAATTGTGAGTCAGTGTTCTTGTGGTATGTTTCTCTCTAAATTAGTCAGATATTTCTGGCAATAAGTTCTGTTTTGCAATGTGTGCAAGGCTTGTGTTCTGAGACATAAGACAAGTTCATCTATTTTTTTCTGTTCTTATGGGTCATGTTCACTTTAACCTAAGGTAAAGCTCAGGAAGAGTTCATTATTTGGTGATTATTTCTTACTTCTTTCTGTGTTGTGGCAGGAAAGTATCATTAGGAGCTACGTGCAGTTAAACTGTTTTGTTGTCATTCCACATGCTATTGTAATAGGCTTTTAGCTTATGCCTTTAAGTACTTGTGTAAGCCACCAAAAACCTGTGTACAGACAATTGCACGTTAGTCTGATGTGTCATGGGAATACTGTAATCTGAAGCAGCAAGGTGAGCTATCAGATAGCTTCAGTTAAATACTAGCACATTTACTTGTCAGCTAATCAGATCGAGAATATCTGGCTCCTCATATATAAAGAGCACTTGTGTTGAAGAATCTCATTTAGTAGGAGCTCAGAGGCAGAGACTTCTGAGAAATGTGTTCTCATGCTTGCTTTCTTCTATTTTCAGCATGACATAATGATGCAAAGGAAGAGAAACGGTGTGAAACCAGAGATGCCCTCAGCAGAAGAGAGAAGGAAAATCTTGGAATCCATGGAGAAGCCGTACTGACTACAAACTGGCACTGTTTTACTGTTCTCACTGTACATATGGAGACCGGTCAGCAGCAAGTTGGCCTGTTATAAACCGGACTTCGCTGTTGCCATATCTTGGATTAAAATCTGCTCCTAAATTTTGAAATGTGTGAGCTTTCTGGGATAGGACTGGTTCTGTTTGTACTATTCCTCATGGGAACTCACTGGAAGACATGGGTACCAACGCAGTTTGTCTAGACACCTTGGAAGCAGAAACTAACTTGCTGTGAAATGCTAAATATTAAACCAGTGGGACTCCCAAAAAGTCTGTTGGAAGGAAGGAGGGCGGGAGGGGGAAGACTTAAAACGTAATCCTAAGGGTGGGGGAGGCTTAGGAAGATGAGTATGAGCAACACCTCTTGTATCCAGCTGTTCTGATTAACATCCTGAATTTATCATGTGTGGCCCCATCACTGTTCTCACACGAGTTGTATTCCGTGTCCCTAGTTTAAGTAAGACTGTTCATCAACTAAAATCCCAAATCCAACGAGCTGTCATGAGGCTTGCAACTGCGCTCCTTGGTGAAACTGGAAGGTTGCTGTACATCAGCTGTGCAAGCTTGGCTTGCTATGAGGTTAGAGAAGTTGGTGAAGATGGACGTGAACTCTCAGGTCTGAACCGAGTAGTGCCTTCTACAGATAGTAAACAGATACTGGGGGGGGGGTTGTGTTGGGGTGGGACTTGCAGGCATGTAAACATGCACTTGGAGTGACATAGCAGGTTTAACTATAGTACATCTAAGACTCTGGACAGCTGAAGCTCTGCGTTTGGAAATGCTTACTCATAGGAGACTACGAAGCTCAGTCTCCTCAGGCACTCTGGTCTTAAGACTGATTCCTTGTCTAAACCGGATAGCTCGGTTGCTGCCTGAGAACACTTGTTTTCTCTACCTTGAGTACTTCTTGGTGTCCTGGCTTAAAAAAATCACACCCTGTGGTAAAAGAGGTAAAAAGCCACTGTCATGAGCTCAAGTTCCATGTGAAAACCTTTAAGGCTCGCTGTGATTAAGTTGGCAGAACGCTGGCTGACCTCCTGGAGGATGGTGTAAAAGTGTTGTCTCTATTTAGACTGTTTTGGAAAGACTTCATGGCTTCCTGTTTCTCCTTCTGTCTGGCTTGTCTCATCTCTTTCCACTGGAGGCCTATTTCTATGCTTAGTGGGATTTTATGCTGTTTTCCCCTTCCCTCTTGTCATTTGACCTGACCTGTAACTAATAGAGGTCTGCTTTTCTTCTCTTTCTTTCTGGCCTTTCTCCTTTTACACCTGAGTGTTGGAGTGGGTCGATCGTGCCATTTCTGTTACTGGAAAGTGTGTGTAACTCTATGCCTTCGGAGTGCACAGTGCTCTGAGCATAGCTGTCCAGCCTCCAAACCATGTCACAAGTTTTCTAGTGAGTTCCTGGCAAGGGAAATAGACCTCCTTCAATAAAGATCATGAGATTCTGTATTTTGAAATGTTTTCTATCTACTTAACATTTAAACTTTGCTGTCGCTGTTCATTGTGGTTTTTAGTTTGGAGCAGAGGAGAAACTTTCAGAGCAGACCCAAAGGCTCTACCTTGCCCACCACTTCTAACTTTGTTCAATATCCTCCTATTTACCAGGCTTTTCTTCTGAATTGGCACCGATTCTTCCTTTTACTGGTTTCAGCATTTTGGCCTATGTTCCAGTTCCAGCATTTTTCCAGTAGCTCCATTCTTTCTCTGCCCTAATGTAGTCCTGCAATGGCTTTCTAGTACAGATCTGCTTCATCAGGATCCTCTGCTCTCCTGAAAGGAGGATCTCTTGCTTTCCTTAGTCAAGCTCAACCACGGTGCTTCCTCATGGGCTGTGCCTCTCATTAACCTTCCTGTTCATCTGCAGTGCTGGATGGAGGAGCTGGCTGTCCGCTTTTCCTTAGGGTTGTATCTCTCTGGACTCTTCTGGCGTTGCTGCTGTGCTCATCTCAGGGCACCTTCTCTCCCACTTGGCACATGCTCATCGTTTGGCACCTCGGCTGCATCTTTGGGCATGGTCTCTTTGCTCCTATGGCTTTAGTTGCTATTCTAGTGCTCGCTGTTTTCCTGTTGCTGCACTCAAGTTCTGGGATTATGCTTAAATCTACCGTATGCTTTAATTCTTTGCAGCAAAAACAGCATTTCCTCTTCGGGATTATGCTGATGCTGTTCTGCATGAGCTCAAGTCTCTTGAAGCCATCTCATTTATTCTAGGTTATTTCAGATTTTTGACTGTAGAAATGCCCCTTCTAGTTCTGGCATTTACTTTTTATTTTTCCTGCTAATGTTTGCTTGGAAAGCTTCCACTGTTTGTTTTCCTTTGGAAGATGATTGACTCACAAAGCTGTGCAGGGTGTCTGTTATACTGTGTCCTTACAAAGAACTAGGACTGGACTTCAGAAAGCCAGAAGAGGAGATGCATTCCCTGCTGGAAGTATTTCACAGTGTAAAAATGTGGGATTGCAGGACAGGCTAAGGCATATCTAATACAAGGACAGTTTTTCTAACATTAGACCATCTGACCATCAGTGGACACACACGGTAAGTTCATGGGTGTTAGGGCAAAACTGGTTTTACTGAAGATCTGAGGGCAGTGTAAGTAGTGACCTTGTGCATTTCATTCAGGTAATCAATCATGTTTTATTTCCATTCACTGGAGGTTGCTGCTCCTACTTCTGAGGCTGAAGGACGATAAATTAATAGCCAAAACATAGGGTCTCATGTATGAAATAGTTTGTTTTTATTATTTTTTTGTTGTTGTGTGTTTAGCTGTCTTTGGTTGTAAGCCAAAAATAACAGCCTTTTCCTCATATCTGAGTTTGTGCTCCTCACTTCACTGAGACACTGAGGTAAGCTGTAGGCTGCCAGCCTTACGGGGCAGAAATAAACTGGGCTGGGCTCCTCGTCTCTCTAAAGCGAACACATTCCTGTGCACTAACCCGGGAACATATCATAAAGGACCAATGCAGTTCCCTCAGAAGGGAAAATGCCTCCTGTGGGTTTTATTTAGCAGCGTTAATTCTTAATTTTGTTTGTAGTGCAAGGGCCCAATCTGGACAGTGGTGGTAGGCTGTTTCATTTTTTGTTTGACAGCTGGATGGTGCTGTTGCACAGCCAAGACTACATGAAAACAAAATCACTACACCTACTACTGGCTTTTTCTAGCTTTTTTAGCTTCTTCCCACGGAGATAAAAACTTATGCAGGGGAAAGGGAGTCTTGCTGTCGTCTCTACGCTATAAACAGAAGGGAGTCTGGAGTCTTGGCTGCTGGAGAACAGGGTTTATGTGCAGCATGAGAAGCCCTGGAGTACGGTCCTTCAAAGAGTACTTTCCACTGTGGTCACTTGATCAGAGCGGAGCACTGAGCCAGCAGCAGCTGCAGGCTCGCTGCCAGGCCCAGGTAAACACCCAGACCCGCATCTGTGTGTTTTACCAGCTTGCATTGCCCATTAGTCTTCAGCACGAGACTTGCACATTTGGTTCTGGAGCTTTCTGCTGCTGTGATTGGTATGAGTTTGTGCTCCCGGAGGTGTCAGTCATCTAGCTCCAGTCCTGAAAACCTCTTTGGGTTTAAAAGGTGAAGCTTTGCAAGGCAGGGAGTAGTTCTGCAAGTGTGAAAGGTAATAGAGCAAAACATGCAGACTTTTTAAAAAATTTTTGTTGCAGCCTATTTGAGAGGAAAATGCAAAAGGGATGTACTACATTTATACCTACTTAATGCAGTGGGTTATCAAAATAAAGCTTTAGTAAGTTCATATATATGATATTGTGTACTTAACTCAGACTTCTCAGATTTTGAATAAATAAAATCCCGAAAGATGGAGAAACTGTCTTGATGCCTTCTGTCTCCAAATCCTTTTCTGACTGACTGCAGTTCTAACTCCTTCAACACAGCAATCTTTAAGTCACACACCTCCTTCCGTTTGGACACTCGAGCTGCTAAACTAAATGTAGCTGCCTTGTTATTCCTGTACACCTTGCCCATCTCCCTTTCAGCATCCCCTTCGCTAATTTCAACCTCTTGCCTTGCACTAGTGCTACATTCTGCCCCATGGACTCTTATTCTCCTATTACACTAGTTTTGTGGATTTTTTTTTTTTTTTCCCCACCCAGGTACAATGCTATTTCGTCTCCTGACTTCTCTATCACTTACTTGCTTTTTATCAATTGCTTTGCCTCCTCACTTGTCTCATAACTTCATCATCACCATCCATGTACAAAGTGCAGTTTGTTGCGGAGGTTTCATTCTGCAGCTTTATCTTCCCTAAGTGTCTTTTGCCCAGTCTTTTGTCACAAGCTAGTTTCTGTTAGCTCTGGCTGGGATATCGTCCTTGCTTATCTGTTGTACAACTATTTTTCTTAACATTACATTTTCTTAGCATGCAACTTTTTTTTTTTTTTTTTTCCCCCTAAGTATTTCTTACAACAAATTTCTTACAGTTTCTTTCACTTCAGCCCCAAAATGTTCTTCTATAGCTCATTTCTGGTGATTAAAAAGAACAGGTTACTCTAGCCTACATCTGGGAATATCTACATCCATATACGCACATATATATATAATGTTAATTAGGTCACTAGTGAAAGCATCTCAATATTTTTTAGAAGTTCTGGTAGCCCTTTCTCAAACAAATAAAAGGTTTTGAGTCTCATTTGTTGAATGGTGGTGCCTTGTGTTTAATGCAGGCTGTCGGCTCCTTCAGCAGCAACCTGCTCTTCTGTGTTAGTCTGTGCAATGCTCTACGCAGTCTACGCAGCCATGGCACTGTAGGAGCAGTACAAATAATACCAGAGTTTGTTAGACTGAGAGCTACAACTGATTTTTGTATCTTTGCAATCCTGAAGTGGTATGGTAATGGACTGGTTATTAATTATTCCTTCCCTGGATAATCTCATTTTAAGAGACATGAGGGCTATTTTGTCATGGAGCATCCTGAACTGGAAGGGACCTACAAGGATCATTGAGTCCAAACGCTTTCTACTGATGCTGTCTGTGGGAGTAGTCACTAATATATATTATTTAACAAAATCAGACAAGCTGGAGAGGCGTGGCTCTTCCATAAGTAGGAGAGAGGCTTCTTTTGGTGGTGGTTTTCAAAGCTGATAAAATCTTTATTGCCCCTGAAGCTAGGCATACACCTATTGTTTTCTGAACACATCCTTTTAAAATCAGTTTTTAGAATTGCTTTTTTTATTTAGCTATATATATTGTTCTGTTTTTTTTTTTTTTTTTTCTCTTTTACCGAGGTAATTGAAAGATTTGCATGTCTAGGTCCATTATTAAATCCAAAATAACATTTGGATTCACAGTCTGCCTATTTCAGGGGCTAAGCATTCAATGTGAGCAGATTCTGTCTAAAGCTCCACTCCTAATCTATTCAACTCTATTTGCAATTATTCCACAACCTGCTTTTTTTATTATTATTATTTTTATTTTTTAACATAGCTGGTGAATTAGATTTTTTACTGTTCTCCCAATCATTGCTCTTTCTTTAAAAGCCCTGGTACCCTTGAGCTACCACTTTACTTTCGATACTTCGATAAGCAGATGTACTCTGCAAACATTTCCTGATAGTTAAGTGCCTTGGCAGAACGCAGACTTGAAACTGAAATGAAAATCTGTAATTGCTCAATCTCTGCCATTTTTCTAACAAATAGTTTTTACTTTCATTTTCAAAAAGCATCTTACCTCCTCTTATTTCATATTTCCTTTGGTTACATCAGTGAATATGAGCTATGGTCCACCTTTTGAAGCTGCTAAATAACAAATGCTTTCTGTTAATGCCAAATTCGTATTTTACCTGGAAAATGTTTTTACCCTTTTACAGTAAACACTACCACAAACACCTCCTGTTTTAGCTTTTCCTCTGACCTACACTTCTCATTCCCTTTTTGTGAAGGTATCTTGTTTCTAACATCCTCATTGGTGCTGAAATGTGTGCATCTTTGACTACCTGGTTATCTCAATGTTTTTGATTTACACCTTCCCCAATATGCTTTGTATTTTTTTTTTCCTCAAAGGTTTTTAAATTCAGCCTTTGCTTTTGGAAAGATGCTGTTAAATTCTTGGCTTTTTTTTTTTTTTTTTTTTTTTTTTTTCTTGTTGTTGCTTTGTTTTAACACTTCATGTAACACTTTCCTGGCACAATACCCACCCTGTGTGCCAGGGAATATTAATGTCATCCATTGTCCTGTAAAATAAGAGTAATGGCCCTCATATATTGCAAAACACCATTTCATGCATGCTATGGATCAGTAATTTGAAATAAAGTGACCAAGCTAGAACAACAGCAAAAAGTAACCCTCTTTATAAATTTATTACTACTGGAAGGGATGAAAATGAAACATTTCTTTAGCTTTTTTTTTTTTTTTTTTTCCATCAAAGCAATTGCATATGAATGCTGGGTGATGTTAATAATAATAATAAAGTACTCCAATCTTTGCAGTTTGGAAACTCTATGGGTTGGGTATCAGATTTTTGTCATACAACAAAATTGAATTAGGGTCTATCAAATATGAGTATTGCCTGCGTAGATAACACTATACCATGTTATATCAGTGGGTTAAAAATTGTAAGCGGTAAAGATACTTGCACTTAAAAGTTATTCCAAAATAGAAAATGATTGCAAAATAAACAAGAAAATGTACAATGACGTAAAAACAAAAACAAACAAAAAGCTTATGCTCAAGATAGAAAAAGTACTACTAAATATACTAAAAACAGTTCACACTTGTAAGACAAAATTAGACTAGTAGTAGAAATAGGGCATGTCAGCTCAAGCTTGAGAACAGTTATATGCCAGTGAAGAATTTAAGCATTTTTCTTTGATGATAAAAGATTGCAACTGTTCTGTCAAAAATGATTTTGCATTATTTTCACAAAAAATAG
The DNA here is from genome assembly GCF_964035555.1 of Netta rufina. Classification (NCBI taxonomy): domain Eukaryota; kingdom Metazoa; phylum Chordata; class Aves; order Anseriformes; family Anatidae; genus Netta; species Netta rufina. The sequence continues at coordinate 119,151,569 of NC_140124.1, forward strand.
CCTGCCTGTAATAGTGTTTATTATGACACTTAAGTCTCAAAATTTGTCCTGCCTTGAAATGTGTGAACCCCTAAGCAGTCCTTAGAGCTGGAGTTGCACATAACTGATTAAGTGATCGGGGACAACAAGTTTGCATACAGGAATTAGGGTGGCAGGAGTCATGCTTGTGGTGTTTTCTCCTGAAATTTATTATCAAGTGGAATTGAATGAAGCTGCTGCACTGGAATATCCTAGGAATATTCAGTGCTTGCTTCAATGTATAGGTAAGGAGGAGGGGATAAAGGGACAGATCCCAAGGTAGGGTGTGCATTATGAATTTGCTTTATCCTGCAGTGTCAGTCTTCAGTAGTTTGGCTCTAAATTTCCTAGTGGCTGATGGATTCAAACAGACTTTACTGATGGCCTAAGAAATGCTATTCTTTAGTATTCTACTTGACAAGTTCAGCAATTCCTTAAATAAAAGATGGCAGCTTAAGATTCTGGTCTAGTCCAATTCCAAATGGAAGAACTGCTTTGACTCTTAAATTCAACACGTAGATCCCTAAGGGCCTGTTTCCTTGTTAGCTATCCGTGTAGATGGTGAGAACCTGTGGGTGCCAAACGCTTTGGTATCAAAAGTCCCTGGTGCTTTGTGTTGTGCTGTGTGCTTTGGTGCTGCTGGGCTGGGAGCTGGCCTCAGCTCAGTGCCGCTGGGACTGATGGAGCAAGTTCTGCCCGTCCTGGGGGTGCTCGTGAAGTCTGCTCAAGTGGGGATGAGGGGAAGGAAAATTATTTTTCTGCAGACTGTTATGTGATGGTTGTGTTTCCAGTGATGCCCTTCAGTAAATGCCTCTCCAAGCCTCTTGTCACTGCCCTCCAGCTGCTCCCGTGTTGTCATCCCCACCTGGTACAGGGCATTAGCTTGAGGAACGTAGGTAGCCACAAAGCAAGACAGGAAAAATGGGGAGAAGGGGAAGATGATTGCTTCCCAGCCCAGCTGGGTAGCTGAGCACTTCACCATGCAGCTGCAGCATCACTTGTGCCCCTGGGCTGCAAGGGATGATGCAAGGTGTCCAAGCGAGCAGCAAAAGACAGGGAGCAAATGCTGAAGCCACTGCTACTATCCCAGGTCAAGAAAGGTGTTTTGTGCTTCCTAAAGGAGGGTTTTGGTATCTATCCCCATGAGTACACAAGGACTGTGATTCTGGAGATGGCAGGCAGCTAAAAACAGATAAAACCTAGAAGGAGCAAAAAACTCCTACTCTCTCCAGCTGGGCATTTTAAATCATCTTCTTGACAGTGTGCCAGTCTTTTTAGCCAACACTGGATGTGATCACATTGCAATTAAATGCTGGAAACCTACATACGTGAGGAGCAGAAAAGCACCGGAAAGGCTTGGTGGTAGGTTTCACCTACCCACGTGTTAAAAGCAATTTTCAGGTTTCTGCCCTTTAAATTTTAATGCTCAAAACCCCGAGAATCAATTATGTTAATAAATACTTTAACACCTCAGCTCTTTTAGGGTTGCTGAGGGACAGGAAGAGTTCGCAACGTGTTTTGATTTTCTGTGGTGTAGAGAAATTGCCAGCCCGGGGTTGGCAGAGATCACCACTATCTCTCTTGGTCTCCTCCAGTAGGCAGCCGCAGGGGATTGGGCTCCCAAAAAAGCTGCTGTAAAGCCGCCTGTGGACATCTACAAAGAGCCAGCTGGTCCTTGTGGTGGGGAAAACTAGTTCTCAGTTTGACCCAAATGGGTACAGATCTGCCCAGTTTTGTGCTGTTCCAGAAATGCAAGTTTCTGAGTGTGCTGGTGAGGTCGCAATGATTTGGCATGTGTAAAACAGTGACTAGTTGATGATGCTGTCTCTGAAATCACAGAATCTGACATTTTAAAATATTAATGGCTTCGTCTATGTCTTGGTTTTTAGTCTTTCATCAGGTAAAGAATTTCTGTTGACTTGTAGTGAATGACATTACGTTCGTGTTTTTCCTCTGATTTATCTCCAGGTCCGTATTCATGCTGTTAGATTCTGTGCAAACCCAAGAGAAATCGAATTCCACTTTCAGTAGGGGATTAATACTTCTCCTGAGATGTTTCTGACGCAGGAGGCTTGCAGATGTTCTATTACAAGCCTTTAAAAGGACATTCAACATGTGGCATTGCAAGAACAGACTCAGCAAACTTTAGGTAAGCAAATTGGCTTAATTTAATGAGCCACTTTTCATCAAGCTAGATGGGGCCAGATCAAGTGCCTTGCCAAGAAACTTACTTTTATTGGTGCAGTGTAATTCGGTACTTACTAAGCTATCAGTTTTATGCAGTATTTTTGAGGAAGAAAGAGTGGAGCTGTTGGAGTGGGGAGGTTTCCCACCGAAAGAGGGCGTGATGGGGATGGCTCAGCTGAGCACAGCAGGGCTTATTGTGAGCTGGTCATTCAGGTTTTCAAAGCAGAAGTTGATACAGTGCTCCACAACCAGTCTGTGGAGCTCCAAAATCATCATCTGAAACGAAGCCCAAAGCAACGTGAGCTGTTTCATGTGCCTGCCTCACTGCTTTGTGTTTCAGCACAGATAAAATCTTAATCCTAAAACAGGTTGGAGTAGGAAATCGTCACAAAACCAGAAAGCGTCCTGGCACTTCTCATCCCACAGTAACTTCTGGGGGTTTCTAACAGGGCAAACCATTCACCGTGCTAAATTCACGTGCATAAACCCTTTTGTGGGTAGTGAATATTTTGGCAAACTCAGAGTTGCTCTTTTGAAATCTGTGTGCAAAAGGAGCTTTTGACATTTCTGTCCATAAGCTCAGTTCCCTGCATCCTGAAAGACCGAGAATGACAAAAGTTAGGCATTTCTTTTAATTAAAGCTGTGAGTACTCCAGCGAGAGATGCTTGCACCATCAGAAAGGATTTTATTTTATTTGTTCCTCCTAGAAACTGCCCCCCTGTATCACTTTCTCTACTGTGGGATGTGTGTAGGTTTTAGTTTGCTCTGTCTTCTCAGTGGGTCTTTGGAGGAGACCTTACTGACGACCTGCTTTGGATATAGTCTGAAACAGCCTGTCAGGCAGCTCGCAGATAACATTGACTACCACAGTATTTAACCAAATGGCCTTAAAATGACCAAATTGACTTAAAATGACAAAGTGTGTGTGTGTCCCCTCTGCACCTCAAGCCCCAGAAGAACAGCATAAAGATCAGGATTTTTTGAGAAAGATGACTTTGTTAATATTTTCTTTGCTTATGTTACAGCAATTGATTAATTTGTCCTGCTGTCTCTGGGCATACAGCACTCCTGAAGCATAAGACACAATTTATTAGACTATTTCATACCCTATTATGAAGGCAGGTCCCTTACAATTGCTTTTCTTGGGTCAGATATCGACAAGCCCCTTGTTTCACCGCCTGATTCCATTTCAATACATCACTTGTGCCTTCATCACCCAGCACATGCTGACTGCTCTGTTTTCTTAGGTAGGGTAATAAGTCTTCCCTCAAAGTGTGAAATAATCAGGCAAGCCATTATTAGATGTCACTACTTCAGCCACTGGAGTAAAAGCTTTGTTATAAAAGTGAAATAGAAGTTAATTTTACTTTGAAATATTAACACTTGGTTGCGAGGGCATCTGCTTGCCAAGTTACTTTATATTTCTTTATATTTCTAGACTGTACCATTGTTTCCTGGTTTCTGAAGCTGAAACAATATTGTTTTTATCAGTCACATGGTTTCTGTTAAAAGGGAACTTTGATTTGGTCCTCTTAAAATTAGAAGCATATTTTGATACTACTTGATTATTTTTAATGTTAAGCAACCCAGAAAATAGAGAAATTTCTAAAAGCAATTTCTTAAAAGGTTCTGGACATTTCCAAATAAATATAACAACACTAACTAGTTGTCTTTAAATGATCTCATTGTGTTTTATTTTCTCTTCTATTTCTTTTACTGTATTACCCCCTAATATATCCCAATAAAGGCATTTCAATCACCATAATCGTAAAGGACTCAACTTATTAACACACATCCATATTCATACAATCAAAAGAACAGCCTACATCCCTGTGACGGCTCCTTACTTTCACTGGTGGATCAGAGGGAAGCTGTTAGGGCTGAGCTGCATTGCTGAGCCCTGCTGGGTGGTGGGTGAAGGAGATTAATTTGTGCGAGGTGGGCAAGAAACGCTTAGACTATCAATACCTGGAACATGTAAGAAAATGTTTTGCTTGTGTCAAGGAGTTCAGAGGTTATTCTTCTTCCAAAAGAACCTCAGAATGTGCCGAGACATGACGATAGCAGCCTTTTGAAACTCTGTCTCTTTGCTAAACAGAATGAAAGCTGTTTGAGAGCGATCCAAATCTGGCAACCTGCTTATTAGCAGGTGTGTCACCTGCTCCTAACAAGTTACCTGGGTGTAGAGCAAACAGCATCCCTAACGATCAGCTTCACCTACAGACATTAAAAGAAAGCATCCAATTAACTCTCACCCAGCAGAGTTAAAGTACATTTTGATTCAGCAAAGATGCCGATAGGAAACCAAAGTAATGTTTTCTATTCCCAAGAAGCCAGACTGCATAACTGGTACTCTCCTTCCTCAGGAACTCCAAAGACCTAATCCTCAAGAGAAAAAAAAAAGATAATAAAATGATGTCAGCCAAGATTTTATTAACTTAGAGGAGAAAAACAACTTCCAAATTCCTCAACACATACCATGTTCTACCAGCTGAGCTGAAAAAATGATCCAGGGAATGCCAGTTAGTGGCACTACTGAAGAGGACATCTCACCCTATTACAAAGACAGGTAATTTCCCAGGTAAACCTATCCTAAGTAATTTTTTACTTAATTTTTCAAACTTCTAAGCTGTCTTCATACTTCGTGTGCAGGTTTTCTCTCTGTTGAGGCAATCACATTTTAGTTCTCAAAACCAGAGGCATATTTTCCCCTCTTCTTCGAGACCTGTTTAAACTATTTGGATGTTATTAAGCTAAGTATCATTTATAAGGATAATTCAAGCAGCAGGAGACAGAATGGAAAAATAGGATAGTTGAGAGTATTTGCAGACTTTAAGAAATATATCTTGCTTTAGTGTTTAATAATAAAATTATGTTTTTATCTTTAAAAAATCCCCTGGAAAAGGATTTTTTTTATTGCCAATATAAAAAGATCTAGGCCATAGCTACTTCAGTCTTGAATAACAATTAGAAGTTGACACACACCTGTAGCATCAAAGCTCCCAGGTTAGCAAGTGAGAAGATCTGGCTGATACATGTGGGCAGGGAGCACTGCAGTCTCTGCCCTGTTCTTTGTAGACCTGTGGCATCCCCAGTGAGGCCAAGGACTCCTGTGTTTGTAGACCCAAGCCCAAAGGCTATGAGTTTCAGACAAGGTTTTCAGAAAGGAAAGCTGTGATTTCAGTCATTTTCTTCCCTCTAAGTGTTGGGCTCTCTGCCTATGTCTCAGGCTATGCTCACAGTATGGAAATGTTTGGACACTTGATGTGCCTCAAATCATGATGTTGATATCACACTCCTGATGCTTTTACACCTTCTTTTAGTTTCATTTAGCTTCATTTAGCTCAAGAACCTGCACCACATGCTAAATTCCCAACTCCTCCTCCTGTCTGGGGAAGCGGGGTCAAAAAAGAAGAGGAGATCTGGGAATATCTTGCCTCCACTCATACACTCTTCCAGAAACTGAGCTAGTTTGGGAACCTGGAGCCTACTTCTCATCCAATTTTCTTGTCCTGAGGGTAATCCAAAGATAGTCTTCCCTTGGAGAAGATAAGTGTGTCCTCTCCCCCCACCCTGACCCTTGATAGTAGAAATTCACCCCAGGCCATGTGGTCAGAGTGGAAGTGCAGGGGATTGTCCTTTGACACAGAAATGACCGATCAGTGTGAGCTTCAAGGTATATTTTTACTGCAAGCAAGTGTGCTGGAGTGTTACATTGTCTGTGAATTTGGCTTTTCTGCACTGTGGGTTAATGAGTAATCCACCGTGCACCTTTATCTTGCAGACTTTTGTGTTTAATTGTTGGTTGCACCAGAAGGAAAGGAACTTACTTTTATACTATTTAATACTGATATATATATATATATTTTTTTTAATGTGGCAGCTGAGATCAAGAAACAAACTGCTCTAAAGTGAGTTAAATTGGAGGGCTGAGTTATCTAACAGCTTCCTATTGTGGAAACGTGGAGATCCTGCCCCCTTTCCCAACCCTTCTTCCCCTTGCCCAGGGACAGGCTCACCTTCAGCCCGCTGCCAGTTCTCACATGTGCGGGATCCTTCCCTGAGCTGATCAAATTTGCTAACCCAGCAGGTTAAAGGGAACAGCTTCTGTGGGGTTAACGGCTGGCTTTATGTAATTTCACGCTTAAACAAAGTGATTGTGCAAGCACTGGGACACGTGAGCCGCAGGCATGACACGGCATCTGCTCACAGATGATCATTTGCGATTGCTTCCCCTCTCTTCAATTATTAACATTTGGGCCAAGAGACCTCCCGTTTAAGCCTGGGTTACCACAAACAAAATTGATGAGTCAAGACTCCGCAACAGCTCATATCCTCTGTGGCTCACCAACGAGACCTCTAACACCAAAAGACTCCAGTTGCACGACACAAGGTTCAATTCCAATTTTCCCATCTAATTGTTTGACTTCTTACCAACAATAGTCTGGGAAAAAAAAGGCAAGAAACCAATCTTATGAGTATTGCTTCCTGTTTTCTGAAGCTGACTCCAGAACAACAGTTTGTGTAATGATGATGAACTGTTAAATATAATTAGGTCTTTTTCCCTATGGACTTTGTAATAAAAATTGTAAACAATATTTTGCAAATAAAGCTGCAGGCCTACAGGCTGTCACTCCCAGATGGCATGAATTAGCAGAGGAAGATTTGTTGTGCTTCCTTTCCCCGGCAATCCACCCCTCCCTTGGTTCTGGATGTGCTAGCCTTGGACAGGGATGACTCAGCTGCTGGTTAATCACCTGCTGAAGTGCTAAAAGTGATAGCTTGGCTCCCTTTCCTTAACAGTGAGCTGTCAAGGCAGACCAGCAAGAAAACACTTTCCTGCAGCCGGGAGAGTTTTCCTGCCTTCCCATCTAGGTTCAGTGCAATTAGAGGTTGGTGCCTTCATCTGCACAGGTTTTACTGTGACTTCAAGGGTCCCTGTTGAGATCTTGTGTCATAAAAGCTTCCTGGTGCATGAACTGGTTGTTCATGATAGAGATGACTTTTTGCAAGCATCGCTGTAAAACTTTCATTAGCAGAAAAGCAACTGACATGAACAGCTCACCTACAATGTAACTGGAGAGATACGGGGCAAGGATGTTTCACTGTTTTATGGCTGGCAACATGGAAAGTGAAAAAGGATTTCCAACCAGAGAGACTGTTCCTCAAGAGAGGTCGGGTGTAGAACCACATTCCAAAATCTTGCAATTTTAAATTACTGCTTTCTGGATTGGTGATGATAGAGAAAGACAGGAAAACTACAAACCACATGGGAAACTACCAGCCCCTACACCCCCAAGAGGCTGTACGTGTCCAACAGCTGCTAGGGAGAAAAACAGGGAGAGCCTATGGTTGGGTTGTGACAGGTCTCAATGTCTAAAATACTGTTTACAAACAAATTGGGACAGCGTGAGAGATACAAGAGCCCAGTTTACCACACTCAGTTTTAACTAATGCAATCCAAGGTCCTCATGGACTGTTTGTTTCGGTGTCAGTACCTTCTTCCCCTAAACATTAGAAGAAACATAGTGTGTGAGCCAGCTGCCTGCTCTCAGCATTAGTAACACCAACCACCCCTGCTGACAAGTAAGCAAATATTGTGAGAAGATCATCTCCAAGTCTCTGCTGTGAACCTTGGCAAAAGCCAGGATGTGCTTTGTGTTCTCCACCTGCTGCGGTGCAGATTTGTACTGCTTAACCTAACCATCAGGAAAAAGGAAAAAAAATCTAAGCTTTATTTACCATGGCAAATATTTTGCTGGATGTATTTTACTTTGGCCTTTGTTGTATGACTGAATATATTTGGGAGAATTGGCTCCGTCCTCAAGAGAAGAGCCTCTTCAGCTCTCCTCACTCCCATGGGGATGGCAGCAGTAGTATCACAGCCCCTCTTCAGCTGGTTGACCAGATCACCCATTCCCAAGAGATATTTCCCATCCTCTTTGTCAGGGTCCTCTGAGCCAAAATTCTCCTGCAAGCCCATGGTTGCACAACGCTGCAATTTCAGTCCTGGAAGGCAGAGAAGACAGTGCCAAAAATGATTATTCAAAGTTACAGGTCTGTGTAACTTCTTATTGTAGCAATGCCATCATAGAAAAAAGTTCACCACCTGGCAGGGTCAAGCTAAATGAACACATGTAATTCTTGTTCTCTATTCTTGATTCATGTTTTTGGAACAAGTCTGATTGTTATTAACATTTTTGTGTAGGAAGGTCCAAGGACATGGCAGAATCCCATGCCAGGTTTGCTCATATAATCGTGCTTGCTGTCTCTCAGCAAATTTAAAAATTAGTTGTGTGATAAGCTTGTTGTTTGAGAAACAGATCTCAGATTTATTCTCTCACATATTTTTCCTCAATGTTAATGTGCTATATTTAATATATTCCATATATTAAATTGTCTGGGATAGTGAATGTTGGACTTGATACTATTTAGGATTCTTACCTGCAGAGTTAATATTCCAAAACATCACCACATACAAAATGCAGATATCCAAATATCTGCAGAAAAACAAAAGCAAGGGCACACATACATCTCTAAATAAATGGCATGTAATACTGTGTACTCCAACCTCAGCGGAATGCCACTGCTAAGCTGTGTTCTTTGATGGATGACAGCACATGCGAACCTTAAGAGCCAAACAAACATTATCAACATTGTACTGACTTTTTTTTCTGGGAGGGGGGGTCTTTCTCAATTCATTTTCAAACCATTGGCCACAAGTGCTGGAAGTCTCCAGACTAGCAAAGCTAACTATTTACCATTCTTTTAACTTCATCTTAAAATTAAGCACAATGTATGTGTATGTAGGCTTAGTTATTTTTTTCTTATGATTTATTTTTTTTAAGAATGATCTTATTCCTTAAGGGATTATACTCCACTTACACTCAATCTATTTTGCTAATCCTCTTTAAAATATCCAAGATAACAGCAATCAATTTATAGCAATTCTTGTCTCTACACAGACAAAATACAAAGGTTCTTAATATTTCCAGCCAAGTTTCCTTATATTCCAGCTTGGGAGTGGCAATAGGATGAGAGCCAAGGAATTTCCAGAAATCTTGAAATGCTAGTAAGTCATTACTGACATGGTGCCATGAATATTTAGTTGAAAAAAGTTAGATGTAGGATAATTCTGACCCTGATTAGCACTTACTATCAATGCACCCCACCAGAAGTCAAAGCTTGCTTTCACAATGGGGAAAGAAGAAAGGTAGCTACTTCCATAACTACAGAATAAACCTAGTGTTTTAGCATTTTCTGACCTCTTGTAGTCTCCGAAAGAAACTGCTTTAACTACTGTCTCTTCTGACTCTTCGTCACTACAAGTTATTACGGATTTAGGTTACATTTTTATTATAATATGGTTTATTGATGTGAATCAATGATTCACATCAATATGATTTATTGATGTGAAAAGGTTATTTGAAAATAGTTGTAGGTATATAAAATCCGGAGAGCAGTCCTGTGCTAGAGGATATCTTCCAAAGCTGATTTCAGGGGAGAGAGGGGTAGGAAGCCATAATGAATGCAGAACTTCAGAAGCTGTAATGGATCACACTTAGAAGTGTAAGCACAGACAGCGTAGATTTCTTCAGTGTTTACCTGGATTTCAAAGTGGCTGAACTAGACTCTTCAAAATAATTAAGAGAACTCATATTTGGTTTGTAAAGGCCTGATTTGTTGTTCTATTAAATCGCCTCCAAAATCCTCAGCCAAGGAATGATCTCTCTCCTAGCTTTTCCCCTAGATCCATGGGTATTTTCAGTGCTCCTTTTTGTTATTAAGAGAACGTTATTAAAAGGAAAGAAAATATATAGATCCATATAACTCAGATATGGATGTTCATGGTGTGAATTTTGCCTTCTGGAATATGATAAAATGCAGTAAGACAAAAAGTATGTGTGCAAGAAAACACAGGACAGGCCTCCACAGCAGAAATAACACAACACTTTCTTCGGATGTGAAAATCCATTATTTCTGCGTGGCATTATTCTAATATATATATATATATATATATATATATATATATATATATATATATATATGTATATATATATGTATATTAAAGAAATAGGAAAAAGGCTAGCCTTTGGTTAATATACGATTATGTGAATATGAAAGATATTCATATGTCAGTGTCTCCTTAATACAGGTTCTTAGCAGTCAGGGTGCTACCCCACAAAATGCCTGCTGTTTTTAATGAGCACAAAGGCTACTCATCCAAGAAGGAAAGCATTGCATAGATAAGTCTCCATGACATCAGATGTAAAGCACTAGTCTGCTAGGGAATAGCAAATTGCAAAGACCAGTTTAAAAGACTTTGAATAAAATCAAGTAATAGTTCTCCCAAATCCTCTTAAGATAGTAGTTGTTCAAGGCCTAGAGGAATCCCTGTTCTTCTATGACTTGGAGATGATTTTGTTTTGGCCTCCGATTGCCTTAGGCTAGTTATATCACTGTTTTGTCCACTGGTCTACAGAGATGTCACCTGTGGAATTAGTGGCAGTTCTTGTAAGGGCATCACACAGCTTACAACATGCTCAGATCATTTTTGCCCATTTTAAAGGTGACTGAAAACGTTGCATTTTAACTGCATAGAAAAAAAAAAAAAGTATTGAAAGTAGAGTGATGTACCTATATTTTCTGAAAAGAGTTGAAACTCAGCCAAATAAATTTTTACAGCAACGTTTCTAATGCTCACTGGGTAACCTGAAAACCTAACCCACTTTAGATGGACAGAGTTACAATCACTTGCAAATTAAAAGCAAATATATTTTTGTCTTATATTATCTGAATACTAAGAACCAATCTACAACCCTTAAAATGTTAACAGCAAATTTTTGCAGATAAAATCTGCTGTACTGAACAGTACAATGGAAGGTTGTTTGCCATTTCATTGCATATATACATATAAGTGGTAGAAACTAGCTTTGTAGGTATCTTCCAAGTCCTTAGCTCGGAAGCAAGGTTGGACACAAATTTTGGCCCGTTACTGCAGGTGATGATTAGATCTACAAGCAAGCTCTGCCTGCTTCAAGTATTCCCTTCATATTTCCACTTGCATTACCCTCCACAAGTATTACACTACACTGCAATGCTTGTATTACATTCCCACTTTGTATTACAGAGCAGAGTGCTCACGTGGTGAGTTTCTCATTGTCCACAGGCTCAGAGATGTAAGCCATACTGAAATACATGGCAGCTCACCATTTTTAGTCAGCTATCTTAATTTTGCCCTCTTGCATTCAAATAAGTTTATGCTCTCAATTGCTTGAGAAGCAACTTACATTGACATCTACAGATCAAAGACTTGAGGATGAATTAGCCCTAAAGCACATTATACAGTATTTTTTGTCACAAAAGTAGCAGTTGCTATTCTTGTCACTATAGAGTCACATGAATTGTCTGTAGCAGATGTAACGGTAGCCTTAAATTCAGGTGAAACTATATTTGCATATATGTAGAGCTTAACTATCCAGTGTGATCTATACCAAGGAAATATAGTTACAGTTTAGAAAAACTTTGAGCTCAAAAATAGTGTTACCTCAAGGTCATTACATATTTTACTATTTTGTGAGCATACGTGTTTAAGATTAACTTGGCATTCAGTTTTAGGAAGCTGTAACACAGGAGATTTCAACTACATACCTTGTCATTTTACTCTCATCCGCTGTTGCAGTCTGACTCGATGCCAGAGCAGGGAAGCTGTGTACTTCCTGAAGGAAAGACTTCAAACAAGCACCTCACCTGGCTCTTCTGCTGGGATTTGTTCCTTCTGCAATTTCCTTCTGAGATTTGTTCCTTACACAACCATTACCCACATGACTTCTTGGAACTGACAGCTCTTTCTTGAACTGTTAAAGGCTTCCCAAAACACAGGTATGTTGTTTTGCAATAACTGCAGCATGTCTGGAGTCAGATCTAATATTCAGTTAACTGTACGTGGTGCATTGTATGAATTTTGCCTCAAGGACAAACATTAACATACCAGAAATATGCAGACAGATCAATAAGTAATTCAAAGTGTATTTTTTTAAATTAATATAGAGAAGCCCACGATACCTGCTCTCCATTTATTGATGATGCTCATTGAAGCTTTCACATAAAACAGGTACCTCAACTATCACATCTCTGCGTTAGTCTCTCAGCAAACTTCTTTTATACCGACAGACTTAACACAGATGATGCGGACTCCCTGTGGGGCTGCACCATCACCAAGGTTTCATAGCTTACAAAACTTATTCTGCAAAATTTTTGTTGCTGCTGCTGCCTGCATCTGCTGACAGTGCCATTGCCGCTGCTCCTCTCCTGCTTTGCAGTCCGCATAGCTGTCTTCAGATGATCAACTGCCAAAAGTTACCTCTCTTCTGGTATCTGCTCAGTTTCTTCCTAAAATGAGATCAGACCATGATGATGACCAGCTACCAAACGGATCTGTGCTGCTCTGGAGTATGATTACCAAATTCATAAAATTATATAGCTGGCGTCTCAGCTGCTAGCTTTTCGTTTTCCTCTTCAGTTGCATTCAGAGGATCAAGTCAGTGCCAAGAAAAATCATATTCTCCATGCTTTGAAGCATTAGGGAATAGTAAGACATTTGCTACCACAAGAATATAGCTCAAATGGAAAAGAAACACAGCAGGCAACAAAACACCATGCCCTGGATTGTCTTTGAATCACTGTATCAATGACTGTCAAGCCAACCTTGCCACCCCAGTCAACTTTGGGATCCAGTTATTTTGTTAGAGACTATTTAGGGTTCCAAGGAATGGCCATGAAACCAGTAATTCTGGTAGGAGCTGCCTGATGTGAAAGCAACTCATGGCGCTGTCCCAACTGAGATACTCTTTCATGTTCTACCTTCTTGTCTGAGTCTCATGGAGATCCTTCTGTGAGTTTTCTTGCTGGGTGCAGGAGGAATGAGTACTTCTGGGCATCAGGAAATAATCAGAACCACTGTCATGCTGGAAGTCAGCCATCTGTGATCCTGAGAAGTTCATATGGTGGCAGTTCTCCACACTCGCCTCATATCTCCTCCTGAATCCATGGGAGGAACCCGTGTTTCTTAACTTCCAGGGCACATCTCTACACATCTGTCATTCAGTGTCAGCTGATGTGCTTAGTATTCATGGGAGATCAAACCACCAGCAGGATACCGTATTACCTTCCAATCACAAAGTAATCATCACACATGCTTTTGCAACATAGTTCTGTTTACTTCTTGCCACTATTCAAGCCTACCATGGGGATTGTCTCTTTACAGAAAGACACGCAAGCTGTAGCCACCTGGATCACTATCACACAGCATTCATCTCCTCCAGTTGCACAGGTAGATAATAGGGACGTTATATTCTACTGCAGGACAAGTAGGGACAAGATCTTTCTTTTGTGTCATCAAGCAGACTGAACTGATGCATCAGATCCCCCTCTCTAAAACGCAAACCTGGACTATGGCATGGCTTGAGAAGCAATTTACACCTACATCTACAGATCAAAGACACTAGTTTTCAGTTTGTTTTCTTTCATGAACAATACTGCGTGAAGATATTGCTTGTTAAGGAGACCAACAAGAGGAAAAAAACACAAAAATGCATTTTTTTTTTTTGCTAGATACATAAATCTTAATTACTATCATGCAGCTGAAATAGCTTCAAGTTTCTGGACACAAATCTTGCTTCATTTGTCTAATAAAAGTTTTACCATTGCCTCAGCTTCATTCTAGCTGGCTCTTCCCTGCAGAATTTTTAAAGACCTGTATCAGACCTTAGTGGTATCCAGTGAAAGGACAAGAGGCAATGGCAACAAAACAGAAAAAAATCCATACAAGCATAATTTAATTAAAAAAGCGAGTGTGGTCAAACACTGGAACAGGTTGCCTGGAGAGGTTGTAGAACCTGCAGCCTTAGATATACTCAAAACCTGGCAGTACTGAGCAACCTGCTCTAGTCAGCCTTGCTCTGAGTCGAGGTCCCCTCCAAGCCCAATGATTCTCTGAAGCAGGAACAGCTCTATGGAGATACACTTTTCACGCACATTACTAGGAAAGATCCTCCATATCTTTAAGAGGTGAGGAGCCTGCAAGAAGCACATACACCACACAGCTGTAGTAGTTGACTTTATTACCAGCAAACAGTACTATGTACATACATATGGGCACAATATAAGGCATATCTGTTTACCAATTAGTAACTTTAATTTCCTGAAGCGTCCTGCAAAATGAGCAGAATTTCAGAGACAGAAAAAGACACAGATCTGAAAGAACAGTTAAATCTTTTCTTCATCAGTCTGAATTCTACACCTCACAATCTGTCATATCTGTAAGGCTATTTTTAACATGCTTGTTTGACCCATTGTTTCTTGCTCATCATTAGCAAAATAGTTCTATGTAAACTTTTCTCAAATCAGTAAATCACTAAGTGTATGGACAAGGGAAATAAAAGTAGCTTTAGGCCATCATGGGACTTTTTAAAATAAAAAATCACCCTTTTCTTTATACTGTCTGCAATTTATTTCATACCAGAGAACTTTATAGTCATAGTTTGTAGGTGTTGCCAATTGCCAGTGGACTACTGTGACATGAGATAGGTTTAACCAGCATGTGCAGAAATGGCATACATTTAAGGTATAATCTTTTTTCTTGTTTGGGATTTACCTGAAGTCATGGTGTCGCTTTCATTTTTCTTGGGGTCATTGTCAGAAAGGGCAAGGCTTCCTCAGCCTACCAGAGGACAGTCCAAAGAGTAAAGGGAAAGTAAAACAAGTCGCTGTAGGCACAAGGCAACCTACTGCCCAATCCAGAGGAATAAAACATGATTCTGTTACTCAGGCTGGAGCTGTAGAGGTCCCACTGACTCCAGTTCCATCAGCACCATTCCCTTCTGAAATAATCCCAGGAGAAGCCCTGATTATACCACGCAATACCTTTGCTTTTAGTAGCTTTCTTGGCAAGATGTTTGATAGCCTACCTAGACTGTTCGTCTTTTAAGCATACTCCACTTAGGAGGCAAAAAGTTAAAATTGTTCCTAAAATATTGCACTTAAAAGGTATGTAGAATTCTACTACAAAGTTGCAGGCATAGTATTAGCTTTTAAAATAAATTAGACAAAAAGTCAATTAGCAGCACAAATGTCATTTACATTCAATCCTTCCCACCCCAACCTCAAGACATGCATAGTCGTCTGTGAACCCTGAGATCGCCAACCTCCCCCAGACTAATACATTACATTCATTTTGCACCAACAGAGCACGTTTTCATTGCATAAAACTTCCATTTGTATAAACTTGAATCTGTTGGTTCAGGAAAGTCTTGAGTTCCTCAATTTACCAAGGAATGGTAATGGCACTAGTAGTACAGCCCCTCCTCGTGGTCCAGTGAACGACAGAGGTCAGGTCCATTAGAGGCTCTCCTGGCTCCCAGCCAATCAAGTGATGTTTCTTGGTCCCATCTCCCTCCCCCAAAAGTACCAATTATTAATTCGTGAAGCAGAATAGTATTTAAGGCATTATAATAGACCACCAAGGGAACCTATTTCAATTAATCTATTTCCATAATGAGGTAGAAAGAAAACAATTCGTTGGATAAAAAGTTCAGATGAAAACAGTTAAAAGCTAATTAAAAAGCAATTTTCTTAAAAATTGTTACGAACTAGAAGTGAGGCAACTTAAATTCACAGCTGCTACAGAAGCAGACCTTTCCTACCACCACCTGTAACAAGCTCTGCTTTTGTGTTGCTGAATTTTGAGATATTTTCAGTCCTTCTTCCCACGACCTTTGAAGTTATCCATTAAATTGTAGGCCCCAACAAATTCCGCAAGGAGAACAGAAACTTTCACTGGCAGGATGCTGTAAGGCAGAGGAGTAGGAGAAGAGGAGACAAAACCAGAACAGTTTAGAACAGTTGTGCAGTTTTATCACAAACCATTTCACCTGGCTAATACTGGCAAAGAAAGTATAGTCTCCAGAATACAGTGCCACTGGTCCTCTACTGGCCCTCTCAAATATTGATTACACTCATTTGGCTGCCTTCGTTGTTACCATAGATCAATTTCCTGGCTCTTGCAAGCCAGGCTGGAAGTGCTCTATAGCTGGGGCAAGAATGCCAGAGGGGCACTTCCTGAGGGGCTGGCCCAACCTCTAGAGCCTGCAGTGACACCACACCCCAGTGGAGTGAACAAGCCAGTTAGACATTGCTCTGTGGTCCAAGGGTAGAAGAAATCCCTAGAAACTAAATTAAAAAAGAAATCTCCAGAAATGTGGAGAACTTAATGAGAATGCATATCAGCAAGTAGAAGCCTAGTTTGCATTTTTAGTCAGAAGTCTTCAGTCTGGACTGAAAAAGGGGGAGGAAAATAAGGAAGGATATGACTTACTTTTTCAGAGCAAAGAAAACATACAGGCTGCGTGGTATGAACAAGATTTCTTGGTCTCGTCGAATAGCAGTCATTATCTTTTCAGCCACATACTCTGGCTCTAAAACAGGAAGCAGACGTGACCACCTGAAAGAGAAGGTGTTTTCTTATAACAAATTTCTTCGGATTCACAAAGAAAACAATAACATTTCATGTTTCAGCTAAAATGAATAGTAAAGTACCAAGGGCTTTTGTCACTTAGGTTGCCCAGTCACTGAAATGTGAGGCCCTAAAGATAATAAAAGCAGAGCAGAGTCTAGCTTGTAAGAATCATAAAGGAAACAAACATGAGCACGCAAGCATGCATAATGTGGAAGTTGCATAAAAAGATCACAACAGCTTACTCACTTGGTCTGAGCGCCATCAAACATTCCTGTGTTTATGAAATAAGGACACACAGTTGTAGTTTTAATACCAGTCTTTCCCAGACTTCTCATCTCTATGTCAATAGACTCCGCAAAACCAACCGCTGCAAATTTACTTGCACAGTAATCTGTAAAATAAAACAGTAATTGCAATTAAACATTTTAGCTTCTTAATTAAACCTTACTACACAGGTTCAGTGAGTCCTACCACTGAACGTGGTCACAAGAGCAGTAACAGTATTTGACAGACTGAGGACAAAACTATTCAGTTTTTATGGTGTGCAACACCAGCACTACATTATAGAAACTATACACACACTACCTGCAGAAAATTACTGTCAGATAATAACACTTTACAACGGAGTAGGAGGCATTTCCATAGGTTACTAATAAAACTTGTTTGATGTGATTCATTCTTACTTTTCCTTCTACTACGTTCACTGTTGTAGATTGGCAGACAGTTTCCCATCACATCCCTCTCACCTTCTTGCTTGCTAATGAACAACAGCAGATTAAATTATCTTTTCGAACCAGGCCTTATCATTGCTTAAAAAGCTAGTTCATGGATTCAAACCCAAGCTTTCAAAACTCTCTAATGTGGTTTCAGCTTGCATCACAATTTGTCTTCATTATCACTGCCTTGAAGCTAGATTTCTTTTACTGCTATGCCACTTATTTCATTTTCCTCCCCACTTTGCAGGCACTTTCCAGGAATTCATTCTGAATATGCCCTGATCTCAACACTTTCACTGTGTTCTCTTGAATGAACGGCAGAGAGAATGCAAAGTGAGATATCACACATCTACCGCTGTACCACATCTGGATTTAGTAGTTTTCTGAGTTAGGGAAGCCTACACAGGACCCTGATTAGCTTGAGAACACATCTGCAAAGAAGTGGTCTCTTTCTCATGAAATACCTTTAGGTTATCTTTGGAAACTGAGAACCACAGTGTTTGTTGTTAAAGTTCTGCATGAAGCTTCTAGATCCTCTTATTGCCTTGTCACAACACTGCTGAGCATCTTGAAAACCTTTCGAAGGATTGCTCTATATAAGGTCAGCTGATTTGAAAGTATCACCATTTGCTTTATCTATTCACAAAGACTCAGGAACTCAGAATTAGGACTTTAAAGCACACTAATTGTCTAAATGAACATTAGCTTCAATACACTACCTGCAAGACGATTGACTCCAATCAGTCCCGCTGAGCTTGCGATGCTAACCAAATGTCCATGGTTAGAGGCTATCATTGCTGGGAGGAAGGCTTTGCAAGTCTGCAACATAAGTCAGAGTTCCAATGAAACATTTTAGCAAGTAAGCTACCTGCTAGAATATTTTGAGGATTTTACTTAAAGTACAGGCAGAATTTCCCTATAAGTAAGGTGTCTTCTCCACACCCTCCATTATACAAGTGGGGAAAAAAAAACACAGGAATTTTTTGTTTGAACTCTTAACCTAAGCTGGAACCTTGCAGGTCCTACCAGTATTGTATTGTTTTTCCCTCAACACTTGCTGAAAGATAAAAACACAGCTTCAGCTAGCTGTTATTTTTTTTTTTACCGCAAAACTCAGCACTGTATTGTTTCAAATGGACATTAAGCCCTCACTACAAATTTTATAAACCAGCAAAAATTCAGATTTCATGTCTTCCTTCTATTAAATTTACTTAATCTTTATGATTAAGTTTATTTATGAAGAAACTGAAGCATGTTTTAATATCCTGTTTGCAACTCCTTAATGGTAAAAACACTGTATAGTGATCATTCTTTCCTGAAAGGAAGAAAATTATTCATTTTGGACAAAAGCCCCACTTACTTAGCATAAGAGCATTGTCTGAACATGTGGTATTTCTTACTAAAACTATCATAACCACAAAGCAACTAGAACAATAACAGAATTGAACACTTCTGTTACTAGAGCAGCAACCTCTAGGCGGGGCCTGCTTCACATCAATGAATATTGAGGGATATCGCATCTGACTCGCCTCAGAATTTAGCAGATGGCAACCTTCAGTTCTTAAGAGCATTTGTAAATGCTAAGCAGTTTTGCTTCCACCTACCTACCCAGAAGTTCCCACAGGATCTATTCTCCCACCTTTTTTTAAAATCTCACAGACTGCAAGGCATAGAAAATTTCTTGCATTATTTTTTACCGAACTGATGGGAGCTCTATATCCTTGCATATTTTACTCTATTCCAAAAGGCAAAATTAAAACTGTAAACATATCAAGAAGATGTTTTAATATGTATCTATAAGGAGAGCATTACCCAGAAGTGTGCCATTGTGTTCACTTGCATAGTTTTTTCCACAAGCGAATCTGGAGACTCGATAAACCTCTTCCCAGTTACAATACCAGCATTGTTGACTAGGATGCTAACGTCGCCAACTTCTTTTTTAACCTAAAAGAAAAGCCTTAAGATTATTATGCAACAAATAAAGTGTAACAAAAAAATTAATATATAGAAATAAGAAACAGAAGTGTTACACATCACAACCAAGGTGAACATACTAATCCAAATCCCCTGTGTTCTTGCATGTTCTCCCTGTTTGGAGCTCATCTCACCACCAGACTTTCCTTGGAGCCCAGGAGTCTCAGCTCCAAGGGTGCCTCTGCCTTTCTGCCTTCAGTACGTACAGTCCTTGCTATGACTGTTCCAGCAAGCCCCTTCTGCAGAGACCTTTGCTAATACTTGTATTTTGATACGTGAATCCAGTCTTAAAACCAATGGATGATTCGGTATTTAGGGCCATTTCCATGCCATGCTGTGAGGCACAGTACATAAGTTCTCATGCTAGGTGAGCTAGCAACTACTTAATAGCATCTTAATAGCTTGGATATTTCAAGATTCCCAAGGTTCCACTTCTTCTGACTGCACTAGCAAGCATTGCACAGCAGCTTCTCCTCTAGCAGTAGCTTCACATGTATGCCACAAGTGTTACCCTATTAAACCAGACCTCCCAGCACCATTGTAGAGGAGCAAGGGGAGTTCCCTACTATGTGGGGTTAGAATGAGCAGTCACTTTTGATGATAAATATTCTGCATATTTATAAGCAGTGAGAAAAACAGCCTAGAAAACTAATTTCTACCTTACAACCATCTCCTTTATTCAAATACCTTGATTACTTCAAGCCACTTTATGGATCAGGAATTAAAAAGTTTTGTGTTTTTTAAAAAAAAGTTTATTTTCCATGAAAGCAGCCTGAAAGAACACCACAGTTGCAGTGATGTTAGGTCTCAAGGTAACACAAGAAGTGAGACAGTCCTTGGAAGGACACTAGTTTGTTACAAAAATTACACAAAAGCTTTAGGGATCTTTTATTTTGTCTTCCTTATAAAAGGAAGCTTTTATTCAGGCATCTGCACTTTAGGTGAGGGAGTGAAAAAACACACGCATTCACAGAATGCAAAAGCCTTCGGAGCCTTCCGGGGCAGGGCATGGTGCAGAGGCTTTGTTTCTAATTTATTTGCTTTGATTCTAACACCAAGCCAGAATCCTTTTGAAATGGTTCCAGAAAATAAGTTGGCTAAACAGTAACCTCTGTGCATGTAGTTCAGTAAGAGGAAGCACAGTTCTTGTTTTAGCTCCAGAATGAGAGCTTCCAGGAATAGACTCACCTGACAGGACAACTATAGGCCAGCTGATATCATCAAGATATTGTACCAGCACAATTAAAGTATTTAATGCAGTATTTCAAGTACAGTTCATTAATCTGAGCTATCCAGGAAATAGGAAGTGAGTTCACTACTTCGGTTGAATTTGCACCTTCAAGTGCTAAAACAGGTGGTGATGAGTGGATTTGGGAAACTATGTTCTTATGCCCTCTAGCCACCCAGCTCCCGATCACAGGAAATTCATTTCTTGATGGTGTCTCATCTCCTCCATAAATACATAAAAATGACTGAGCAGACCACAGAGGGTAGGGTAGCCTGTATAACAGTAAAGAATTGAGTTCACCATTTATTCTCTTAATTTCCCTGTCTTCCTTAAACTTGTTCCAACTTCTCCATGTTCATTAAACCAATAAGTGTTATTAAAAAATAAAAAAGTAGCCTTGGTAGGATTATACAGAATAGCTTTGATATAGCTCCCTAAACCAGAGCCCCTCTCCACCTCAGTCATCCCCCCTCAAAGTGCTGCCATATAACAATTAAAATATTTCTGAAGCAGTGCCACATGATCTTCGCAGTCAGCCTTAGACGAGTTGATCCAGTCACCGACGTATGCACTCCTCATTACAAGTAAAAAATGAGTCTGAGTTCAGAGACAGGCAGTAACCATTAGTAAATGATGCTGCAGTACAGGCTGCTGCCTCGGGTCAGAGGATCTTAGCAAACCTGGAAGCATGGACCCATACCCTAGGGTCTACCCTTTAGGGAAAATAGATACTTGAATAGACAATCACGCTGTTATTGTGCACAGGCACGGATGTGGTGCACAGTTTATAACTTGGAGCTTGAGGCATTCAGGTTAGAAGGAGATGAAAACATTGTCAGACAGCAGCAAATAAGAACAGCCTTGATCACCCAACTCTAGCCAGGGGCAGAAACCTGAGCAATCTCTTCCTTTACTCATGTTTAGGGATCGCTGTCTCTACCAAGCTTTCCAAAATACATTCACACTTGGGAGAGAATTCAAAGCAGACCCGAGTGCCTTCACGCAACCCAGACAAACGCTTCCAGCTTCACAACACCTTTGGTCGTGCTGCTTCCCTGCTAACCAGATGTGGCAGCTCCTCGCTCAGAGGACTGGCTGTTTTAATCCCCTTCCCCTCTCAGCTGAGTGGTTTAGCAGGGCAGGGAATGTCAGCCTTCCAGAACTGTAAACCTCTCCACCGTGCAGAGCAGGAAAGCACGTTCTGAGTGTTTGCATAATGCTCAGCTTACCTAGGCTTAAAACAAACTGCTGATCTGGTTAAGCATCTTTTTCAAGCATAAGCGCTATTTCCTGTTTATTTCTGCATTTACATTTACTCTTTATGTGGGGAAATTTGGTAGTGACTAATTCCCATGAATCACGGACAGCATCCTGAAGTATCTGCTTTCTATGAAGGGAGCCTCCCCCCCCCCCCCCAGCTGCCTCCAAATTTTGGAAGAAAGCACTGGGCGTTTTATAGGCAACACGAAATATCACCAGGAAGTGTTTCTGCTGTGCAAAATAGCAACAACAGAAAAAGTTCTTAGGAAAATGGAAAACTGGCTGCAAACTGTCGTGTTGACAAACAAGCAACAAAAAAACAGCACACGAGCAAACCAGTAACATGTAAGGGACCCTGGAAGTGAATGTGAGCCCAGATGCAATCTTACAATGCGATATAGTTCTGAAAAGGCTTCTTCCCCATAAATTCAAAGCCCCCATGCTTAAAGGCTAGCTAAACTCTGGGGAAGGAGGAGTAAATCAGAGAAGGCCACACTCCTTTTAGGGCTGGTAGTACTTCTGCAACAGGGATGTTATGAACACATCTTAAGGCATAGCTCTCGGTACAGGACAGTAACAAGGACACCGCATACCCAGCATTTTTGGTTTTCCTACTGAAGTGACTGGTCTGTTTGGTCTCTGTGTGACTGATGAAGTACCCGAAGCAGGTAGTTAAAGGTCATTTCATTTTGACGTTGAAACTGTTGAAAATATGATGGGATATTGCTTTGCATGGCACAATGTGTGTGAATTTAATTCCCTATGGTCTTATACAGCTCCAAGTTATTGTATACAGCTGAATCACAGGAAAAGCAGCCCTGGAGCAGTCCTGCCTCATTTTGCAAAGGGGGAGGCAGCACTCTGAGCCAACACCTACTACACAGCAGTACATAAGCACTATTAATCAGTATTCGATGCTGCTATGGTCTTACTGTTGCTAATAAGACAAGAAAGCTTTCAGTGTGGTTCTGTAACAGCTGTCAGCAAAACACGATGCATCTGAAATAACAGTGGTAGTGTGTTCTCTTCCCTGTGGATCAGCTGTTAGTGAACTGCTGACAATTTTGTAAAGAGAGGAAGGAATCATGCACTGACAGATTACGGACCCTTTCACCACCTCCTCACTCCTGTCTCCCTCTGCTTTTATCATCCTTAACTCATGCCACATCCTCCATACTCAGCCAGAAAGGTTCTGCTGCTGCTTATCTCCAAAAGATGGGTCAGATCAGGTCTCTTCTTCATTCCAGTGCTCTGCCAACTACAATACTCCTTCCTCCTCTCCCAGCTCAGCCAGAAAAAGTTACAGACGTGGTGAAACGTGCAACCACTCTGCAGGGATGGAAGACACACACCTCAGCCAGCAGAGCAAACCTGCAAGGGCGACTGCAGGCAATTGGCATTACCAAAAATCCAAGAACAATGGTGTGAGCCTCTAATAAGCTGCAAGTCAATTTAGAAGCTTTACGTATCAGAGAGCTTGTTCTACGGTCATTTCCAGACAGAAGGAACACAGAAGGCTAGAGCTTCTTAAGCAGTACTTTAGGGGACAAAATAGGAACATTATTTCAGCCAACAGATGTTCCTAAAGACAGCTGAACTTTTTTCTTTTTTTTTTTTTAAGAATTCATCCTCAGGCAAACACTCACTGTGGAAATTTTCTAGTCCAACAGTTAAGTTTAGCAACATCTTAAGCAAATGAGAACAGGTTGTTATAATGGAAACTGTTAAGCAATTTTAGCTTTTGGCATTTCTGCTAGTCCTGCCCAAGATATCTAACCACATGCTATATTTACAAAGCTCTTTAGAAAGGAAAATAATATTGAAGCCTTCAAGACATTTAATAAATCTGTTCAAGTGCATTTGCAAAAATCTACTCACAGCCAGGAAGTTTGTCTGAATTTGCTTAAGTCGTTAATCCCTTGTACAAGGTAAGGTCTTTAGGGTTAACTTTTTGGAAAAGATTTCCAGAACATGAAATACTGCTTTAGCTTCAATAAGCTGACTTTCTGTATTTGCCAGTAAGTGCTTGCTGAGTATCTGGATGCATGTGAAGGCACCCAGCTGAAGTTATTGAAAGAACCAGCTTTTTTTTTTTTTTTTTATTATTTTTAAAGGAACAAAAGGTATACAACTCTAAAAAAAAAAAAAAATCTGTATTCTTAGAATGCATAGCACATGCAATAGATCAAGTGAATTAACTTCAATCTCTTGCTTTGAAATGGCTAAAACTTCTATCACAAACACTTCGGAATAATGTCAAAGCCACAAATGAGATACTTTACCTGATCTGCTACTCGGTAGACTTCCTGCCTTTTGCTGCAGTCGCAGATGTAAGCATGTACTTTCACCGCTCCATTTTCGCCAGCCAGCCTGCTTGTCTCGTGGAGCCCCTCTTGATTAATGTCCCAAAGAACCAGCGTGGCTCCAAGTTTGGCAAATTTTATGGATAAGAGTCTTCCAATTCCACTTCCTGCTCCTGTTATTAATACTATTTCACCACTAACACTCTTCTTACGTTTCGGCACAAACAAAAACACCAGCGACTCCAACATATAGTAAGTCGTAAGTCCAAGGAC
Source organism: Netta rufina (assembly GCF_964035555.1). Classification (NCBI taxonomy): domain Eukaryota; kingdom Metazoa; phylum Chordata; class Aves; order Anseriformes; family Anatidae; genus Netta; species Netta rufina. Next base: position 119,176,044 of record NC_140124.1, read on the forward strand.
TTTGAGCAACTCCAGGAAAAAAATCATCTTGAGGCTATTTCTTCAGATATCTGATAAGAGACAAGAATTAGTAGATAAATCAGCTATAAAGAAGCCATGTAAACGTTAATATTGCAGAGCTGAAAAGCATTTTCCAATTCATTCTATTTTTGAAACAGCACTCAGAAGCAGGCTAGAAAGTACATAGGCTTACTGCTGCATGTCTGACCCATTTATCCTGTTCTCCTTTTGTTCCCAGAACATTTGTACTCCCCTAGAATGCAGGACAAATTGATTTACCATTTGGAAGAGATAGGGAATACCTGCCTTAGAAATAACCCATACCACACAACATGTGAGTTTCCAGCTCTACTCCCAAAGACATCCTAATAAAGTGGCAAGAGTTGCCCCTTGAGTATCTGGAGCAGAAATAGCAATTACAAATCAAAACTCATAGCTTGATCAAATCGCTTTAGTGCTCAAAACCTATTACTTTAGGTCAGGAATTTTTTTTTTTTTTTTAGGACCATGGCTTTTTGTGCTTGTAGGTACCCCTTGTTGTCAAGCAGCCGTGCAGATAGAGGTACAGTCTCAACTGTGTTGAAGAACTGCCAGCATAGGAAGCTTCAGAATACCTAAGATCTTTAAGTCTTCTTACCAGTACTATTATTTAATAGTACTATAATTACCAGTAACATCATTATGGTTCAAGTGCATAAGGCAGGCTCTCCTCAAAGTGTTTTACTTAGGAATGCACTCTACAGCTGTTGACTTTCTTCTTCTCACATGAAGCAAGATGTCACAGGCTTGAATCACATCATCTCAGGTATGTGTTTACCTGCACACTCCATACTCATCACAGCAACTCTCACAATGAGCAGGTGTTTAAGTCCTTAAAAGAACACTACCTATTCCCCAGCATATGAATACTATGCAAGAAAAATGTCCGTTTTTTATTTCTAGTTACAGTATAAAGGATTAATAGGCAGGTTTTTATCTCTAGGTACATTATAAAAAGATTAATACCTTCTTTCTGAGCCAAAGGTAGAGCATGCTGGTGCTTACACTTCAACCTTTAGCACTACATACCTGATTTGTTCACATCTTAGTTAAGACTGGTATCTATGTACATAGATAGCCATGTCTGACAATTGCCAAAAGATAAGTTACTTAGGTCTCAGCTATGTTTAATGAACTTTGCTCAGGGTAGCATTTGGATGTACATGTTGTCATGAGTCTCAGGTTTTGGTGCATGGGAAACAACTCCATTCCTGCAAAGGGACAGACAACTTCAAGGACAGAGCAACTTTTTTTTTTGTAAAGTTCAGAAAACTTTACAGCGCAAGCATTAGGACATCTTAAACTATTCCAGTAACAGGAAAAAAAAGCCAAAACCATAGTGGGTAGGGAAACAAGTTCCTCTTTCTGCAGATTAGTTACAGGGTAAGTGTTTTCTGTTCTCAGTTCCTTTTAAAAGGCTACAGAGCACTTGCAGGAGTTCTAGCACAGGGAAAAAGAGACAGTAAAACTGATTCTGGAATTTCTTAACACACTGTAATATTTTCCTATAGACAGTAGTGACATTTGCTGAAGTAGACTCTCACTGCTGCAGAAGTATAACAGATATATGCAAAGCTAGGGTTATATGGAAAAAGTATTATTAACTTCCATATGCATAAAAAACAAGTTTCTAGAAACTTGAGTTCTTTGCTGGGCCTAATACAGAAGCAGTAAGCCTTCACAGTAGAAGCAGTTGCTGAGTTTAGCTTCATCGCACTAACTTAAAGCAATGCACATAAGACACTTCGTTTGCACAGAAGAGATTGGCATCTCTGGAACAGATACCAGTGTTTCAGGGACCGCGATGCAGTCCTTAATCCTTAAGGAAAAGGCAACTGAGGTAGCTGCCTTCAGAGCAAAACATACAGTTTGATCTCAAAGCAGTTTGCAAAGGGTGCCAGTAATTTATTACGATAATCAGCTATTGGGCCTGTCTGGGGCAGAGGCACACCAGAGCTCAGGGAAAAGGCTTCCTTTCTCAGAGAAGTGCACTTGTTTTAGGGTACAGGCTGCTAGGCTACTCACTCCAGACCCCTCAGGAGATGCTAATTTCCCACTGCAGCTCCTAGCCAAGCTCTGGCTGAACCAGGAGTGCCCTGCTCTTGCTGGCTCACTGCATGGGTGCTGCCCAGTTTCCCCAGTACATAAGCACAATGCCACCAGCACAGAGTTGGTGCTGATGCTCCCCGCTGAGCAGCTCCCACAGACCACCAGGACAGAGCCTCTGTTAGGGAAGGAGCCCCAAAACCGATCCTTCAACCCCAGGCACAGCGGCTGCCAAGCATGCACCCACCCCCTACCCCCGGAGGGCTGCACCCCCTGCACAAAGCAACCCTATAAACCAAGGCAGGCCGAGAACCCCTTAGCACATCGCTATACGGTCACCACCCCACCCCACAGACACCATATCTCCCTATAGACCCTATCCGTCCCGCAGACCCCACCCCACAGACCCCAAAGACCCCACACCGCCCCGACGACCCTTCCCTGGGGGGAGGCAGCGCACCCCCAGCCCCGGGGGCAGCGCAGGGCACAGGTCCCCCAGTCTTAATCCCACAGCACCCGGTACCTGGGCTGTAGGGGAGGAAGGCCAGGACCCACCGGGGAGCAGAAAGGAGCAGAAGAAGGCGAAGGGGAGCGGGACGGCCCCGCCTTTATGCCGCCCGCCCGCCCCGGCTCACCGGATGCCCGGGGGCGGAGCGGGGCGGGCCCCGGCCTTCCCCGGCCGGGCTTTGGGCTCGGTTTGTGCTCGCTGTCTGACACAAGGGCTGGGATATCGGGGAGCACTGGGCAGCTGCAGCTTCGGAGAGAGTCCCTGCGAGCAGAGGATGCTCGGTTCCGCCGGGAAATACACGACCGACGGCGTTTCTGTGGCGCTTAGGTCCTCTATATTCCACCTATCAAACCGGTGTGTTTGTGTTGCTGCTGCCCTTGTGTACAGGGCTAAATACTCAATACTTTAATTCCTTCCACAACATCTCCTCCACAAAATATTGCTGAAAGCAGCCAAAAGCTCTTTTCCTTCATGTATACGGTGTGGGGCCAGAGCCTAGGCTCTGCACGGAACCTGCTGCACCCTCCAGAGCTGCTTGCAGAGGAGAAACTCGGTCTGAGTTAGGATACCTCAGTGGGAGTTAATGTATAATTGTAATAATGTAGCACATCCAGGGGGCTGATGATAGCCAAACAGTAACAATGATGAAGTTTGGTTTTGGCTGCTGCTTGCCTTTGTGGATTGCATTGCTTGCTTAAAACAAGGAAGTGTGAAAAGCCATTCATATTCAAAAAGGTTTAAATAAAATATGTACTTTGTAGTTATACTTGTAAATTAATAATATTTAACATAGGGACTGACCTGATGATCAGAGTAGGAGGCTAGAAATTGGGATCCTTGTCTCCTTTCCTCCCCTTCTACAAGTATTTGCTATAAACAATACTATCACCGAAATCAAACTCACCCTGAGGAGGCTCAGGGGCGACCTAATTGCTCTCTACAGGTACCTTAAAGGAGGCTGTAGCGAGGTGGGGGTTGGTCTGTTCTCCCACGTGCCTGGTGACAGGACGAGGGGGAATGGGCTTAAGTTGAGCCAGGGGAGTTTTAGGTTAGATGTTAGGAAGAACTGCTTTACTGAAAGGGTTGTGAGGCATTGGAACAGGCTGCCCAGGGAAGTGGTGGAGTCACCATCCCTGGAGGTCTTCAAAAGACATTTAGATGTAGAGCTTAGGGATATGGTTTAGTGGGGACTGCTAGCGTTAGGTCAGAGGTTGGACTCGATGACCTTGAGGTCTCTTCCAACCTAGAAATTCTGTGATTCTATGATTCTGTGAAATAAAATGCCTGAATGTCTCCAGTTTGCTTATCTGCATAATGAAATGCTAAAGTTAGCCTAAAGAATACTCTTTTTTTTAGGACTTTCGAGTTATTCTCTACCATATTTTGGGGTCAGAGCAGACCCACGCAGAAACATCATTCTCAGTTCAAGCCCAGAAGCAGCACCGCCCTCATTTTTGTTAGATGAAGATGTCTCCCATGTGCCACACATTATCTTCAGCCCAATTTGTGAGTGCTCGCAGGACTCCAGCAGTGCAGAGCTGGGCCTGGCGTTGTTTGTGTGTGTACCATCACACGGTGTGTGTTCAAAGGAACCTGAGGTCAATCCAATCATAAGAACGAGTTTGAGCAACTTTGTAAGTCTCTTTTGCTTGCATGTAGTATTTGTGCTACTTGAGTGTACTGCAACTCTAGCAGGTTTGTACTGAGGGCTGGACTTTATCTTGGCCTAGCTTAATTTCCAAAAAGCTCCTGAGCTGCTTTTCATGCCTTACATGAAACTATGGTAGATTCTTTATGGCATTGATCATGACTTCATCACCGTTTAATCTTGACTGTCACAATGAATGAGTAAATGAAGTAAACAGAGTAAGGTTGGTCTAAGCTAGATAGATGCAACTGCATGGTGACTAGGACACTCATCCTCACCTCAGCATAAAACAACAGCGTGACTTGCTCAGAGCCATGTTTTGAAATTGTGCTCTTCACCCAGACAAGAATACCTTCCGTGTGAAGCCTGTAACACCTATTTTTTTTTGCTGTGAAAGTAGGTGACTAAATCAGCTCTTATGAGTAACCGATGTTTGTTGATGGTAAAAGTGGTATATGCCCTTCAGTCATGGAAAAGTGTGCCAGTCTGTTTTATGGGAGGGTTATGACAATGATGGTGTGAAGAACTTAAAACCACATTTTCCACTTCCCAGGAGAACAGGAGAAGTGTTGTAAATCAAGCCCTCATCTAGCAGCTTCATATTTTCTGATCCCTCCACTGGGATTTTATTTGCTAATACACAAGCTATAACTTTGATGAACAAAGAACACAGATAATCAATAGCCTGCCATGGTAAGGTGCAAAGAGATGGCTGCTGTGTAGCTCTATGCTCACTGCTTTTTTATACTCCTTTATGTGCCTCTAGTACATATTCCTCATGGTACCTCTAGTTTTAAGAGAACCTGCCTTTATATTAGGTAGGTGGAAGTGTCCCACAAGAGATTCTTCCCTCTCCTCTGTGCAAAAAAGAAAGAGTTTGGACTGAAACATCACTTATAATAAAGATGTGTACAAGGTGTCAAGATGATTTAAAGGGAGAAGTTGGCAAAAAGAAAAAAAAAAAAAGCTAATTCATAATAATGTAATTCTGAATAGTAAACAGAGTAACGCTTCTTCCTACCATTTGGGACTTTTAAAACTTTCTTCCTAATAAAATGTAATGCAAGGTTTCTGACATGGAAAAACTGGCATGGAAAACAGGGAAACTCAGCAGGAAAGCAGAATTAGCAAACGAGCTCAGGGGTCTGTAGTGGTGTTTGGGAAACGAGGCGGCACTGTTGATGGCCAGTTAACAGAAAGAAAAGTTAGCACGGTTTTAATTAATTGAGTGTATGTGAAAGCAGTGGGTGGGAGAGTGTGTTCTAATAAGGGAATAAGCAGGGACTGGAGGAGAACTGGGATGGGAACAGCAGGGCCTAACAAAACTAGGGGCTAATTTAAAACTACATATACTGGAGGGAAGACTCCAGGTGAGGCTGTGACAAGTACCTCGTCTGGGCTTTCAGATCTATGCACTGATGGAAAGTCAGAGAAGTAGGGTCTGTGTGTGGAGATAAGTGATAGGGGAGAAGAAAACCTATGAAAGAGGAAACATAATGAGTCTTCCTAAGACCTTGTCTTCACTCCTCTGCTTTTCCTCCTTTTCAAATACTGTTGTTTTTCATCTTGTTTTAGATGGTAAAGAGTCTGCAGGCAGCGAGGGGCAGAAGTTTTAGGATACTCTGATGTACTCTATAAGACATGGCCACAAATTCTTTGAGTACTCAGCCTTGTTCCATACTTGTGACATTGCAAGCTACTGTAAAAAAAAAGGAACTTGTCCTTTTGCCCCCTCATCCTTTCATTACTTAATGTTTTATTGGCCTCGAGGACATAGTTTCTACCTTTGTGCACACTGATCTCTTACACACCAGCTGATGTGATTACTAAGCATCAGGGTTTTGGCTAGTCTGAAGTGCCTCTCAGCAAGAAGTACCCTCTCTCCCTCTTAAAGAAACTCACCTTTGCATTTGCCAGTTTTGGTTTAAACTTAAGTGTCACTCCCCTACATCTACAGATTCACATTTTTGTAGTCCACTTAATAGTTTCATTTAAGTGGAGCAGCTGCCCAGAGGAAGGTGTGGGTATACAGGCTTGACTTCCACCAGGTGGCTTAGGCATGCAGGGTGTGCCTTGGTAGTACACACTTATATTACATGGTACACACGATGCTATGTGCAGTGCAAGTGCTGTTTTCATGATGCAAAATTCAGAAAGATGATTTGTGTTCAGGATTTTGATGTCTTGAGTGCTCTACTAACCAGGCTACTGGCCTGTGTAGTGCTGCTATGTGGCTTAGAAAGTCAGAGAGTATAAGGAAAATGAAATTTAAAATATAAAACTAGGGAAAAAAAAAAAAAAAAAAAAGCCTGTCCAGCTCTTTTAGACACATATCCCAACACTTTTGTAAGTTGTACTACTTTTCAGTGTGTATTAGTTATAATAGTTCCACTTTGATGATTTCGTTACATCAGTTTGCCTGCATCCACTGCATTTTTGAGGTTTGAAATGCATCCACTGCATTAAATACATTTTTTTTTCTGCAATAAACTGTTGTGTTCATATGTGTTATATATAAATTTCATATTTAAGGTATTCACTGTTGGCACACAGAAATTCTGGTTTTAATGCCCAATACCAAGCTTTTGATACATGAAACTGAGCGTCCTGTTGTTAGGTGACAAAGGGCTGATGCATGTGGTATCACAGCAACACAAAGTGGTATTATACAAAATCTCACATTTTAAAATATACCTACACCAATGAAGTTTGTGAAGAGAAGGTCTCTACAGGAGATCTTTACTGCCAGCTAGCTCTAAGGAAAAAAAATGCTGCTTTTGTAGTCCTTTATTTTTCATTGTATTTTATTCTAGAAAACCTTGAAAAACAGTGTTAAATTAAAAGATTTTTCTACATCTGACTTTGAATAGCCATGGGGGATTTTAACATTTGTAATTTATTTTATTTTATTTTATTTTATTTTATTTTATTTTATTTTATTTTATTTTATTTTATTTTATTTTATTTTTCAGACATCACCTGTCTAAGTGTTAAACCTTACCCACAGAGAATCCTACCAAATCAACTCAATTCTAGAGGCAGAAATTTTTGCCCTTTTCTTTTGGTTACTTTAGAGCTCAGGATACAATCTTAGCACTCACTGTGGCATTTCTCATCTATCCGAATATGAAGTAGGTTCCTTATATTTCCAAAATGGCTGTATTTCATATTGCTCATTTAATTTCTGAAATATTTTTCTGTGCTACAGTTGAAATCTATAATGTGTTAATTCCATACCTCAAAGCCAAACTAAACCATTTTTAAAAAGCTTTACTGTTGCCCATTTAACTTCCTGCAGTTGAAGGATAGTTCCACTAACGTTATTTTCCTCAGCCTCCTTCCCCTTCCTTGAAAATTATGGTTGGACAAAACATGACCACTGAGACTGCTTTTAGACTGCTTCTAAAATGTAAGGGTTTGGGTTAGTGCAGTTGGTTTACAGCATATTTTCTGGACTTTGTTTCACAATCTGTCAGGCTGATATAATTGCTTACTTTTGAAACCCAAAACAAGGGTCTCTGTACTGGGGAAAGAGTTCTGGAAGCACTGTGAAGAATTTAAGAAAAAAACCTGAAATGAAATGATATTTTTCAGGGGAAGAAACAGAAATAGAAAACAATAATCAGTCCATGATTTAAAGCCATAGTGCACCTCTGTCTTCAACACCGAGTGAATACTAATCCCCCTGCACCCTCCCCCCATTTCAGAAAGGATCTAGTAGAACTCAAAAGGTATGCAGAAGACTGATAAGGATGGTTAAAGTACGCAATAGCTTTTGCTTAAGAGACTTTTCAATCGTTTGGAAGAGAGTTGAAAGGTGACAGGTATGACGTAGAAATATAAAATCTCTAATGATGTGGATGACATAAATTCAATTTCTTACAATAAATAAATAGGTCACAACAGGTGAATGTCATCCTCAAATTTCAAATGAAACAAAAGAAATTGCCCTTCTTCTCAGCACCCTTGGTCCCAGAAAGCTCTTTTCTGCAGTCAGTTCATTTACAGATAAGTATTGGGCATTTTAGAAAGTGATTATGGAGAATATTCTTATTCTTCAGAGCAGCAGTTTAAAGAAAGAAGTATTTCATTTCAGAAAGCTAAGTTACATGGTTGATCTGACATGACTGATTCATGTGTCTGTACAGTACTGGCTGTAAAATAGTTCTTTACAGAAGAACAGCCATACTGTATTAGACAAAACATCTATTTAACCCAGTATTTTACTTCTCAGGTAACCAGCAGCACGTACTTAGGAAAACAGTATAAGAACAGGGAAAGCATACAAGTGATATTTCCCCAGTGCATACAGACACACTCAGTTCAGGGACTTCTGAAGCCACAGAAAATAGTTTTGTGTTTAATGGTCCTGATGGATAAATGGAGCAAAGGCTGTTGACATGTTTGCACATTACAGCAGCTTCTGAATAACTATGGAAACATCGCTTTTCTGCCTTTTGAGCTCTGGATAATTTGCGTGCATTTTGGGGGGAGAGGCGAGGAGGAAGGAGGAAAGAACTTTTGAATGCAAAATGCATGATTTCCATTTATCCATATTGTTATGTTACCCATGTACAAAAAAAAGTCTCATGTTTTATTTTATTTACCTCCTTTACAGGCATGAGAATGTAGGTATATCTTTATACTGTAGCTGTCAAGTGAAATCAATAATTATTGAAGGCACCCGGTACCCCTGAAGTGCAAAATTTACCCTATCTGTTACATTTGAGACTGTGATCCATGGCTTGTATAATCTGTGTAACAGTGTAAAAAAAAAAACAGTGTATAATTGTGTAACAGTGTGACAAGGGTAACTAAAAACGTAAATGTCTTCTTATTGAGCTTAATTTTGCCATATGGGGACATGTAGCTTCACTGCAAAATTTCTAGGCAGCTGCAAATTGAGATGGAAAAAAATATTTTCAGAAGGGAAGATCAGCAAGGAAAGTGGGAAAAAGCTTCCCATTGTGTTCATTTATTTTATTTTATTTTATTTTATTTTATTTTATTTTATTTTATTTTATTTTATTTTATTTTATTTTATTTTAATTAATAAATAATAATAAAACATTATATATTTTTATTTATTTTGTATCCAAAGGGCCATCCAAACTTCTTGAAGGAAAACAATGATCTAGTAACATTTTGAGAAAAGAAGAAGCACAGGGCAGCTTGTGCAGTTTTGTTCCAATGATTTTCAGTTAGAAGCAACCAAAACTGAACCTAAGATCTGAAGATTCAGTTCTTATTTTCCTGTTGCCTGCATTTGTTTATTTGCACTCCCAAATACTTGTGGGTGTGGTTTTGGCTTGCTTGTTTACAGTGCTTTGCTAGCCTGCCTTTTTGTTTTTGGCATAACATAGAGAGAGAAAACATTGGTCAAGAAGGTGTGGCCAAAGTGATGGTCCAGCTACCGTTCTCATGCTCCCTGTCTTTTCTAGAGAAGACCAAAAAGCCCCAAGAAATGAAAAGACATGTGATGAGCCTGCAAATCTCATGTAATGCAAGAAGTGGGCTACACAAGCCTTTAGGGTGAGAACAGTGCACAACTATAGCCCCTGCCTCCCCAGGGCTGAGCTTTCAGTCTGGTTTGAACAAATGGTCATAAACGTGGTAGATAGGCATGGTAATTCTCTAGCAGCTGTTCCTCTCCAGGATGTGTGTGGTTACAGATATCATAAATTTAATAAATGATTTTCAAAATCTATCTTCTTAGTACCAAGCCCTCAGAAGGCAGGGACAGTTTCCTCCATGTAACCACCTGGAAGCCAGCTGAGGACCTCCTCATTATCACTGTCACTTGGCACTGCCATCACTGGGCTCAGCAGGAGTAGGGACTGAGTAAGTGGCCTTGTTTTTCTTTACATTATGCAGTTACAAAACCCAATCCTCTCCTTTCGTATGGTGCACCGAGCCACTCATGCTCCACTAAAACTGGAAAGCAGAGGCAAGGGACTGAACTCCAGACACCGCTGCTGTCACGCACCGGCCCCTCTAAATCCACATGCAAACACTTATGCGATAAGCATTTACACAGGTTGCCGGCAGCGGAGCTTTAATTGCATCTCTAGGTGCCTGTTGGCCTTTGTCAACTTAAACTGTGTCCTCCCAAACCCAGGGAGAAGAGGCTGCCGCTCTCCCATCGTGGGCAGCTGTCCCAGCGGCCCCCGCAGCGGCCATGGCGCCTGTCGCCCCCAGGGCTGCTGGGAGATGTAGTGCCGGGGAGGGGGGCAGGACATGGCGGGTTATCGCCCAGCTCTCGCCTGCCTTCATAAAGCACCGGGGCGGCTGCTGGCATGGGCCGAGCTGAGGGCAGCAGGGACATGGCTGCTGGGGCTGTCACCCAGCTGCAGCCCGCCCTGAGTGGCCAGTGGTGGCAGCGAGGGAGGGGAGCGGCTCTCCTGGGGGAGGAGGGGGGCATTGGGGCGGTTGTTCAACAAAATGGTACCTGTGGGCTGTGCAGGCACCGGGAGGGAGCCCTGGCACAAGCAGCACAGCCTTCTGGTGCTGAACTTAGCAGAGGAAGGCAGCTGGTAGTGGTAATCATGTATCCGAGAAGAGATTGGTTTTGTCTCATGAATAATGGCAAGCGAGTAATGCTACCTGATAAACTGGTACATATCAGATGCACCAACACCACTCCTGAGAGTGCTCTGTGTACTTAGGGCTTAGCCGTGCCACTGTGATGAAATCTCCCTGAGTGGAAAAAGCACCTGGATGTTTATTTCCACTCCCCGTTTTCACAGTGTCAGGGTTCAGCATTGCAGGCCACATTAAAACCAGACCTGCTTCTCCCTGCTGCCAGGGCGGTATCTCTTTTTCCACATTTGTGATGCTTATGTCTTAAGTCATCCACAGTTCTGCAGCTTGCCATGTGTTCCTAAGGCATTTGCTTTGGCATCTTACTTGCATCAGAAACAGAGCACAGTCCTTCCTTCTTTAGGAGAATCCTATGTACTCCCAATTAAATAGTTTCTAGATCCATATCCAACCTGTATTTACTCTGTGTTGCAATTCTTGCAGTCTTCCAAACATCATTCTTGGATACTAGGTTGTATCTCATACACACCTCTTTGAGGAATGAGATTCTTAGCTCTTCTCACCATTGCCTTTTTGAGAATGACTACCTCTTGTGCTCCCAAAACTCAGCAGTCCTTCCTATTCAGCAAACTCCCTGTTTTATTCTTGCCCCCCTTACTATCCATTTTCTCTTCACTTTCTTTGATTTCAACTCTTTAAATATCAAAATCAATCCTTTCCTTACTGGTTGCATTGCTGCAATGGTTATCTGCATCTCAAACACTTCCCATTGACTTCAGAAGTCTAAGGATGGACTTTTCATAGAGAAAGTTGCCCAGACACTTTAATATCAGGACAGGGAAATGAGTAGGACATTATGAGAGGCTGGTGGCAGATCAGTTCCCAATATAGCAAAGCCAGAGGACCTCTTAAGCGTCAGGGATATAAAATGTGCCAGAATCCATTGTTAATGGCAGAATCTACTTCTTTCTTCATTTCTACTGTTAGAACTGGAAAACTGGGACAGGGGGACCTCCACTGCATGCACATCCTGCCCCCTCAGTGAAGTCTCTGCAAGAAAGGGGAAACGGCAGTAGTTAAAGCAGGAAGAATAAAGCACATTGAGAACCTGCTTTGCCAACCTGACTTCTGAAGGTCAGGACTGCAGCACATGAGAGCCTTTTTCTGCATGGGCCTGAGCAGGAGCTAGGAGGGGAGAGTGGCAGCAGCAACTCTTTAAGGGGGCTTAAGTCCTTGATTTCTTTTCAGTGGAACTGGGAAGGGGTACTGGCCTGAATGATGCCAACCGTTTAGTTAAGTTACCCACTATAATTGCTGAAAGTTTACTGTAAAGTGCAGAGCTCCTCTAACAAGAAATTACAGGAGTACCTTGCTCACAGGCTGAGTTCTTTCCAAACTTCTACAGTTAAAGGCTCATATTACTCTTCCCACATCTTGCTAAATATTCAAATATTGAGGTCTGCCTCCACAATTTGCTAATGATTCTTGTCCAACTCTTCATTATTTCTGTTTCTGGTGTATTACACTTCCATAGCATTGTTTTTGGGTGTAGTGAAATGTGAATAAAATTTAAGTAGGAGGCAAAGTGCTGCAGAACCATTCACTCCGAGGCTTGCTTGCTTTGTGTTTTTGGAGAAACAAACCTGTGTTTCTTCATCTACCAAATATTTATCCTGGTATTATGGTGTTCATATGTGATAGGAAAGGAAATCCATTAGGTTTTGTTTCATGTGCTTCCCTGTAAACCTCCTTCACGTTTGGCAAATTTGCTTTGCTGTGTGGAAAATTGGACTGTAAACACTTTGAAACTAGCTCTTGTCTTTCTAACTGTTCCTCTGAAGCATTCCCTAGTGAAGCTTGTAATACTGAACACTATTTCCTAATGGCCCTATAGTGGAAAAAATTTTTTAAAGCTTTCTGAGTGCTGTGACTCAGAAATAGTGGCTGTTTGAAGGGGATGTAGTCATTAGGTGCTGCTGGAAATCATGTATGCTTGTCTTTTAACAGCATCTTTTAACTAGATGGAGACACAGAAAGCCACAAATGAATCACACAGTGCAAATCAACAACACTTCATTAAGTAATGAAAACCAGGGAATGAAGAATTATGTTGAAAAGTCTAGTTTTCATCTCATCCCTATATATTTAGACTTATTCTCTTGTTACATGAACTGTCAATAAGAGGTCTAAACCTGGGGACAATTGACTGTATGAAGGTCAATGCAGTACACGGGTTTCAGATTTCATAGGTTAATATGATTCACAGAACAATCTAATTTTAAAGATTTATTTATACTAGCATGGAGGAATTTCCTCCCTAATTTAAATAGTATAGTGAAAACGACTGTGAAAACATAAGTGAAAATCCTCCATGTTGAAGGGCATAGAGCTCCTTGAACAGTTGAGCCAGCAGTTGAGCAGTTGTCTGTCCTGAACAGCTGAACGAGTGTTATCTAGTTTTCAGATCTAATGCCCAGACTGCTAATTAGTCTTTCCAATTGAGCCATTATTTGTCTGTATGTTCTCAGAATTTTATCACTGTTTCCCCTTTGTAGAAAGTCCCTCTGCCAAATTTCTACTTCAATTTTATTTCTCCGGTTTCAATGTATCCCATGAACTTCATCTTGTGTGCTCTGCCACCTCCTGCATAGACATAATGATGCATTCCTTCATCTGTTTAGGGCTTGTAGCAACCAGGGTACAAAACAAGCATTGTAAATATGTGCAAAGTGGAGCAGGCACTATGTTATATAGAAAGACACAGTACCAGGTGTTCTTTGTGAAGATTTGATACCCTTTTACAAGTCCTGAGCACAAGCACATTACAGCTTCATAAACTGAATAGTAAAGGTATTCATTGAATCTTTTCCCATTTGTGTGTGTCTGTTCAGGTTTCATGTTGTCTGATTCACAACATTTAGCATAGTTGCAGGTAGAAACTGAAGGTGGCTGCAGTCTTTGCAGGAGGTTGTCTTCCAATATTCCATGTCAGTTCTAATACATTCATACTGCTCTTTAGGGAAAAATGTTCATATTTTACACTCTGTGGAATAGTTCACATAGATAAAATACAAAGTTGTTAGGCTTATGACTACATAAATAGCCAACAAGTGTACCATACATAAGCTCTTAAACCAGAAAAACTGGGCCAACAGTGCATTAAAGACTTATGAGAGATAAACCATGTCATTTTATTTCTGAATGTAATGGCCACACAAAGGAAGAGAGGCTTGCATGCAGAAGGGTGAGGAGGAAGCGGGTGAGCTTGTGATTTAAAAAGCTTATCATTAGTTCAATAATCCTGCCAGTTTCACTGCAGAAAAATGTGTTAACACATTGTTAAAATTGCTTTGTAATGTCTCATGCTATTTCAGGACATGCAAGTCAGTAACACTCTGATCTCTGAAAACTGGAGAGTAAGGAATTAAGATACTTTCTAATACAACCTTAGCTCTGCTCCTGAAACTGGCAATAATCACTTGGAATTATCTGCTGGTATCCAGCTGTCTCCCTAGTCTTAGGTAATGCTGAATTGAGGGGTCAGGGGATTAGCTGGAACAGCCTGAGAGAGCTGTTATTGAGATATCATCAATAACATTCATGAGATTGGCACGAGATGATTTACCCCATGTATGATCAAAAGAAGAGAGATTCCCTAAGGAATCCAGGATGGCCACAGCCAAGTTGTATACAGGATGTCAGTGTGGACTCCTGCTTTCTTGTAGGAGCTGCTTATGTACAGCACAGAGTGGGTTGTGGGGGTTCATGGCGGGCCTGTGAAAGTATAGCTTTGTGTAAGAGTCATGTGGCTCAGAATAAAATAAATGGTTGCAAAATTTAGCAGAAGCAGGGTTAAATCTGGGTACCAGACTAAATGTTTTGAGTACATAGATGTGGGGGACACTTTGGTTTAATATGTCTCACTTAAATACGTATTTAGATGTAGCAACAAGATGGAATCAGAGTAAGAGCCTTAATTTTAGAACAGGATGCATAATCTTTAAAGGCAAAATATATTTATGTGAATTAAAATACAGTCGCTCAGAGAGAGAAGAGCTAAGGTGATTTGGGAGTTTGCTCTCTCTTCTGCAGTTACTCTTGCCTGACTGCAGAAGTGTGAACGACACTGAACACAGCGCGTGGTAGTGTGTGATCCTGGTCTGATCCCTTTACGCTTGGCTATAGTGGAATGAGGCCAATGGTCATACTTTGAAATAGCTAGAATATTTTACAGCCAGTGAGAGAAATTAAAAATTTGGTCTACCTCTGCCAAATCCTGACAGCATATTGAGGACATCCCTCTCCTTTTCACTTGCCTTCTCACCTTTCCCTGAGACTTTTTGACCACTGGCAGTATTCCCAGCTCACCCTCTTTAATTCCCATTGAACTATTCCCATTGGACTTTGATTCCCACTGAACAGGCAGTGAAGCTGTAAGTGTGTAAAAAGCTGTTGTTTTCCATCTTACCTTTTCTGTTGCTGGACACACGCCACACATATCAGTTTGATTTTGAGTTCAGTCATTACAGGCTACCTGAGGTACCCGATGTGCTGTAGTTGGGTGCAGCTGCCTTCAGGCATTTCCCAGGCACACTTCTTTTTATGAAGGGATAATTAGCTTGTTTGTTTGTCTTTGAATAGTAAAGATGAAGCTCTTCTTGTGTTAAGCCTATTGCATTTGTACCAAGATCTGATTGAAGAAATAGAGAATGCATTGCAGTACTTAAATCACTTCCTCAATCCATTTAGATCCTTGTGTTGGGTGGAAGATGAGCTCAGGCCAATGGCTTAAGTAATTTATGGATGGCAGAGGTGTGCTAGCAAAGAGATCGTGATCACTATAGTCACCCAAATTATTTATAACCATGTGGTTGTAAAGTGCTCCAGGAAAGTAAGAAAGTAAGAGGTCAAGATTTTCTGGCAGCAGCTTCTGGAAGGAACAGAGCCAAGATCTGCAATGGCTTGTGAGCGCTCTGTCTACTCATCTGTGGTGAGGAGGAGACTTTTTAAATCTCATGGAAGTGGAATGTGTTGTAGTTCTGTCCTTCCCAGTCTGAGGGTTAAATTTGCATTTCCTTCAACGTCTCTCCAGCTAACATGCAAATAACTTCCATGTGTCACTTCTTTTCTCTTTAAAAATAGTTTGAGTTCCTTCTAAACTATGTTCAGTATTCTGAATATACCCCCAAAATACAAATGTCCCGATGCACTTGAATGTAGTTTGAATTTCTTCATTCCCATATATCCTTGAGTTAGAAGACCTACTCTGATCTCTCTTCAGTGCTAAAGAACAGTAGTCTTCTAATACATAACCAGTGTTGTGTCCTGTAAACTCCAGATACCTTTCTGAGCACTAGTTTAGATAAATTATTTCACTTTTCTTTTACACAGACAGAGAAACCAGGAGTGGGATGAAGTCACTTTGTGGGGAGCACAGGGAAAGCCGCTTCTCAGTTTGGGTTAGATCCCCAGAGCTCTCATCTCACAGGCCTGGTTTCTGATCACGCTGAACCATTACAAACCAGGCTGTCTTTTTGGCTGCCCTGCCCGTAATCCGTTGGGTGATCTCAGGAATATTTGGCAGAAGGACACAGAGGTTACATTTCCATATTTTTGTAGACGCTTGTAGAGAGACGAGAGTTGAGCTGAGGGAAACACAGGAAGAATTGAGTCACTATCTGCTCTGAGAGGCAGCTGAAGCTTGGCCAGTCCTCCAGTGCTCTCCGGAGAGGGCGCTGCCAGTCCCCAGCCAAACAGGCAGGCGGCATGGAGGGGAGACAGCCTTGGGCACTGAATGGGAACTAAGCATCCTGAACTAGGAATACAACAGTGGGCTGAAGGTATTGCAGGGTCCTGTTGGTGGAGAGGAGTTGGGACAGCTGCGCTATGGAGCAAAAAGGAGGTGGGAGAGAGAATAGAGGGTGCAGTGGTGATGCTGCTGGGGAGATGCAGGGCATTGTGCAGGACCCATTAGTTCTGCTGCCCAGGAGCAACTTACACTTTCAGAGCTCTGATTACCATTCAGGGAAAGAGATGAGAAGAAAACAGGGGTGACAGAGAAAAGTTTTGTTTTCCTTTACGATACAGCGGGATTTCAATGAAAGGCGCAAGATCACATCTAGGGCCAATAATAGCTTTGCAGGCACTTTCACCAAGAATGTTTTTGTTTCTTTGAAGATGAGATTACTCGATTCTGTCAGAGCTGTTTGTCTCCATGGTAGCAGAGCAGGCTATGAAGGGAACAAATGCAAACCCAAGTTTTCACTTCATCTGATGTTGTTTTCTTAGGACTTGTCTACAGTTGGATGCTTAGGAATGTTAAAATGAAATAAACTAATGCCCATGTACTAAGTTGCATTAAACCTCTGTGTGGACGCTGTCAGTCATTGTAACTTAGGTCACTGTGTCTTGGCCTACTGTGCAATAAAACTGCCTTTCTTCTGGATGTAATAAAGCCTCACTTATGTACATTGACTGGTTAATTTGTCTTGACTAGACATTTTCCTTAGTGTCCCCGTGTAAACGAAGCCTTAAGTGAAGACAGTACTGAGGCCACATTGTTGGGCAATGAAGATCCCAAACTTAGCTGAGAATGTTGTAAGGATACGATAGGACCAGACACCAGCTTCTCCTTAGGAAGCCCTTGTTAACACAAACCTAAAAATATCTTCTTCTTGATGCAGACAGTCACATCTATTATAAGACATTTCAATCTGCCTTTTTGAAAAAGTTTATAGTGAGGCAATTCCAGAAATATTTGGAGGCTTCATATTTCCTTGATCCCAGCCAAATTGGTTTCAGGCCTCATTATGGTACGGAAACTATATGACTGTCTTATTAGCCTACTGCCAATAGCCAAAGACAGAGTTTGCACATCAATTATCTTCAAAAAACGGGGTCATGAAGTTTGGGGACATCCACGGTAGACAAATACACTTCATTAGTACATATGCTTCAAAAAATATACTGGCACTTCTTTCAGTGTAAAAGGTCACAGTGAAAATGTCAGTTGATCTTGTGTTAGAGGATTTCTTGTATGATGAATGACAAGGTAAGGTGAATATGGGGTCTCATCAACACAAAATATTGTAGAAATGGCTTCACTAATTGGTGTAGCTTGCAATTTCTTATCTTGTTATGATGGGTATACTACAGGGCTTGAACTGCTTGAATACTTGCATTTAAATTGGTCATAATTGAAAATACAAAAAGTTGCAAATACGCTTTGTCAGTGATCACTGCTGTAGGTACTCTTGCTTTCTTAGAAATTAAATAGAAATGTGTTTGCCACAAGAACAAGAAATAGGGCAATTAAGATCTTCAGTCAGCTAAGAATGCATTTCACATTTTTCATATCAAAATAACTTACCTTGTTGTATTGAAAAGGGCATTTCCACGGGATGACAAATGTAGGTAACACCCTTGTTCATAAGCGGGGGCTGATTGTATCCTAAAAATTAATTGAATTCTGAAGATAGAGATGTGGCAGAACCACGAGAGTTAGCAAAAGCCCATTGAAAGATTTAGAGCTGAAGATTCCAGGGACTGGTGAAGTTTGTCAGCCCATATGAGCATGTCTGTCTGGACGTGGATAATATGTCATGTTCTTTAAAGAAAATAATCCTCTAAGCCCTGAAGAAAGTAAAATGAGAGGTAGAGGGGGAATCAAGATGTATATGGTTGATATCTCTAACCAGAGCAGGACTATATGGATTTTGTTTGTTCTTTTTCCAAATTGTTAGTTGCACTGTAGCAATTGAAATAATTGTTTTTAACCAACAGCAGAAGAATAATACTTAAATACTTAAATAGCTGATGCTGAAGTATCGAAAGTAAATGATAAAAAGTAGGAGATTCCAACTAAAATAAAATTGTATTGGAAAAAGTAAAACAGAATTAATAGAAGAGAGTAAAGAAATGCATTATACACTGAGGCCACCTACTGGGTATTGTTGAATTAGCAGAGAAAATGTAATCAGTTGGCAGGAGTGTTAAACAAAACAAGAGCGCTATCTTGCTCTCAAAAGAAAGGGGGGGGGGGGGGCGGAGAGAGAGATAATAAATTTATGTTATGGAAACTCAGAATTTTCTGACTGCACTAATCAAGAGCAACAGACCTTGTTATGGAGGTTTGTTTTGTTTGCTTGCTAGTTTTTTCCCTGTGGCTATGTCTTCTGAAGGGACATTATCATTTTTCCAATGATAACATCATCCCTTGTGCTCTTAATAAAACTGATATGGCTGAGCTTGTGCTTAGGGTAGTGAGACTCCTTGCATCTGGATTCTGCTATCCTAAATGAAAAGGTTATCTTCATCTTTCTCTTTTGTAAATTGAAGTAGGTTGTTCTAAAGGAATTTTGAAAACAACTTTAAAATAGTTCATTCGGATGTTATAGACTAGTTCTAGTCAAACCATCTAGTAGAGTTTATTCATGATGGTATGGCAGGAAAAGTGCATTTTTATTTCTTGAAACCTAATCAAAGCATTAGAAATAATGGCTTAATTATTAAAATGAATTTACTGTCTGGATTTGCTAATGGCAATTTAAGATAAAGTTGCTATGAGAAGAACCTAGCAGTAAAATCGGTATGTGGTTTAGATTTCATAAAATGGCCTTGGTATTCGTTCTGTCAATTTTTTTTTTTTTTTTTTTTTTCCCAAACTGTCAGATTTAGTATTTATTCTTCATCCTTAAAGTACATCTTTTTCTGGGTGAGTTCATCAGCCCACAAAAGTCTCTGAGCCTTATTAATGGTGGTGAAGAGTCAGGAGATTATGGCTGAGTGTAATACAATTTCAGCACCATCTTCAGGGGAACTTTGTGTGAGGACAGCCTGACTGTAAAACTGAAATATTTACAAATTAATTTTAAAACAGCTGAAGGTTCTTCATGTACGATCTTTTCTACCATTTGACTTGCAAAAAAAAAAAAAGTGTCTAAAAAGTAGAAAATTTGGGGAACAAGAAATGCCATCACTAGAAGATACCTGCTTTTTAGGCACTTCTCCATTCCTTTTACTTTCCACAGTTCTTCCCTCTGTTAGTATGGAAAAATGGGAATGACTGAAGGATGTGTAGAAATTTGGCCATTCAATGCAGATTTCACAGAGAAATATAATCTAAACAGAAAACTATTATTCTATCACCTGTATCAATGCAATCGATAGCAATGAATTATCCTAAATGAAACACCAGATTTTAAAGAAATCAGGGCAAAATATCAAGAATTTGGCAGAGGAAGTGAGGAAGGTGGTGCTGAGCTAATGTATGCATGAGAAATGGGCTTTGGTGTGTCAGCGGGTAAAGCAGGCAATGCCTTTTGAGGTTTGGCAGGTCTGAGAGAAATGTATTTGAGTGGGATGAAAAGACAGCTTCATGGCTGGCCCTTTTAGGGACTGCGTAAAGAGCTCTGATTAAGTCATTGTGGAATGCATTAAAACAGAGTGGGCTATGAAATTTAGGAAATAAATAAAACTGAACTAAGTGGAAAAGAAGATCTTTCAGCCTTCCTGACAGCTGATGCTTACTTTTGTGATTGCCCCAGGTGATGGGGTTGGAGGGAGCACAGTGCATTGCCTCCTCTCAGCCTGTATGCATTGCTCAGTCTGATTCTGAAAATCTGGGTGGGGGGAGGCTGCTGAATTCACTGGGAGTTCACCTACCAGCTTTACATCTGATGGTACGACAGGGCAAGAGCCTGCCTGGTTATCCAGCAAAACCTGGGATGGTTTTGGCCTCAGTTGTCATGATTTCTGTTTCTGATTGTTTTGCAAGTAAACAGAAATGGAGAATACAGAGCTCAAGAGCTTATTTCACAATTAAAAAATACAATTAAGCATGGGATAGATATGGCTACACTAATGGGGAGAAGTCTGAGTGAAACACATGCAGTATTTACAAATGATAGGGGAGAGGCATGATCTGTCACTCAGCATTTGAGCAGTGCCCTGTGCTTGCTGATGCTGAAACATCAGAAAGGGGGAAACATGCTGTCAAGGCTGAAAGTCTGCTGTATAGTTTTCCAGGCTTTTCACAGTAGATTTATAGTCAGTAAACTTGGCTTCAAAATTATAGGGATGTATTCAATTTTTTTGCTGGCCTCAGTATGTTGCTGATCTTCTGTGTATATTTTTTTTTTTCTTCAGAAAAGTTTCCAGGGAATGGATTGTAGATTTAATTTTTTTCTAGTATATTAGTCTTTGACTGGTCTGCAAGAGCAAATCTAACTTTCAACATATATTCTACTTAGTATTTACTGAAACCAACTATTAAAGAGATTATGTATCACAGCCTTATAAAGCATTAACCAAATATACTCACAGACCCATTCAAAAGCTTTTCGTAGATTCATAGAATCACAGAATACCCCAGGTTGGAAGAGACCCACAAGGATCATCAAGCCCAACCCGTGGTTTCACAAAGGACCACCCAAAAAGCAGACCATGTGTCTGAGAGCATTGTCCACAGGCTTGGTGCCATGACCACTGCCCTGGGGAGCCTGTCCCAGCACCCAGCCACCCTCTGGGTGCAGAACCTTTTCCTAACACCCAGTTGGAGTCTCCCCTGTCCCAGCTCCATGCCGTTCCCTCGGGTCCTGTCGTTGTCCCCAGAGGGCAGAGCTCAGCGCCTGCCCCTCCACTCCCCTGTGATGGAGCTGCAGGCTGCCATGAGGCCTCCCCTCAGCCTGCTCTGCTCTGGGCTGAACAAACCCAGGGACCTCAGCCACTCCACATATCTCTTCCCCTCCAGACCTTTCACCATTTCCATAGCCCTCCTTTGGACACTCTCTAATAGTTTTATGGCCTTTTTATGTTGTGGTGCCCCAAACTGCATGAGTGCTCAAGGTGAGGCTGCACCAGTACAGAGCAGAGCAGGGCAATCCCTTCCCTTAACTGACTAGCAATGCTGTGCCTGATGCACCCCAGGGTACGGTTGATCCTTTTGGCTGCCAGGGCATGCTGCTGGCTCTTGGTCTACTTACCATCAACCAAAACCCCCAGATCCTTTTCTACGGGGCTGTTCTCCAGCTTCTTATCCCCAGCCTGTACATATATCCAAGGTTGCCTGATCCCAGGTGCAGAATCCAGCACTTGCTGTTGTTAAATTTCATGCAGTTGGTGATTGTTCAGCTCAATAATTTGTCAAGATCTCTCTGAAAGGCCTCTCTACAGAGTCAGCAGCTCCTCCCAGTTTAGCATCATCTGTAAACCTTCTCGGTATACCTTTAAGTCCTGCATCCAAGTCATTTATGAAAACATTAAAAAGCACTGGCCCTAAAATAAAGGCCTGTAGTGACTGGCCGCCAGCCTGATGTAATCCCATTTACTAGAACCCTTTGAGCCCAACGTGTCAGCCAATTGTTCACCCATAGTATTATGCATTTATCTAGGTTGAATGCTGAACATTTTGTCCAGAAGTATAGTGTGCGAAACTGTTTTGAAAGCTTTACTGAAATCCAAAAAGATTACATCAACTGGCTTTCGTTGATCACCTAGATGGGTGACCTTGTCATAAAAGGAAATTAAGTTTCTTAAGCAGGACTATCCCCTCATGGACCTGTGTTGGCTGTGGCCAATGACTGCTTTGTCCTTCAGGTGTTTTTCAATAACTCCTGGAATAATTTTCTCCATAATTTTACCAGGCACTGAAGTGAGACTGACAGGCCTGTAATTACCAGGCTATTCTCATTCTGAATCAGGTAAAGAACAGACTAGTGACAGTGAACAACCGTTATCTTGTCATCAGACTGGCAATTTTTTACAATGCTTGAACACTAGTGAACACCTCACTCACACATTTTTATGGGGTAAATCCATTTTCTATTTAAAAAGATGAAAAAGATGATAGTAGAGAAGATTAATATATTTGAATTGTTAGGAACCTTATTTTCAGAAAGCCACAGTTTTGCACAGGAAATGTTAAGAAAACAGAATTGTGCTTCTTATTCTGAGCCATTTTCTGTGCAGTCGGTTAAATGCAAGGACAGATGAGGTCTGCAATAAGTTGTCCCAGATTGGGTTACTGTATGTCTTACCTAAATGAAACCATAGTTGCTGACCCATCTGTTAATTCACATTCCTTCCATCTGAACTTTGTCATTAACTATGTCACAAAAAGTCTTAATTCCATTCAATGTTTGATTTTATGGTGGAAAAAATAACTTGTCCATTTTATGGACTCAAAGATATTCTTCTGTATCATCAGATGGATTCTTACTTACAGGCTGAGCAGCAGCCCTGATGGACAACACCTGGTTTATTGGAGTGGACAGATAGGAGTCAAATATGAGCCAAGACTGTGTTCTGGCTGGCAGTATGGCAAACTGCATAGTGGGCTACAATAGGAGGAACGTGGACAGCACGTTGTTGGAAAGTGTTGTCCTCATCTAATCGTCTACTAACAAGGTGAAGTAACCATGGACTGTGGCCTGGGATGTTCAGGATGCACATTAGGATAAACTTCTTTATTAGGCTTGAGAATGCAGCACTGGAGATTGAGTCCAGGAAGGTTGTGTTACCTCTTGATTTTCAAAGCTCAGATAGCCAAAACCCTGGCTGACCATGTAGTGCTGAACAGAGCTCCAATTTGAGCAGGAAGTTGCGTTACAGACCTCCAGAGATCATAGAATCATCATAAAATGGTTCGGTTTGGAAGGGACCTTAAAGACCATCTAGTTCCAACCCCCCTGCCGTGGGCAGGGATGCCACCCACTAGATCAGGTTGCCTGAGGCCTTATCGAGCTTGGTCTTGAACACCTCCAGGGGTGGGGTTTCCACAGCTTCTCTGGACAAGTTGTTCCAGTGCCTCCCCACCCTCTGAGTCAAGAATTTATTCCTTATATCTAATCTAAATCTCCCCTCTTTTAGTTTAAATCCATTCTCCTTCATCGTGTCATTATCTGAATGAGCAAAAAGTTGCTCTCCATCTTTTTTACAAGCCCCCTTGTAAAGGTATTGAAAAGATACCTTCTGGCCAACATCTCTATGAGTTTGTGATAAGTCCTGTGAAAAAGAAAAGATAATTCTGCCTGCATGAAATGAAAGTTGGCAAAGTTTGGCTTCACTTAGTACAGGCCATAAGTATTTTTCATGTGCTTTAGGAATTATTCCAAATACAGTGACATAATTCACACAACTCTGGACTGCACAATGGCTGCAAAAAATAACTGCTATCATTTTGGCTGCTGGTAGATACCTACAGGGGCACAAATTTAAATAAGAAATGTCTATGAAGCCCCTACAATCTTCATCCCAGGCTACTTGCTGATACATGCTCCATAAACAAGATTAGAAAACTCTTTTGTTCTTTGAGTTTATTAAATGGTTCTACAGCAAGTAGCCCGTGAGTCACAAGAAGGAAGTGGTCAGTCACCACAGCCTTCTCTTGCTCTCCTGGCACTGTGCAAAGATGCATCATACCCTTGGTTTTCCTCTTCTTCTATCAGCGCCTGCATCTGTACTTGTAAAGAAAACAATGTCAGAGCCTGAATGCTTTCCTGTAGTCATCTGTGGAATTATTAGTGTCATGCCTGATGTGGTTTTTGTCTTTACCAGTCAGTGTTCTCCCAAGTGTGGCTGTGGTTTTGAGGACAGTACAGGCCTTGGGTGGTTCCTTGAGGTCACCCTGTTATTGAGGAAAAGGTACTTTAAGTTTATAGACCTTAGGCACTAGACACACTTTTTATTAGTATGCTTTTTGCAATACAAAAATGTCCAGAGTTGTGTATGTGAAGTAAGAGAATCTGGTTTCTCAGGTTACTCACTAAACATAAAGAAGATTCAGTCAGTGGCAAACATTGAAGTATTGTTAATAGATTCAAATAGCGTAAAAACTGCTCATTTAGTGTCTCAGATTAAAGAGCTTGCAGATGTCCTTCTGATTAAAACCAAAGTGTAATGATACATGTTTTTATCTACAGAGCATTTTGTTTCTAGTACCCTTTGATGCCTCCCAGATGCTATATTTGGTGAAAAAGCAGAGATTCTCTATTTACCCTCTCCATGCCACCTTTGATTTCTGTATCTCTTACCCTTTTCCCAACTGTCTCATCACCAGGTTTTGTCATCCTAAACTATTCTACTTCTTTTTAGAAGGGCCACTCTGAGGTAAAGTCGTCCTTGCTAGGTTACTCTGTACCTTTTCACTCCTGCTGTACCGTTTCAGTCATGCTCTTGCTATTCATAATATACATATTGATTTTACACAGTGGCATAGTGACATTTTTTTGGTCTTGTTCAGTATTAATTTCCTCATAACTCATAGCATTTCTTTTCATTTTTTGATCATTGTTCAGGACTGAGTTGATATTTTCATGTAACTACCTATTATATCTCTAAAACCTCATTCCCTAGTAGTAATAGCCAATCTGGGGCTATCATTAAAATTGTATTCAATGTTAGGATTGTTTTTTATGTATCATTTTACACTTGTTTACATAAATGTGATTTCCTCTGCTCTTTTAGTGCTTAGTCACTCAGCCTCCCGAGGCTCTTCTGTGGTTCATTTTCAGCCCTCATTCTTACTCGTGTGGAAGCATCGGCAGCAAACCATGTCACCTTCTGAGTCACCCCCTTGTGGTCATTTTAGATAGATGAACACCTTGGATGTAAGCACAGGTTCTACAGATGCTCCTGGTTGTCTGTGACAGATAGAGTTTATTCCTATGTCTCCTATTTTTTAAAATAATTGCTAATGACACTTAGTCCTTGTCAGTGTACTTTATTTAATTGTTTCAAATGTCTTCTTTGAATCTGGATGGACTATGTTAACTTTTTTTTTTTTCTTTTTTCTTGACCATATGATTCTTGATTCTATCAAAGAAAAACAACAGATCTGTGAGGCAATGTAGTAGTTTTCTTAAAATATAAGAATTTCTATCTTTATTCTGTATTGCTGTTGTCAGTCATTTACAGGAAACAGATATTGTCTATGCTTATTGTGTATAGAGATATATTAAATGATATGAATGGAAATGAACTCCTGGAAACATGCAGAAAAAATATTTCTGGAATATATAATTGTTTTGCTTTGTTTTCTTTAATAATCCTGTGATAGAATTGCAACAACATATACATTGGATATCTGCCATTCACAGTTTCTTCTGTCAGGAAATATTGTTGTTGTGAGTTATATTTTCTCATTAAAAAAATCCTGAGTAGTTACACAATGGCAATTACTCACTGGTAAACAGATATTATTACTTTTTTCCTATTCCATTGCAATGAAGATATGCAAAATATAAAGCAATGCTACAGAATATCTGTTTTGACTGAGCAGTAGCTTGTTCTGTAATGTGAATAAGAAAGTAAAGGACTCTCATGACTGCAAAAGAATTAGAAAAATAAATCCTCACAGGCTCATTGTGGTTGAGTCATTAAATCTTCAGTCTTTATTATGATGAATTAACTGTAGAAAATGAAATGGCAGACATTACAGAGCTCAGGTGTGGAATGCAGAGGAGCCCCCTGTGTATTCCAGCAAGCAAGCACCTACTCTGCAGAAGAAATTACTTGACCTCAGGCCTGGCCATTGACCTACAGAGCCATTTATCTTGAATGTTTAAATGCCACTACCATTAATGGAAATGAGTACATAGAGAGAACTAGAACTCTCCCACATCTGCTCACAGCACTTGCGATGGTCAACCATGAAAATATGTTGTTTATTTCCTCTGAAAGAGGTGGGAAGGAAGCTGGAGAATGTACTAAGCTGCTCTGAGTCCATTCTGCAGGCTTGTGGTGATGATGAATAGTTGCTAGATACGATCGGACTGCTCACATGTAGAGTTCAAGAACAATCTCTCTCTGATGTTTTTTATCATCAGCCTAAACCAACCTGGTGGCATAGACTCAAGTACTAGAAAAAGGTGGATGATGCACTGCTCTACCTATTAGTTAATCCATACGACAATGCTGCTGTTTCTGTCCTGTTGGCTCTGTGCTTGGACAAGGTTAGTCCAAGGATGAAAAACAGCTGTGTGAAACAGAACCCCTGCAAGAATCATGAAGTGAGGAAAGGCTTTCTGAAGAGTGTAAAATGCAGTCTACTTTGGAGT
Source organism: Netta rufina (assembly GCF_964035555.1). Taxonomy (NCBI): domain Eukaryota; kingdom Metazoa; phylum Chordata; class Aves; order Anseriformes; family Anatidae; genus Netta; species Netta rufina. The sequence goes on from NC_140124.1 coordinate 119,202,880, forward strand.
TAGTCAATCCACATCTGTAATTGATCAACTGAATCTATAATTTAGAAGTCCTTTTGCATTCCTTGATTGTGCATTCCTTGATTGTGCTAAGTTCGGACATAGCATTACCCATGAGTAATGCTTTCTATGAGCTTTGATTGGCTAGAAGACCCCATCTCATGCTGGCAGACAGTGACACGTTACTCAGTTATTCATGCTTCACTTGCTTCCTGGCTGGACTACAAGAGTCTGATGTATTTGGTCACCAGGCTTTTCAGCACTTAGAACAATTCACCTAGAATAAAAAGCCCTCAGCCATGCTGTTTATTTTGAGAGTATCAGACCTGTCCTCAGCTGTCTACAATCTCTTCCAGCAAAGAAATAAAAGGCAAGATTTGGTCCTTCTCATCGCAGCAGGGTTTCCCACAATGGCCAAAAAGCATCTAGAGCTTCGTGTTGACAACTACACTCATCTGTCTTTGTAGACCATTCCCTTTGCTCCCAATCTCCACCTCAGTAGGGGTAAATGCTGTCATAAAAGTTGTCTGTCCAGGAGACAGAATGTTCTTGGAGACCACTCTGGGATTGTGAAATAAATATCCTGGGATATAAGGACAGTCACAAATCTGACCTTCCATGCAAAGAACAAGACATGTTTATTTGACTTTGCTAGCAAAAAACACTAGGACAACATAAATATTTATAATCAAACCATCTCTACCAAAAGATGACACTTCACTGCTGAAGCATCTTCCCTTGGGATGAAGATGAGAGAACAATCAGCATGTGCAACAAGCGAGAAGTCATGCTTTTTAATGTATTTTGGATGACTCTCTAATGCCATGCTAATGAGAGGCATAAAGAACTCTTGCAAAGCAGAGCAGAAAGGCACTTAGAGCCTAGTTCCCATGCTGTAAGCTGGTCCTGATGCAACCTTGACACCTGCTTCTTTGAACAATATGTAAACGGCATTGAGAATGTAAATGCCAGCTTAAAGTGCACTTGGTTCTGCCATTTGAACATTTTGCAATACTGTCAAAGGGCATGACATACAAACTCATAATTTTTCTCTTGTTAAAGGTTTTATGGTTGAGGACCAAAGCCTGCAAAGAACACTCCCATCTTTTCTCTGTGCTCAGCCCCCAAATCCTTACTCAACGAACTCCAGTCTCTGCTCCCTCTTCCAGATGCCTAATTTTTTGTCAAGCTAACAGCTTTCTTATCCATGACAAGAGCTCTTAGGCAAACTTAAGAAACACAACAACAGACAAACTAAAAAAGTGATTGTCATATTGACTGCAAAACATAACAGTAATAACAAAGCCAAAAGAAGCCAAAAGATAGTGCCTGCATTTTTATTTTCCACCTTTTACAAGAATTCATCTTCTTTCATCTTCTACTTCTAGAGAATTCAACAGAAAATTAATAATATTTAACATTTAAATTGTAAGGCGTTTTAGTGATAGATAGAGTTGTGTGCACTTAAAAGAAGAATGTGCAGTGGAACTAGTCTTGGAAACCTGGTGACAGAGATTCCTAGATTCCTGTCAGAGTTTCATAAAGGACTTGTGATATTACATTAATTTCCATATCTCATTTTCCCTCATGTATAAATAATTAGGAACTCTGTCTCCCTACTGGAACACTTTTTTTTTTTTTTTTTTTTTTTTTAGTGGTCGTTTTTACCACTGCAGACAGTGACAGGCAAACACAAGGTATAATTGGCATTTGTTACTCTTTCTCTGCAAAAATGTAATTGCACTCTCCCCGCAAAACATTCATAGTTTAGCTGATAGTTTCACAGCTTCATCTGCTTAATTAACTTAACTCATATGGAGTTTCACTGAGCAATAAAGGCCAGACTGAAGATCACACAACTGGAGCCTTACATAATACAGAAGGTATTAAGTCTAGCCACCATTAATTTAAGCTTATTTTCTTGTAGACTCTTAAGTAAATTCCAGAGTCACCACAGCATCTTTCCTGGCACTCTTCTTGTTCTTTGTATGTTCTTACCCTTTCCCAGACAGTCTTCCTATGAAGCCTACAGTTTCCTGATGTTCAGGAGGTACCAGCCCTCTCCACCACCTTTGCATGCCATCTTAACTTTCCAGTTTCTTAAGGTGTGCAACAGTTTGAGATGGTAAAGCCGAGGGGAATGCTGTCAGAAGGCAAATCCAGCTAATTGGTTGTCTGCAGCCCTTCACTGAGGCAAGATTTTGCTTTTGCAAGAGGCAGTTTCTCCAGTTTTTGAAGGTCAAGAAAAGACCAAGACAGTGGAAATTCATTTTGGAAGTTGGTCAGGATGCTATTTCTGTAATCAATACAATTGGTTAGTTAATTTTATGCATCTAGAATAATATGTGACAATGACTAACGTTCTCTGCATTTAAATGTGAAATTAGTGTGCATGTTATTTGACCCTTTGCATAACTGTGTGCATATCTGTCCACACTGACACGGAATTTGCAGCTGAATGCCATAACTCAAGGAATTCTTTTTGTGATTTCTTTCCATCACATTAGAATATGAGAAGTTACAAGTAACTGGAAAAACACAAAGAAATTTTTATAATACTCTTTTTTAAAAAAGAAAAAAAGATAACAGATTAAAGAGGGAAAATTGCAGGGTAATAGGTTAATTTTGAATATGTGTTTTTATTTGTTTTATACTTAAATCAAATGAGAAAACTAGCTTCAGGAGAGGAAAGAAATTATACTAACTCCATAAGAGCATATTGTCTCTTTCTTAGTTCATTCTTTAATTATATTAAAATATTTTCATATTTTCATTGTTTGAAGGTAGTTATCTAACACCCTATATGGCTACATACATCATCGAACAGAAGGCAAGAAATTAGGAACAGGAAAAAATTCTAAATTATTTACCGACAAATAGAGTACACGATTTATATAGATTACACAGAGATTAATTAAAAATAACCCAGTCTGAAAGTACCTCTTTTACTTTTTTACATGCAATGTGTAAATATATACAAAATTAACTTGCTTTCTTTTATTGTTTTATAAGGAAGAACTAAGATTGCAGCTAGGTTTAATGCTAGACACAATGAAAGCTATGTGCTTTCTGAGACCTGCATGCGTGAAAGAATGAAGAGCAATTTTCACAGCAACACTTCATTTAACAGACAAGAATAACATGTTAAGAATAACATCCTCAAAAATTCTTAAATATCATACACAGAACGTTACCTAAAGGAGGACCAAACCTAAATAACCAATGAATTCTGCTAATGACTAGGGAAGTTCAAATTCCTAGTATTAAGGTTTCTAAAGCTGTGTAGTTTTAGTCCTTTCTTTCCTGATCAATGATGTTATCTAGGTGGTTGAAAATCCCAGTATAATTCACAATAAACATTATTGTTTTCCTAAGTACAAAACAGAGATGGGAAATATAAAACTTCTGTTAGCTCATAAAATTGTGGGAGTCACCTTCTCCTTTATCCTCAGTAATTCAGTTTAAAATCAAAATACTTTTCATAATTCACAAGTGTTTCTTTAAGTGTCTGTGTTTTGTTTTCATTTTTTGCTTGCAAGGTTGTACAGGAAGCAACAAAAATAGATGAATTCATATGGCCAAGAACACAAGTTGATGCAGCCACGGAACTTGATAAATTGCTGGCACTGAAGATCTTCAGAGACTTATTATATTATTTAATCTTTTCTTTTCATTGAGTGAGTCTTCAACAAACTGAGTAAATTCACTCAATGAAAGACAGCAAGGTAAATGAAAGATTAGCACCGCTTCTGAAGGTGCCAAACCAAGGAGAAATTTTTAGCTAGCCCTGAATATATTATATATTTCCTTCACTAATGGTATCTTAAAAAAATAAAATAAAATAATAATGCATGTGTGTGTGTTTTAAAACTGTTAAATTCACCATATCTTCATTAATATGGTTACTGCAATAAGTTATTTGGATATTCCTGCAATACTCTCTTATTTAGTAATAACTGTATTGATAATTGCATTTACATTTTTGACACAGTTCTTCACGATGTATTTGACTTTCTCAGGTTGCAAATGAAGGAGTCCTGTGCTTAAATTAAGGCATTTACGCGACAGAGCAGGCAGTAATAGAGGCTTCAGAAACTGGGAATTGTTGATTTCTCACTCTGAGGGCATTTTGCCAAAGAATTCTGCTTGAGACTCATGGAAATTCTTGGACTAAATATATGCATACATGGGACTGGAAAAATATATACGAAGCATGTGTTTCTATAGGAATCCTATTCACCTAAAACATAACAAGATTTGAAAACACTTTTTTCTTTGTGAATCATATTGAAAATGACTGTGAGCTTGACAGTCTGTCTTACTGCACATTTTTACAAGGTTTGTAGTAATCGATATTTGCTGATCGATATTTGGCAGAGAGAAGAAAGAGACCATGAAAAGAAAAGACGCATTCTTAAGTGTTTAAGTAAAAATGTGCATGCGTTTTTCCACTTAAACTTCAACTGTGATCCTTTTGATGGTGCGCTCTATGTCTGAAATAGAAAATGAAAATGAGCACCTGATAAAATAACAAATGTGGATCTCAAAAAAGTGCAGATTCACATTTGAGTTCCCTTTTTTTTTTTTTTTTTTTTTAAAGATATTTCCGTATTGATTCTCCAGTCTTACAGAGTTTCCTCTCAATAAAATATGTAAGAACAGCTGCAGACATTGTGAGATTTTAACAATGAATAAATTACACTTCCTGCAGCACTACTTCCAGAGCCCGATTAAATTTATAGGACTTTTTCCCACAGTAACTGACTTGTTCAAGAGTTTACTAATTCATGCTATATATAAATATTCAGACTTCTGCTTTTGTAAATGCATGCCTAATGTGCGCCAGCTGAAGGCGACTCTCCATGCTGTCTCCTGCGGTGATACGAACACTTGTCTGGGAAGGCAGACTTTATTCGTACTCAGATGTATGAAGAAAGCTCAAAATCTCAGCAGAACTTCAGACTAGTTACCTTCTTTCAGCTGTCTTTTCTTCGATCTTTTCACTGACTGTGTGTGGGGAATATGCTCCTGGAATTACAATTGACAGTTGTGAGCAAATTCATTAAATATAGTATCTTAAAATATCAGCTCATGGCTGATAAGTGGTACTGCTGGGACAGCCTGATAATACCTGGAACATATCAGCATTACCTGCCTAGGTAACTAAAAAGGATGCTAGAGTTCCTGGAAAAGCCTTCTTTCTTTCTTGTCCTACATGATGCACATCAGGAGCTATAACATGCTGTGAAATCCGTGTGCCTTCAACTGGAAATTGAAGTAAAAGCATGAAGAATTGCAATGCCATTTGATGGGGCGTTCAAACTGGATCTAAATTCTTTTGGGAGAAAATGCTTATTCTTTGAGACTGAAGTGTATAGGTAGTGTACAAAGATTTCATTACAAAGGGACATAGCCACACAGTGGGTGTCTCTCTGCACATTAGTTCCAGGCTATCTGTACGGTTGTTGTGGCTTGGACGTGACTGTAAACTATCCACACACTGTGCAGGCTTTGCAGAGCCAGAGGGTGTCTGTTGGAGCCTGCAGATGCCTGCATCTGTCTCACAGTGTCTGACTCTCTCAGGCAAGTGCACAAAACACCTATGCTTTTTACACTGCACGTCTGCATAAGGTTATATCTTGCTTCTGTTTCTGAGGATATTTGCAATGTAGCTATTTTCTACTGCTTCAGGAGAAGCAAAAACTACTTCTTGCTCAGCACTAGACCTGCACCACAGGGACATCACTATTTTTCATCTCTCCTGTATATCCTGGATGTTGTCATATTTACAGCAGGTGAAAATCTCCAGTCAGAACATCTCAGCATATAATGCCAATGGAAACTTGCATTGCAGTAAGAATGATGGGAACCATCTCCTGCAGTAAAGCCTAAATACATGACTTTTCAGTGTAGTTATCTGCTTCTTTACCTTGTGCTGGAGGACTATCTGTTATGTGTTCATAACTGTATCTTCCCACTTGTAGCATAGTTAATGCTCAGGGTGCTCCTTCCCCAACTCTTCTGTATTTTTCTGTGTTCATCCTTCTTTTCCCTCTGTAAACTGGGCATCCTCATCTGCTCCTGTTATTTTATGTTAGCAAGGACTTCCAAGTCTGGCTCTGAGCCATGTCTGCTCTCACACATCCAGCAGTCTTCTGGGCATCTCCTTTTAAATAGCTTGCTGCCCTTCAAATGTGACATTAACAATTTGCCCTTCTGATTCCCCTCTTGTGCTCAGTCTTTTCTTTTTGCCAGGCTTGCAGTTAATGAGGGCATTATTAAGGCTGCCCTCAGACACATTAAAGAAAACAAACACAAGAGCAGCCCTAGGAATATGAATAACTATGGGTCAATTTATAAGGCGCGCATGATTTTTCTGGTACATAAGGCAATTTTCTAAAGAAACCCCCCCAAATGCTTTCAGCCCACAAGCATGAAAGCCACACTGAAATTTTGAAACATGCATGAAGAGGTATTGCTTTGAATGTACAGATGTTTTCCCTCAGCAGAGGGCATCTCCTGTGAGCACAATGTCTGTGTGGCACTGAAGAGACACAGGCAAGACCTTAGAAGCGACAGCTGGACCTAGGATCGTACAGTTTCATAGCAATGTCATGGAAATCTGTTTCATTTAAAATACTTTATTTCTTTATGAATCTATCCTGCCTTTGAAAGGTACACTGCACACTTCGGGGGGTTGTGTAGGCAGCAGGTAGAAAGCGGCAGCAAAAAGAGAACTGACAGTGTCTTATAAAGTGAATGGTCTCAGGATAAGTGTGTGCCTTAGTTGGGAGGGGAAATAGAAACCACTGGCAGCTTGGAAAAAGAGGAAAAGGGAAAGAAAAAGAGGGGAAGGGAAGGGAAGGGAAGGGAAGGGAAGGGAAGGGAAGGGAAGGGAAGGGAAGGGAAGGGAAGGGAAGGGAAGGGAAGGGAAGGGAAGGGAAGGGAAGGGAAGGGAAATTTGAGCCTTCTGCCTTTCAGGTTTCACGCCAAGGCTTGCAGAGGCCGCGCCGTGCCGGGGCCGCCACCTGCAGGCTGCAGCGGGCCGAGCAGGGGAACGGCGGCGGCGGGGCTCAGCGCCGCCCGTGCAGAAAAGGCCCCGGGGATGTGAGGGGGATTGCATGTGATAAGAAGGAGATTAAAAAAATCCAGAATTTGAACCCAAACTTCGTGTCTTCATCAGTGTTTTTCAGGACAGGTTTGCCTTTCCAGAGATGCGGATGAGAAATGGCAAGCAATACATCTAGCTGGGAACACGTTTGCCATGGCTTGTTCAGAAGCACTCATTCCCAGCCCTGAAAGGATAATGTCCTGTAAGGCATAAACATCTTTCCCCTGGCATTTATCTCTGCAGAGACTGTGATGTGAGGCAGATTTTACCAGAGGAAGGCTGCTTACCTAAAATAAATGCGTTTGAACACCTGCAGCTAATTCAATAATCATTGGAAAGACTTCAGTTGTTGTAATGCTCACGCTGCCTGCAGCATTCACCTCTGGGTCTATTGTTTCCAGTTTGCCCAATCATTACAAGTGTATTAATTCTATATAAATGCTAATCAATGAAGTGAAGAAAGAAGGAAAAAACAAACCCATCAACAGCATTGTGAAGTTTTGGTACTATAGATTTAATTTTTAAGACCACATTGAACTTGCATATAAATTGTTATACAGTGATGCTTCCTGTCTCTTTCATGATGAATAGTCAAAGCCCAAATATTTGAACTCATACCCCTGAGAACATAGAGTGGAATTCCTCCACCCCATTTTTAGCCATTGAAACAAACACTTTGGGACAGGAAATTCATCCAAAATTCTTCATTGGCTGGTAGAAATAAATTGCTGCAGAAGGATTTGTGCTGCCATAAAACAATCAGGCAATGAAGTGGGTAGCTTGGGTCTGCCACCTGTCCTTTAGCTAGTCAAAATCAAGTGAGACAAATCACATACTTACTTCAGGTGGGAGAACACAGATTAGTATAAATAAGTGCTGCACAATTAGATTTTCAGTTTAGAGTGTGCTGTAATTCTGTGTAATATACTTTGAATTTAAACAAGCATCACCAGCAAATGTTTCTTCTGCTATTTAAGCTCAGAAAAGTGCTTCAGTGATTTCTGGTGATGAAAAGGGAGACGTTCATGTGAGGATGAAGCAAATGACCTCATAATATTTAGAAGGAAAAATCAGGAAAGACTCCAGTTCATTTAAATGGTATTCTTCATTCTGTGTTTTTGTGAGAAAAATAGGACATCTGAGAATAGATGCCATAGACTCACAAACATTTATTTATTAAATCCATTTCACCTTGACTAGTTGAAAAAAGGGAGTCTGCAAAAAGCACCCCTGTGTTTCTCCCACTTTGGGTCCAGTTGGGGAATTTTGCTGACAGTGAAGACAGCTTTGCTGCCTCTCAGTGTGGTGCAGCAGCTCGCAAAGGAGCAGTTTTCAGAGGAGGTGTCCTTGCTTCCAAACAAAGGCAACTACTTTTAATGTTTGGTTTAGTTTGTGCTAAGAATGGCAGCAGCCAGCTTCAGACTGACTTTTCCTTTTTCTGAGTCACCTACTCCTCCCGTGGTCCCTTTTCCTCAGAATCATGATCGGAATAGTACACTGGGGACCAGCAGGAGGCTACGGATGTATCAGTCTTGTGGAAACACTTTTAGCTCACATGGAAATGTGTATAACCACTTAATTAGCCATTTTAATGGTTATTTCTATCAACTATTAAGTTGTTTGGGGCTATGGTGTCACCCAAGGCCTTTCTAATAAGGCAAGACTACATATTTCTTAAAATGATTGGAAGCTCCTGATTTTTCTTTCCCATATTTTTGGGGAGACAGGAGGCCATTGGTATCACCAACTGAGTTGTGACAGTGTATACTGAGGGTTCCTGAATTAAAAAAGATTTTCAGCCTGGTTGATATGAGCTAAGGCTAGTCCAGTTCAGAGGACTAGTTAATCAAATGGGACAAGTTAATGACCATTTGAATATAATTTGATTGATGCTAAAGAAGGAAAATGCTTTACAGTAGAATGTATTATTTTTTTTTTTTCCCATAAGCTTTAAATTAAGGGAAATGCTAAGAATCTTTGCTTTTTAGATCAGTCATCTGTGGGAAGACTGGCTCTTGTGGCGAGCTGAAAGCCCCAGTGCTCTGGGAAGAACAAATCATGACGTGGATATCAGCCTAACCTCTCTGTAGCTGTGGAAAGGTACCCAGGCATGGAGAGATCTGATGCCAGCCGCCTACCTGGTAGCTCCATGTCCTGAGAGAAAAGTGGGAGGGCAGTTCTCTGTTATTTGAAGTGACATAAATTATAGGTATCTTTTCTAATGATTGGGGAATTCTGAGCAGTTTTACATGCTCTAACATAAAGGACTGAAAGAGTGGATGTGTGTCTGCATTTGTCTGTGAACACTGACAGAAAATGTTCCCATCGGTGAGGGACAGGATGGAGTTACTTGGTCAACCTCGAGCTCTCTAACAGCCTCCACTGTGCTCTGGATCTCACCATACTTCAGTAGGGGTCCAAATCTTCTGAACCTCTGCAGAGTTTTGGTGGGGAAAAGAGGTATAAAAGGTTAAGTGTCTTTCTATAGCTGTTTCTTACTTTCCTTCCTGAGATGCCTGTCTGTAATGCAGAGGCAGTAATTCATTCTGCTGTCACCTGCTCAGGATAAATCCCCTTTCTTCCAAATTGTTAGCACTTTCTCCCCAAATTTGCCATGCGACTGCAATTCCTTGCTGTCCTTTGATAAAAGTCATGTCTCATGAAGGAAAGAAAAATGTTCTCCCACACCTTACAGTTTGCAGACTGGTTTGGCACAGATGATAAAAACAGTTTTCCATATAGCTTTCTATTTTGTTGGTTTTCGTTACTCTTGTTGTGGTTTACAGTTTTAGGAAAACTGGTTAGTTCTTTCTGACTATGACAGGCTGAAAGAAATATGTCTGGAAACAAGTATTCCTTATAAGAAAGAGTCTTTGAAGTCTTTGCCTCTAATAAATGGTTTGATTTAATAGTCAGGAGGATTTGAAAATGGACCTTTTCATGTCTGCAATCAGTGGAATATTATTTTACCATTACGTTTTAGCAGTATTTGGGACCCCTCCAGCAAAGATGAGGAGGAAGTACACTTAAAGAGCAAAGCGGGGGCTAGCCCGTGGTATGTGCCTGTGATGTACTGCCTAGTGAACATCACAAGCAGAGTTTTACACCTATTCTGACAGCCAGGCATAAGTCATCAACTCAGTGGAGAAACTAACGCTGTCCTTGTTTCTAGTCATCCCCCGAAGCATTGCACCGCTCATATACATGTACATTTGACTAAGCATAGAGGATGAAAGCAGAAGCAACTTCCCTGCTTTTCTTTTTTTTCCTTGGTATCCTGTTAAAAATTTTGATTCTCAGGAAGCCAGAAAAAGCATAAAACTTCTATTTTTACATGTAATTCTGACCTTGGACCAGAGCAGCTTTTGTATTTTACAGGAAAACTTAGGTGGAACAGCTTCCAAGGCATGTTAGGCTATTCATCACAGACACAGCTTAAATATTGTCTACAACTTCTTTGTAGAATTAGAAAAATATTCTCTGTTGTTAATCACCTTTTCCAAGTGTCACAGTTTAACAAAACATAATCTTAAAAGATTTACTCTTCTGCAGAACAACATATAAGCAAGAAATTCTGTTTTACCCTTCTTCTAGGGTAAAAATGCTAGGACAAAAAAGGATTTATGTGTACTGAAGAGCTAGAAATGTCACATCTCTCACTTTTGCATGTAATGCTATTTAATGCTAAATACTCCTTCCTTGTATTTTCCCAGAAAGTTGACAATTCCCATTAATAGTACAAGAGAAACACAATGCTGCTAGTCTAGTATTCTCAAAATCTCCTAGTGTTCATAATCCACACTTTCTACTTAGATTTTTAATAGGTTATATTGATAAGTATCTGAATGCATTTATGTTGCAATAATATTAAAAGTATTTTAAAGTATTTTGCATTTGGTGGAATACTAACCACTGAATCTAATCAATCAGCATTAGTGTCATTAGGTATGATGCCATCGCCAAACTGGAAACATGCCTTTCGTTTACACAGTGCATGTGATGAGAACGTATTCAAACAATACATCAGTTGCAGATATGTGTGGTTGAAATTACATATGTTTTAAATTGTGAGAAATGTACCATTATTCCAAAATTATGTGGGTTGTTATCTAGTAATTCTGTTTAATGCTTTTGTTGATAAACAAATAACATTATTTCTTATATACAAGAAATGGTATTTTTCTTCTTGCTTCTTCATTAGTTATTGCAGTGGTTACTAACTCTCTAAACTAACTCTAAAGTTGTGTGTTCTTTGGAAAGGAAACAATAAAAAATGAAAATTGAAAGAAATCATTAATTAGAAAGCCACTGTAAAGTCTGCATAGAAAGCAATCAGCTATGATGAAATTAATGTCATATATATATTAATGAATTATTTATGTATTAAGTATTATGCATTATTTATTAAGTAACATAGATATAAAGAATATATTTATATATTAAAGAATTACGCATCTTAAGGTAACATCACCAGTTTATGAGATGGCAGACATAAGGAAAGCATGGTCCTATGTAACATGGCTTACATATTAAACGGGAATATTTTTTTTCTAATTTCCACTTCCACGTGGGATTACAGTGTGGGAGCTCACCTCCTGAGTGTGAAGGAGGCATGATTAGAAACACAGTTCTGTTCTTAATTTAAGGTAGTTGATTAATTTTGGGACTCTCAAAATTTCCACTTTAGCAGTAAAGGCACAACTATTCCTTTAGCCTACAGGAAAATATAAGCTATAGGTACTGAAGGACTTCAGATAATGAAGGAGCCATCGGGTCTAACCCAATTTCCTACTTTACGGTTATTTGCTGTCAGGATCTCAGTATCTTTCAAAGACTTTTTTTTTAGGACTGCCACTCTGCCTCCTTTCAAATCCGTTTCCTGTTCTGAAGGAGGATGCATCCTCTTTCTTTATTTTCTGTTGCTTCCTAGCATATTATCCAACAGAAGACACTGATTACACTTTAGCCTACTCTATCGAATCCCCTCTATTGCAGAAAGGAAAGCACGTAAGTATAAAATAAGAATATATACACTTGCATCTGCATGAAATTTGTATTTATTTTAATTACATGAAAAAAAAAAACAAAAAACAAAAGTTAGAAAAGAAGCATTACATCATGTTTTTTAAAAATACATCTTTTTTTTTTCTTTTTCTGTAAAAGTCAGTACAGGTGACTCAACTGGAGAAATTTCAAGAATTAAAAACTTTTGGCAAAACCACTTCTGGATATACATAGGCCAACAGCTACAACTACACTATTGATATATTTACACACACACACACATACCCTTTCATATTTTGATACTTCGCATTAATTATATGTGTGCTCTCCTTCTACTGTACTAGACTAAAATCACTGTGTAGGTCAACTGAACTTTGTGTATATTGTCTAATGTCAAAAACTCAAGAAGGACTTTAAAATACATTATAATAGAGCTGAAAATTACATCAGGTCTTTCTTGATAAAATGAAAACCAAGGGGATTTAGAACCAAACTATTAAAATCTATTTTGGATATTGTCTTCCAGTGATAAAGTACTGCAAAAGTTTAACTTTAGCGAGGCACATCAGAGCAGCCTGGCTGACTATAAGGTCCAAAGGAAGAGTAAAATTCTCCCCCAAAACTGTGGGACACTGGTCCCCCAAAACATTGGAAAACGGCTAACTAACGCATGGGCAACATTGACAGCAGCTGAGGTGCTACAGAGCTCTTAGCGTCTTAGAGCATGGAAGTATTTCACAACAGTTGTTTAGTCTTAACTACCAGGTGGGGTGGTTTAGATAATGAGGCATTATTGTGTGTCAACATCTCTGTTATTTGCACCTGGCCTATCATTGCTGCTACTTTGACAATACACTTTCTAGAAGGAGCTGAGTTTGCCAAAAGATAAATCATTTAACACTGTTATTTATTGAGCAATTTCTTGATATGGAACTAATAACATGCCTGACATGCCTGTACTTCATAAAAAAGTACTTCTAAGGCCGTAAGTTTATAATTAAAATGCTAATGGTTTTAAAACGTTAACAGTGAAAAAATATTTTTCAATAATTATCAGAAATGTTCAGTTTTTAAGATTTGTATTTGTTTGTTTTGACTGAGAAACAGGAGAAAGAAATTAGGAATAAAGCAACGGTTTCTGTCCCGATATCATCTCTTTATCTCTCACAAGTGAAAAATAGAAGCAATACCTTTACACACATGTCATGTCACTTTATTTTCTGTGCTTTCCAAATTACAAGTGTGGATATCAGAACAGCAACTATGTTTTCCCTGAATGTCTGAACTACTAGTAACATTGAACAATTTTATGAAGAAATACTTCTAATCATCAGCCCGTGGCTTGGAGGAATGACAAGCAATGCTTCAAGTGAAGAACTGCTACAATGTGCAGTGAAAAAAATACCACTTGAGTTTTCTGAGTCTTCCCTCTATTAGACAGGAAGGCCACCCTGCTATATGGGGAATTCATTTAACCCAAAGGAAGCATCTACAATATATACACCTGTACCTGTACAATCTGTCTAGGCTCTTGACAGGCAATGCAACATTGCTGGGTAGGATTCATCTCATCCTAAACCTGACAGCAATAAGAAATCAGGAGAATGATGAAATAAAGGGCACTCAAAATGCATACTGGAAATATTACCATGTTCATTTGTTAACAACATTTCTGTGAAGGATGTAATGGACTAGGTGATAGAGGAGCTGCTAGAATGGCACTTCCACCAACACAATGTGTTTGATCAACGAACGTATGGGAATCATGGAGTTTATGAAATCATTGAGCAATGCCTTGTGACTGTTTAAATCACTGCTACCTCAGGCAGTACTATCAGCTGGGATTAGTTAACAAAATGGATAACCACCTGATCATCTACCTGGCTTCAGCAACACTTCTGTGCATTTGTTAAATGGTGATTAGATATGTATTCATTATTTTGTAAATTAAAACCATCATTTTTTATTAGCAGTCTGTGGCATTCTGGATTATCTGAAGTATTGAACAGAGACACTTTATTGACTGAAGAAAGGAACTAGAAAAATCTATAGTAGTAATCAAAGTAGAATTTTGATCTGTTAATAACTGAGAAATTTGGATTGATTTCAGCCTTTTCTACCTCAAGAAATTATATAAAGTATTGAAAATTGTGACATAATATAGAGATCAATAACATTTTTTGTCTGTATGAAAATAAAGACATGAAGTTTCTACTTCTGGTTATCTGAAAAATTGTATAAGCATGAAGCCTCCTTGTCTACAGCTTGTAAGAGTGAAAAACAGAGACAATATTTGAACTTTATGTCACTTTAACTACTTTTTGTCCTTCCCAGGTTAGAGATGAGGATATGAGAACAGTGGGATTAAACCATTTAATCAAATATAAAGGCTACATCCCCATCTCCACACAATGTCTGTCTTCACTAGAGCTGTGTATTTCAGATGGTTATCCTGAGCTGGCTACGACTGTGCATCACATACCCAAGAACTACATGCAGACATTTTAGGTCTGGGTCTAGAATGGTACTGCATAACAATGTCTATGGTATACATAATCTCACATCAAACAATATACACTGGTTTCTACAGATGTTTTTAAAAAAACTCTTCTTCCAGAAGGAGCTTTGATGTGGGACAGGAACTAAGCTGCCCTGAGCCATCCAGCCTGTGGATGTAATGAGACAAGCTGCTGCAATGAGCCTCTCTCTGCTTGCTCATCAGGGAATCAGGAGTCAGTGTGTATTGTGTATGGCCAAGACCACCTGAGCTCTATCTGAGGTGCTCAGGTAGTGTCACAGAGTGGCACTGAAATGTCCAAGATACTACAGAAATTGCTGAGAAATTAAAGTTGTGTGTGGTTGACACCAGTTTATTTAAAGATTTTTGTTGTGTTACAAAGGGACCTAGTATTCAAATTTTCCCTTCCTCCAAAAATATGTAATTTGAATATGACTGATGTTCTTTGTAAGAAACTTGATTCTACAACTTCCTGTAAAAGCAAAATATGCTCTCAAAAGGTATGTTTTACTGATGGGTACCAGCACACACTTTTGTGTAACTAATTCTACAATTTTTCTTCAGTTTTATTTTTCCTTAGGACTGTTTTGTACTGGCTTCATTTTCACCGAGAGACAGTTGAATTCTTTATGGATTGTTTCTTTACTGTAGGTGGTAATGCTTCGCTAAATGTTGAGAGGGTGGTTATTTACACTTTCTAAGATTTTTAAAATGCGAAAGATGTTAAACTTTTTATGGCTTTTCTTTCTGCGTGAACAATAGTTCCTTCTCATGTTTTGAGATTTTGCTCAGAAATTTGGAATTCAGAGTAGGAGATGAAGTAAAACATCCCTGCTTGGCTTTACTGACTTTTACTGAGAGCTCAGATAAATATATAAATAGCATGCTGTCACAGAATGAGACAGCGGGTTGTGGCTTAGAATCAGTATTAAAAGACAGTTATTTGGAATTGTGTTGTATGCTAACCATTGTCAAAAATTATACAAGAAGGAAATTTTCAATTTTCTGTCAAAGAATGATTTTTTTTTTTTTTTCCTTCCTTCACTGAAAAAAATCATTTAGATGGCACTTAAGGTCCTGAGAATAATTTTATTTCAATCTTTTTTTCTTTTGACCAACAACTTTATTCAAGTTGCTGGGGATCTCCAGGTAAGATTGGATGGATAAGTAGTACTATTTTTCAAGGAATGAAACCGATGAGACAAAGGCTGAGTTAGCCTCATTTCTTTATTTTTATTTTTTTAATTAGAAAAATGCACTTTACTAAATAAGTGCATATAAATTCAGAATGTGTACAATGCTTCTAAGATCTGGCAATAATGCATTTGTCACTCCCATGCTACAAATGGGAAAATTAATACAGACTGAACAATGTTGTGAAAAGCCCAGCTATTAGTGGAGGTGGTTATGGGAAGCACACAGCTTCTAGTCAACAGTGTTCCCGATGTACCATCCCATGAAAAATTTTGATTTCTATACCCAACTATAGCTTAAGAAGTATATTAGAGACAGAAGCTGCCAGTGGAATGCTAGTCACCTAAATTATTAAAAATTAAAAACACAGTTTCTTCATAACTGAATTCATACAGCTGGTTTGACTGCAGCGATGCTACCTAAAGGAACATTTTAACTAAACCACCCTGCTGATTTTGCAGGTATACAGAAAAGGAAGGAATGAAATGATAAGAGACAGAAGACACAATTTTATATTTTAAAAGCCAAAAAGCTTAATATCAAAGGTATAAAAAGATACAGCTTTTCTTTTTGAATTGCATCCATGATTTTGCTGGCTACATACTCTGCATCATAAGCAGGAAGTAAAAGTTGGTTTCTGGTGAAACAAGAAATAAAGCATTATGGAATTATAAAACTTTACTTTTGAGTTGTATTCTAGCCCAGAAATCATTTGATACAAGAATTTCCCTCCTTCCCCTCACGTAGTCCAGCACAGGAGTCTCCAATCTAATTTGTTCTTTCTATAATCAAAATACATTGAAAAATTTTGTGATATTTTGAATTTTAATTACTAATACCTAACTTTTATGCAAGCCCTGCTCAGACCCTAATGAAGTTTGCGCCTGCATTGACTGTGGTGTTGAAAACTTCCCAGCTCATCTGTGGTATATGATGTTCTGACTATATATGTCTAGTGACTGTGATTACTTTTTACTTGAGATAAAACATAATGTAAGTTTTATTAACTGGGTTTGAAAACCTCTAGTTAATTTAGTATTAATAAAAGAAGGGTAAATGTTTGTGTTTTTAAAACTGCATTTATTTATTTTTTTTTTTGCATGATACAGTTCTGAATCTAAGGCTTCCATCATTCCGATGACTGCATGTTTACTTCCACAATAATCTGAAAAGTGAAGAAAGAAAGATCAAAACTATTTCAAAAGCACCATAGTATTATATACAGAATTTAATGTCTTGTAATACTATTTAAGTCCTGATACTAATTAGTTATATATTAGCAGACTTTACTTAGTATTGTAAGGATGCTATGCATATTGGTAATAATAACCCTGAAGGTTAGTGGCCCCTACCATGATTGATGCACATGTATCTAAGGTTAAGATTCATAATTTCCAGAGGATTTTCCAGTGAACTATATAAAAAGATGGGCTTATTTAACATTTCCTATACGTTTCTAGACACTCATTTACAAATCAGGCATTCTTTCGGTTCAGAATGGTCTTCACCCTTTGATATCACAGCTTACATGTCAGTAAGAATTATTAATAGTAGTAAAATCTAAATGCCCTACTTGAAAATACTGCTTCAACCCATTACTTCTTCTTCTGATGTTGCTATGTACCTACAATACCATTTTGTTTGCCTTGGAAGACTGAATCTCATCTAATTTGTATTGCTTGATGTAATCTCCTTTATTGGAGATAATCAAAACTTGAGTGCACAAGGTCCTGTGCAACCTGATCCAAATTGGGCCTGCTTTTATTTGGAGGTTTGGACCAAATTAACTCGAAAGATTTTTCCCAACCTAAATTATACTACAATTTTGCAAATGTAAAAACTTTATTTAAGATAGGAATTTACATGTAGTTTTCTAAGGCTTTTCAAATGTGTGTGAAAATAGATATTGGGTACAATTAAACCCACTTCTGCTAACAGTTCAAAAGCTGTCATCAAACAGTTTGTTATTCTTCAGAAACTTACCCACAATGGATGGAATGATACAACCTAAAAGTGCACAGCTAATGTGTAAAAAGTTATAATGCCTTGACTGAAAGGTCCACTATTATAGGCATTATGGTTAAATGAAGAAAGCTTGAATGCGATCTTTTATCAATATTGAATCTGACCCAATAGTAATAGGTGGCAAATGTATACCCAAGTAACACCATCAATTGGCAGAAGAAACAAAATGCACTTATTAATATTCAAAGTTCACATTCTCACAGGGCAATCTGAGAGCTCTAATCAGAAAAAATTAAGGGAGTTTGGGTAGCACACATAGGTTGATGCAATGGGCAGGACTGTAGCAGCCAGCTTTCCTGAGTGAAACAGAGGAGAATATGGAGTGGTTACATAGCTCAAAACACAGTTCATTTGAATGCATTTTGATGAAAACTCTGCCAAAAAGCCTCCTGAACCTGAAAACCATTTTCCAACCAAGCGCATAGTCCCAGGTTCCACTCAGGACTCCGAACATCCATCCGCTGAAAAACAGGAATTGTTAGACAACCTGTATGTGGGGCTCCCTTCTACTGCACACCTACAAGATGTGTTGTCCTTCTGTGGAGATCAGATGGGCTGAAGTCAGCCAGCAAAATCTGTAGTGAGCTCCCTGTGCCACATATGCAACCTACCACCATCCTCCTCTTTGATATGCCACCACTTTTCATATCTGCGGGCTCTTCACGAGTGTCAATATTGTAGTACAAACTGCTTAAGCCAAGCATTTCTGAGATCTCCAGGGAATGGTATTGGCATGTAGATCTAATTCGTAATAGTACTTGGCAACACCAATACGATGATTTGTAGAGTCCCAAGAATCCTGCTGTACTTGCCATGCTAACCAGGCATCCATGATTACAGTTGATCATGGCTGGAAAAAAGGCCTTGTAATTCTAGGAGACATATTAAAAAAATATCATTACAGCTAGATGTTTCAAAAAAGTTGCATTCCAAATTAGTTTTTACAACGTGAATTACTTTCTGGAGCATCATTACACAAGAAACCCAACTGATTTGCCATCTCTGAAAGAATTAATAAATAGGAGACATTTCCTTGAATGACAACCCTTCATCTGAAGATCTGTCAGCATTAAAACCATGTTATTAAAAGCAGTGGAGTTTTTATTTTCTCTTCCTGCTGTTTCCTCGTGTTTTGAGTAGTCTGTCTGTCAGTAAAGACTTGATACACAAGAGGGAGCTAGAAGTCAACACATCAAGGGGAACGTCAGCTGGCTTCGGGCCCTATTTATTACAAACCGTACTTCCTGACAACTCTGGGCCCCCAAACCACCAGTGTGGTTGGTAACAATTTTCTAAGGAGGACACTAGTGTTTTATGAGACGAAATGAGAAGAAAAGAGACAAGACTAGTTACAGATTTTTTTTTTCAATACCTGAGATGTGCTGCGATGTTTGTCACTCCAGATGTGGGCCTAGTACATGCTGTTTTGGTCGGGGGTCCACAGTCACTGTCCTGCTGTCCTCTGTGGCTTCAGGCCTGTCTAGAAGAGCATCTCCCCCCATACCTTTGCCTCATGTATGTGGAAGAATGATGCACTGTGGGCTGGAAAAAGATTAGAAGATTTACTTGGGATGATTTTCCAGTGTGAAATGTCATTTAGTGAGGAAATTGCGATGCTACATTTTTCCTTTATGCAGGCTGCTCACTCAGGTGTATAAACAACAAATACAAGAGGGTGCGAGGGTAACACTGCCTCACAAGAAAAACCTCCTAATGGACAACTGAGACCCCAGATAACAGCAAATTCCTTCATTGGAATGAAAACAAAGCAAAGATAATACATACTATTTAGATTAGTTTTCTACGTATGTGAAGAAGATACTGATGAGAAATGAAAGCACAACCTGAAGACTGACACCAAGCAGCATGGTTGTGCCTCGCTGAATGCTACAAGTCCATTAGAAAAAGCTCTCTGATGCCAGCAAGTGTCAGCAGTAGAAAAGTCACAGGCTATTGTGTCAGCACTAGCTTCAGCCACAGCTGACAGAGCATGCTTCATTATACAGCTATACAAAGACTTTGGATTTAAAGAGTGCCTGGGCAGGTTTTTGTGAACATTACTGAGACATAGAGGGTCACACTGTCAGTTTGGTATATGTCCAGTTACAGGATGATTAAAAAAATGGACTTTCCGAATTCAAGGACCTTCCCATCCTTCTTCTAAATTGGGTATCTGAGGTATGTGTCACTGTGGCGATTCTGTGATTGAAATATTTGCCTGTGCATTTCAGGCACCCAGGAGAGAAAGTATATATATTACCTAGACTCCAGACAGGAAGTTATTTATTTATTTATTTATTTTTATTATTCAACTTTGGGAAGCAATATTGATTAGAACAGTAACATCCCCAACTTCTCATTTAACCTGAATTAAAAATGGAAAAACAAAAAGCTTTAGAAGGTATCCTTGCCTCTTTTACTTCATTTATGAAAATGTCTAGTGATATTTGGAATTACTTATATCTATACTGGAAAAATAAGTATGTAAAAACTGTTTTATTGTGCCAGTTCACCTAGCCCCATACCCTTTGTCTCATGGTGGACAAGGACATTAAGATCTCCTCCAGTGTACTCCTCAGCTTTTTGCATTCTACATGCTTAGGACCCTCCTGAGCCAGATGTGGTATTTATATCTTTGTATTTAATGTAACCTCATGATGACTTCCCTCCCCCGCCCCCCAAGAATTTGTCTAATTTCTTACTGAACTCCAGAATACTTTTGATTTCCACAGGAACTTGTGGGAATGAGGTATAGTTTTATTGTGCACTGTGAGCATTCTTTAGCATTACAACCTGAATATTTATTTTTGACTATTTTTGGTATTGTAAAATATGTATTCCTTAGGAAAATCCCCTTTCTACATCATTTATACTGAACAGGAGAGGTATCAGGTGCAGATTCTTGGGGGACACCAATGCACTGAGTACAGATGCATATACCATGAAATGGATATATAACATCACTTGGAGAGAAAGCTAAAATAAGCATTAAATTGTGTTTGTAATACAGAGATTCTGTTCTATAATTTGGATTTATATCAAAGCACACATCCATGATTTCCTTACAGTATTAGGAATCAGACTCACAGCAGAGATTTCTGTACTACAGGCAAATGGTTACTTGGTATTTCAAAATCATAGAATGATTACAAAAATGTAAAAATCACAGATTTGCTGCCATTTGGCAACTTGGAAATGGGTGCTTGGATCTGATGCCCCAACATTCAACCTTGCTTTGGCTCTCTCAGGGAGCCTTAGTGTTCATTGAAGAATGTTTTGATACTCAGGCTTTGTCAGGCTTTCTCCTTGTCATAGGCAGCAGGGCTCAGATGCCAGCACCTTTCCATCTGCACAGGAGAGTGAAAATCAGCACACTGCTGAGTATGGCAGATGTCTAAGCTTTCTCCTTTCTCATGTCTTTTAACCACTGAGCTGATCTGTATGATAATCCTCTTTTCTTCACATGAAAAATAGCTTCACAAACAGCAGCAATTTATTAGATCTGGTTTCATTTGAGCTTTTTACTCATTACCCCCAAAACTGTGGGAAGCCTGACTTTCATTTACAAAAACTTAAGCTGATTATACTTTGTTATATATTTCTCCAGGTGTCCATTAATTCATTTGTTTTTATTGTTTGTACCAATTTTCTGTCTGACAGGTTTGTAGTTTCACAGTGTCTTCTCAAGTGCTTTTGAGCTTTGGCATATTTGCTACTCTTCGTTCTTTGGACACCAAAGCCTGTCGTTAGCAATACATCACCTGTGCATTTATAGTTCATGAGATCCATATCCGATTTCCTTCAAGGTTCCCATGTGACACTTCTGATCCTGAAAATCTGTTACTATTGACTTCATTAGTTTATTCTAAAACCTCTTCCTTCAGTGCTTTTTTTTTTTTTTTTTTTTTTTTTTTCAGTGAACATACCAAATAAAACCAAATAATTTAATGTAATTTTTCTGCTATTGCTTTATTGCCTTTGTCCAAGCTCAAGATTTTTCGTATTACCAATAAACAGTTGAATGTATTTCCAATAGTAGAGAAGGTCCCTGGATGAAAATCTCTTAGGTTAAAAAATAAAATAAAATTCAGCCCCCTACATGACTGTTCTATTCATGAAAATACCTGGTAGAATTAACAATAATTTAACAACTTAACACCAATTCATGAATATGAAAGAGCTCTTTGAGTTTCTACTCATAGGTCTTTAAAATGTTCGCTGCTAATATGGGCATGGCAAATTATTCTGCAGGCTGGAAAGAGATTTCATCTTGCTAAATTCTACTTTTATTTATTTATTTATTTATTCCTTCAAGAAGAGCATTCTAGAAGAATGGCAGTTTGATTTACAGTATCATTTCAAATAAGGATCAAGTATCACATTTGAAGTACTGATCACAAGTTGCCTAGCCTGATTCTTCATCTTGCTGCGATGTGACAGCATATTAAGATCTTGATATTAAGAATTAAGATATTAAGATCAAATAACTGTAATTCTTTTACATGGAGTGAAATTGTAGGAGTAGTAATCAGAGACTTAGATGGTGAGGATCACGTTATCTGTACTACCCCAGTAATTGACAAAGATCATCCTCCTAGAACACTGTGGACTGGGTCAGCACAGGCCAGAACGTGCTCATCTCTGCAGGCGTGCTATTATGGTGTGATACATCCTTGGTCACAGTGTTCAAGTAGTATTATGAAACCACTTGCAGTTCTTAATATCTAACACCAGCGGCCCCAACAAGAATTCTTCTCCCATGCACTGTTAGTTGGTTATGCCCCAAATTGCTGCTAACAATTGCAAGTAAAATAGTACATTTTTGACTGCAAGCATGAGAACTGATCCAGATACGGAATCCGACTTGCTCTCTTGAAGTACTTTCTGTCAATAACATTTCTTTCTGGTACAAAAAAAACAGGGATCTCCTGGAAAAAGTCCAGCGGAGGGCCACAAAGATGATATGGGGCCTGGAGCATCTTCCCTATGAGGAAAGGCTGAGAGACCTGGGTCTGTTCAGCCTGGAGAAGAGAAGACTGAGAGGGGATCTTATTAATGTTTACAAATATCTTAAGTGCGGGAGATGGAAGGATTTGGCAAACCTCTTTTCAGTGGTTTGTCCAGGACAAGGGGCAATGGCCACAAAATGGAGCACAGGAAGTTCCGCACCAACATGTGAAAGAACTTCTTCTCGATGAGGGTGATGGAGCACTGGAACAAGCTGACTGTTCTGGATGCCTACCTGGGCAACCCGCTCTAGGGAACCTGCTTTGGCAAGGGGGTTGGACCTGATGATCTGTGGAGGTCCCTTCCAACCCCTACAATCCCCCATGCTGCAGCCACTGGAGGAGCCCCCGGTGAAGCAGGTGGATGTGGCCTGGAGGAGGCTGCAGCCCATGGAGAGCCCCCGCAGGAGCAGGCCCCGGGCCAGAGCTGCAGCCCGTGGAGAGGAGCCCATGCAGGAGCAGAGGGTTGGGGGGAGCTGCTGCCCACCTGTGGGGGACCCGTGCTGGAGCAGTTTGCTCCTGGGAGATGGATGCCGTGGTACGGAGCCATGTGGGAGCAGTTCTTGAAGAGCTGCTGCCTGTGGGCAGCCCCCACAGGCTCAGCTGGGGAAGGACGGCATCCCGTGGGAGGGACCCCGCGTGGAGCAGGGGCAGAGAGGGACCATGAAGGAGCAGCGGAGATGCAGCATCAGGGATTGACCACAGCCCCCATTCCCCGTTCCCCTGCACTGCTCGAGTGGAGGAGGAGGTGGAGGAGGGTGGATGGGGGGAAGGTGTTTTGAGTTTGCTTTGAGTTTCTCACTGCTCTAGTCTGTGAGTGATAGGCAATAAATTATATTAATCTCCCTATGGTAAGTCTGTTTGCCCGTGATGATAATTGCTGAGTGATCTCCCTATCCTTATCTCAACTCATGAGCCTTTTTTTGTCATATTCTCCCCCTGTTCTTTTGAGGAGGTGGAGTGAGTGAGCAGCGTGGTGGAGCTTATTAGCAAGCCGTCAGTGTGAAACTACCACATGAAAGGCTTTTGCTCATTCCTCTGCTCAACACCTTCAGACAGAGAATGTCAAAGACGTGACTTAAGAATGATATACATATACTGAAAATTAAGAAATAGAAGAATTTATCCTTGCACAAAATGTCAGAATGAGTAACTATGGATTATAAGTGAGATTACAATGGGAAATATTTTCAGGCAGTACATAGTTTAAGGAGGAGTAAAAATAAATAGCAAAATAAACACAATAGAGTCCAGAAGTTGGACTCTGATGATAGAAGAAAATATAACAGTTTGCAAAGCATATGTCAGCAGAGCAGAAGAGTCTCGTTTAAAATGGAGTTCTTGTCTACCTTACTTTACTGGTGGATTGACCAAAAAATAAACTAAAGTTGAGTTGTCAGTTTGACTGGAAAGCAGCCATATCCTGATCATGTTTCTGAAACCATTGCACCCAACCTCACCCTTACAGGGCTACATTTTTCTAAACAGATGGTCAAATGAAAGGGACCTCCTCCTCCTTACTTTTTTTTTTTCCAAGTTTGTTGTTGTTGTTTCTTGATATATTACAGAAATTTAAAAGCCTAGAAAGTTTATTCATGGGGTTAACCTCTGCCCTATACCATACTTTTGACGTAAAAGAAGCAGCCACCTCACAATGAAGACTGGAAACGGGTAAGTCTTAAAAGAACAGATTAAACCCAGTTACTTTATGGCAAAAATAATTTAAGTTCCATCTAGAATTGTCAAGAAGAGAAAAGTAATTGCTCTACATTATTACTTCTCTTTATTGAATGTGTATTTTCTAAGACTGTCTGAAAAAAAAATATTTCAATAGCATATACCATTATAAGAACGCAGAAAATCACAAGCAAGAAGCCAAATCAGAAGCCAGAAGCTGTATCTTACCTTGTCTTCCTATTCATAGACCTGCTTCCTATTGCTGCAATCACAGTGGAAGGCCAACACTTGTTTAGCCCCCTATTTTTCCGGCTGGTCTGCTTGTCTCTTTGTTACCTTCTTCATCAGTTTTCCAGAGAACAAAGGTTGCTCTAAAAAGAGCAAAATATAAAGCAATCTGCTTTCCAGTCCCATTTTCAGGTCAAGTAGTAAGCACTGTTTCCCCAACAGAAGGGTGTTTTTATTTTATTTTATTTTATTTTATTTTATTTTATTTTATTTTATTTTATTTTATTTTATTTTATTTTATTTTATTTTATTTTATTTTATTTGTGGAGGAAATAGGAATATGATGAAAGTCTTGAAGAGTAAAAAACCTGATAATCTCAGGAACCTCAGTGTCTTCTGGATGCTTCTGAAGTTGAACATAATTTTGCAGACACAAAGACTGCTCTTATATTTCAAAAACCTGGAAATACAGCATCTTACTGGCACTTCAAAACACAGAGATATTGGCTAAGAAAAGAGATTGACTTTCAAACACCTATTTCATTTACATTATTCTTTTGCACAAATAAAAAATGTAACTAAAGACATGTTTTGTGAAAGCTGGCAGCTTCTTGTGGTATTAAAGATAGAGATCTGCTAGATCCTACACACCTGCTGTTTCATTCCAGAGACCTCAGTTTAAATCTAGGCCTTTTAGAAAGTTTATTAACATACATTATATATGTATATTGTGGCAATGTTTATAGAGTAGTTTGTTTTCATAGTAAGTTGATATTAGCTGAAGAAAAAAGTACTTGAAAACACTGGGGTAATATCAGCCTTAGAAGCACAGTATGCTGTTTAGCATAAAATGTGATTTGCTATTTCAGAAAGCCGGCAGCAAGAATGTATTTAAGCAATGTATATTTTCTGATAATGTGTGGCAGAAATCACATCACATGTTTTAATTTGTGAGCTATACTGAACATCAAGGCCCTACAAGTTAGGATCCTTGTACCTTATCCTGCATTTTGACCAGACCATTTCCTGTATATATAGCACCCTTTTAATGGTAAGGTCTACATTATTGAAACATTTCAGAGGCATTCTGTCAAATAGGCAAAAAAGGTCAAAAAGCTCAGTGTTGAATATTGTATTTACACAAGTCTCAATAAAAATAACAAAAAAGGAAAATAGTTGCCAAACTGAACAGTGCAATATCTAAGAAAAATGCATGCCTTTGTTTCCCTGCTAGGAAATCATATAGGATTACGATGGGGATAGGTTGGGTCCTTGTCTGTGTGTGATGGGGCACGCACCATGCCACGTTCTGCAACCTCTTGGCTGCCAAATGACAAACTTTTGGTTATCATTGCTTCACACCTTTAAGATGATTGTTGCAGTTCCTCAGTTTTTCACACATATGTTATCAAGCTTTATGCTCACAATCCTGCATCACTGTTGTGTTATTTTTTATTTTTATTTTTAATAAGAATTGGAAGACTGAATAGAATGCCATGTTCCTACTGAGCCCTTCGTACTCTTGCTTTTTACTGTTATGTTCTGAGTTTGTCATGATCACTGTGACATTTTCCACATGCTGTTTATGTAAAAAGGCAAATAAAGAGGAGAGTATTTATTTGTTGCACTTTGCACTTTGACTAAGTGATGCTAAAGGTCTTGTCTTGCTTATAGGGAAGCTGTAGAAGGAATGAATCTGAAGTCACTTTGCAGTGAAGCTGGTCATTTCTACCTTAAGATGCAGTTGATCAGGGTTAGGAGGGAGGTTACTGTATGCCCTGTAGATGAAGAGGAAAATCTCACAAAACCACAAAACTTTGCTATTGTGTCCTGAATCAAAGCATTAGCAACTTTTTTTTTTTTTAAATTATTATTATTATTATTTATTTTTTATTTTTATTTATTTATTTTTTTTTCCAGTGAATAGTAGGGAGCAAAGAGGATCTCTTTCCTAATTTTTTTTTTTTTCTTTCTTGTTTTCTTACAAGTTCAATAAACTTCATCACACAGTTAGCCAAACTAATTTAATTTCTAATCCATGTGTTGAAGTGAAAGCCATGAGTTGCTGTAGGAGATTGGTGTTGCAATGCTTCTGGGGCATGATCCTTAAAATAAGATAATTACAGGCTATTCTGGTTATGGGAGGATTTGTATTTCTCATAGACAGTGAAGCAAGACTTTTACTATGGTAAAGACAAATTTCAACCCTCCTAATCTGAGCCTACAGAGACTTCGTGGCTCAGATCTCTACATCTGGGTAGGTAGGTGTGCCTTGGCAGACCTGCGCATGCCACGGACATCTTCAAAGCTGTAGCTCATCTGCATCTACCATTAAACCTTCAGCTGCTCAATGTTCTGCCAATTGGTAATTACCACAATGATCAAAAGGTGACTACCAAGCCATGGCTGTGATGCTAGGAGTATAACCCTAACCAGCACTGGGGTTGTGCTCATTGTGACCTAGTGATACACAGATGTGGTATCTATGGTGGCGTAATCATATCTGGTGTAGGTTACTCAGGGCACCAATACAAGGTAGGAAGAAGGCACAAAGCATAGAGCTTGGCATTGTTGTGCCTAAAGACATTTGTAGGATTTAAGCTACAGAACCCCAAATCCTTTAAAATGCGTGTTATTTATAAAAAAACTGCTGTTCACTGTGCTCTTCCCAAGAAAACAACAACAACAACAACAACAACAAAAAGAAACCTTGGAGACAGGCAGGCTCAGGCAAATGAGCAGAGGACAAATTACGAAGTTTTCTCTTGTATATAGGCAGGTCTAAAACTGGCACTGCTTCCCAGGGTGAAATGACCATATTCCTCAGGAGGAGAAGCTGGGAAGGAGAATGATGTCTTCTGTAAGTTAGTCAGACACACAGAGTCTTTTCTTATGTAGTCTGGCTAGTTCTTTTTGTCAAATAGTATAACCTGCCACCCGATTAAGTGAAAAGACTGAAATTATTTATGGATATGGAACTACATATTCTATTTTCTCTTTAATCCTTTGTAGCTCAGACAATAAGCAACGGGGCTGTTTCATTTGCATTGGTTGTTTCTTTGCACGTGGGTATAATGTGCACTTGAACGTACTCCTGAATAATTTGTCCTTCTTTTTGTATACTGAAAAAATGAGTTCTTATATTAGTGGCATTACTGCTGAGGACTACAGAAGTGTGTTCTCTGATCTTGTAGAGCCTGACTCAACAGTATCCAGTGTCCCTGTGCTGCTGCATAGCCTACCAGGGATGGCTAGAGGGAGGGAAAGGCAGTTTTTCTGCTCAGGAAGGACTTTCATTTTTAGATCAGGGACTCTGAGCTGGATTCTGAACTCCAACAGCAGTGAGATAGCAGAAGGCAAACGGGATGTGCTGATGGATGTCTGAACGCTTAGGGAGACAAACTGCTATTTTTTATAGTAATTGGAACTTTCTCAAGGCATGACTCGATGCATCTAATGAACTTTAACAACCAAATACTCTGAAAATCAACAAACAAAGAATGATGATGCCAGGAAGCAGCGCAACTAGGAGACCAGAACAACTGGAGTGTACTAACACTGCCAGAGAACCGCAGGCGAACTCAAAGCTGTTCAGTAATTTGAGGGACAGATGTCTTCAGTAGTGAGGGATATTACTCTGAAAATTATTTCCTTTAAGTATTTCTCTTTACCTACTGCTATGCCTGTTTATTTTGCCTAGGGTAAAGGTTAGTTAGTGACTTAACTGCTATTTTCATTAAGATATTGAGAAAGCTGATGATGGTATTCACATTAATTGAACAGGGTAGAGAAGTAGATTTATCAGCGTGATGCTGTCTCTTTTGTCCAGACCTCACCAGTGAATTTAACCTCTTGATGGCTCACAAGGATTGATGTCAAGGCAATGAAGGTAGCTGTATGTTTGAAAGGTGCTGACAGAACCTATGAGCTGTGAATGGTCACGGTGCTGTGAACAGATCTATTTTATGCCATTCTGGTAAAAATCCTTGAGTTCAAGGGGTCACTGAATAATTCAGAGGGAGAAGCTACCACTAATGAACCTCTTAATCTAGTCCAAGAACCCCTCTCAAGGAATTCTGATCTCTGTTGCTATGGTGAAACTCAGTAGGATGGATATCTGGGAGTGGAACATCTCCCATAGCTCAGCCCTGTGTATCCACAACTCAGTGGGAAAAATTTAAATATTGCATAGGCTCCCATAAAAGGTCTTTACTTTGGCTGGTTTCCACTGCTTCCGTTCAGATGGAAGCTGATTTTTTTTTTTTTTTTTCCTAGCTGACAGGGAAAGAATGAGTTAATCACTTTCTGAGAGTGACTTTGTCACATTAACTGTGTCATTAGCTGTCACAGCATGACAGCTATGCCATATTAACAAAAAAATACAATAAAAAAAATTCTGCTACTGAATATTTTTCTAGCTGGAGAAGTGCGGTGCAGTTGAAATTTCAGCCCTATTTTCCACCCTTGTCAGGTAGTTATTTGCAGAGATGAAAATGGGAATGAGGAGAAATGTGAAAGGCCTACTGGAAAACCCATTTAAACTGCAGGTCATGATTGAAATATCCTGTTGCATGTA
This sequence comes from Netta rufina, assembly GCF_964035555.1. Taxonomy (NCBI): domain Eukaryota; kingdom Metazoa; phylum Chordata; class Aves; order Anseriformes; family Anatidae; genus Netta; species Netta rufina. The sequence continues at coordinate 119,232,216 of NC_140124.1, forward strand.
TTCTAAGAAATGCTTAGATGACTTATCTTAGTCAGCTGCTTTTATGAGAGAAATTCATCTATTATTTAGACTATTGCTGCCATTGTCTTCTGCTGATGAGAGAAAGAAAAGCATTACCCAAATAACTGTTTTAGAATGTTTTCTAGAGACATTCAAAGAGTTAGGATGCAGGTTCCCATCGGAGTCTAGGAACAGTTTTCATAATGCAGAAAGCTGTAGTATTAGGTGGACTGGAATCACGATGAGCTGTGGTCAGAGGTCTGCACACAGTCCTCACTGCAGGCTTGGAGTGCAAGCCATTGCATACATTGCATTTAATTTACTAGGAAAACAAATGGTTGTAGGATCTTCTGGAAACTGTCACTGTGAGGCTGGAGAAGCCCATGTCAAGAAAGAGAGTAATGGCAGAAAGTCAAGAGGCAAAGATCATGTATATCCTTATACACCTACAAGTGTGGATACCTACAAGAAGGTTTAGCATTGATAATCTACGTGTAATCTACATATGCCAGCCTTCTCCTTTAGGTAGCACTGTAGTGCAGTGCTTTTAGCAAAGCATTTAGCATAGTGATGTGCTTTTGTGTTAACCCTGCAAGATTTCATCATGTGGTTTCAGCAGGGATTACAGTAAATGCTCAATTTAGGTAAAGTCACAATCTAATTAAACAAATTCAGTCGAAATCCCTGCTGGGCCAGTAAAGATTTGTCTGTCAAATATCTCTAAGCAATTTTGTTTTCTATAGCAACAGTTAATTGGATACGCTACTGTCAGTGTGCTTTAAATGAGGCTGATGGGATTAGTAATTGAATGCTTGGATTAATGATTTACAGCAGGCTTTGCTACCCTGTTCGTTGTTTACATCAAGGCTCATGATAGCTCCCTACACTGAGCAGGCAAGTGGATAGTGGACTCTAACTGCAATTAAGTTATGATATTATGATATACAGTTATTATACAGATATGATGTAGCCCATTCTTCTTGATATGTATAACTATTTTTAGTGCTGTGGGCTGCAAAAGTTTGTGATCACAATATGAGAAACAGAAAACCTGAAAACAACCACGTAGTCTCTGTGTTTGGGATCTGGAACTGGAGGTCTCAGTCTTTTTCCAGCTAAAAGTATGGAATTGTTTTTGTGGTTTTGGTCAGAAACCAAACATCAGCATTGTGAGGGTGTAATTACAGCCAAGGCTGTGAGTGGACACAGGTGTTTCTACAAGAGGTGGTAGGCTTGCAGAGAAGATGGAGAAAATGCAATCAAGTGGCTGCTTTTGGAGAAAAAGAACAGACTGCAAAACTTGGTTGGGTAGAAGGATCTCTTCAGGAATGCTTGAATCATCAGTCTTCATGATCTTCATCAGTCTTCTTCCATTAAGATTCCACTTGAGTATTTAAAAGGGTGAGAAAAGTGGTTTGCTCCTTGGAGTCATCCCAGAATGCCACTGTAAATAAGATGGGTTTTGGAGCCAGCTAACTTGTGCCAGGAATTTCTTCATTCACAAGGAAATCTAGGATCAGGAATCGTAACTATTTATTTACCTTTTAAGTTGCAAACTCTGGGATGCTCCTTTTGGCATAATAAGGGATCTGGCTGTTGGTGTCCAGCTGATCTCTGCAGTTCTTGAGGAAGAAGGCTGTAAAGAAAATTTTCTGTGGTGCTGTTTACACCAATTGTAGAGCTGCACTATGAATTTGTCATTCTGCCTTACACATACACATCCAAACTCATCCTTAATGACAGAGAGACCCTTATACACCATACATTGAACACTTTGGCTCTTGTTAAATTAAGTCCACTTCAGAAATAAAATGAGCCAGTGCATATTTAGAGTCTACACTGAACAGAGATTAATAATTATTTCAGTTTATTAAATTAGAATATGTTGCTGTTCTTATAAAGATTCTATCTTGGGAAACATTACCTTAAACTCTTAACATTTATGCTATAATTACTTGTAGTTATGAGATGCTTATAAACAATTATAAGTAAAATATTATACAAATAATTATTGTAATAATAATTTATAGTTATTAATATTTATTGTGAATTGTAGTACATATTAAATATAATTTAACAAAAATATACAGGAAATTTGAAATAATCCTCTCTATATTTCATCTGATAGAATAGTTCATCTGAGAATGCAGGAATGGCACTGTGACCTCTTCTTACTACCCCAAGGTTTTAAGGCAGAACTCCACCCACATGAAGTTTTGTATTCAGAAACCATTCTATGCATCAGCTTCTCTCTCCATCACAATTGGTCCCTGTATGTGAACTGCATTTGATACAGGAAATCCTTTCTTTCTTTTTTTTTTTTTTTTTTCTTCTTTCCTCTAAGTAATTCCTATGAAAAAGTCCAACTCATCCTTACCTAGACTATCTTTTTCTTTCTTTTGTTCCTAATGCGGAGGCATTAATCTCTTTGATGGGTCTGGATCCTTACAACATTCATTGTTCCTATTCAGTTTTTTTATACTTGGTATTCAGATCAATGGTACCATATATGATTTAACTGTGGAATACTGACTGCCATATAAAGATGTGAAGAATGATGATAAAAGGAAATGTAGAATCTGGATTTTGGTCTCATGGTGACATTTATTCCTTGAGAATATTTTTGCAATTAATTTTGGCTTTCCTCTTTTCCATTTTTATTCAATAATGCAATATAGCTGTCTCAATAATCCGAAGAAGTGACAGTTCTGGGAATGTACTGTAAGAGGAAAATTAGGGGAACCTTTCAGAACTTGGACCAAGTGTAATACCCTTGAACCCTTTTTCATTTCCCAGCTCTGCAAACCTAATCTTTAGCCTTTGTTTAGACTCATGATTTAGTAAAGTGGACATCAGGGAACCTTGCTTGATTTACTGGAACATTTTGAGCTGATTTCATCTGAAATGCTAATTACTGAGAGTGTTAGGACACTTCAGTGTTAGAGAGCCTCTAAGTGATGGCATAACTGAAAGTCCTAAGATAAGAAATTCCATGACAGCAAAAGAATTTAGATCTTATTCTAATTTCACAAATTTTTAGTTATAATTATTTAGTTATAATGATTTTAGTTATAATTATTTAAAAGGAAAATAATGTCTGAATGAAAAGCTTTTAGATTATAATAAAAGGAATGAGGACCATTCAGTTTTGCTATTTTATTCAGAGAATTGTCTTATTAATTGTTTTCTTCAGAGTCTTGTCCCCCTCCCATGTGCATTGCCACCTGGCTGTTCAACCTTGGAAGAGACTTATTCCATTCATGTGCTTGCTTTCACTCCTTTTGGGCTGCATTCATATATCCCTGTTGGATGTACTTAGTATCAGATACTTTTTTATTATATACATTGATATAAATCGAAAGGTTTAGATCAAAACACTATTTCTGTAATGTACATACCAGGTCGCTAGAATTTTGGGAGTTTTATTCCTCATTAAATCACAACACTGTTAACTATGAAGGATGGGTGACAACAACTGGTAAACCTTTTGCATCATCAAAGGAGTGCAACAGGACTCATTTTAATTAACAGTCTGGCAAGGGTCTTTCTCTGGATAAATTAGAAGGAAGAAAGCTTTGGGGAGAAATGAATAAATGTTGAAAGATCAGACTGCGGGAAAAACTCTCCAGAAAGGTGTTAGGGAACACAAGTGAACCCAGAGAAGGGCATAGGGCACCTGTACCTTTATCCCTTTAAAAGTTGATGTCATCAGTGATGTACAGAAGGAACAAGAAAATGGATGACATGGCCTTTACTTAAGGTAAAGAAACACCTTGCAGTTCATCAACTCTTCAGCAAGATTTTGGCCACTTCAGACAACCTCTATCATCTTCTGAAGGCCAGATTTTGTTGATAATTTTTTTTCATCAAAACTAGTTGTACATCATTACACTTTAAGTGCAGATTTAAACAACTACCTTTTTAAAAGTACTGAGTACCCAGAAGACCCCACTGACTTGAAGATGGAGAAAAGTCAGACCCTTAAGCTGCCCTTTGTGTCAATAGTTGTTACTGTGCAAATTTGAGATACAGATACTGAATATGGAGCCACGGGTGGTTTTAGGCATCTAGCTCCCATAAACTATATCAGTAATAATCAGATGTGTAAACAGCTGTAGAAACATTTAAATATAAGACTTGTGGTTTTAAAAATCTTGGTCATATGTCCTGAAATTATTTGGGGCCAGAGACCAAAGGGATTTTTATGATGTTATTGCAAGTGTGAAGTAATTAGTAGCAGTTGGTGGAACAAAAGTGCTCGTACACCTGATCTAGGAAGCTGACGGGATAGTCAGGCAGAATTATACAAAGACGCATACACGGGGATGGGATCTGCCCTTCGATGTTATCTGCTGCCTATGTAAATGCCAAAAGTTTTATAACATCAGTGATAGGTTTTCCATTTGCTCTTCGATTTACTTATACTGCTTTCATTTGAAATAGAAAAGACTGACCAGCAGTTTCCCATATTTCAGTAGTGCCTAAGTGCTTTTTGTCAGCTGAGGAATCAAACAGAAAGCTCCTCCACAGAAAATCATTTGTCAGGAGCTCTGTAAAATCAGATTTTTGGAAAAAAAATGCAGTTTTTGATCATGTTTCTTTTGCATAAATTCACTTACTGCTTTTTGAGTTAGTGTTTATAACTTAAAAGCCAAATGTACAATCCTATATTGGCTAAGAGATATAACTAAATAGATGCAGCATTGTATTATACACTGGATAAATGTTTTTAGAGCTTTAAGTCAAAGATTTTTATGAACTATTTTTGTGTGAAATGGTTAAGCACAGTAGATTCAGCTAATTGGTTAAAATGAGAGCAGTTAGAGCAAAAACAATTATATCCCCTTTAGAGCATGTTTAGTGTTCCTCTATTCTAAGGTTCTGAGAGAACTGAGACATAAATTTGTTTCAGCTGTTGTGTGTGCAGTACAAATTCTGTAATTATAGAAAAGAGGTTGGCATTACTCTGCTTAGTGTTAAGAAAAATTCACATTATGTTTGATTAAATAACAGGAAAAAAGCACTTCAGAAGTTATGCATTAGGATGAAGAATTTATTGTATATACAGTTAAGCAATTCTACTGTAGATGTACTTCCTGATTAAAGAAAATGAATACAGTAATCAAAATAGCATGGTAACTACAATACAGACTGAAACTTGACTAAAACAGAAATTAGCTATTGGACTTGAAAGAACACAGGACCTGGAACAACAGATCACAGGTTGCATCATTAACCAGGACAGTAAAAAACTGTACAGTACAAGCAACACGTTACAATAAGTTATGACCAATAAGGCAGTCTCTCTCATTTAGGACAAAAGGGATAAAGGGAAAGATATTAAAATCTCATAAATCCACCATATCTCTTTTCCATCTCTGGGACCTCTTTGGAATAAGTTTCCCCATCTTCTTCTGAAGGGAGAATGGAGTCGGCGAAGCGCTTAAGAAACCCACCGTACCGTTTCTGGTAATCCAGCCACCACTCTGGCCTGCCCACTCTTCTCATGAAGCCACCATATCTCTTTTGCAGCTCTTTGGCTTCATCTTCCAGTTCTGGGCTGCGCTTTATGCTTCTCATGAAACCTCCATATCTTTTGTTGATGTCTCCATCATTTTCACTTATTTCTCGGTAACGCCCCGCTTCAGGGTTATCCCCTGTTCCTAAAAGCTCTTTCAGCAGGTCAGAGGAATTAGCCAGGGCATCGTCATCTGAGTCTTTCTTCATGAACCCTCCATACCTCTTAGCCAGGATCTCTCCTCCATTGGCTTCATCCTCTGGTTCTACCCGATAGAGCTCATCCATTTTCTTCATGAATCCCCCGTATCTTTTCATGAAGCCTCCATACTTCTTTGCAAGCAAATGGTTCTCGTCCAGCTCTTTCTTGTCTCCTGGAGCAATGCTGCTGTCCTCAGAAAGGTCCAGCTTTGTCAGCTGCAGAAGCTCCTTGCAGGTCTCCCAGGCCTTGGCAGAAGGCAGCTTTCCTTCACATTCTAGTGTACATGCCTAAAAAATGGATGGGTTTGCTGAGAATGACTTGATAGCAACACACACCTCACTGTCACCTTGTCTTAGCTTTTCTTGTTAATAAAAGGCCATGAGAGAGCCTCTCTCTGAGTGGCTTGGAAGGACAGCTCTTCAGGAAAGGCTGCTCTGAAGGCTTTCATATCCTTCTCCGAAGGACATGGCATCTCCGCTCTAAGGCAGAGAGTGGGTCTCACGTGGCAAGGCTGTCCCAATGATTCTGCTTCAAAGCAAGATGTATGTACAGTTCCTGCACCTCCCTTACCGTAGGGTGCATTTTTATGAACTTTTCTATTTACTAATGGACAGTTAAAATCCAATTGTGGTTCATTTCATAAGGAGTGTGTAGAAGTGTATGCAATCTTCATTATTAAAAGTAGCATTCAGAAATATTAGGAACAAAGCCACTTTGAACTAATAAAACAGCATCACTGCTGCAAAGAAGCCAGCTGGACTGTGTACTGTGCTGCTCAGTATCTTTAATAGACTGCGTAGCTCTAAAGGCTGTATTTCTGTCTATTATAATTCATTTTAGTTTATGGAGCACATCTTTCAAATGTGTACCAATTCAAATGTAGAAATACAGACTTCCTTAGGCAGATCAGACTTCTGATTTTGCTAGTTTGACTTAAAAAGCAGTGACCACCAGAAAGAGGGAAAAAATCCCAAGCTGTGTTGCTTCTGATGGGGAAAAAAAATGTTCAGGGTAAGACAAAAAAGTTGTCAACATCTGTATGTATATCATGTAAGCTGTCAATATTAACATACATATTAGCTATTATCTCTTGTCTTGGGGAATTTACCCCTTGTGAAACCAAACTCTTCAGCTTCAAAAAGGTGAATCCGGTAGTTTTAGTTCTTGGCCACAGTGTTCATGAAAAAAAAAAAGAGAAGAAATCACCAATATTTTTAGTAATAGAAACAGTTATTTTGCCTATGGATGATGACTTCTAAGGATCTCAGTATGCTTTAAAAGTGTGAAATGAAATCTCAGCACAGTTCTCTTTACCTCACCTTTAGATCACTACCTCTGGCTTACCTGTCTGTTGAGCTGTTTTATTCTCAGAAATTTACATACAGTTTTCTATTTGATTACAAGAAAATTACATGGATTTATGTACTTTGCAACACAATAATTTACTTTAACAGGTGCTACATACTTATTGTTATATACTATAGTTATGCAATAAAGAGAATTTGATTTCAGCTTCAGCCTGACTTTGGAGTTGCTCCAAATCAAAGCAAAACCATGTCCTTCCCTTACTCTTCTCTTTCAGTTAGTTTAAATAGTCTATCACCAAATGAACATATGCCATCTTGTGTGTATGAATGACCAGGTTATATCTTACAGATACAATATGACAATACCAGTTCTGATATTACTAGATACTAGTGTCTGGAACCTCTTTATTTTTTTTTTATTTTTTTTCCCATGGTTAATATTAAAGCTAATGTTTGATCGAAAGCTTGAAGGATTGAGTATAAGTATACAGAACTTTAGGAATGTTGGCTGTCCACCCTAAGAATATTGCCCTTATAAATCTGCTGTGGTTAGCAGTGAGTCCTTGCTTTAGACTAAGCAGAAATACTTGGTGACTCCTCATTCTGCACAGAATAGGTTCAGTCCTTCCTTTTTTAAACTTCCAAATAACCGATGACACCTTAGGAGGAAAACTTTCCTGAACATCTAGCAGTGTTGGGAGTCTGATGCCTCAGCATCACCTCTATTTGAGGTCAGGAACTGCAGCAACGGCTGGCTGAGGACTCGGCAGCCTAAATTCCTGCATTCCCCAGGGAGGGCTGAGGGACCCCAGCCCATCACTGATCCTAATACCTAAATTTCAAGTTGAGTTGGCTCTGTGAGAATGCTATTTAATCGTTTCAGTATCATTAAAAGTACATTAAAAGTACAGATTCAATTTTAAGGAAAAAAAAATCCACTTTTTTTATTTTTTTTTCTTTAAACATGATTTACCTCGGGAGATGCTGCAGTGTCAAAGAGACTTTCTTACAGGCATATTCCTCACTGCACAGCAGCAACGGGAGGGAGAGCAGCAGGAACTGTTCGATTTGGGCTTGAACCTCACTTTTCGCCAGATTTTGGGCAAGTTTCCAGGCACAGCCATCGCTTTCCATTTTGCTTTCAGGGGCCTGGGAGCTTGCTGTGCCAGGGGCCGCGCTCCCCTCGTCCACGGCAAGGGCCGAGCAAAGGTGAGGAGCATGGAGGGTCCCGGCGGAGACCCCCTCCGGCCACAATTCCCTTTCCCCTTCAATTTTCACTCGACTTTCTCCTCTCCCCCCTCACCCCGAGGGGGTCCCCTCCACACAGCGCGGGGCTGGGGGCTCTCTGCGGTGCTCTGCCCCCGCTTCAAAACCCATCCTGATCCCAACTATGCCTTATTTCCCCCCTTCTCTCGCTCTGCTGTCCCCCAAAAAGGGGACTCTGGACGGGAAGGGGGTCGATCCCGGCCCCCCGGCGCCTTACCAGCGGGTGGATGTCTGCGCGGGGCCCCAGGCGGTAGGCGCAGGTCGCGCACTCGCGGCCGCAGTCGGCCCGCACCCGCGGGAGCAGGCAGGTGCTGAGAGCCAGCAGCGAGCAGCCGAGCCGCAGGAGCAACGCCATGGGGCTGCGGGAAGGGGAGAGAGAGGCAGAGACAGAGGTCAGACGGCAGCCGCCCCCCCCCGCTCCCTCCATCCCCCAAAAACCCCGGTGACTGGAGGGGGAGCGGAGCCTCCCCGACGCTAAGCTCCCGTCCGGGGCAGCGCTCGTCCCGAAATGCTACACCCGAAATGCTACATCTGAAGTGCTTCAACCCGAAATGCTCTGTCCCAAAATACTCAACCCTGGAGCGCCCCATCCCAAAATGTTCTATCCCAAAGTGCTCCATCCCAAAACGCCCCGTCCCAAATGCTCCATCCCAAATGCTCCATCCCAAAACGCCCCGTCCCAAAACGCTCCGTCCCAAAATGCTTCATTCCAAAACGCCCTGTCCCAAAACACTCCGTCCCAAATGCTCCATCCCGAACCTCTCCATCCCGACATGCTCCATCCTAAAATGCTCCATCCCAAACCACTCCGTCCCAAATATTCCATCCGAAATGCTCCGTCCCAAACTGCTTTGTCCCAAATCTCCCCATCCCAAATGCTTCATCCCCAACCGCTCCGCCCCAAACCGCTCCATCCCAAAAGACTCCGTCCCAAAACGCTCCGTCCCAAATGCTCCATCCCAAACCTCCCCGTCCCACCCCGGCCACCCATCCCCAGCCTCATCTCCCGTCTCCGGAGCACAAAGCCACCGGTGCGGCGGGTCCCCCCCCGCCGTCTCACTCACGCACTGCCTCCCCTCGGGGCTCCGGGCGGGTTTTTTGCGCCTTGCTGCGGTGCCGGCGTCGGATCCGCAGCCCTTTTATAGCGGGGCTGGGCAGCCTGCGCCCCCGGAGAGAGACTCCGCGCTGGGGACGGGGAGGGGGGCACCGAGGACGGCTTCGGTGAGCGCCGGGGGGGCGCCGAGCGGCTGCGGGCGGCGGCACTTTATAATTAGGGAACGCGGGCAGAGCGCGGCCTCCCCCAATCGCCGCCGGGCTCCCGCTGACGCAGTCCCTACGACATCCCCCTCCCCGACCCCCCCGATGTCGCTGCACCCCCCCGTCGGTGGCTCCGAGGGGGCGGGTGGGGTGCCCGTGCCCATGCCCAGTCCCGTAAGGCGCCCACGGGGAGGTTTTTTTTTGGGGGGGGCTGAGGCATCTGCGTGAGTCACGCCGCAACCCCTGGGGGTTGGTGAGGTGGGGTCTGTGCAAGGGTCTTGGTGGTAAAATGTTGGGATTTCCTAAGCATGGACAGCTTTGCCCTATTTGCATGGTTTTAGCGACTGGGAAGGCACAAATAGGACACACTGGGTAGAGGCATAATCCTGAGTGATCCCAAGAGGTTTCCAGCCCCAGCACCTGGGGCATTGCTGCCCCGCTCATGTGGAAACTGGCCTCGGGCAGTGATGCTGATCCCTGACATCCCCCTGATCCCTGACATCCCCCCTGATTCCTGACATCCCCCCTGAGCAAGGGCTCTGCCCCAGCAGTACTGAGCTGTGGTTCATTTCCAGCCCCAAATTATTTGCAGCTGGTTTATACGTATTCGTTTTTCTTTCAGAGAGGGTTTTGTGCCTTTGTGGTGTTTTTCTGTGAGATCGTTTCCCTTCTCAGCCCTCTTTTTGCTCTAGTCACCAGGCTGTGCTCTGCAGCTTTCTGTCTTGAGGTAGACCCTTACCCAGTAAATGTTCTCCCTGGCATTTGTTGTGCTTTGAATTCATCATTTCTGAGTGTGAGCAATGGGAACTGTGCACAGCCTGGTGAATGGAATTTCAATAGGACGTTAATACACAGTCATCCCCACCGGAGGAGGAAGACACCTCAACTTGTGCCTCCCCAGATCTCATTTGTCTTTCCTAACTCTGCAGCACAGCAATGCCACACAGTCTTCATCCTTCAGGACTAACACAAGATGTAGTACCATTACCGCATGGAAATTGTGCCTTCTGCCACCTGTTAGTCTTTACATCAGATATCTGACTCAGATTAAGGAGGCTCACACGGATGCATGGAGTGCCAGAAATACATCCCTTCACATCAAAGGCATAGCTCTTGCATGTACCCAGGGTGTGTGAGAAGAGAATCAGGCCCTCAGTTTCCCCAGAGATATCAGCCAACTTTGAAAGCGAACTCCCAAGTGACGAGGTAGACTTTTTAAAAATCACCCCACTGGGTGTATTTGTATTTGCATCTGGAGTAACAAGCCAATTGCCAGGCCACTGAGTAAGCAGGCATGCTGTAAAGGTTGTTCCTAGCCAGCTTCCTGCTGGGAAGGTACATCTCGGCCTCCTGACTTTTGCCTGGGTAAGAGTGAAATGGTCATGGAGGCACTGACTAACACAGAGGTGACACATTCCATGCCTCTTTTGCTGTAAGGATGTTTTTTACCAAGTTTTTATTTTTTTTCCTCTTTTTTTGGACATCATCACCTCAGGATCAATTACTGGCACTCACTCACTGACCCCCAGCCCTGCTGTCATTTATGGGCTCACAATCTAACAGTCAGCATGGTGTGGTGGGACAGATAGCCCATGATTATTCCTCTTGCAGCATACATCCCACGTCCCCGGGCTGACTGGCTCCCATTTTCATAGCTGTGCATACAAGGATCCATGCTCAGCCTGCCCACTCAGCTACTCAGTCTGCCTTGTCCCTCATTACGCCATTTAATGCCACTGATTGTGTTTAATCTGGTCATTATGAAAACCCAGGCAATGCCAGAACCTCACTGTGTATGGAGGTGTGGATAATCCCTGCAGATAATGTGCAGACCTGAGCAGCAAAAGAGACAGGGTGAAGAAAGAGTAAAGAATACAAATTGACTGATAAAAGGCATGTACATTTTGTGTAGAAGAGGAGTAATGGAGAGGGTTGTATTGCTGTGGATAAGTGTTACGGCTTCTGGGTGGGGACCAGGGAAGAGGAAAAGAGGAAAAGATTTGGTGTGAGATGCACAGGTGCATGGGGTAGAGGAGAAATAAGTGGACACAGCCAGCACTGGGCAGAAGAAATGCAGCCATGGCTGCTGGATGTGCTAAAGATATCCTTGTTTCGTCTGCTTCTCCAGGTCTTCAGCTCTTTGAATCTTCAGCTGGTTCCTCCCTATATCTGGTCCTCATCCTGAGTCCTGATGGATGTGGTTATGTGAGAGTCTTCTTTGCAGAGAGAGGATAAAAGCAGGAGAGAATTTGGACTATTTGGACAAAAGACTACAGGGCAAAAACTACACAAAAATTGGTCGCTGTAGGAGCAGGGGATAATATTTCCTCAGCAACAGCAGACTGAGAAACAAAGAAATAAAGAGGCATAAAAAGAAAGAACACTTTTCACAGCAGTGATGATGATGACTTGTTGCTCCCTACTAACCTGGTAATAACAGTGTCCTGGAGCTGATAAAAACTTTGGCATTTATAAAATCTAGAATTACCCCAGACTTCAGCAGCTTTTTATCTGCCATCCAGATATACCACACAAAAACTGTTTGTGTTACAGGAGTGCTCGAAGCACCTCGGGACCTGTCCTAAATCTTGTCCAGACACCCAGACTTTGGCTAGGAAAAGGTGAAAGGAAGATGAAATCGTAATTTTGCCAATAGAGAAGTAAAGCACATAACTTGAATCACTTTACAAAGTCATGCCAAAAGTGAGCATCGGAGTTAGAAACTGAAATTCTCTTGAATTTCACGTCAGTATCTTTACTGCGGGAGCAGATTTATTTTCCAAACTATACTCATCATGCTAATCAAGCTGCTTCAGAATCATTAAATGAAGATAGATTTACGGAAATATGAAATAAGTATGCTGTTAGCAGCCCTAGCAGCCCTTCTCATAACACAGAGCCTTTCTGATAGAATCAAAATGAGGATTGGGAAACATAAAACAGCATGTTATGTTGATTATTTTCTTCAGCTCAGTGCAAAAGGTCACAGCGTTTCTTAAGACCAGTTAGGTTCCATTTAACTCATTCAAATGGATTTAATTTTTGATGGGAACGTATATGTAGCTGATATCAGTGTCAAGAAAGGTTTTGGAGATCAACCCTCTTATACAAAACTTAGCAATAAAGTCATTTATTGTAGACCTATGGACATGAAATATGCATTGCTACTTTTAAAGTATCTTTATTAAATTCAGTCTAAAGCAAGAGGAATTGTAATAGAGAGAGATAATCAATGTACAGTTTGTATGGTGTTACCCAAAGTATACCTTTATAGGACAGAGATGATCCAGTGCTTCCCATCTCTCTCTTAATATATATGTATACATATAGTTTGAGATATGAAAAAATATGGATGATATCAGCATTGCAGGCAATTCTGCTCATGGCTATTGAAGAATAGCTCATAGCTATTTTGCTCATACTGTCTCGTATGAAGAACTGGGTTGCTGGTTTCATCTCAGATAAAGTTGGATCTTCTTAATCATGTTTTTACCTTTGAACAAATTGTGCCCTTTCTGGAAGGCAAAAACATGCAATAGTCTAGTTGACATCAGGAGATGTTTCCATTGATGTAACACTGACAACTTCTGTTCCGTTCTCATGGCTGATGCCATTCAGTCTTCTAAGGGGGAAGGAGGTTTCACACTACTTTTTCTGAGTGAAATAAAGCGCATGACATGCATTCAGTGTCAGCACACAACAAAAACAACTTTTGGTGCGTTTGTTTACCTGCAGTTGTATGAGACAAGATAGGAACAAAGCAGAGAAGTTTATACTCTTCTGCGGAGAAACATGGAGCTTCACTTTAACGGGCTCCTCTCTTGCTCATGGGTACTTGAGGATGTGCACTCCTAAATATCTGAAATTTATCCTAAACTACAGTAAGTAGTGTGTGCTGTGGTAAATGGAACAAACTGTACAAAATCTATATTCGTTATAAAAGCATTATGTTGCTCATATCCACAGAGGCCACAGGAGGGGTAAGGAAACAGGGTGCTCAGTAGCAAAATACATTGTGATGGAATCCAGGCGCAGTGATTATTATTTAAAACAATAACTACTCCCCATGAGTGGAGTGATTTATCCTCATTTTTTTTAATTTAGAAAACTCATCCATGAATTACTAAGGAAGTATTAGATTCCATCTATGAAAAGGATTGCGGTGTCTAGTGCGTATGTAGAAGGATTAGCTGAAAATTGTAAATGAGAGATTTTGATCACTTCAGTCATATTAAGAAAAACAAACAAGCAGAGTCTAAATGATACATTTGGAGTGCAAGCTTGAACTGTTTTCCCATTATTCACATTCATACAGCAGAATTTTGGAGCTTTTTCCCCATTTCCAGTCTCACATTCTCACTGCTAGTATTTTATTGCCCAGTTGGGGTGTGCTGTACTCACACTTTAGTACAGCTTTCAAAACAAGTTGCTTTTTGTAGACGGGAGCTGTAACAAGAGCTGGACGCTTTGCCTGCAGACCGGGTAAGGGCTGGCTGGCTTCCTTGTGGCTGTCCTCCGGGGCACAGCTTGGTGCTGAGGGAGAGGCAGAGGTGACTTGAAATTCTTGTGTTTTGAGTGACTTTAAAACAATGTCAGTGGTTGTTGTGATTTCCAGCAGCCCACTGGGGAGGGATTTGGAGCAGGGCACTGAGCGCTCTCCTTTCTGCCCCTGCTGAGGCCTGTGTGCTGCCTCTCTTGCACCTCCTCAGGGGACATGACAGGAGCAGAGAGAGGTCAAGTGTGCTCTCCCTCTTATGCTCCTGCCCCGAAAAGATTTCCCAGAAGTGATGCTGATAACAAAGAGAGTCATACCTAATTTTGTTATATCTCTGCTAGAAATTCCCTCATCCACACTGGGAATCTGTTTTATGTATAGCCTGCTGTGACTGTAGCTCTGAGCCTGTATGCAAGCAGCATGAAAGCACACATACCTTGGCCTAATGGTGGGCCTAACTCCTCAGATACAAAAACAACTTTTGTCATTTACAGTTTGCTCTAGATTAGTTGCAGCCACTGTTGTAATCCCTGACGAACCAAAAATGCTAAACAGGTGATGTTCATGCAAAAAGGAGGGAGTGGGGAAGGTGCATAAAGCGTAGAGGTCTCACAATCACCGCATGAAATTTGCACCACTTTTCTTTTGATGTAAACCATTTTCAGCTGCTTTACATGGACTGGGTCTTCAGGTATGTCCTGAAAAATGTTCTCTATGGGAAGGAAAGATGAGATTTAATTAATCAAGTTACGTAGTTAGGACAAGGAAGAAGATGCTGACATAAGAAAACATCCTAAGATCATTTGAAAATGAACTAAGGAACAATATCTATCATCATCACATTCTTTCATTTTACATGTATTTGAACTGTTTTGCTGTTTGTACTTCTTTGCACTTTGTATTTCTATTACAAAAAAAAAAAACCACTAGAAATTGAACTCTGACCTTCCCCTTCTCAGTTTACCAGTCTATGTTCCTTTTCTTTGAAGCTGCTTGTTTTATGCTTGAAAGCAATTTCATTTAATTTCATTTCTTCTGCTGCATAATTGAACACTCCAGAAACTAACAAGCCATCTTAGCCAGCTGAGACTTTATTGCTTTTCCTGTAGAGAGCTATTGAAAATATTCCATGAAAGCTGAAGCTGTGAATCTTGCTAGGTTTAACCCAGGGATTGAATTTATGCAAAAACTGATCAGATCCTGGATGGTTTGGGAAGCAGAAGAGTTATCATGTTGAGTGAAAATGTGTAGAGAGTACAGAAAATGTGTAGATAGTAAAGAAAAATGAGAGATGTGGTAAGATGGTCTGATAATTTGGGCATGGCACAAAATCAGAGTGGTAACCACTGCTAGTGTGGAGGTAAGATGCAAAGTTTGTTTGCATCATGAAAGTGGTCAGAATGGCATTGACACAGAGCTAGCCATCAGTAATTCTGCCAAAACCTTTCTGTGTCACCTGACATGATATTCACCACTTCCTTCTAATGTAACGTAAATGCCATTGGTTACCATCTGATAATACCTTGCTTGGCAGCATTTTGCTAGACAAAGTAATTGATCCTTATAAGGAAATTATATGGTCTTTGATCAAGTTTGAAGTATCAGGTATGGTATTTATACCTCTGGGACAGGGCTTCCATGGGAAATGTTTGTCACCTGATTTTAGACTTTTAACTTAGGTATTTGGACTACCTTTGGAGTGTCGCTTGTCTACGCTGATACCCTAGGATTTAATCAGCTGATACGTACAGATGCGTCTAAGATAAACAGACTGATGTGTGATAAGATTTCAGAAAAAGACATATAATATAAAATAATCCAAATCTTACAATACTAAAACTATGTGGTTTAAGCAGAAGTAAGTTGTACTTCCACTTATTTGACTACAGCATCACTTTGGGTATAGAGAATGAGTACTGAAAGCAGAGTTCACACCTGGTTGAAAGAGAGAAGAAAAATTGAGGCTACGATAAGATAGAATAGGGAAAGTCACAGTTTAGAAGTTTTTATGAGATTAGACTAGTTTATGTTCTAAAATATTCCTCAAGTTGATTTCCTCTGTCTTCAGTTGTTGTCTGGTGCTTATTCCTCCTTTCCCTACAGGCAACAGTACGACTCAGCAGCTAAGGCAGAATCTCCACCTATTTCCAAGACTGTACTGCTAACTGCCTTGTTGCCTCACTCAGACTTTCAGGGTGATGTGGCTTCTTGATAGGACATTATGAGTAGAGTTAAATAATTCACTGAAATAATTCACTGAAATACTGTTTTCAAAAATGCTGCAGTGAAGTTTCTGTGCTATGAAGTTGACTAGAGTACTCTGCTATTTTCATAGGACAATATGTAAAAAAACTTTTTTTTTTTTTTTTTTTTTTTTTATGATCAAACTAGGCTGTCATTTCCAGAATATTTGGTATC
The DNA here is from genome assembly GCF_964035555.1 of Netta rufina. NCBI lineage: Eukaryota > Metazoa > Chordata > Aves > Anseriformes > Anatidae > Netta > Netta rufina. Next base: position 119,248,678 of record NC_140124.1, read on the forward strand.
AGTCTGGTATATGTTGTCTGGTATATGTTTTGTACTAAAATTAGATGTAATGTGTATGCTAATGGAGTGGTGCTAGAAGTTTGAATGGCTTTCTGTATTGGTATTTTTCTGCCAGTTCATTTAATGTTGGTTTAGTTGTGAAAAGTGGTAAGATTGTTATTTGAAATATTGCAAAAATAAATATTAATGAATATCTTTAAAATTCTAGTGAACCAAAGAATGTGGCAAAAATGATTGGCGTCTGTGTTGCCTCATCAACTGATCAAAACACCAGCACAAACCAGCAGAAGGAAGTGAGAAGCTTTCAAGGAGGTCAAGATGCTTCAGGGCAAGAGTGACTTATCTCCCGTCTGCTTGTTCAGATCTTGGCTTCAGCACTCTGGGAGAGAGCTGCATGCTGTTGCACGGCTTCTTCGAAGGGGGTTATACAAAGTAATTCCCATATGTGGGAGCTGACTGTCATTTTGAGCCTTAGCCATCATTTTTAGCCCTGTTTGTGCAGGACAGAAATATACAGGGACACCTGCCAGTGGTGGAGGTATCCCCAGGGGACCTATATCATGTTTCCCCATTGACAGAATATGCAAGCTGGTTGCCTTCTAAATATCTCTGAGATTTTATTTTTTTTTCTCCATGACAATTCTGTGTTTTTGTTAAGACAACGGTGGACTCTCTCACTGTGCTTTGCACCTGAGATTCTGGTTCTTTTTCTGTTAAAAGTGTGCATGAACTCAAGAGCAGAAGTGCAGCTGGTATGTCCAACACAACCTGCACATGTGTAAACCTACTGAAAGGATCTGCAAAGTAAATTGATTGTAAATAAGTAAACTATAACTAAGCATCAGTTAACTATAACTGTAAATGTAAAGCTCAAAGTTAGAGCTCATGAGGAAAAATGTTAGACGATAGTACTTAGTACTTCATTAATTTAATTTCTGAGTTTTTCAAAATTAAGTGTTTGTGAAGGTGGATTTTTTTTTTTTTTTAGATACATCATTAGGTAGATATAGTTCTAGATATGTACAATACTGCTTTATTGTGTCTGCAGACTCATTTTCTTCTCGATGATTGTTGGCTTCCAGGTTCTCCATGTCCAAGAAAGACGTCCCTCTCTTTGCATGCTGTAGGCCATGACCAAATGAATATCTTCTTAGATTACCTCTTAAGAGGAATGGAGCTGTCACAACTGAAAACAGAGACAAAATGGTTGTTCCTTTTTCTTTTTTTTCTTTTTTTTTTCCTTCATATTCTGAACATGCAGTATGAGTCTGAGAAGTTATTCAAGATAAAGCTAATTCAAAACTAGTGGCTGGGAGACCCTTACTGGATTTATCATAATTTGTGAGCTCATAAGGAGAACAATGAAAAGAAAAGACATTGCAATGCAGTGTTAATTTATTTGACATATGTGGCTTATGTATTTCTGAGAATATTTTGCAGTACAATACAGTAATTGTATGATTGCATATCCATTCAAAAAAAGGAACTGTAACATGAGACATGGCAAATACTCTGCTATTTAATCTTTCCAGCAAAATGGATTGAGAATAATGGAAATAGATTTAAGTTTTAATTTTTTAAAGGATGAGTACATTTTAAATTTATCAGATGTGGATTAAAATAACTTCATTTATCATATATTACAATAAAAATACTAAATTAAATCTAAGTAGTATAGAGCAATAGGAAGTTCAAAGAAACTTTACCTCTTAATAATGTCTTAAGTTAGACTTGTAATTAAAATACTACTTAGGGTTTCTGCACAAGCTTACCATTATGAATGTGCAGCATCCAGTAATGTCCATCAATGCACCTACAGAAGTGAGCAATCCTTATATTTTTACAACGTGAGAACCTTCTTGAAAGCCTTTTTCTCTGAAATAAAAATGTAATAAAATTTAATCTGATATTTTCAAATACATTTTACAACCTAAAAAGATGAAAGTAATGCAATTCTGTAAAACTCTTCACTTATCTTTTGCAGCGATTTATGTCTAATCTCTGTGTAGCTATATGGTATTCAGTTCTAGGAGGATGATTTAAAACAGAATTTCAGTTTTAATCACGTACTTCTTGATCATGTGAAAATACTCTTCACTTTGTTTAAATTGTGATTAGCATCTACTGAACAGTTAGCTGAGTTATAAATTAGAACATAGAAAAGCTGTAGGGGAATAGAACCTGAAATGCAGTGATCTAAGGATGAAATAATTGCTACTTTTATGGATCACTGCTTCTTTAATATCAACTTAAAATAGAAAGCAATCACAGTATGTTACAGAAAAGAGACTCACGGCATTAGTACCCATGCTAATGTTTACCCTATGAGTTACTCTTCCTTTTTGTTCCACCTTTTCTGAAAGGGAGGGAAGGGTTACATGTAATTTACTGTGCTGAGTAATCTGGGCTTCTTAAGTAGCTTGGAAGTACCAACATTTGCCTGTCTCTTCAGTAAAACAGCCCATGAAACAGGAGAGATTTTCAGTGCTCAATTTTTCCCTGCCTACAGCAGCCTTTTTGTTTTATTTTACATAATCTTACATAATTCCAACACTGAAAGTGTTGGATGGGACTATGAGAAAACTGCTGTAGTGGGAGTTGTCCCTGCTCATGGCATGGGGGTTGGAACAAGGTGATCTTTAAGGTCCCTTCCAACCCAAACCATTCTGTGATTCTGTGATTCTATGAATCTCTATCTAAAACTTAAAATCCCATGTCTCAGTCCCATGAGGAATAATTCTGAGGCCGAGGAGTACAAAGTGTCACCCTTTGGAAATTTAGTGCCAATATCTTGCTGCTCCAAATTTATGTAGCTACAGTGATTCCATATTATGTATTCTAGATGAAGTTCAAAACTACTTTTCCTTGTCTGTGTGTCATGTACTCATGTTAATATTTTCCCAGTCTGCCAGTTTTTATGGCAGTGATCTTTTTAGTTACTACACATCATTTGATTTAATTCCATTACAGAGAATGATTTATAACTGCTTTATTATCAGGAGAAATAATCAAAAGAAGAAGAAGATAAATGCATGATTGTAAGCAGTGACATTAAACTGAACTAACATTTGATGTGCTTTTCAGGAAAGCCCTTTTATACAATGAAGTGTTTAAACTTTTCCCCCAAATTAAGCTGCATATAAGTAAGTGGTTCCTCTATTGCTTAATTAGTTTTATCTGGTTGATTTAATTATGCAGTCATGTATGGGAACAGTACATCAGTACAGTAATGGTGTTTAGGAAAATGTTGTTCCATCTCCTATTTCAAGGCTTTGATGCATGTATATTTAAGTTAAAATATGTCAAAAATTAGCCCATAAATCTTGATATACCAAAGAAAGATAAGCCTTGCAGACCTTGTTAATTCTGTTGGTCAAACTTATCTTTAAAGAATCAACAGATTTTTATTTTTTTTAATTTCACACTTTTTTTTTTTTTTTTTTTTTTGGTCCATATTCTAGCACTTCCCATTCATCTTATCCCTACAAAGGCAATACCTTCTATGTGCTTTAGGAACAAATACATTCATCCATACAATTTCCTACAGATCCCATGTAAACTGAATTTCTTCCTTCTCTAGGAACCTTTATATATTTATCTTTATATATCAACCTTTATATATTTTCTGTGTATGTCATTCACTTCTTCTGTGTGATCCTACATGCTTTGAACTTTTCTGGTTTTGTTTTGTCTTTTTTTTTTTTTCCATCTGCCTTTAAAAGACTCTGGGAGATGATCCTCACCTGAAGACCTACTTCAGATTGCTAACCCTTTCAAGTGTGACCTTTGAAGAAATTCAACATGTCTTTGTTATCTCACGTTTGTAGCTGATTTTGTAAGGACTACCCATTGCTTAAAGCCAAGATTGTGCATGAGTAGTGTAAAGATCAGAACCTTATAATTCCCATTTCCTTATCCTTTTGAATGACATTTCCTATTTAACATTTACATTGCAGTATCCCAGGCGGCATTGTAGAGTAGTAGAAAATTTCTTCTGTTGTCAAAATATATTTTATGCAATTATATTTTTAGGTGTTGATTTATATAGATTTCAAAGACTTTTTTCTCATCAACAAAATTGATATACTATAGATTCTAGTCTGTAATTACAATTCATCTAAATGGCAGTTGCATATTTATGATATAAACACATATATAAACAAGTAATATAAAGCAATATAAAGCAATTATTTGTATTTAAAGAAGTATTTGAATATATTTTAAAGTCAGCTGTAGCCTTCTATTACTTGAATTTTATTCTGTCGTGCAGTAGCTTTACTGGTTCTACCACAGATAACTCTTCATGCTTGATGTTGATAGGAAAAAAAACCTAACTCAATTTCTTGAAGTTTCCAAATCAATGCTGTAAACAAATTTTTAAAATGTAGGAAGCAACAGCTAATGATCAGAAAATGTTAACTGCCTGTCACAGGAATTGTTTGTAAAAATCGAGACAGATATGTCTAAGAAGCTATTGGTAACAGCATGGATATGAAGTTTTATTTCCATTGATTTGACAATGATGTCTTTTACTATTCAAGGACAGGAGACAGAAAATATCAACATTTCATAAAACACATTTGTAATGGAAGAAATTTGCCTTTTCCATTTTAGCAGAAGCTGAAGAGAGGCAGTGGGATGCAAGACATAAGAAATAAAAAATAAAGGTATGTGATTATGGATTTCAGTTAAAATAATCAGAGGTTTGTCTGAAATGTGTCTACATTTCTCAAGTCCAAGATCTACTTTGGAGCTGCAGTTTGCAGAGGCTTACTCAGACTAAGGTTATGTTAGCAGTAAGTTCTCATCCATCACTCTTTCCATCTTGACTTATTGCAAGACAGATTTGATACAGTAGGCTTACTTGCACAAAGGATAGCTTTCTTCCATTTGAGACTGCACATTACAGTTATAGGTATTCCTTAAACTTGAAAGCAGTTCTCTCTATAGTAAATATGTCCATTTGAAACCAACCTTTGGAAAGTAACCCAGATTTCAAATTCAGTCAATAACAAGCTGGGAAGCACATTACCTTGGTAAGCCTTGCCTAATAATAAAAATCTCATTTGTAAGAGACTACTGCTACTGTTTATTTCTCAGAGTTGAGTAGTGGATCTACATCCCATTACTTCTGTCCCAACACATTAGATGTTGAATATATTCTACTCCTCTGGAGCTGTAGTGATTTAAATAGAAGTTAAGGCTGGTTTGCCTCATATGACCAAAGTTGCAGGGAATAATGATGGATTCCTTTTCGATTTTTTTTTTTTTTTGGTTGCACAGGAGATTTGCAAGGGGTAAAAATCTATGTTTATTCATCATGTGTAGGTCTTTAAACAAAATATATTCCTGGAATATAACCCTTCTTGTTGCATTTAAAACCCAGAAGAAAGCAGTTCTTCATCCTCATTGGCATGTGCAGTGCTGGAGTAAAAGGGCCACTGACAGAAGGTACAAGTTACGACTTGCTTGGGCTCCTAAGTGAAACAAGCCAATAATGAGCTAACAGCAATGAACCTTTTGGCAAAGACAGAGTGCCGAGGTAACAGAGGATAATATAAAAAAAAAAAATAAATATGAGGAACTTCTGAAGAAAATGGCTGCCAAATAACGTTGATCTGCACACAACATCTTGCAGGTACAAAGGAAGTACAGAAACAGATGTAAACTATAGCATTTTTAATGGTCATTACTGTTCTTGCAAGAAGTTCCATGGCTCAGAAGCATCTCTTCCTTCTCTAATTCATGAACACTTTAGGTTTAAATCCCACCTATTCAATTTTTATAGTAGTTTTATGCCAAATGTGCCAGAAATTCCTATCTAATTGTGTGTTGTCTAATGTCACAGACATCACAATTGACATCACAATTACTTCCTCCTGCAGATACATGGTACATGGGTGAAATGGCATGGCTGTGTGTGAATTTAATCTGTTGCTGTCTGTGCTATACAACTCCCTGAATAAATAGCATATGTTCAGCTAATTTTTATTTTTATTTTTATTTTTTTTACAATCATTATCTTTATTCAATATACATAGAGATATTTAACATTAGTTTTATAATGAGAGAGGAATTAAAACAAGTACTAAGTTCATACATATTTATTTGAGCTCCATGTACCCAAGAATGAGTTCAGACTAGCTGGCTTTGAAAGAGACAGAGCATCTGCAGGTGATAAACAAAAAGGGCTAAAGCCATACTTAATAAGTCCTTGTCATTGCAAAATGCCATATAGAAACGTTAGTTTTTCCTTCAAGTTCAGCCCTCCCGCTGATGCTCTGAAAAGCAAAGACATCCTTTTTTTTTTTTTTTTTTTCAGATGATGAAGAGAGAAAATAACATTTCTTTAATGAGGAATAATATTGATAAACAAAGAAGAAAAACTCCTAATATAATTTTACCACTGATATCAGAAAAGATTAATTTTAAGAACAATGAAATTGTTACATTCATCGCATTCCAAGCCAATCACCAGTATGTAAAAATAAGATAATTTCAAATCATCTACATATAAATCAAAAAATTAATGCTAAGGTCTAAAAAGTCTTTTGAGCCATTTTCCTTCAGTAAATTTCCTGAAGTTAGTGCATATATAATGTGTTGTTGAAATGAATTTGGACACAACTTTATTAAGTTTTACGTAGAAAGGGAAGTTGTGTTAAAATTCAGCTGCTATTTTGGGTCTTTCTATTTCTCCTTTATGAACTGCTTTAGCAACCTGAAAAAGAGCTATGCTATTTAACATTTAAAAATATTTGAATTGTAGGTCTTTTGGTATGCTGATACATGTGTAAAGATAAAAACTAGTTATATTTGATTAAATTGTTCTGCCACATGGTTGACACTTCACCTGGAAAGCCCCTTAAAACTTCTCATTTAAATTGAAGGTGTTAGTTTCCATATTTCAAAGCTTAAGACAGTGGGGTTAAATGAGGAAGGCAGGATACAATGGAGAATATCAGTCATTAAAAATCAAATGATATTTAAATATCAACCTACTTTTCCAGCATTGCATGTGCCATTTTCCACCACTCTTTATTTCTCATTAAAAACCTCAGGTGTTAAATCTGAGGTTCATTAAATGAGTTTCCATCGTGTGTCTTGTCACATGTAGGCAAAACTGTCTACTTAAATTTCCTCCTCCAATTCCTGGAGTTTTAGAAAGACTCAGATGCCTTTTAAAATCCTATTTCATCCCTGTGTGCATTATTCCATCAAGATCCATCAGCTCAGATGCATCAATCCATTAAAAGCAAATTAAAATGTTAGATATTTCTTTTCATATTTATTATTCTGAGAGGCAGCACTGCAAAATATTTGGGATATTGTTTACATTTTCTTTATGTACCAAGATAGCGAAAGCATTATTTATTTATTTATTTATTTATTTATTTATTTATTTATTTATTTATTTTTTCACCAAAGTTGTAGTGCTACAGCAGATTGTTCTTCAGGCTATGCTTTTGCGCCTAAGTATTGTAGTACTCAGATAGTGCTTGTATTAGCTTAGGTTGTATTCCATCAAGTCTGCAGAATAATTCTTTGCTGCAACTTTCAGCTTTTGAAATTTTGAGTAATGTTATTGATTTTAATCAATGCTATTGATTTTAAGACCAGAATTGACTTTTAAGGCTAGTCTTATCCTTTGGTTATCATAGGTCATTCAACTTCATCTAGTTATCCTGCCATGTGGCCAACATCTTGGCTTTAGAAGAATGTTCTTTTTAAAATATCCTGAGATGTAGAATGCTCAGATGTTCAGGTTCTGCTCATAGCTCCCCACCTTCCCTTCCCCCCCACCCCCAATAACTAACCTCTTTCCAGATGATTAGGCAGTGATCTCTAATTTTTTATTTAAATTAATTTTGCTTAGGATTCAGCTCTTGATCATTATAATCCTTCTTTTGCAAGATTACATGGCCTTTCCTATCAGATGTTTTCTTTCCAGGGCAGTATTTATGCACTGTAATCAGATTTTTTCTAAATGTACTTTTTCAAATGAGCTATTATGATCTGTCTTGTTCGGTGAAGGATTTTTTTCCAACTCTCCAATAGTTCTTGTAGTCCCTTTATTTTCCCAGTGTCTTTAGAGAATATTGACTCCAGAAGTAGACTCATCTTTCCAGCCCTGATCTCTATCAATGTTATATTATAAAGGAAGGAAATGAGATGTCTTTGACATAACTTTTTTGTCATACTGACAAATGTTAATTAACTTTTCCTATTGTTAAATACTACGTGATTTTTTTTCTATTGAATCTGTAATTACTTCAGCTGATACCTGGAAAAATAGCCTCCCTGTCACTACTATAAATAGGGAACTGTAACAAACCTTTATACTAAACCAAGTAACCAGTGTTCTATTTTATTTTTTTTTCCCTAATGCACTTAGGAGTGCTTAACAATTTGCAATTAACCTCCCCCTTTTTTCCCTCTGTTTCTTAGAATCAGGTGTATCAGAATATATTTTTCAGGGCAGGAGGAGGAATTGCTCTTTCAAAATTCCCAAAGGACAAGCCACCTGCAGATATTCTGACGAACACTGAATAATATTTGATGAGAGTTGCATTGATTTCTGCAGAACCACGCATGTAGCAAATTACTGCTGATTGAGAGTAAGAAAAATTTGGCCCCAAAGAAAATGACTCATGCTAGTCTCCCTTTGCAGATATTTTAATAATAATTAGAACTGAGCCTTACTCTTTCTTTTTTTTTTTTTCTCCCCAGCCTCCAACTATTTTATTTTATGCCAACCCACAGGCACCATGCCCAGGTAGCTGATAGCTATCTTGTTAACAAGAGGATTTATGTTTCTTTTTCCAAGTAGTTGTTACTCCACACAATCCTTTTATACAATTTTCAAATTAAAAGGTCTTAAGTATGGTTTTACTACTTAAATATTAAGCAAAATTGTTTTCATAGCATTTACTGAAAAATGAAAAATACAGAAAGCTTGTAAATACTTCTTTGTATTGAAAAACACCTCTACAAGATATGGACTTCATCGATCCCAGTGTTATAGCTGTTTTATTGTCTGTGACTCTTGTTTTATGACAATTTTTATCTTGGAAATATAATTATTCTTTTTCTAGTATATTTGTAAAAAATAACTTGATATTCTTCCTACTCTATAAACCTGTTGCCAGATTTTCATGGCTGCTGAGACCTTGAATTCAGTGGGAGCTGAAGATAAGATGAAATGTTGGTTTTCTGTCTCCACGAGTTGGATTGGTTTCTGTGTGCAACACAGCAAAGGATGCATCTCACATGAGCAGCTCCCCTGCCAACCTTGTCCATTTTCAGCATTCACATGGCCATCTCTCAAGGAGCTCTGCAGATTCACTACTCCATATGTATGGGAACAACTTTCCCTTGTACTTTTTCAAGCTAACTCCCAGTAGCCTCATTTTTAGTTCAGGTATGAGAAGAGATAGTCAGCTGTTGACTCCTATCCACCTTTTCCATATCATTCATGATTTTGCAGCTCTGTTGTATTCTTCATGAGACTTCTATTTCCCAAACTGAAACATATTGGCTTATGAAGTGGTTCCTCACACAGAATCTGCTCTATTACTCGATTCCACTTCCTGCCCTTCTCTGAAAATTTTCCAGTTCTGCTATATGTATAATTTAAAGATGAGATCAGAATTGTGTGTTGTATTCATAATGTGGATGAACCACAGGTTTATACAGTGGAGTTTTCTTATTATTATGTTTATAAGGGCATTTTGATTAGTTTGGGCTTTTCTAGTTTTCTTTAGAAAGAAGGTGAGTGAATATTCATTAAAAATACAATTCCTGTTTTAGGAGTTTGGGGAAAAAATTGTGCATCCATCTAACAATACGCAAGAAGCATGCAATGCTGTATCTGCTTTCTGAAATACTTGCTGTATATGATTAGGAGCTGAAGAGATTGTTGTTTTGGGCTGAGATATTTTTAATGAGTAATGAATGCATTTTATGTGTATGAGAAAACACTATTCAACCTCATTAACCTTTCCTCTGCTCTGTGCTACTGTCACCATCATCCCCATTGCTGGAGATGTGTAAGATTATGTATGAGCAGTGCTCCTTCTCCATACTTTGGTTCTTTTCTTTAGAACATTATTATCGAATAGAAATTTATGTTTTTTTTTTTTTTTAATTTATTTTTTAATTTATTTTTTATTTTCTTAATCAGCTCAGGCACATGCTTGTTTTACAAAGACATTTTAGGTAAAAGTAAAATGCATGCAAAGATACTATCTTTTTTTTTTTTTTCTATATTAAATAACTATAGAGAGCAGATGGATTGATTTTCTTTGTATTGTTGTAGCTGTAGCTACAAGATGTGGCACTGTAGAGCAGATAGCAATGTGATGCACATTATGTGACTTAGTTTTACACTAGATGCTACTTCTGTATAAGCTTAATACTAATAAGCTTTTACCTTGTTCTCTGGTAAGCAAAATGAATAATTGGAAATGTAATTCCAAGCTTCATTGGCAGCAAGAACAGTGCTTGTTTCCTAAGCAGTTTTCTGTAGAGGCATGTCAAACCATTACTGATACTTCAATATCACTGGCTGCACGATGCTCTGAAAGTATTTCTCAAGAGGATAATCAACAGCAAGCTGTGCATGTCAGCTTTTTCTTTTTTAAGTTTGCAGTGTTTTTCACAACAGAATTTCTTTGTTTTATCTTGTTGCTGCTGAAGCATCTGTTCTGCATTGCTTTATTTGGTGTCCCATCCCACTTGACATGGCTGTAGTCCTTTTCTTTTCCTCACTGTAGAAAGATAGACTCAGATCCAAATTTAGTTCTATTCTCCAGCTCTACTTGGAGGATATGGGAACCGTCCTTCTCTCCCTCTGACTTCCAAAGAATTTGGTGTCAAGGCAAAAGGTCTCCCAAAGACCACAGCTAACACACTTTCTAGAAGGCAATTGAGGTTATGTTTAGCCTCCTTTGTATTTTCTGTGAAAAAAATCTGCAAAGCTATTCCAGTGAAATGCCAGGGAATTTTGTTATAAGTGTCACTCCCAAGAGATGCTGGGATGAAGCAACTTATGACTAGAAAGGGTCTGTATTATCTCCTTATCTGCGCAGCTGAGATTTTGTTGGAATTCATTCAGTATTTAAACTCACGGAGTTAAACACATGGCAAGCTAAATGTCTTTCCCCTGATTTGCAGGAGTGTTCCCCAAAGGCTCTCTCTTCTGCTTTTGTCTGTGTTCTTCAGTATTACAACAAGGACTGTTTGTCCATAGTCATGCAGAGTGTAGCTGAATTTGAGAACTGTTACACAGTTCAAAAAAACACACCAAGGTTGAGTAAAATATCTCTGCTGGATGCATAAAAAACAAGCAACCCTCCCATTCCTCCTTCCTCTCCCCCTTAAAAAGGCATTAACTTTTTAGGTTGATTTTATTAAAACCCTGCTGAAGATCTTTTGGACCTGATTTGTTGAATCCCTTTAAGGGATATGAACACTCTGGATTTTCTGTGAAGGAAAAGTTGATATACATGGTATAAGGCAATGACTTACCTTACCAACTTCAGCCCAACATTTCCTACTAGGTAGTGTCTAATCTGAATAATCATTAAAGGTCTCTTGAGGATATAATGTAAAATCAGTTCACAACATTTCTTTGATCTTTTGCCTAAAACGAATGAAGAAATGTTAGGATGCTGATGTCATTGCATACTGAATTATTCTTTTGATGAAAAACATCAGCACTATATTTCTGCTTATTATATCATTTTTTATGCACTATGCACATGAAATCAGAGATACTATTGCAGGAGGTATTGGCCTTACCTTATTATAAAAGCAGGATTTTTGATTCATTCTAGCATTGATAAAAAAAAAAAAAAAAAAAAAAAAAAAAAAGCAGTTTAGTGACACTTTTTGTTTCAAGAATAGCATATTTGTACACAAAACAATCCAACCACATAACTCTGCTACTTTCTGAGGGTAAAATCACATTATTTGCAGGAATTATTTAAAAGGATATTATAGACAGTTGCAGTAAGAGATGTAATATTGCCAAGTAAATGAAACTATGCAAAAGGTTTCCAAAGGAAAATTGCAGATACTTTATTCCAAGAAGATGTAAACTTCTCATCCCTGAACAGCCAAAGATTATGGAAGAAAGTGAAGATAGAGGAGAAGATGTGAGGACGAGGATTTCTTTTTGCTTAAGGGGGTGAGATATAGTGCAGAGGGAGAAACATCTGTACTTTTGGATGGAAGCTACCAGGTGGGTTTGGGGAACACAAAGTCAGACCAAAGACACAGAGAGAACTGAGTGCATTTTTGTGAAGGTTTGAAGCCAGCTCTACTGGGAGCAGTGTACTGAGCTGTTGAGCTGCAGATCAGTGGTTTAATGAGACAACATCAACAGGAGTGGGGCATTGCTGCTCCTTCCATTATATGATTTTGGTGCACAACCATTCCTCTCTTCCATCTCTCTGGATGCTACAGAAACTAGCAACAACATTTGGAAAAACATTTTATCCTTCCCATGTATGTGAGAAAAAGAGTTTTTTTTTGGTGCAGAAAGACCTTATAAAACTACAATATCAGAAAGTTAACATGAACAAAAGGGAAAGGAAAAATTGTAGAAATTAATAAAAAGAAGTGCTAAATATGAAATTAAATGAAGTTCAGATAATCATCTGTCACTCAGTTTCCCAGTATTATCCGTTAATAACCTTATTGTCTCTTTGCATACTTGCTTCTTATCTATTTAAAGCAGTTGTTTATCATTCACTGTCTGATTAGTTCATCACATATGTATTTCAAAAAGAAAGGGAAACTAATATCCCTAGGACCAAGATAGTTTTTCCTCCTTTTTGTTCCATTGGTTGACAAGAGAATGGGGAATTAGCATAAAAAGAAAAATCTTTTGCTAACACTGTAGATTAAAGATGGGCTCAAAATAGAGGACTTCGAGCCAAATCCATCCTTCCCAAAGTTTGTATGAGCTCAGATTTGGGCTTTGGGGGCTGGCAAAATGCTAATTCCAGGCTAGCAAAGCATAAAGTCCAGGAAAAGTGCAGCCTTTTGTTCTGAATGAATAACTGAGAGACACAGAGGTCCCCGACTGTCAATTGTTTAACAAATTTATTATGTGGGATATTCCGTGTTCCCATAAACCTGGAGTCAAGCACTATAAAGTGCTTAAAGACACGTTTAGTTTGAAGAGACCAAAAAACCCTGAGCCTTGCACAACTCACCCCAAGAAGCTACAGCTGCAGGCACCTACAAATGTGTTCATCTTCCCTTATGGAGTTGGCCAAATATAATCAGTAGGCCTGGTTTTAATAGGCAGTAAGTAAGTACATGCATGCATGTTCCAAGAATGAGGAGTTAAGTTTTGAAATGGCACTTTTGGGGATGGTTAAGTAAGGGACAATATTTTACTTTGTACTGGAGTATTCCCACATCAGCCTGTTTTTTAACATGCTCATGCTCTCAGAACTGGCAGAGCTGCATCTCAGTGATAATCCACACACATGACCTGAAGCTCTGTTTGTGAGGCTGATCCCATCAGGGCCAGCAGAAATTTGGTACTGGGCTGTTGGTACTACCCCTGGTGTGCTGTTAGCCTCAGACATCCATGTGTTTTGCTAAATAGACTCAGGAGAGCAAAGGGCTATGAAATGGTAACACAGTTGTGTCAGCTTTTCCTTGTGCTGAGGAGAACAAATGTCATGTACCCACTTCACAGACACACAAATCTTGCTTTTTCTGTGGTGTTCTTGCCTCTGTTTCTTTGGCATGGTGTAGAGGAACAGTTTGAGGAATTCTACATAAATTAAAATGGGAGATGTTAATGAATTAAATATGAATAAAATCCAATAATAGAGCCACTGCAGCACATTCCCTCCCTTATGGTACTCTTACACAAAAATAAATATTGATTTGTTATGCTCTTCTTGCACCCTCAGCTTTCAGTCTAATCTGTAATGGCAATATCATGTGCAATGCCTGCAGGGTGCTGGCTGAAGTACAGTTTGATGGGTTCAGGTATCTGTGAGACAGTTTGGGATTGTATAAAATCATAGGATCATAGGAGCTCGTTCAGATTTCAACATGGTAGCTGAAGAATTTGGCCTAGCAGGTCATCTGACAGGAATTGGAAATGCAGAGGCCTGAGCTACTACTGCGGGTTATAGCTTGGTGTTTTAAAATAAATGAGAGCTGATGGCACTTTCTCTTGCCTGCTGGGCTGTGAGTGTGATGTTTAGGGAGCACATGCTGTTGGCAGGGTTGGTAGCCTGGGGCAGGCGGGGCAGGAGGACAGAGGGGACAGAAGCTGCTGCCACTGCCCCACCATGGGCCATCAGATGCGGGTAGGGACCAGATGGTGTTCCTTGTGTGTGTGTGGTCAGGGTGAAGAAGGATGACTGAAATGCCAGGATACGTCCTACCTCCGAGTGGGATCTGCAGCATCTGTGGCAGTTCAGTGGGACAAAATGAGTAAAAATGATGTTTTGTACCTGAAGCTGTAGAGGTGGGAGAGCTGTCACAGGACTGCCCATCCGTGGGCCAAGCTGGTGCTCTGGGTGCAGGAGCAGACGAACATCTGGTGTTTTGGGAGACAAGAAGTCCAGCCTAATGCAGAGAAATCAAGGGTCAGTATTTCTGGCAGAGCAATCAGCAGTGAAGCAGTTAATGATGCTGACACTGGACTGAAGGCACTGTATTTCACAGGAGCACCCCACTGTCCTGGCTAAGACAGCTGGCCCTATTCAGAGCAGGGACCTGGTGCTTGCAAAGCTGCTTCCCAGAAAGGCACGTGGCTCTGAGGATCCTCCCTGTGCATCCACAATTGTATAACATCCCTCTTGCAGCTAAGGCAATTGTTTGCATGGAAAATTAATGTTATGCTCAATTTCCCCCCCCTCTGTTTTTCACCCATCTTTTAATGCGATTTAACAGCTGGAGATGAGGAGCAGACAGCGCCATGGGAGCAGCCAACTCTCTGCAGACAGGCAGAGAGCGCTCGGGGGACTGCCAGTGGCCCATGGATGACAGATGGGGGCTTATGGTCTATAACTTAACAGATGGATCACAGCTCTGCTTTTGATTTGCATGGAGAGAATCAAATGATTATGGTGTCGCTAAATAAAAGCAGCTAATCAGAAAGATCTGTGATTCTGTGTAGTGATTTGGGAGGATGTAATTTGGAGGGATGAAAACCTTGTGGTAGTGACTAATATGTAAAAGCAATGGCAAGAAAGATGAATTATTGCCCTGCTTCATGTTCTGTAAAGCTATTTTTCATCAGATAAGCATCTTTTTTGTTTGTTTGCCACATAAAAACACATTTTTTTCTTCTGTGAAAAAACATCATTTTGTTTCAGAAAACAATGAAAAAAATGTAGTTTACTGTGGAGACAAAAAAAAAAAAAGTCATGTTACATTTTGATGTGACATGCTAGCTATATATTTATATATTACCACATCCAAAGCTATTTTCCTCCGTACCTATTTTACCAACAACCACTAAATTGACAAAATCAGCAAGAATTTTTGTGACCTCTGCCAATCCCTAGATCTTTGCACTATAGTAGGATGTAGAAAATTTATGACTGTCATTTCTGTCATTGCACATTAGGTGCTGCCTCCTTTTTTTCCGCTCTATATTTCTGAATGCCTGTCACAGTAAGAGGTGCTTTTTGCTATCATTATCTTTATTGCTATGAAACATACAGCAGTAGCACATAGGAAATATATTGAATACTTTGTTGGCTGCTTTTCTCAGATCTTTCTTTCCTTTAAGGTCTTTAGCTATTACAAAATTAAGCAAAAATAAATGGGATGCAACACAGTCACTCTGGGTAACCCCAAAAGGGTATTGTATATTCAGCCTTCCTTCCTTCCTACCTTGCTTGTCAGTCTCTAACACAAAGCATAATTAAAGGCATGTCAGCTTTTCAATGGAATAATATGCAGCTAAAAAACAGGATTTTTTTATTTTTTTTTTTTCAAATTCACTCAATTGCAACCCCATTTAATAGAAATGTCAAAACCTCTCAGCTGGCAAGTTTCTACAAGAATTAGGAAAACAGGTGCCCATATAGGCAGAAAAGCTAGGAAGCTCACCCTTTATCAGGCATCAGAATCCACAGAAGAGAGTAAAGACAGGAAAACCTGAAATCTGAGTTTCCATAGTTCTGTTCCTTACCAAACTGCTTGTCTCCAGAAACTTTTCCAGTGCCAGCCCTTCAACTCTGTTAATTCTGAAAGCTGTTAAAAGGCTTGCTTTCAGTATCCAAATGGGAAAAAAACTGTCTCCTGACAATTACCAAATCATAATGAAACAGAATGTGTGCCCCATTCACATCAGTATGAAATAAGTTCATTAGGATCAAGGCTGTGGTACTGGAATGAACTCCAAAAGTTATTTGTTACGATGGGTCACCAAGGAAGCTGGACGTGAGCATGCCGACTGCTGCAGCTGCATGTGACATCCACCGTGAGAGATTAACACATCTTTATGAGTACTCTTTCAGGACAGAAAACAATGAAGAGCAGCAAACCCAGATACCACATTACACACCCACATAAATAACACATTCATCCTATTTTGCTGATTTGTGTGAACTAAACATTATATATTTTTATGTTTGTTTATTATTCTTATATATGTTTATTCTAAACAAGCGTGTCTTATTTTATGGGGAGCTCATTAAAAGAGAAAACCATAAATATGAAACAGATGTCTCTTACTTAAGCCTAGCAGACCAGTAATGCCATCTTTATTGAAATCTTGGATCCCTCTTGAACAATTCAGAAATAACATTGGGTATTACTGGCTCTGTATTGTGAGAGAAAAGTGGTTAGAAATACTTGATCTCAAAGCACCTCTCTCTCTTAGAGAGATTTTTAACAATACACAGAAGTCATTATACTCAGCAGCTTTGATTTTTAATTTTTTTGGGTTACCTATAGTGAGGGTCCTGTTGGACCTTAGCGTGGCACACTTGCTTTTGTGCAGGTAGTCTTCATTCAAGACCTGATCATACATACGAGTATAATGAATCACAGCAAAATGTAGGCTGGAAGGGATCTCTGGAGATCATCTAATCCAGGCTCCTGATCAAAGGTGTATCTGTTTGCTCAGGACCTTGGCCAGTCAAGTTATGAAACTCTCCCAGATGGAGGAGCTGTGACCTCTCTGGGCAGCCTAGCCTCTATGATGTCCCTTGCTGGTCTACATTCTTATAGCGATCAATTTTGCACTGGGAGATTGTGCAGGGGTTTGACAAGAGGTCTATAGACGAAAAGATACAACCAGTCGTTCACACTACAGTTGCCATGTAGAAGTTGCAGCTATGGTATCTACTGTCCTTTATGGTCTGGACACAGGCAGAGACTACTAAACATTCTTGCAGGGTTTTTTGTGACCTGTGATCCCCCAAAAGCTTTCTTTTATCCTCATTTCCAGACACCAGCTTTGGTAGCTAGATATACATGACATGACATTAGAGCATTTTTCATGGGAATCCACAAATGGGGCTTTGGAGTAGTCTCAAGGAGCCTCAAACATTATCCATGATCCACACACCCAGAAGAGTGGAGGGAATGGAGCAATCCATGGTGATGGACCATCAGAGAGTCTAAAGTAGTACTTCTGTGTTGGAGGGGGGTGGGGAGCTCCTCCAGTCAAAGCCATGTGTTCTGGGCCACCAAAGAGAAAAAGGGCTGTAGCTGTATTTCATTTGATCTAAACTGAAAAATATAAGAGTTAAAATATGTTGATAGCAAACTTTACCCCAGGGATTTCATGAAAGGTAGTGGCCAGCTTTACAAAGAGTGGGGGAAGTATGGTGTCTACTCCTTTGAGAAAGCTGAAATAAATACGGAAATGCAGCATGCAGAACATATCTGGCTGGACATAGTCTGTAGGAAGAAGTAACTGACCTGTGAGATCAGAGGTGTTGGCACTTTCAGAAAGGTTCAGATGGTTGAGCTCCTACAGAGGAGGTTTGCCCTGTGCTATTGTGAGCAGAGAAGAAATGTGGCCACTGGACACTCGTGGCAACAAAAAGAAACAATGGTGAGAAACTAGGGACAACCAAGGGTAGCTGACAAAGCTTTCCACTTTGTTCTGTGCTTCTGGGGTGCATAAGCCTTTCCATAGCATTGGCTTCCTGTTAATATGGAAATTATATCATAGCTTGCACTTTCAGCTGCATAACATCTCTGTGGCATGACTGCTGTTGTTTACTGACAAATACTGTCAGGAATGCCTCTCATGTATAGTTTTTAATCCATTAATGTGGTTTGGCAGCTGGAGAGAAAGGTCAGCCAGCTCCCCACAGACTATAGGCAAATGCTCCTTAGATTGCAGTGGGAAAACAATTACAAATTTAATACAAATTTGTGTAACTGAAAGGCCCACTGTGTTTGGGGATGTGGACACTGGTAGTTGTAATGAGTGTCTCCCTGAGGCTTTGCGGTTATATGGTGTTATCTAACACTTGATTGTACACTTTACCACAATGTAGGAAAAGTTTCAGAGTGAATGGCCTGTAAAACTCAACATCCAGGCCCACTGTGACCCGGCATTTTCTTGAAATTCAATATGACTATTGCCGTTTTCATGTGGGGCTCATCAATTTCTCATTCTAATAACTCTCTGGAAAGGTCACATGCAGTTTGCATTTGTTACTTACATTAAAGTGTTCCATTTCTACATCATGAAATTTTATTTTGATCTGTATTAAATCTTCAGTAGAATATATTATTAATTATTCATCCTTCAAGAGATGTTATAATATTTTCCAAATATGCATTCAGATTTTGTATTATCTCAGCACTTTAAGGTTTAGTGAAGCTTAATATAAATCCTTTTTTCTCCCATTGCCCAAATGCATTAGTTCACACTTTTTCTGTAGAATGAAAGAAGTAACCTACCTTTTACAAGCTGTTTTAATGTGTTGTGAAACAAATACATGAGCATAAAAGAAATCAGTATTTCAGTTTGATTTGAACCCTTGCTTATTCATTTGATCATGCACATAACAGTGCCAAGCATACCTTGAAAGGACTGTTGGATGTGCCTTCCCAAGCCTACCTGTCTTACTGGGAGCAGCTGCTGTGCTTCTCATCCCAAGGATCTGCCTCCTTCTGCTCAACCCATTGCTGAGGTTGCTCTTCTAAGGAGGGAGGGCAGCTAGCAGTGTTGCACTGCTAGCAACACTATGAGAGTGCAGAGAGGTAAGACTAAGCACTTTGTCACCATGACAGTGAGCTCTCCTTTACCATTTTCTTGTCCTCAGCACATCACATCCCATGTTAGTCTATTTCTGCAAGCACGTTCCTACCCTGTGTCCTCCCATGAGTGAACTGCATCCTTCACATGCTCAGATATCAGACTAATGCTGGTCAGTGCCAACTTCACATGTGAACATGGACATTTCCTTGTCTGATATCCTTGGCAAGGCTGATTAAAATTGGTATCTGCTGTGATCAGGCTGTCTTTGGGGTCTTGGTCTAGTCCAGCCTGCAGGCTCCCTCCCAGGTTGGCCATTAATGCACAGTTTGGGTCTTGACCATACGTGCTACATAGCTTCTTCTCCAGATGTGCCTTTAGAAGATGGCTGCTGCATTCTGCTGTGCTGATACCACATAAATGCAAGACTTACTCTTCATAACATTGCTAAATATCTCCAGGCATACTTGAGATGAAATCAGTATTTTTCATATTTTCGTAATTTTGTGTTTTATTTATATTTTGCTTAAAATATTTTTTTAAAAACAAACAAAAAACCAACCAAACAAACAAACAAAAAGATGCTTCCAGAGTGTCTTCCAGGCCCAAGGCTGACTGGTAAGGTAATGAAGTTTCAGACTGCCACACAAACCCTGGCTGGTGCAACATGTATTCCTGCCCTGAGCGGCTACTCCCTCCTCTCCCCAGTGAGATCAGCACAGCCTCTTCCCTTCTCTCCAACATTTTAGGCATCTCAGTAGGTGCCCAGACTTTTGCATTGTGAGGATTGTTAATTCTGCCATGGAAATGGCAAATAAATGTCCGCGTGCTTAATCTCATCTCCTTATCTATGTAGAATTGCCTCTGAATCTTTTTGCCAATAATTACCTAGTACAAAACAGAACCTTCCTAATGGAGTGGAGAAGATAAACAGACAAACCTGAACAATTAGTAGGATGGATTCAGTGATTCAGTGATGAAGGATTTCCCCAGAGCTGTTTCTGTTCTGTGACCTTTGTTTCTAACAGTGCTTTAATCCTTATAAACTGTATTCTGAATGAAGCTGCACCTTTGGTTATGGTATTTGAAGATACACAGAGATGAGAGTTTATACACATCTTTTCAAGGTCTGCACAAACTGCTAGAAATAACTTTCACAGAACATAATCCAAATATGTGAAATGAAAGAGGAGAACTGAGAAGTGACCCACAGGAAGAGAGAGGTTGCCTGTTTCATCACATATGGCAACCAGACAGGATCACAACAGCAGTGCTACTCTCCAGGTACACTTGAAAACATTTACATTTGTTCAGATTTCTTTATTTCAGACCTTAAAGAAACATTAAAAAAAGAAGGACACACAAGGGAACACAAGTACTAGGTAAATTATACCAGCAAGACTGATAATTCCAGTATTTATGAACCAAAGAATCAAAAAGGCTAGTGTGGAGTACCATGTGAATTCAGCCCCACTGCATATATGCCAGTCAGCACTACATTTATGTCTAGCCAATTATTTGTACATCTTTGTTGTATAGATTATGTTCTATAGATCTACTACCCACAGGTTAAATGGGTTACAGCCAGAAAGACAGATCTAAAGCATTGCTTGTCTGTTGTAAAATGACTTAGTGGTCATACTGGTGGTGTAAGGTTGCACAGATACCCCTGTTAGATACCCCTATGGCCATTAAAGCTCTGGCTTGTGACATACATGTAAAGACGTGTCTTACAGTATACTACAGAAAAGAAGCGTATTGTTCTAGCTATCTTAGTGACAAAGAGAAGAACTTGAAAAATAAACATCAGAACATCCCCAAAGAGAATAAAATAGAAAGTATTTCAGTTCTACCAGTCTTGGATTGGTTTCCTAAATGAAGGAAGTATAAGTGATCATTTATGTTTTGTGTAAATTTGCAAACCACGATGCAAACCTTCACTAGTTCCATGTAAGATTGTGAATGCTTGAAGAATAGAGGGTGAGATTTAAAAATAAATAAATAAATATGGGCAGGTTTTATAGCTCTGGTTACTATCAGGCAGCTGGCAGCCACCCTGTGGCACTGAGCAGCTTGAACAAGCACTGCTGTGGGGGTGAGATTCCAGGCCATGTGTGGGTAGGAGTATTTTTTCAGTAGAGTTTAGGAATCGAAGACCATCCAGCCAGAGGAAGCAAAGGTCATAAGTAAGATCATTAGTGACATGAACATGTTGCTTATGGAGCAGTGGCTTTATGACGCTCTGTCTCATAGAGATTAAGTCATGAATTTGGAAACCTTCGTGTCATCAGGATGTCATCAGGAGGGGCTGACAGACCCCCACCTACAGTCTTTACTTGATGTCGTTGAGTTTAAATCTTCTGTAGCCTCTTTATCTCTGACTTGTTCCGTGGCAGGACGCATCAGCCCCAACCCTGAGCACCCAGGCATGCTGTGACATCTCATAGCATTCCTCATCGTCCCTGCCAGTGTTAATGCTGTGGAGGGAACGTGATTAATCAGGCTCTGTAACACACTCTGAAAACAGCTTTCTTATCAATTTCCATCCTTTGTCAGCCCATAAAAATGGACTGTGGCAGAGAGACCTGCCAGACTGAAGAATACAGGGATATCATGGCAGCTTTAATCCCTGGATTTAAGGAGCAGTAGTTTTAATAATGAATATTGATGTTAGAAGTGTGAGGGGGCGTCTCAAAGCAGACAGGAGGCTGGTAGTTTGCTCTTTTTCACCTTGAAGCTCTTTTTAATAAATCATAAAAACTCCCTTACAGTTACTATCACATTAAGATTGATTTTTACTGTGCATTTTTCAAACTATCCTTTATGATTATGATTAAAATAAAAATAAATATAATTCCCGAATGATCCTTCTTCCTTATCTGGCATACTTTCAGTGCCTGTCTTTAAATCCCTCACTTTGAATTTCATCCATATTTCATACCTTGTACATGTAACACCACTTGCTCGTTTACGCTTAGCCTGAGTGCAGATACGAGGCAGGCCCACCAGTTTGCATTTGCATCGTGAGTAGCCTCTGAGAAGCTTTGTTAGGGAAGGCCCACACACTCTTCAATTTGCCTTGAGAATCGCTAGAAATTATTGTTTATGTCTACGATAATTATTAGTTGGTGAATTTCATCACCTCCTGTGAGCTTCTCTAAACAAGTGGAGACACAGTCTCTCGATCTAATAGCTACTGTTTTACAAATCTTTGGTTACTCTCTCAGTTTCGGGTAATGTTCGTGTACATATAGTCACACATCATTTGTGTAACATCTTTACTTCATATCTCATTGCCTTTCCATTTCAAATTTCACAACCTGAGTGCGCCACAGAGTCAACTCCCCCGAGCGTTACAAAATTAATCGGCTCTATCCTAATCGGAGCCCATTTCTCTGTGTCTGCTTCATCCTCTTGCAGCTGGGGAGCCCTGTGATGGAGGAGGGCTGTGCTGGTACGTGTCTGCCACCTCTGCTTATAACTGTTTCTGTGGAGCACGTACATAGAAACTGCTGTCACAACCAGGTACAGAAGCAACAAAAGAGAGACCTGGAGGGACACAGCTCTGTTCTGCCATAGCCCAGCAGTCCACCACCCATATCACAGCTCTCCCCTTCACTCCAGATTCTGCCCAGCTGGATCCAGCCTTGACGGTCGTTGCTGCTCTGCAAGAGACAGCTGCTTACAAGGGCCAAGGGTGGCACTCCCACCCAGTCAGACACCTGGGGCCTTTTCACTCAGCTGACAGCACATCATCATCTAATTGACAGAACCACAGGGGTTTTTACTACCATTGTGTCACTGTAAAAAAAGAAGGCCATGAGGCTGAGCGGGTTGAAAAATCTTAGGTATTGATTTTGATACGATTTTCCTATAATAGCACTGTGTTTTTCTGCATTTTTTTTTTCTATTTTTTTTTTAACCTAGCCCAAAGTATCTTTTGCTCATTCCAGGGCTCAGCTGAATGCTGCTGAATGATTGCTGTCCCTTGTGCTTTTTCTTCAAAGAGGCCCTGTTTGCTTCTGACACTCAGCCCAGAGGTAATTAGGAAAGTCTTCTTACATGATATGTCTTTGCCATAGCCCTGTGCAGTGTCCCTTTAGCGTGGTCATGGGAAAACTCAAGAGTATAACAGCAATTAATTTAATGTATTTTATGTGTGAATACATTAATGGGAGCAGGAATTCAGGCTTAGGCATGATAAATTGTTAAGGCTTCTAAACTGTAACAAGATCGAATGTTTAATAGTGCTGAGGCTGTACTATTCCCTCCCCTACATGAGATCCTCCATTTTCTAATACTATTTTGCATCTGTTTATTGGTGTCAAGTGTGATACAGACCCAGGCTGATGACAGGGGAGAGAGCTGCAGTCACAAGGCCATAATCTTGTCACATAATGCGAGCACATGTGCCACTGAGACAGACAATAGTGGTGGCCTCTTGGCTCCCTTGTCTGGGGGAACCTCCTCCAGGATACCTATAGTTTGAGAGTAGTCATGGGACATTCCTGATGACTTATATAGTAGAATCTGTTGAAGCACAAGGGTTGAATTCCTGGATGCAGAGAATAAATGACACAACTGTTGCTCATTCCATGACTTAAATCTCAGATGGAAAATGTATCTCACACAGGACTGAAAAAGCAGGGAATAAGCTAAAACACAGGCAAGTTTAGGGTCAAAACTAAGCTTTGGGACAGAGCTGGCTGATGGGTTCAGCTTCAAGCAGGATATGGGTTGCAACTAGGGAAAGGTGTGGAGCAAGAATAACCATAACTAAGAATAATCCTAGCTCTATTCAAGAATATTCAACTGTAGGGCATACCAAATGTGGCTCTGCAATCCTGTTTCATACAAAAGAGGTTCTAAATGCAATCTTATAATAGCAGCTGCTCTGTAGATATCATGATTTCTAAGCTGCATCAGCAAGAATTGAAAGAGGAAAATGTTTCATGTTTCTATTTGATTCACCCTTTGGGTGCAGGACAGATATGATAGATATTTGCATGATGATTAACATTCTTTTACTATGGGAACAGTTATTTAGATAGCTGTTAAGTTTTATAACTCAAAAAAGACCTGTCACTGGAGAGTTTAAATTAGAGATAGGCTCCAGACCAAAAGGTTTTGCATGTGATAGGTTACAGTTAGAAATAAAAGTATCACAGAAGCCTGTTCTCTAATGTAGAATGGAGATCTTGAAAACTTTCTTTTTTAATGAACTCCCAATTTCATTGAAGATTTGTTTGTAATAAAAGCACATGGAAATGTTTTAAGAATGTTAACATTTCCAATGTAGTCAATTTTGGAATGAAACATTTCAGTTTTTGACTTTGAAATAATTGAGTCAATTTAAATATGTTCTATACATAATTCAGAAATCGAAATTAAAAAAAAATAAAAAAATGAATGAAAATATTTCCACTGATCAAAAGTTTAAATTTGACTCTAAAATTTTCCTATGAGAATGTTTGGATATAACTGTGGCTCAGAAATTTCAAAATCTTCATGAAAGAAATCTTCTCAAAAGCATTGCAGATTTTCTTTCTGTATCAGAAAGCTGAAAGATTTCAGGAATACCTACAAAGACAGTATAAAACAAAGAAGTTCAGTTTTGTGAATGGTCACAAAACCAAAATGGACTTATTGCGGCCACTCAAGTATCAGTCTGCCACATGGGCCAGTCTAATAAAATGCTCTGCCATGTAGCATCCTTACAAAGCTTGATTGATTGGCAAAGTTCTTGCTCTACAATGTTAATAAAGTTAAATAAAGACATTTTAAATAGAGTCTGGTTGTATTTTTTAATATGGAATTATGTGGCATGAACAGATCAAAAACATTTCTCTATAATTTCAGTCTATCCATTTAATAATTTCTTTTAAAATGAGTATCATAAATTATATACTGGACATAATTTCTGGGAGGAATTATCTTTTTGTAGGAAACAAAAGCATAGGACACATGAGCAATACAGACTATGCTATCATTTTATACTGGGTAATGGGGAGAATGATTTACATGTACCATGCACTCACTCAAAATTCACTCATTTACCACTTTAATTTTTATTTATATATATATATATATATATATATATATATATATTTTTTTTTTTTTTTTTTGAGGGGGGATATCGTTAAAACATCCACACATTTCAAATGTCTTCTTAGTCACTTTATACAGTTCAGGTAAATGATTATGCCATTAACAGTTTTAAGAATGAGTCAGATCTAGAGGATACATTTTTATCATTTTTTTGTTTGAGATAATCAATCTTAAAGAACACCACAAATATAGCACATGTCTATATTGATTAGTGTGAAAGTAATCAGCATTCCTCTGTGATTTTATTCACATTGTGATTTCTTTGAATGTATTAATGATACTGTTTTCTTCCCTGTGCGTCATGAGTATTCATATCTGAAATATAGGTCTGGATTATACTTACAGCACATTTTGCATTTTGGCATTTTTTCTTCTGGATTAGTGTAACATAATAAAGTGCTAGTAAGAATCTTCATAGCTGGGAGCCTGAAGTTGCTGCAAACATCGAGGGGGTATTTATTATTTTAAAAAACAAAATCCATGACCCTCTTACTAGTCAACTTTTTTTTTAGAATACTCAAGACTATTGTGACAGAGTTATTAATGATGATAATAGAATATTTATTAAGTGACTGTGATAGGCTTATTAGTGCATGATAAACATTCAGTTCTTTCAAGTACTTACAATCTAAGTTTGAGCTTGGAAACACATTTTTATTTGAAAATAAAATACATCCAAAACCATAAAATGGTGGTCAACAATAGGAATTATAGTAATAGTATAAAATCAGTATAATTTCTAGGATAATTTATTTTGTGGCAGAAAGGAGATGAATTTTTTTCTCATTTTGCAATTTTGCCATGAACTTAAAATTCTAAGTCACATTAATATGTAGAATTTGCATTATGTACTTAGTATGTTAGGTAGTGAGGAAGTATCAAAGATTTAACCCCTCTTTTTCTTTTTTTTTTTTTTTTTTTTTCCCAGAGTGCAGTGATATAATTTTCCCTTATTGTTTAGCAAAGCTCAGAGACCATGTACAGATGGATGACTTTAATATCCATCTAGTACTGACATTTTAAAAAGTGCCACATATGAGACAAATGGACAATAGGCTTTGCACTGTTAGCCCCAACCCCCCAAAAGACAGGCCACTGAAGAAATATATAGACTCTTCTTTTGAGGGTAAAGAGGACTATTGATGAATCGCATAAGAAAAGGGATTTTGAAGTCTTTTGACTGTAATAATGTCTTCCCTGCTGAGATGTTAGTAATCTGTTGGCTCT
Source organism: Netta rufina (assembly GCF_964035555.1). Lineage (NCBI taxonomy): Eukaryota > Metazoa > Chordata > Aves > Anseriformes > Anatidae > Netta > Netta rufina. The sequence goes on from NC_140124.1 coordinate 119,275,226, forward strand.
TTTCCTCTTTTGAACATTAGTTTGAAGAGCTTCCATTATTGTTTTTGTTTCTAGCTGGAAAGAAAACAAATTCTTTGACCTTACTCTTATGAAAAAAATAAAAAAGTTTTTTTTTCCCTTTGCAGTCGTGAAACAAATGGACAAACATTTTAAAACACCAACCTTCCACCTCTGCCCAGCTGAGTAACCACAGGGAACTTTAAGTCCATGCTCTCCATATAAGACCTTGTGTTGGGTTGTACTCAATGTCCTTTTTTCCCTTGAAAAGGTTGACCCTGGATAAGAAACAAGGCTGCAATCTTGTACTAATGCATGTGTCACTGTTTCTTCACTACCAATTTAGTCACAAAAACTATATTAAATTTACTGTCAGTTACTTGCCTCAACCTTTATTGTAATTTCATATATAGATCTTCCTTTTGCTACTTTAGTTCGGTGGCTACTGTGATGTATAGAAAACTTTGATTCCTGTAATGCAGACAATTAAGCAAGTATCAGTCAACGAGCAGTGATTTTTTCTTTTCCATATGAAGCCAGTGAAAAAAATAGGATTTTGTGTGTTAAAGTAGAATAGAATTGTTCAGTTGGAAGGGGCCTACAAAGATGATTGAGTCCACTGACCACTTCATGGCTAACAAAAAGTTAAACCGTGTTATTTAGGGTATTATCCAAATGCCTCTTGAACACTGACAGGCATGGATCATCAACCACCCCTCTAGGAAGCCTGTTCCAGCCATGGTAAAGAGGCTGGAACATTTCCTCATGCCCAGTCTAACCTTCTCCTGGTGCAGCTCTGTGCTGTTCCTAATCATCCCATCACCAGTTCCCAGAGAGCAGAGGCTGGCACCTCACTCTGCTTCCCCTCCTCAGGAAGCTGCAGCAAGCAGTGAGGTCTCCTCTAAGCCACCTTCTCTCCAGAACTAGATAACCCAAGTGTCCTAAGTCTCTCTTTACAGGACATGCCTCCCACATCTTTTACCAGCTCTGTTGCATTCCTCTGGATAACCCAAGGATCTTAATGTCCTTAATGTCCTCAATGTCCTTTTGAAATGCAATTTTTGTCTGTTTAATAATACTGTTTAATTAGGTATTGTTAAATTTTACATTGTCTTTTCCTTCTTCTGTGATTTAGCTAAATCATGATGTATGATTATGACTCCTTCTGAAGTGGTTATTACATCACAGTGGGAATGTCCAGCAGGGACAGGACTATCCTCTAAGATAGACTGTAAGCTGGCATAGATACAAAAACTACCGGCCTATTTAATGAGATCTCAAGATGAAACAGATAGACCATAAATGATAGATTATCTGATTCACAAAACCCGTCTGTGAATCATGTGGATTTTCACTTTTAAAAAAAAACTTACTCTATGACTTTTAGAAATTTCAAGTTTCTAAACGTATTAATATTTCTAATACTAAGGGTATCTTTTATTATTATTATTATTATTATTATTATTATTATTATTATTATTATTATTATTATTATTATTATTATTATTTTCATTAGCAAGTATCTGAGATGTGAAAAATGATTCACAGAGTTCTTGTTTCAAAACCTGGGTTTTCATCTCAATGTCTTTATTTTCAGAGTGCTTGAATCTTTGTTTGTGACGTGGGTTTATGCCCCAGTGGTAAACAATTTGCAGAAGTGTTTAGGATAATTTTAATTAAGCCATAATGATCTTGAAAACCAGTAACTGTGAGAATTAAATATTATGCTATCCTCTTTCTTGGGGCAATTTTTGAATTCACTTATGTTTGGTGCTTAAGAAATTATGATACAGTCAACAATTTTTAGAAGATTATATTCAACAACAAAAATGACATTTTAACTCAGGGAACTTTTATGATTTGTTTCTGATTGTTGATTTCCAAACAGTTTTGAAATACCTGTAATTTTTCCATGCATTTTATCTTTTGTTTTTCTTGAGGAATAAGAAAAGTGAAATTTATGTTTAGATTTTATTGCCTTCGAAAAAGATTCTGAGATATATAACAAAGACCATTTATTAAAATAAGAACTGGAATGATTTTTACCTTCATAACATGTGGACTGGAATAACTATTTTATGGAAAATCAGCTCTACATGTTAGTCCATCTGCTTTCTATAGGGCAAAACTCATTTGAGCCTTGCCATGGCTGGGGATGCAAAATTGTGGGGTATCATCACTTCCTAATCACCTTTTTTGTAATTCGGCATTGGCCACATATAGGAGTAAGCCCTGTATGGAGTAAGACCAAGTCATGAAGACCAAGAACAATTAAAAGTTAAAAATCAGACCAATTGGTATGAAAAAGAAGGCATAGAAATCACTGCTGCAGCCTAGATATTGGCAGAGTGCACCCTGGCTCATGTCTTGGTCTTGTACTCATGGGTGGATTTTACTCAGCAAAGTAAATTCTCCTCATTATTGGGCTAAAGTGATCGTATTTCAGAAAACGAGTTTGAGTAACGGTAATATTTAGGGAGCATTTTTCCAAGTCAGATGCAGAACGGATGTCTATGAGAAGATATTATACATTTTCTGTGGGCATGATGACGACAAAGGAGCATAACAGTACATAGAAGATTTGAAAACTGGGAAACTAGATGCATGCCTTAATCGTCACACAGTGGAAGACTTTAGCATCCAGCAGAGAGTTTATGGATAGTCTAATTTCTTATTATTCAGAAAAGTGCCTATTATATTATCGAGTGAAGTGGGGTTCCAAAAATTAACACTGTTTAATTGCCCAGCTGGAATTGTAAACAGTTATCAGATCTGACTGCTAATGCCAGAAATCCATCTTTAACATGGATTATTGTGCTTCTTCTTGGGTATGGTAAAAATAAAAGCTGTGTTTGACTGTAGAAGATAAAGAGTCAGTCAAATGTCTGTCTCAGTGCTGTTCAGCTGGATAATGGTTCTGCAGATGTTGAAACCAAGAGGGAAAATATTAAATTAACAGTGAGTGAAAAGCTGGGGGAACTTGTTCTATAATTTTCTTTTTAGAACAGTACTAGTCCCTTTGGCCCAGTTCACGGGGATGTTCCTGCTGCTCTTGGAAGTGGTTGATGCTTTCCTTCTTAGATTTTATAACTAGAAAATTTGGGATTTATATTCTCTGTGGGCTATTGCCACACAGAGGCATGGCCTTGAGTTTGTGTCTTTTTCTGAGCCAGGTAATGAGAGATGAGAGAACAAACATCCCTGCATGGGCCTACCCTTATGTTTGGGGTCAGCATGGAAGAGGGCAGGTTAGGGTTAGGAGGTTGTATGAGCCCCTTCTCACCTTCACAGAGTCAGTGGAGACTATGTGGAGGACAGGAGAACTTGTGCTGAACTTGTGCAAACACCTGTGGTGACATGAGACCTGTCTTAGCAGAGAGTGGGGGTGATTTGAGGCTGTCCAGCTTGCTGCCTCTTGCCTTCCAAGCCCATTTGATTGCTTGGTGCCACAGCCTGGCCTGCAATCGTGCTGGTTTGATTTCCTCCTCCTCCTCCTCCTCAAGTCTCACTGCTGAAGTTTTGTCTCCAGCTTTTTCATCTCCAGGTCAAAGGAAGCAGTCTCTGAAATTACTTAATTTTTATTTAGAAATTCATTAGGGTCTCAAAAGCACTTACACATACCTTTTAATTCTGCACTGGACAGATGGAGGAGCACCAGCCATTGCTTTACATGTGAATGCAGACATAGGACTAAAAAGAGTTTATATCTGATTATCTGGCAGTATAGCACCGATTCTATCATGGGTATGGATGAAATGTATGATAAAGTGACAACTGAATACCTGTAAGGAAACTTTCACACAGATTCAAAATAAAATTTTCCAGAAAAGTCTATTTCCTTGCCCATAATACTTCATAAGGAAATTTCAGTTTTTATGTCTTTCATGCTTGTGATTTTTTTTTTTTTTAATAATCAGAGTATCTCCTTTAGTTATTTTCAAAATGAAAAGTTTTGTGTTTTGTTGAACTTATATTTTTTAATTTATAGTTCAGTTAATAGCAAGATAAACCAAGATAAACATTTAAAGAACACACTCAAAATTAACTATTTTAAAATCATTTAAAATACATCATTTTGTTTGATTTCATATGCATTTTGGAAGGATTATTTTTATTATTATTATTATTTTTTTCTTCAAGATTTTGAACTTTACCACTTTGAAGATGGAAATAATTCTGAGACATTTAATTCCTTTACCTGTAATACAAAACCAAAAATCCCTTTCTATTTTTATGCTTCCAACACCAAAAACTGTTTTGATTTACTATTCTTCAGGAAAATATAAAGTACTGTGAATCTCATAATACCCCCGTATTTATAAAATTAAAAAAAAAGAATTCTCAGATGGATAGCAATACTGTGCAACTGAAAATAATATTTTCTCCCATGAACAAAATTGTGGCTTTTCAGTAATAATCAAAGAATTGTTGATAATTTGATTCAAGCTTTCTAGTAATGCACTTCAATTTTCTGCATTTTGACTGTGTTAGGTAACATGCCCATTACATAGTCCTGAGGGAGTCTGAAATCAAATCCACAAGGGGTGATAGAGAACTTATATTGATTTCTGAAGGCTTGATACTGGGCTCATCAGGAACAAACTATAACAACTTCTACACTGGTCAGTCCTCTTACTTATAATTACCTGTACCTCTCCAGATATCCTTTCATTTGCAGTCCCAGTTATGACAGCAGATATTTTCAAAAACAGATATACATTAAGAAGGGTATATACAACTTTCACCCTTGGATCACATACACGTTCTGATTTTTCTGGAAAGAGAAATGGTCATCTGATTTTGTTCTGTGAACAGGGATTCAGTTGCAAGGTAATTGATTTCAGTCCCATTTAAATGGAAAGAGGGAACAGAAACAAATTCTCAGAGTGAAGGAAATGAATGTAACACACTTTCTTAGTAGTTCCCATGCTTCATTGTGAGCTGAAAATGATAATTTTCCCCTCCACAAAAATATACTCTGATCTTCTGCTACTAGGAGAGTTTATGTTATCTTTTGTAACCATTGGTTACTGATTATAATTTTAAAGCAGTACTAATAGCTATTGGGATTTATTTTGTAATAGGTTTGACCACAGGGGTTTTTGACTAGGGATGCACTAAGTCAATTAATAGCTGAGTGCCACAGCTGATGATAGTTTTATGATATATTTCTGCTAAGAATAGAGTTGATACTATGGCTATGCCTTGGCAGTGATAAGGAATCTTTGATGAATATGATATTTTTCTCTACCTTCAGAAGAAATTTCAATGAAATGAGCATTTGAAATATGATATTGGTGAGATCAAACAGTCATATGTCAGTAGACTGCATGCAGAGTTTTTTAATGCTTCCTGCTGGTTATGAATAGCAATTTAGTTATGCAGTGTAAGAATGTCTTAAGAGCTTGCCAGTGATATTATCTTGTTGAGGTTATTTCGCATTGTTTAATGAAACATTTGCAATCTTAAAATATCAAGTGTATTTCTCTCATGTTTTTGTTGGGATCATACATATGGATGAGCTCTGGAACACAGTTAAAATCTGTGGTACTCCAGAGCTGCATTCTTTCTTCCTCTCACAGTACACATGCTGCACTGACTACACTACTTTTATTCTTCAGAGTAAGTCTCAGCATCCATCCCAGGCTGGTGATATTATTTCAAAAAAGGAAGAAACCTCAAAAATGGCAGTACAGGCTGCTAAATCCCACCTTTGTCCTTGTGACAGACTGTCAGGGTAACTTGCACCCGCACTCTGTTTGCTGTTTTCTATGCCCAGGACACACTCCCTTGTATGAAGGGAACTCACTAATTTTCATAACCATATACCAACAGGTAAGTAGAGGACACTGGGGATGAGTGAGGATAGACCCTGTGGGTCTATCTCAGCTGTGCATGACTCTCCAACAATACCTTTCTGATTACGTGTGTCGCATCCTGTAATGGGCTGGTTTGTCCCACCGCCTTCAGGCAGCTCAATGCCCTTTCCAACAGCACTGCAGAGCTGAAGTTAGTCACGATGGCCTTCACTGTCCCTCTGGGGCTGTTTGACCATCCTTGTCGACCTTGGCCTTTGCAGCCCGAACCTTAGGGTCTGTCCTTGATCTTCCTTCTTGACACACTAGAAAGAATAAAGCTCCCAAATTCTGGATGTCTGGGCATGCTGCAGTTTGCTGCAGTCCAAAATAGCTACTCTTGTAGGATACTAAATGCCTGTCTGAAGTAATCAGGTCAACTTCCACTGTGCTCACCTTCCACATTGGCAAGTGCCGGGTTAGACTCAGTTGATAGAGATGAAACACATAACTTAACTGCATATTATCAGTACAGACTTGCATAAATAGCTGGAAAATCAGAAGCTTGCGCTTGGGTGTTTTCGAAAGTTTTCCTCATAATGAGGAGATCCTTGATGTAAATATATAATTTAACTGATAAAAAATGGAAACTGTTGCTAGAAAGCAAGCACTTTATTGAAATTGCATTTTTTTTTCAGCTCTATTATAGAATCTCTAAATTTTAATTCTCATATTCTAAATAGTTTTCAGCAATTCATCATCTGTCTTCAATTTTACATTCATTTTCATCACAGAACAAAAAGGTTTCTGTTTATTTTTCAGTATTTTCTTAAATCCCCAAATGCACATGCCAAGCATTGTGGCATAATTATATCATCTCTAAGGCATTTTAATCACCTTATAATTTAATTAAAATATTTGCTGTGGATTTGTTCAGTGATAATGGAACAAAGGGCTTTGCATTCATTTAATGATTTAATTGAAATCAAGTTCTGTCAAAACAAGGATTGATGTTGCCTAATAGATTCTGGGCATAGATTAGCTGATCTGAGTGGGCCTGTTTCCTCAACAGTTCTTCCGTTTGCTGAAGAAATTGCAAATTCCCCTGGTAGTTCTTGGGAATTTCTTTGAAAAATGTTCCCACCGTATATATGAGCACAGACAGGCAGATTGCATGCCAGCTTCATTTCTTGGAGCAAAGCTGTTTGATTTGCTCATACCCATCCCCTTCTCCAAGGCCTTCTTAGTAAGCAGCTCACAATCCAGAGAAATAAGCTTCTATGTCTTTTTCCATCTAGCTCAATCGGTTTAATGTCACGTGAAATACATAAACACCGTGACTGTTATGCATCTCTTAAATTACCAGATGTATTCTTCTGCTCTTCCTCAGTCAATGCATAACATTTAAACAGAAAGCCCAGGTAAAGTTAGACTCTCCCCCTGTTAACATAGAAGTGGAGTGCATTGTGCTTAGGGTCACTGAAGCTACCTATGCAGTCAGTGGAATAAGGGAAACCATTATGTTAGATGACTGGACCCCAAGTTACAGGACTCAAGGTACACCCATCCTTCCACTGGCAGGAGAAGCAGTTTAAACAGCTACCACAGGTGGAGGGGATCTTTCCCCCATCTCTCTTGCAGTGCAGATCAAAGCCCAGATGAGGCTGGATTGAGCTCCCCTTGGGATGGTTAACTGTCTTGATAGCCAAAAAAAGTGTTTTCAGAGATCAGTAACATGGAAATGCTCTTCAAAAGCTGGTGCTCTTATGGGCAGTGAGTAATACCTTGCTGGACATTTCTGCTTGCTTCCATGGTGCTACCTGCAGGGTGAGATTTAACTCAGTGTGATTTACAGCCAGAAAAAATAAGGGCAAGATCTATGCAGATATATCCAGTCTCTTAAATGTAGCTTTCATTTAATTTAAAAAAACCTTCTTTGACTATCAATCTAAACTGAATGACTTCATCCTCAATTTTTCTCTAGGCGAGCTCATCTTATCTGCTCTCCAGCCCCTAACGATCTCATCCAGCCCTGTGGAAGAATCACATCATCAGAACTGAGGTAGGAATTGGAAATCCATGATAAAGGTCTTAATCTGGCAGACCTTTCTCTTGTGGTGTCCCCTGGCTGTGTTGAATGAAATTGCTGTTCTACATGTCACACCAGATAGTCTTGTGGTTCAGGTAGCTCAGCCACGTGGCAAGTCTTCACATACCAGGCAAAGTACACAGTTTATCAGCAAGTCTTTCACGTGAAATGAGCTCTGGTGAAATAGCAAGTGAACCTGTGACTTATTCTGCTCTACTTGAAGGTAAACCTTTAACTCCATAGTTTTGAATAGCTGGAAGGAGTGTGAAGCCATGTAATGTATAGCCAACAGTACTCTGTTAAACTTTTTTTTTTTTTTTTTTTTTTTTGGGAGGGTGGGGGGAAGGTGCAAAACAGCTCACAGAAATAACAGTGAATTGATCTAGGAACTCCGGGTGTTAAATCAGACAAATTGCTTATGACAGCATGAAAACCTGATCACTTAACCTGTTTTATCACCTCCAGTGTGGGTGGAAGAATCGATAGGAACATTTTCCCAATCCTGCCTAGTGTATTGGTACAAATCAGTCTGAGCAGGTCTGTGGCTTTGTAAATGGAGGCAGCTTTCACTCTTCTGAGGGGGAGTTATGCTTCATAACAATGTATGAATGTGGGAAGTAAATCTGTCAACTGTCAGTCTGTCTGAGATGTGCATAAGGTTCCTCACTTAGCCAAAGATCATTAATTGCACACAGTGACAATGTGTGGTATTAAAAAGAAATGTTAGGCAGCGAAAGTTAAGCAGAGTGAATTTTGTCCCTTGAAGAAGAATGAGAGATGGTGGTGAAACTGGTCTATGGAATAAAGCACGCTGACTGTTTTCTTGACAAGCAAAATTACTCAGATCTCGGTGGAAAGCATTTCAACATTGCAGGGCAGCAAGAATTTTCTTTGGCAGCTCAGTGTGATACACATCACAAATGGATATCAGCAATAATTACCAGTTTTACATTCTGTTAAGCAAAACTCCACTTTTTGTTCTCATTTGCTTTCCAGATTCACACATTCTGATTTTACAAAATGATAGAATTTCATGAAAAATATTGGATGCCAGGATGAAAATGCTGAGAATTAGCTGACATTTCTGTGAAAAAAAAAAAAAAAAAAAAGTAAAATTGTTTAAAATATTGAATATCAAGTCATGACGAAAGAGATGAAAAGTTTGTAATCCTTTTATTACGGATTTTCTGAAAATCACCTGGATTCAGGCCTGGTTTGATTCTTCCCTAGGTTCCACGCAGAAAGATCGCATGGCCCATTTCATGACCCTGCCAGGCTATGTCCTACTGTATTTCTTTTTTATTTGGCATTTTAAGCTAGAATCCCCCAGGGGGACCACATTTTGTGCTCTGGAGGGTTCTGCTCTGCCCGGTGTACTGGTTTATAACTGACACCTACTGAGGCAGCCTGGATTCTCTTTTTCAATTTAGCCAGCATTTCCTCTCTATTGCCTTGCCTGTTCTTCCAGAACAGGCCATTTGCATTAATTTGAATTCATTTATAGCAATTTATTAGTCATGTGTATTATTCTGCCATATCCTGTTACACCAATTAAATTCTTGTTCTGGCTAAAAGCTTACAGCCCTGATGGCTTATTCCCTGTGCTTTCTGTGGATTGACACACATCCTTCTTGTCCCTTTCTTAACCCTCCTGTCAGCAAACAATTAACTGTCTGTTTCTGAAGGAGAAATCTTATATCTTTCTAGTGAAGGTCAGAGGCTAAATCGTCTTTGAGGAGTAACCAGCTCCTCTTTTGTTGGTACTGCTACATGCCCTGGTAGGTGGCAAGCTTATTTGGTTTTCTTTTAAATAAAAATGATTAAGCAGTCCTGTTCCTGGGTAAGTACTTTCAATGTGGTGTATCTACAATGGACAATTTACTAAAGCCTATAAAATTTTGCCATCGCTGTAAGGATAAAAGACGGGAATCAGACGATTGATACTGAAATTACAAGCCCAATCATTTTTCTTCTTGAAAATAGTACTTTGTTTACCTGAAGAGCAAATATGGAAGAAGAAACAGAGAGAGTAATTTTATAAACTTTCCATCAGTTTAAACTTGGGTGTCATCAAGCTTAATTTGCATCTAGACAATCCATAGTGATCTGAATAGGTATTTTTCATTCAGTTGCCCCAAATTTATTGATTTGCCTATTTGATTATCTATTCTTAGTGAAAAAAAAAATGATTGAACAGTAAAAAAATGCTATTGTCATTTTGTCATCCAACCAGTTTGAAGAGATGAAACTGTTGGGATAAGTCAAGATATTATTTTCCTCTTAGAGATTGCAATGTGCTTTTAAAATGGTACTTAAAATGGCAACTATTTGCTTTCACAAACATCAGACTTATTTTTCCCCACTAAATGCTTCTTGAATTATGCTTCAGTGAAGTCAGCATCTCTCTTCATTAAAGATTATATAAGTATCATTTCCATATGTTTTAAAGAAATTAAATATTGTCACGGGCTTCATAGTCAAGATTTTTTTCTAGGTAGGAACTCATTATTCATTGATATTTCTTCATTTCAGCTCAGTTGTAGCTTGCCTTAGTGTTCTGGGAGTCTAGACACAGCTTGCCACAGACCTTGGGATGTCCAGGGACAGAAAGCATCTCTGTTTCTGTTTCTACTCTGGCTGCAGGAGTGAACAAGAGGTGGAGATGTGCTGCTTTCCACACCCCAGACAGCATCCTGGGGTGTCAAAGTGGCTTCTGCAACCTGCATTATCATTTTCATATTCCCTAAGGAAAATACTCAAATAGTTGAATTATCTTCTTGTTTCCTCCATTGCTATTGTTGAACTCAGATAATCCTCTAATGAAAGAGGGTGCACAATAGGACTTAAACACATGGTTAAAATGTGACACACAAAGAGAATGGCACTACAGCAAAGGTGCTGGAATGGCAGTTGTCAATTTTCTAGTTGTCAACAGAAGAGATTACTTCAGTACACTTCTTTTTCTTCTAATTCAACTACTTACCAAATTTACTCAAAATTAACACTTCTTCAGCTGGAAAGCTAAGCTCTTCCTGTGTTCTACATGTTCAAACTGAGATGATTCTCTTTGTATGTATATAAATGAAGATGTTTCTTCACCTTGGAATGAATGTGCAACTAAATATAAACTTACTTAAAGCACACACAAAATATTTAACTGGAGCAGATGTTGAGTCAGTCTAGGAAGCTGAAATCCTGAGACGGCTCCCAATACTGGAATAATGACTGATTCCTTAAGACTGGCTGTTGACGTGTGATCTCCATTCAAACAGATGGGGAATAACAGAAATACTGGCATTTATGGTAAGAGAGATGCAGTGAGATCCCCTTTGGAACGATTTACTGCGCCAAGCCTGAAGAGAATAAAATAATAAAAGGCCCAGAATGAATGAGGCTTTGATCACCTTAAAATGTGGCCTGATTAACTTTGACAGCTTAGCTCCATCATAGTGTAGTATCAATTATTTTCCAACAATGTGTGAAAGGCAGAGTACAGATGTTAAATCACAGATGGAGGCAGGAAGGTCATTAACAAGTTCGTTAATCCACCCCCTTCCTAGTATCAAACAGAAGCAGCAGTCAGAAATGACAGCAGAGGTTTCCCCTGTTATGTCAGTGGTGTGGGCTCTTAACTGAACAGCACTTGTTTCTCCTTCATCAGATATGCCTATAAAATTTTAAATGCAACCTGTGGCATGTTGTTCTTTTGTTAAATACAGCTTCCTTCAGGCACAGCTGCTCTCATGGCCCTGAGACTTACTGCATCAGAATTGTACTCACAGTTCTTGTTTATGGTCTCAGCAGGAACTGTCAGGACTGAAATCAGAGCAAAAAGCATCACGAGAAATCCTCTGTCAGAAAGTGAGTTTAATTCTTTAGAAATCATCATAAGTGCTACAGATATTCTGAAATATCTTCATTTTCTGAGTGCATCAGGGTTGATGCCTTTGTCCTTCTGTTTATAAAGACCTTTATTAAAAGAAAAACTATTGGTTCAAGCACCACTGTTAATACTTTGGCTTTGCTTTGTCAGCCACTACTATGAAGCAAGGAAAACTGTCACTTTGCCTATATTTCGGATTTATCCTGATCCAGCCTATGGCAGCTGACAGTAGCTGTAGCTGCACCTCTGCAAAACCAGGCACGGTGAAAGGGAACATCATGCGTACCTTTTGAGATTACATTGACTCCTGCCTTCTTAATTTTCATCGTCATGCATGAAAAGTTGGCTGTGGTAACTGTGTTGACTGATTGCAAACAGGTGGGCATCTCTTCTGGATGCACAGAAGCACAAGTCTTTAACATTGACAGAAATGTGGCATAGTCAGACACTGCCTAAGGAGCTTTGTAAGGAGCAAGTCTTCATGTTTATGGTCTCCCAAGCATTTCCAGTATCTGCAGATAAAAGTTGCCATTTACATGAATCATTCAGAAGCTTTATGGCACTTCTGTTATCACCTACCATAACTGATACAGTCTTGTGTGTAGGATAAGATAAAATCTTATGTATAGAATGTGAAACCAATGGCTTTCAGTTCATTTCTCTGGAAAGACTCTGGAGATACATCTTTATTATCTTACTCCTCAAGTTTGTGGCCAGTGATACCAGTGATGGTATTTCCATCCTATGTAAACTGTTCTGAGACCAAATGGTAAAAACTCCTCATCAAGAACTAGGCATCATTAAGTATCAAACACTTTGTAGCTGTGAAAGTTTAAGGTTTTATGCATTATTTGCCAAAACAGAATGAAAAAATGGTTTTGTTTTCCTGTATTATTTATACTATATGAATACGCAATATGATTTTATGACATGACCTGCAAATTCAGTTATAGGGAACACCATGCTCACAAATGCCATTTAGTGACTGCCACAAAAATATGAGCCTGCTGTAAACCACTGTTTGTATTCACATACTTGAATCAGCCTGAGAGCTGCAGGTTGCGATTTAGGGGCTGTTTCCAAACTGGAAGGGAAAATTCAGAATGCTTGGTTTGGGTAAGCAGCCCAGAAAGGGCTGTTGGTTCATTAGTTTTGATAGGCATTGAGTGATTTCAGTATGCGAGCATATGGGAACTGCTCCTCCCACCTGACAGCAGCATCGCTTGTACATCCTGCAAAGCTCTCACAGTAAGGTAGGAAACATTCCTGCCAACAAGAAATTTCAGCTTGCTAATTCCCACTGAGGTAATTGGTCCCCTGTTTTTCTCTTATTGATGTCCTTCTCTTCAGCTCGTTAAATTATATATGTCATGAAAGGTAAAAGCAGATTTCTGTTACTTTGTAGGCGTTGTTTTCAGAAGTCAGCAGAACACCAGATGATGGAATAGGTGTTCAGTATAGGTTATGTGTGTACTAATGAACTAATTAGAGCCTGTGTCAGTGTTCTGGTTTGTACTGTTACATCATTAGCACCCTCCCTGGAGTTTTTTGCCCATGTGCCCTACAGTTCTCTCAAGCAATGGCCAGGCAAGGTTGGGGGTCAGCTTGCATCAGCAGCCATTTCCAATAAGCTGAAGGTGCTGGGTTAAAGTGTAGCTGTATGGACTTGATCTGTATTGTGATACTTGGATTCTGGGCCAGAAAATGGTCCCCAGACTATCCTAGGGAGTTCTATAGCTATAGCAATTATGACTTTACTGGACAAGTTCTTGCATCTCAATGACACTCCTTAGAGGAACAAAGTAATGTCATTTTAGAAAAGACTTTTAAGCCTATTGCATAATAGCTATGTTATTAAATACTATTTGTATTCCTATGACTTTCCTGTAGACATCAGATTGAGACTGGTTCTGGCAGCCTCCTCTCCCATCACTGAGTGCTGTAACAGCTCACAGAATGAGCTGAGGAATTTCTGATCTCATATGACATCACAATAAAAGGATGCAGTTTACAAAATAAAACAAAATAAATCATGAAACAATTGAACAGCTTGAAAAAATTATGTTGTTCCAAGTATATTTTTTAAATGAAAACCATTTAAAAAGAATGAATTACATCATCTTCTATTCTTTACTTTTTGTCTTTCAGATTAAAATAAATAAGAAAAGTTCCATAAAACACTAGCAGAATCCTCTTTATTAGCTTAAAACAAGTTAATATTTTACTTGTCCCTATTTGGGACATTTTTATTTTTTTAACCAAGTTATAATGTTATTGAGTTTTTTTATAGTTTCAACAACATTTCATTCCTTGATATAAAGCTAACTTATAATTATCATGAAAATTTGCTCTGAATGGGCTTAGATAGAAACAGATCAAAGAAGTGTTGCTAAAAGGCTTTATTTCATATAGCTTCTTTCATTCACTACATTACTCTTTCCCCTTTTTGTAACATATAAGTATTGTTATGAATCCTGGATCTGTTTGATCTTAAATCAGCTTTGTAGGTAATTTGCCATATTTATTAGACATTTTATGTAGCCTTAATCTGGCAAAGGAAGAACAAAAGAGAATTAAATTTAAAACTGGTTGATTAACTGATAAAGGCTGAGTGTTGGGCTTCCAGTTCTACATTCAAAGAAGGAATTGAGCCTTGCTGAAGAAATACAAAAATCGTCTTTTGTTCTATCGTGCCTTGTTCTCTTTTCACCTGTTGATAGAACTTCATATCCCTTCTAAATGTTTGCAGAGGCTCATGTTGTGACTGTAAATGTAAACTGAACACTTCTTTTGTGAATAATATTAAGTTTAAATATCTCTGAGAACTTGGTTATGAAAAGAGGTTATTAAAATCATTGTGGAGTGTATAGCAATTACAGTGGAAGTTACTTTAATCCCGCTAAGGCAGCACAGATTTCATCAAAAAAAAAAAGAAAAGGTTTATTTCTTGTGAGAGTGATGCACTTAGACTATACTCCTATGATACATTTGCAAAGGATAAACTCTTCATATAGATCTCCTACTGGCCTTTGATGTCCTCTTTGTTTCTTTCAAATGTTGAAAGTCTCCTTCTGGGTTTGGTATTCAGGCAGAAAGAATGGAAACTGGGCATCCTCCTTCCCTATTACAGAAGTAAGACTCAAGGAAAGTTAACATACTCTGGAATATGGTTATGTTTCCTGCCATGCCCTCTATGTGGCAGATTTAATCAGAAAATCATTGTATTTTTCTGGTATGGAGTTGAAAAGCTGGAAACCATGCACAACACTGAAATCACTGTTTTAGGTTTGATGAGGTACTTGTTCAATTTTCCTTATTGTCAGGGTTACCTGCAGCTCAGGATAAATGCACACAGTTCACTTAAAGGAAAAGCTCGGTCAGTTCTTCCCCCCACGTCAAACCATCCTTGCCCTTCTGAACAGAAGATGCTCAGTTTGTTTTGGTGCAACTGCAATACAAACTGCTGGTTTCTAGTTCTGAGTACACCTTTACCTGGCAACTGTGCAAACAACCATCTCAGAGGCATATGCAAACAACTTTGCTTTTTTTTTGCTGTTTCTGTATCTCAGAAGAGCGGTATCTAAATTATCTCCTTCAGTTTCTTGAGTTCTTTATTAAGCTTTGTATTCCAAACCCACCCCTTCCTGCTGGAAAGGGCTTACAGGGCTTTGGTTCAGTTAGCTAAGTAAGCACCATTTTCCTGTTCACTGTTACAAAGGGATCTCTATGTCCGTTCAGAAAGGTGTGGTGATGGCAGCCTAAACATTGTCATAAAACGTTAGTGCTTCCTTCAAGTTTTCCAAAAACTTTAGCTGTGCTGGGTATTTTGAATACTCTGTAATTTAGCTGTTCTATTTTCTTAGCTGATGTTACCCTTTTACTATGTGTTTTCCAGCCACATTCAAAGCTGAGAAACCTGACAGAGGTCTGCCTCTTCTGAACTGAGCCTGAACAGACCAGTGTGGTACAGCATGAGCCATAGCACACCACAGGGCTGCCAGGTGGCTCCTGCCAGTCACCAAGGCACCCACAGAAACTTTAACACCTACAGGTGATGGAGTGAGGACTAGAAAGAAAAGCACAGAGAAGTGAAATGCTGAGAGGTGGAATATTACATTCTCCTCTTGCTAGCTGAGGTGAAAATGTAATGCAGAACTATGTTAATGGACGTATAGCAAATGATCAGTGGGTGCCATGGAAGGGCTCTCTGAAGGCCACATCAAGCCACTGAGCAGTGGCATGTGTGGTGGTGCTTGCTGGCATTTTAGGATGGATGATTATATAGATGATTTTCTGAAGAGTCAAATTTTGATTTCATTGAGGCCTTTGTCTTATGATGGAATTATATTTCCCATGTTGATACTGATGAGAATCTCCCTTTAATCTCCCTGGCCACTTGCTGAGGCTATTGGCTCTGGGGCAGATGCGTTCTGCAGCGGAGCGGGGGGATGAGACAGGCAGGGCTAATTTTTCTGGCACTGAGCCCACTCGAGGGAGCCACCAGGACCCGGCAGCCCTCGCAAGGGAGGTGAATGAGGTGAGAATGAGGCGTAGGCGGAGCCAGCAGCGCCCCCTCCCCAGCCGTTCAAAAGCTGCCCCTAGGGAGTGCAGAGACCAGGACGGGCAAACAGGGCATGGCGCATCAGAAGGGAATGGTGCGGCAGTTCGCGCAGGCAGGGCGAGCAGGAAGGGCAGAGCGTTCCCCCCGCCCATATGAACACCTCCTCTAACGGCGGTCTACCGCTAGCTCAGCTGCAATGGTCTCCACCAGGCACAGTGCGCTCTCCAGGAAGTCTGTACACACCCAGACCGACTGCCCGCTCAAAACTGTGGCAGTTCAGGTCTCTGGATGCAGGGAGTGCCTGAGCCTGTTGCTACCACCTGCGGGGGGCACGGAGACTGTGTGCGTGAGGTGCGAGCAGGTGGACGACCTGGTCCGCCTGGTGGCAGAACTCAAGGAGGACGTCGAGAGGTTGAGGGATATCAGGGTGTGTGAGCAGGAGATACATGTAGACTTGTGGAGCAACTCCCTGCAGGGCCTGAAGGACAGGTACTGGGGTGAGACCCCCCAGATGGGGGTGGGCCCCCTGCCCTGTTGCTGTCGGGCAGAGGGAGGGGACCTAGGAGTTGAAGAGGAATGGAAACAGGTCCCTGGTCGACATCGCAGGCGATGTCCCCCTACCAGTCCCACCTTTCCAGGTGCCCTTATGCAACAGGTTTGAGGCCCTGGAGCTTGAGAGACCGGTAGCTGAGGAAGAGGGAGAAAGTCTACCCAGGAGGATGCCTAGGGCGAGGAAGTCGACTCTACACCTCAGAACTGCCTCCACCAGGACAGAAAGAAGGGTGATTGTTGTGGGCGGCTCCCTTCTCAGGGGAACAGAGGGACCTATTTGTTGGCCTGACCCTACCCGTAGGGAAGTCTGCTGCCTTCCTGGGGCCAGGGTCAGGGACATTGCCAGAAAGCTTCCCAATCTGGTTCGTGCCTCTGACTATTATCCTCTTTTGATAGTCCAGGCTGGCAGTGATCACATTGAAGAGAGAAGCCTGAAGACTATCAAACGGGACTTTAGGGGACTGAGACGGTTAGTGGATGGAGCGGGAGTTCCGGTTGGTGTTTTTGTCCATCCTTACGGTGGCAGGGAAGGGTACAGAGAGGACACAGAAAGCCCACCTGATAAAACATGTGTCTCAGAGGCTGGTGCCAACACAGAATTTTTTTATTTTTTTTGACAATGGGGCATTTTACTCGGCACCTGACCTGATGGCAGCAGACAGGTCCCTATCTCTAAGGGGAAAACGGATCCTAGGCCAGTAGCTGGCAGGGCTCATTGAGAGGGCTTTAAACTAGGTGAGAAGGGGGATGGGGCCAACACAAGGCTTGTTAGAGCTGTGCCAGGCGGAACAATGGCAAGGCTGGGAGAGAAGGCAATGGCCCCAAAGTGCATCTACACTAATGTACACAGCATGGGTAACAAACAGGAGCTGGAAGCCATCGTGCGGCAGGCAGGCTACAACTTGATTGCCATCACGGAAACGTGGTGGGACCACTCTCATGACTGGGGTGCTGCAATGTCTGGCTATAGGCTCTTCAGAAAGGACAGGCAGCATGATGGTGGTGTGTCTCTCTATATCAGAGAGAGTTTTGATGTCGTGGAACTTGAGGCTGGGAATGATAAGGTTGAGTCCCTGTGGGTTAGGATCAACAGGAAGGCCAGCAAGGGAAGCTTCCTGGTGGGGTCTGTTATAGACTGCCGAACCAGGATGAGGAGACTGATGAGGAGTTCTACAGGCAGCTGACAAAAGTTGCGAAATTGTCAGTGCTTGTTCTTGTGGGGGACTTCAACTTCCCAGATATATCCTGGAAGCACAACACAGCCCAGAGAAAGCGGTCTAGGAGGTTTCTGGAGAGCGTGGAAGATGCTTCCTGACGCAGCTGGTTAGTGAGCCTACCAGGGGAGGTGCCCTGCTAGACCTTCTGTTCACAAACAGAGAAGGACTGGTGGGAGAGGTGGTGGTTGGAAACTGTCTTGGGCAGAGTGACCATGAAATGGTAGAGTTCTCCATTCTTGGAGAAGCCAGGAAGGGGACCAGTAAAACCGCTGTATTGGACTTCCAGAGGGCCGACTTTGAACTGTTCAGGACAGTGGTTGGTAGAGTCCCCTGGGAGGCGGTTCTGAAGGGCAGAGGAGTCCAGGAAGGCTGCGCGCTCTTCAAGAAGGAAATCTTAATGGCACAGGAGAGGTCTGTCCCCACGTGCCCAAAGACAAGCCATCAGGGAAGGCCTGGCTGAACAGAGAGTTGCGGCTTGATCTTAGGAGAAAAAAGAGTGTTTATAATCTTTGGAAAAGAGGGCGGGCCACTCGGGAGGACTATAAGGATGTTGTGAGGCAGTGCAGGGACAAAATTAGAAAGGCCAAAGCTCATCTGGAGTTCAATCTGGCTACTGCCGTTAAAGACAACAAAAAATGTTTTTACAAATATATCAACACAAAACAGAGGACTAGGGAGAATCTCCATCCTTTACGAGATGTAGGGGGGAAGTTAGTTACAAAAGATGAGGAAAAGGCTGACGTGCTTAATGCCTTCTTTGCCTCAGTCTTTAGCGGCAAAACCAGTTGCTCTCTGGATACCCAATACCCTGAGCTGCTGGCAGGGGATGGGGAGCAGAATGTGGCCCTCACTATCCATGAGGAAATGGTTGGCGACCTGCTACGGCACTTGGATGTGCACAAGTCGATGGGGCCAGATGGGATCCACCTGAGGATACTGAGAGAACTGGCGGAGGAGCTGGCCAAGCTGCTTACCATCATTTATCAACAGTCCTGGCTGTCGGGGGAGGTCCCAGTCGACTGGTGGATAGCAAACGTGACGCCCATCTACAAGAAGGGCCGGAGGGTAGACCCGGGGAACTATAGGCCTGTCAGTTTGACCTCAGTGCAAGGGAAGCTCATGGAGCAGATTATCTTGAGTGTCATCACGCGGCACTTACAGGGCAACCAGGTGATCAGTCCCAGTCAGCATGGGTTTATGAAAGGCAGGTCCTGCTTGACGAACCTGATCTCCTTCTATGACAAAGTGACATGCTTGGTGGATGAGGGAAAGGCTGTGGATGTGGTCTACCTTGACTTCAGCAAGGCTTTTGACAGCGTTTCACAGAATCACAGAATCACAGAATTTCTAGGTTGGAAAAGACCTCAAGATCATCGAGTCCAACCTGTTCCCACAACATTCTCCTCAAGAAACTGTCTGCTTGTGGCTTGGAATGGCTTCGCTGGGTTAAAAACTGGCTGGATAGTTGGGCCCAAAGAGTTGTGGTGAATGGAGTCAAATCCAGTTGGAGGCTGGTCACTAGTGGCGTTCCCCAGGGCTCGATACTGGGGCCAGTCCTCTTTAATATCTTTATCGATGATCTGGATATCGAAGGTGCTTGAGCGGGTCCAGAGAAGGGCAATGAAGCTGGTGAGGGGCCTGAAGAACAAGTCCTACGAGGAGCGGCTGAGGGAGCTGGGCTTGTTCAGCCTGGAGAAAAGGAGGCTCAGGGGCGACCTTATTGCTCTCTACAGGTACCTCAAAGGAGGCTGTAGCGAGGTAGGGGTTGTTCTGTTCTCCCACGTGCCTGGTGACAGGACAAGGGGGAATGGGCTTAAGTTGTGCCAGGGGAGTTTTAGGCTGGATTTTAGGAAGAACTTCTTTACCGAAAGGGTTGTTAGACACTGGAACAGGCTGCCCAGGGAAGTGGTGGAGTCACCATCCCTGGAAGTCTTCAAAAGACGTTTAGATGTTGAACTTAGTGATATGGTTTAGTGGAGGACTTGTTAGCATTAGGTCAGAGTTTGGACTTGATTTTGAGGTCTCTTCCAACCTAGACAATTCTGTGTGATCTAAAAAGTTCCATCAAGACCCACTTGTTGATACTGGAGGCAGAAGAGATGGGAATTGTCTCTGGCATCAAAACAGCAGCAGCTGAGCTCAGAACTACTGAGGCAAAGAGTGATGGCCAGTGTGGGAGCTGAGCATTTCACAGAGGAGTAGGAAAACCTGCTGCACTGGTCACTCTAAGAGCATAATTTTAGGGAGTTTCCTGTGTGTAGACTCTAATTCCACTGTTTTGCCTTTTCTTACCAATAGTAAGGGATACTAAACATGATAGTGGATGGTGGACTGGGTATCATTTCTCTTTCTCAACTTGTCTTTGTTATGAGAAATGATGGCTGTTGGACCTTTTGTTTGTGTTCATTTCAAGATCAGATTGTTTCCATAAAGGATAAACACCCTCCTTTCACCTCTATTCAAAGCAAAACTGTGTCTCACCAGAATGGCTTATTGCACCGTATTGCTTGCTTCATTCATTCAGGTTTCCTTCCTCAGACACTGTTTATATCAAAAATTGTGAGCAGATTAATCTGATCTGAAATAAAAATACCAGAAAAAAAGAAAGAAACAAAAAAGGGGACAACATTAATCCATTTTTGTGACAAGATAATCTCACAGATATTTGGGATGGCATGTACATGAAATAAAGGGTTTTTCATTTCACGTCTGCTAAATTGGAATTTCTCGTATGGTTTCCTCAGGGAAAGCAACTCTGCATCTGTTTAACAGTTTCTCATAGAAGTCACTATGACTGGACAGAAGGGGAGATGAATTTATATGGCATATTAGGTACTGTATAAGGGTAACTTGTAGGGAGGGAGAAAGATGATTCTATGTTGTCTTTCTTCATTGATTTGATAAATGTTTAGTTGAAGCTCAGGAATAACAGGCAGCAGCAGATGAAGACTATGAAATTTGAAATTTGGACATCAAAGAAGATGATTATGGTCTCTAAAAGATGAGAGATGAAGACAGGGCATAGAAGTTAGACACGTCTAGAAACAGTGGGAGCTGCAGACATGAAAATCTTAAGGGGAATATTGCTTGCTGACTTTTCAGTAAGTCAATCTGGACTTCTTTTTGTGGGGCTGTTGTCATCTCTGCCCTTCTGTCTGTATACCAAAAAGTATACAATTTTACATTCATAAATGATATGTGTAATTAGGAAGCTAATGTGCAGTTAGCAAATACAAGTGGCGAGAGGATCTTCATGTGAGCTATTGCAGTTCCATGTTAGAGCAGATGGAAATTACAAGTTAGGGTCACATGAAAATCTGTTATCAATATTAACAAACATTTCTTGGTTACAAAACATCTGACTCAAGTGCCTCTGACCACTTAGTTGCATATGCTTCAGACATATGTACATGCATATGCAACAGATACGCATTAAGAAAATTAAGCTCTCCTCCTTAAGAAGTTGTTTTTAATTAAACTCGTAATTAAAAATAAAAAGTAATAATGGTAGTTGCTAAAATATCCATGTCTAAAAATCATAGTGTTTGTTTGTTTGTTTGCTGGTTTTGTTTGTTTGTTTGTTTGTTTTTTAAAGACAGCTTTCCTTCAAAATGTTAGCAATGGCTTACTCTATTGTCAACTAGGGAAAGATTAAAAATAATAAAAAAGTAAAGCAAACAATTTTTTTTTAGTCATCTGAGACAAGATTTCTCCTTTTTACAGATGAAAATATTTGAAATTGTTTTTCCTACTGAAGTGGGATGGGAGAAAACATCAAAGCCTCAAATCTCCTGTGAGATGATGAAGCCATTACCTATCCAGACATATTTACCTGCAGCACACCATCATTTTGTAAGTGATGTACAGAAAGTCTCAGACACCATTACACAGCATAATAATGGGTAATGCTGACTAATGGAAAAATTTGTAGACTCAGCTGGCTCTTGGGATCAGCCATTGTGGAGTGGGCTGTGGACTCAGAACCTTGAAGATCTGCTCCTGTATTGTACCAGTGTTAGCACAAGTCATGCATGAGAGATTTGGGCCTTAGGCAATGACCAAGGGACCCTCATTTACCTCACCAGGTTCTGCTATGACTTTCAGCACTTTCCCTTTTCACATTGTGAGCAAAATACAGTCTGCCACATGTTCTTCTTTACCTCGATACATGGTCTTCTTTAACTTGGATGTAACAAGCACAGTGTTCAGTTATGTCAGCCCACATAGGTGACTTTGGTTTAACCATACATTTTATTTTGATTTCTGAATAATTGGAGAAATTATACTTGGGAGGGGTGTTTGTGTCTGGAAAATGAAATTCTAAGTGAGTCTATCAGTTTGACGGATTAAAAAATAGAATAAAAATATGCAGTCAGTTGAAAGTGATTTCTTTTTCTTCAGAACAGATGAATTGTATATCTTTATGTTAGTGGCTAATCTTTCACTGTTAGTCTCCCTTTCTGCAACAATGGAAGAGGAAATGTCAGTGGATATTTCCCATAGGAAAATGGATGAATTTAATTAAATATGGGAAAGACATAATTAAGAACAAAAGCCTGTGATGTAAATTCAGGTATTGACTGTTCTCCAATATAAATATGCTGTTTTGTTTCTGTCCTGGGCATCTTAAAACAATGCTCCAGGACTTCAGGCACAAACAAGCCAGACTCACTGTCAGAGGATGAAAATCTCTGGCTTCTTTTTTCCTCACTCTTTTATTTTTTTTTAAAACTGCACTGATGAAAGCCCAGTGAATGTCAACACAGCAGTCAGAAACCTGTTCATCAATCACCTGGGCAGAGCTCAAACATTTCTCAAGTTTTTGTTTCCTCTAAATATTCCTGGAGCAGGTGGAAGAGGAAACATCATCACATTTCCCATTACCTGAAGCCTTGTTTTTCTCCTGCAATCATGTAACATTATTGCTTATACAGTATAGCTCAGGGAGATTAAACTGATAAAGAGTACTGAGCACATTTCACAAAGACAAGGTGAACTCTGTTCCTATTTTTGAAACCATAACAGAACAATTGGCTTTCCTGGGGGGGAAAAGTCATGTTGTAAAGCTAGAGAGCTGGATGCCTCCAGTTGCTACAGTGTATGTGTGTGGCTAGATCATGTACCTTTGCCTTAATGCCAGATGCTGTTTCGCCTTTACAAAACTGGTTCTGTAATTGGTCCCACTTGGAGAGAAAAGATTTAAGTGCAGGGTGGAACAAAATTAAAGGGGGGGAGGCAAAATAAAATGACATGATTTTCAGACTAATATTTTTTATTATTTTTATTTTATTTATTTATTTTTTTAAGTTTTGCACAATCTATTTCTCAACATACCACAAGACAATGATAGTTTGGGGAACAGCCTCGCAATGTTTGATAACATATATTTTTGATGATTTTTTTTTCCAAGAATCTGGAATTTGTCTCTTTAGGATGGAACATATATGGTTGCCTAATATAAAGAATTTAATATGAATTAAAAATACGGGGAAAATATCAGCACTTTTTTTTTTTTTTAATCTGTTAATACAACTGTTTTTACAACTGTTTCCCAAGTTATCTATGTTAGGGTAGTTGGGCAGGATCTGACTGCTTGGTGGAAGTGAGGCTGCCACAGCTCCATGCTCCCAGATCCAACCAGTAGCAAGGCTGAGCATGTATTCGCAGTAAGCACATGAACACATATCCCACTTGTACATTGCATATATCCATATGTCCACACAGATCAATGCTGACAGACACACGGAGCACTCATGTGAACAGCACCAGTAACTTCATCCTTCTCCCTTTTCTGGCTTAGCAGGATGGAGGTCTACTAGCTAGCTAGCTAAATAAATAAATAAACATATATGCATATATATGCATATATATATACAATGTGGATACCTCCAGCAGCTAGATGAAGTCTGACCAGCAGCTCCCCTCAGATACCAGTCTGCTGACCTAAGTGGCACCACAGACACATGATTATCTGACCCCTGGTTCCACCGCAGTGGCTAGCATTTGTTTTTGCTCACACTGGTAGGCAACTGGCCCTTTTCATCCCTTTGTCCCTCCATTTTTTGATCACCAAATCACCTAGATCCATCCCCTTCCCTGCCTCTGGTTCTTCCCTTAAACATCCCATTGTAAGTCTTGTGCAATCTCAAAATGCTCTTTCCTTGTTTCTCAGGTCCCAAGGCAGTAGTCCAACAGGGGGTTCCCTCCTGCAATAGCACTGACAGGGGATCAGACAGGGTGTCCCTCTGATGCCTCAGTGGCTCCCTCCTGCCATTCTCTCTCTCTGCTCCACTGTGGGAGTGCAGAAAAGCTTTTATCACAGAACCTAACAATCCCAGATACGTATTTTTGGCTCTTCTATATCTTGTACTTAATGTACTTAATGTACTTAAAGTACTACCAGTTTTGATATGGAAGGTTATATTTTCATGAAATCATCCAGATATCTTCTAGAGGTCATGTACTGATGTTTGCAAGTATTAAGGCTATGCTTGATCTGTGAATTTTAATAACAGGTAAAGTAAAAATTGTTCCAATATTTCATCAATTTGATGAAATATTGGTGAATTTTTGATCATCAATTTGATGAAATTTGGTGAGATCTTAGAATACGGGTTGAATAAATGGCCCAAATCCAAACATAGAAAGATTTCTCATCTTAAAGACTTTTCTTAATTCAGGACATTTTTAATGAAAATAAAATATTCTGTTCAAAGTGAAAATGTAAAACAAGAAATTAAAAACATAGGTATTAAACACTTAGATGTTTCTTACTTGAAATGCTCAAAACCACATGAAATAAAATTTTATAAATACACTTCATTGGCTGAAATTGTAATGAAATTTAACTCAATTTTTAGAAATACTTCAGTTTTCCCTGAAACACTGATTGTTCCATGAATTTCTATTAGTCAAAAAAGAGAAAGAAAATGCCTGTACTGGATTACATACGCCATCATAATATTTACCACATATAAAAAAAGTGTTACTTGTTGCTCATGACTACATTTTCTTCAAGAGATATTTGTTGCATTCAGCTGCCAACCTGCTCCCTCTCTGCAAGAAAATGACCAGCTGAAGAAGGTTGCTACCTGCTAAGCCCCAAATCCCAGAGGCCGTGCCTTTTTGTCCAAGTGACAAAAACTTGTTTCCATACTTTTCTTCAGATCCACTAGCAGTGGTTTGAATGTTACAGAAAATGAAGTGATATTTTACCCTGTTTCCAAAGGGTTGTGAGGGGAGCCCTCCCACCAGAGAAGACGCTAGGTTTGGGATGGTTTGGTCACCACATATGTAGAGCTGCCCAACTGTGAGTCTTGGAGACTGGGATCTTCGAGGCCCTCTTCCAGTTATAGGTCCTCTTTTGTAATGTAAGCTTCCCACATCATGTCATGAACACTGAGTTGTCACCTCATTTCTTGGTGTTTCCAGGGCCATCTGGCTGAGGAATCCTGCCCCTATAGGGGCAGAGACACAGAGTTCTCAAAGATCTCCTACCCCCTCTTTTTTTCCCTTGTTTGCTGCATAACACAAAAGAATGTATTAAAACTTTATTACTTGCAAAATTATGTCTTCCTAGTCGTATTATTTTTCTGTTATGTTCCCTCTCTCCCTCAACATACAGGTTGTGCCAAGCAAACAAAGTAATATTTTCTTCTGTTTTATCTACTGTGCTATTCTGAATTAGACTGACCGTTGCATTAGGTTCCACATACAATTTCTTTCAGCATTTCTCAGAAGAGCTGGGTGGAAAAATGGCACAACAATAGCTGTCTAAAAGCCAATATAACAAAATCCAGCTGTTCCCTGAATCTAGCACTGTGGCCCCCACCATTTTGTCATTTGCTTTTTAAAGTTACCTCAAAATAGCAACATAGAGATGTACACAATGAAGCCATTACACAATAAGTAGAAAGATCCCCTAGTTCTTATGTTCAGAGGGGATTGCTCACCCAAAACATATGCCTATTTAAAACTTTATATCTGTATCTATATAAATCATGAGTCTGATGGTGATGGGAGTAGAAAGGTGTTTTGTACAGACTATTTGGGCCAGGTTTGTGACTCAAACTGTTGTGCTTTTTTTTTGGCAAAGAAACCAGGTCAATCTGAAACAGGTCTCCACAATGACTCTTCTTGCTGCCCTGCCCCTCTGGATCCATGCTGCGTATGTTCACAAAGGCTGTGGTGGCACAAACATCCCCTGTGGTGGCACAAACATCCCCTCTCCCCACTTCCCTGTCCCTAAATTTTCTCCCCATTGTCAGATCTGTTTGTTCTTCGCCACTGGTGGCCCAGCAGCAGGGAGTGCTTGGGCAGAGGAGGCCTCATGGAAAAGCAGCTGTTTTGGGCTTCATGCTGTCTAATCCTTTCCAGAACTGGGCTCTTCTCTTATTTTTTGATGCTGTTTCTGTCATTCATGAAGCCAAACCAATGGTCACATTAAATCTTGGGGGGGGGGGGGGGGGGGGGGGGAAGAAATCCTAGCAGAGACATAGGCAAGCAAATAAATTAAGAAACAAAGCCCAAAAGAGAGAAACAAGTGAGATGCTCTTTTTAAATTGCTAATGAAGCATTGCAGTTGGTCTGCTTCATGTGACGTGTCCTATCTGAGCTCTGGATGTCCCAGAGCCAGCAGAGGTGCTCAGCACATGGTGTGTGGCTGAAGGGAAGGTATCACTGCAGTGCTTGCAGCACTGGGGCCAAGTGCTTTGTGTCACCTGGTGGAGTGCACGTGGCCATTTGGCACCACTTCCCTGTACCATGGGGCTGCATCCATCCATGAACACGTGGAGAATAGCATCTCCCAAAGAGAAACAAAATGCTCCAGAGTCAGGAGCTTTCTCATGTGTCTTTAGCTGCTCTGGTATTTAGAGACCAAGAAATGGCTCCCACTGCACAGTCCCAGCCCCTTTTCCAGAAAGTGGCCAGCATCTGTTGCCTTGCTGCAAGTCTTCACAGCAACCAGATAGCGTTACTTCTGCTGGTGAATGCTGCTGCTGCTTTGTTGTGCTGTTTGTCATGAGTCTTTGCACATGTGTGTGTGTAAACACTGTGTCACTTAGGGGCTTAATGACTTGGAAGTTTTCTGGTTTCTTATACTTAGGGTAGCCTTTCTGGTCATCTCTGGGGAGAAAACAAGAGAGAAAAAATGTTCTGAATTTGAGGGGGGAAAAAAGTGTTCTTGTATTAGCACAACTCTGCTTTGTGAAAATACAGGAGATGTTTCATTTTCATTCCAGTGAAAGATGAAAACAAAGTCCAAAACCTCCCAAGTCATCATGAAGCAGAATTGTTCTTCTCTGCCTGGCTCTTGGCATTGTATTATGAGAGAAGTTGCTCTTCAGCTCCTGGTATTTAGGAATTAACTTTTATCTGAAACCATAAAACTTTGTATGCTTCACAGGCTTGCAGCCTATCCTTGAAGGTGATGCTATTATAAATCTCATTCATTTTGAGCCTTGCTAAGCTCTTTGAGTGATATTCTGTGGCTCAGATATTAGAGGAACATATTCAGAAGCCAAAGAAGCAACAAAATTAATTTTCTTTCCAAAGCTGAATTTCAAAAATCAAGGATGGGTAGGTATGCGCTGTTGTTAAAAAAGATAATAATAAAATAAAATAAAGCAAAAGCAAAAAGCAAAATGATGCATTTAAATTCAGTTGTAGTTATGTCTTACTGATCAAAACATGTTTTCCTCTGAAATGGTATGCATTTGTCTTGGGGCCACAGAGCTTTTGTGTTTTTCTTCTGAGTCTAATAGCATCTTTAAAAAGGTTATTGGAAATTCTATGTTATTTGAAGCAGAGCAGAAGAGAAATATAAGAAACAAACAACTAAGGAAGAGCTAAAAGTGATTTTGCTCGACTCTTCCAGATATTTGGGCTTTCTGCATGAAGCCTGCTTTTCCTTTGTTCCTTTCAGTCATTGACCATCATACCTCCAGAGCTTACTCAAAACAGGTTACTATATGTTGCCATAAGTACTGATCCGTCAAGCATTCTCTACCTGTTCAAATATTTTAATGAAATATGTGGAACTTATTACTACAGTGGCTTGGTAAAAATAAAATAAACAAATAAAAATCAACCAGTAGTTTCCTAAAGTTGCCCTTCAATTTCTACAAAGGAAGGAAAAAAAGCCTACTTTGTAACATCAGGCAACATTGTATATGTTGCAATCACTGTCTGAAACGGTAATACAAAAACAAACAAACAAACAAAAACAACAACAAAAAAAAAAAAGAAAAGAAAAAAGAAACAACAACAACAACAAACAGGGAACTGGGACAGAAGGAAAGGACCATCAAATATCAAAACGGACGTTCAAATATCAAAACTCTGAGGCTGGTAGGGAAATTTTTTCCTTGAATAGAGCACATTGTGACAAACACATGAAGATATTTGGTACGCAGGAAACCCCCCTGTAGTACTGCTGGAGTAATGGCTGCAACTGGATGTCTTGTCTCTTCCTTTGCTCAGCAAACAGCACAAGTGAAACCAGAGGGGTGTTCTGCCTGCAAATAAAATAGTCATGCTGACTGAGTAATGACTCAGAGAGCTTTTGTTTTGAAGGAGCACACAACCAAACCTAGGGTGGGCCAAGTCAGCTGTGAGAAAAATGGCAAGCAACAGGCACCCTTCACTGCCTGTCCCTGACCTTCTGGAGAGAGAAGCAAAATGTGCAGTCATCTGCTCTGATATTTTCCCTCTTTATTAGATACTCTGTGAAAAAATTGGCCTCTGAGAAACTGAGTTGTTTTGTAAGTCTTCTTCAAGATAATGCTATAAGCCATGAAATACAGCAAGAAAGTACTGGAAACCTTACTGTACAGGAATAATTCCCCTCCAATCCACTAGATATTCAAATTTATCTTTTAACCAGTAGTTATTTTTTGCTATTTAGGAATCATCTATCTCCCACATATTGTGAACAAGTGCAATTCTAATATGTCACAGTTTCTCATTAAAAATTGTCCTTCATAGAAGGGCAGTTCTGAAGATGAACTGCTTAAAGTATCCTAAGGCTTCCTGCAAAATGCAAAGGCTGTCTTACAGAGTTAATAACAGTTTTTCTGAACTCGCTGATAAAACAATTAATGTCTTACTTCATTCACAGCTATTTTCATCCCATTAAATGCTGGGGAATCTAATTTTCCTTAGCTTTTCCTAGCTAGAATGACTTCTGTGAAATGACATGCAACATCAAGTATTCCATTTACATTCTGTTTTTTGATGTCTGTGAAGACGGTGATCCCAAGAAAGTGTCACATTTGCAATATTCATTCAAGTGTGTATAGCAATGAGATTTAAGTAAATACACTTACATTACATTCCGCTACAGTTGACTTAGTCTGATATTGGTTCCAAAGATATATATATATATATATATATTTTGTACAAAGCTAATGTCTTCATTTGTTCCATTTTAGGTAGATGAATTTAATTCTCATGAACAGGAGGAAAAAGTAGCAATGGTAGATGAAATTTAAGGAAAGCTTGTATCAAGCAAGGACAGCCGGAAAAGCCCCAGCACTGCTTGTGTTGTCTTCAAGAAGTTCCCTGCCAGACTGAGTGAAGAGTCTGAGACTCTTCAACTGCAGGCTGATGGGAACAACTGTGTTGCTTGGTGATACAGCACCTCAGAGAAATGAGGAGCCAAAGGAGGAAAGTTAATTACTCAGAATTACAGCCCCATTAAGATGTATTTTATAAAGAGCACACCTTGCCTGATGCCTTTCCAATGAGCATCCATTCACAAAGTACCCCAGAATTTAAAAAGAAGATGTAATCAAAGACCATGGGAAGGGACCCCAAAGAGACTACCACCTTGGTTTTGCCAGCATGTGCCTCAGGGTGCCTCTGACTTCCTCCAAAGGAGTGAACTCAGACTTTTTTCCCCCATTAAGGGTGGCCTCACCTCTGAAGTCCTTCCCATGTGAAGAGTGCCACTAGTGAAGAGATGTAAAGGAAAACATAGAGAAACAGTGAGGAGGAAACTGTTCCCTGAAGAGAGAGGGAATAACCGAAGAAATCCTTCAAAGAGAGCATAAACCCCTCTAAGGTCCTATCAAATTGTTATTTCAGCTTCTAACAGGAAAAAAAAAATATTATGCCCAGGTGGACCTTGCTTTAGCATCAGTGCCTTTAAAGACAAAGGCAGACCCACAGATTCAGCTATTGCACTGGATTTCATTTCATTTAATTTCCAGAGCATCTTAGCCAGTCTGAGCCAGGACTCATGACTTATATTCCTTCATTACTGAAAGAAGAAAATGAACAAAAAATAGAAAAGAAATTGATAAAAAACCCTTTGTTATTGATGGTGGCTTATCTTTTAATGCTGTATTTGCTTTTAGCTGTTGTGCCACATGATTTATTAGGATTTTCATGTTTTTGTCTTTTTCTTTCATATTGTATCTTATTTAGAAAAGATGCAATTCAAAGTTCACTGTTGCTGAAGGCATATACTGGTACAGTAATTGACAAACCAAATGGAAAACACACTTCTATTTCAGACTGTCAATCTGATGAAATGAAAACTAGTTAATACCTTGTGGTATTAATGTCATGTGTCATCAAAAGACCACACAGAATCCATGAGAGAGGGTTACATGATTAAAATTCTTCACAGAGGCACATGTGATCCCTAACATATTGTTTTTTGGGTATAAACATAATTAAACCATTTGCTAGAATAATCCTTAAACTAGTAAAGACAATAGTTAATTTTACAAAGGGGTAAACTATGAAACATAGTTTCATATAGAAACTATGATTTTGGCATTCAAGATACATACCTGAGAAAAGGATTTATATATATATATATAAAGGATTTTTATATATATATATATATACATGTATACACACAGTATTTTCCTCTCTTAATTTTTGATAAATCTGATATCTATTAATCTAGTACATGGATTCCCTTGGAAAATAAAAAAAAAATATGCCCCATTAGTTAAGCACCTGTTATATTTGTTTTCCATGTTGCTTTAGAGAGAGAAAGAACAGAAGCTTTTTTTTTTTTTTTTTTTTTTTTTTTTTTTTTTAATTCTGTGGGTTGTAGAATCAGAAGGACTTGTTTTAGAAAGTTGTTTTTCTTTTTCTTTTTCTTTTTCTTTTTTTTAATAATATAAATAATATATTAAATTGAATAATATAATATCTGCTGATCAAAGCTGTTAATACTTTATTTTCCATTTTTTAAGGTAATTTAGGAGACACCTTTAAAATTGAGACATTTTGGAAGGAAAGTCTATCCTCAGGTCATGTACTCAGGCCATATAAAAGAGATTAATTGTCTTGTCCTCTGAGGCATGAGGCAAAGGTAGCTGCCCCTGGGGCTTTGCCACTCACCATAGAGGAGAGGCATGCAACAAAGTGATGCAACACAGGTTTATCTGAAGATATGAAAGAAGAGCTATGAACAGATGTATTCTTCAGTTGCTCCTGGGCAACTGGAAATGCTTTTACTTACAAGTGCAGTTTTACTCACAGAAATGACAGTAAGCGTGGTGGTGTCAGTGCCTTATGAGGTGTTTTTCCAGTAACGTTCAGACTGAATTTGCTTCAGTTATTTTTCAGTTAGGGATTTATTTAATCAGGCATTTGGGCTTGGCTGGGGAAGAGCTGTTGTGCAAATATGCATTTGATTGGCAGACTGGTCCTTTAGGCCTGTAAGCCATGGTATGATAGCTTCTTAGAAACCTCATTTTTTAAAGAAATGGAGTAATTGAATGGGAGTATTGTTAGGAAACAGGAGTAGAATATGAGAGTGTGTAACTTTGGTAGGAATGATGAGAAGGAAAAAGTTACAATATTGAACTATACATTGACCTCAAACATGTCTGCTGTATTAGAGACTCCCTTGCCTGCAGAAGACAGAAGCTGTAATGTTTTGATTACATCACCTTGAAAGAAAAATGATTGTCTGGCTACTGGGCTACAAATGGCTCCTGAGAAGCAGAAGCAAGACTAAAGAAAAATATCTAAATGGTCCGTTAAATGGTCCAGGAAGTCTTAAATGAATAAAGGCCCTTAGAAAGCAATGAATACATCTCTCTCCCTCTCTCTCCCCCTCTCTCCCTCTCCCTTCCTCCCTCCCTCTCTCTCCCTCTCTCTCCCTCTCCCTTCCTCCCTCTCTCTCTCTCTCTTTTTTTCTCCCCCTTTTCCACTTCCCCCCAAATAATAGAAAAGTGTATTATCTTTCACTTACTATTCTTTCCTAGTCCTTAAGTAGAAATGACTGGTACTATTGCTTATAAAGAATTAATTCATCGCATAAGTGAAAACCTTTTCTAAAGTAGGTATGTTTAAAAATGCATGTAAAATCAACTCTTTATACTCATCAATGAACTATGAAAGATTATGCATTGGCACATTAAGGTGTAGATGTAAGCACAGCTTTCACTCTTGTGTTACAAAATCACTTTGAAGACTGCTGTATACCTTACTCTGGTTCTTTACTGATAAGGAGAAATCCCTTAAATGTGCTGACTGTATTTTATAGAAATATCAGGAAGAAGAAATACATTTTTTCTAACCCTCTAAGCATGGAAAATTTTTAGTATACAATACACTTTTCTTGAGAAAGAGTTTTAGAGGTTTTGTTGTTGTTGTTGTTGTTTTGTTTTTAATCCCAGTACCTTGTCAAGGTGAATTTAAGATTAAGGTAAATTATATCCCTAAAGGCAAGTGCAGAGGTCTTAAAATCCATGCAACCTTTGTTTCACTTTCTGAAGAGTCCCGTGATAGTAAAGGAACCAACGTTCTCACTCAGTTGAATTGGAAGCCACTGAGAGTACTGATAGGTTGTATTTCTCCAACTATTACGAGACCTCAGTTCAAACAACTCTATTACTAGTTCTAGGGGTTTTGCTTGCTTCTTTGTTTCTTTGTTGGTGGTGGTATGATTTTTTTTCCTTCCACAAATTTTCTGGTGATTCTTTTGTCTGTCTACATTCTTTTAACAGTTTTGTGGGCTGATTCCCCCTAAATTAAAGGGAATGTAGTTTCTTACCATTATCAGTATTGAAATAGAAATTCAGGAAAAAATACATCGTTCTTAGTGGCATTTGATTCAGAACATGATGGAAGCAGTGTGAATGCATATTATATGAATTCCGAGAGAATGCCCTCAGAATAAAAGGAGTATTGTTAAAAGGCCTGTATATTTTGTATGTTCTATTCAGGTCAGTAACTGAACTGAAGAAAAGAAGTGGGAGAAATTGCTAGAAAATATAATTTGCCATGCTATTGGAGTTTGGCTTTGGGGAGTTTTAGAAAGACACTCTACTTTCTCTTTGCTAAGTACTGCTGAAATAACAATGGTCCATCCACTGGGATCATCTCACACTGCATAACCTTTATTCTGGTGGTGAGTGTTCAGTTTAGTGTTGTTCCAAAGAATGAGTAATACAGCATACAAGAATACTGATGAAATAATAATGTTCCTGTAAGTTCTACTGGAGAATGTCTCCTGTGAATATAACATATTTATGTTGTGCAGTATTTTGCATTAAAAAATTGTCTTCTCCAAATGTCTGCATGTGCATTTATCTATGAACAGGGAAACTAATTCAATACAAATCATTCTAATCTCTGCAGCAGTATGAATGAGATCATTCTGTATCTAAAAACTGAGCTACATGAAAAAGTGCATAATAAATTTCAAGTCTCAGATTAGGAGTTTAATTTAGAGGCAAACAAAATCTATATATTTTTTATATTCTGGTGACAATTGGAGGAACTGAGTTGATTTGAATTAGTTAGAAGATTCACCTATGCATAAATACACAAGTAGAGGAGTCAGGTACGTGGCACTACAGTTTACAATAGCTAGAATGTAATTAATACAAAAAAGTATGAGATGTGACACCACAAATGCATATTTTTTTTGACAGATGATTTCGTACAAAGATTTTGCTGAAGAAGAAGAAATTACTTGTTAGTCCCATCTGAGCCTTCTTTGCAAGTCAAAATCAATAAAATCATCATCATTACTGTCTATTTTTTGATAGCTGTCTTCTGCACTGAATATTAAAGAGGTTTCAGACTGACTGAAAAAAAGACATTAGAATGGTGAGAAAATTCTTTTATATTTTACTCAAACATAATGTCTCTATTGATTTGTCAGGAAGAGTAGCTAGGTTTGTCAAATGATAAAAGGCTCCTTTCAAATTGAAGGAGTTAAGACAAAGGATTAGAATACTCTAACCTTTATTGCCTGCTTTTTAAATACTTTGTTTTTCTTTCTTCCTTCTTTCCTTCTTTCCCTTTCCCTTTCCCTTTCCCTTTCCCTTTCCCTTTCCCTTTCCCTTTCCCTTTCCCTTTCCCTTTCCCTTTCCCTTTCCCTTTCCCTTTCCCTTCTCTCTCTCTCTCTCTCTTAGATAATCTCAAGTATTCTTTTTTGATGTTGGAGAAAATGGAAAACAGAAAAGTGGAATACTTTTTTTTTTTTTTTTTTTTTTTTTTTACCAGACACTATAAAATAACCCCTAACTCAAGACATTAAACCCTTAACTCTAGAAATTAAGAATGAAGGAAGAATTTATTTACTGTTGTCTACTTCCTAACTGTATAATACAAAATTTAGGGAAGAATATAGAGGAATATAAGACTATATATACCTTATATCTGTCTGTCTGGCAGTCCCTAGCTCTGTTTTGCTCAGCTAGTGATCTCTTAGAATGCTTGCAGAGTCTTGTGTTTGGAATACAATCTTTAAACAAAACTTTCTGCCATATCTTGGAAAACAGTTTGGCTAAACTGAATCCTTTTTGGGGTCATTGATAACTTTCTATCTTGACATGGTACATATATTGAATTTTCCAAACTTCTGTGATTTTTAATTTAATCATAAAGGAAGATTTAAAGCCTATGGCTTTATCATGGCTGTCTCCATTAGAAACACCAGCGACCACTGGGACTGATAACCAGAACCATTTCCTATTCATCTAATAAACTGAATGCATTAACAATTGCTCTCACAGTGCACTGTAAGGAAAGAAAAAATACATCCACAGGTTAAGTTTCTCTTCTGCCTGGTGGTTCCTTGTACATGTATACTACAACTCAAATTTAATATTGCCTATCAACTATCAAGTGTATTTTTTTTTAACTGTACAAATAGGAATAATGCACAGGTTGAGATGAGGCACGATAACACTTAAGTATTTTCAGGACAGGATCAAGTCCTTTTTGAGGGTCACCAAGGTGAGAGCATTGTGCTATGGACCCTGAACTCTTGAAAAGCTGGTAATGGTGAAAATATCAGTGGTTTGCAGCAAAGGTACTACCTTGGTCTTCTTTCTTCCATTGAAAGAAAAGGAAATTACCAAATCACATCATATAACGCCTTGAATATAATGACACTAAGCAGACAATTGAATATAATGACAGTAAGCAGACAATTCATCTCTTTTTCCTCTTTCTGAGATACAGGTAACCCTATGAAGCAGGGAAGAGCAAGAACAATCTCTATGTTTGCTGTTGTTTTGAATCCTAACTTGATATAATATGCAATAACCAGTATTGCTTAAGCTGAACTTTTGCCAGTCATCAGTTGATTGTTCCTAATCAGGATGTGCAAAGCTGAATCTTTGATGAAATTCTGAAATTCACATCAGTGAATTAGACAGCTTTTTTTTTTTTTTTTTTTTTTTGTTTCCTTGGGCAAGGGGGGATGAGGGAGAAATCTCAGGGTCTTTGATTAGCTGATCAACAGAGACATTTGTTTCTGCCCTGAGGAAGAAAAAAGAAAAAAAAGAACACCTAAAAACCACCACCAACAAAACACCCCCAAACCACTCCTGATGATAGAAAGAATAAATTGAAACAGGGTGGGGATAAAAAAGGAACACTTTCTTATTGCTTAGTTGCCTCTTTGTTCGGTGTGTAAGTAAGCTTGCATTCAAGGCATATCATCAGGAATAACATATTTTTAAAATATATGTTGATTTTTCAAGTGAAGAATATGGGAGAAAAAAATATTTTGAATATTTCCACTGAAGGGTTCTGAAACAGTCTAAATCAATGAATGTGAATATGTTGCTAGAGATGTCTGTTTTTGTCTTGCCACCTCAGTCTATGTCTATGCAGGAAAAGCAAACTCTTTTTTGCATCAATAGTGAAGGACAAATGAAGATAACACATAATTTTAAGCTTGCCTACAGGCATGCTTTGAATCTGTGAGGGAAACCAGGAAACATAGTGAGGGACATGTTCCCCTTCCATACAATGTGAGGCTACATTTTCCATCTGTGGGTGTGTTTCTAAGTCTGCTAATATTCACTATTTTGTAACTGAAAGAGCTGGTTGGGTTTGGAGGGACAGGTATGACGTTATGAAATGTTCTTGTGGTCTTTCATTTGCAGTAAAATCTATTACACGGAAGCAGTCCTTTTCAACATGCACAAAGTAATTTTTCATTACCTTCATGGCTGTAGATCATGCACTGTCTCCCACAGAGAGAGGCACACCTTCAGGGTGTACTAATTCTGATCTGCTTAGCTGTGACCATGAAATGTATCAACACTGTTTTTAAAACAGTGGGTGAAACTGTTCTTATGCAATTGCTGTAGAAACTCTAGGTAATGATTTGTTCCTGTCATCTGCATATATTTGGCTTAACACAACAGGACTTTGATTCGTTTTCAGCTCGTGGATATGTTTGACATCTTAGTATGAATTTGAAACAGAAATCCTGTAAGACAGTGATGGTGTTGCTTTCACAGCTGTATTTTGCTGACAAGTTACTCACAAACTTCCTTCCCTCCAGCACTGCCTGATATAACTAACTGGACACACATAATGACTAGCTGATAATTAGAATTTGAACTCTTTTGCTAGAATAATTTATTAGCTAATATCATATGAAAATTGATGTTAATATATCCTAAAGGCTAATCTATTCAAATTGCAATGCATAGTTTTTAATAGTCCAGTCTGCTTTGGTAATCAGAAGGAATTATGTGATTATGGCTTGTGGCTTGATCAATTAAAAAGATTAGTTTAGAGTGCTCATTTCAAGTTTGTTGGGGAGTTTATAGAAAGAGATTCCTATAGTAATTTTGTCTGTAATTTCAGTGGAATGTGGACATGCCATAAATTACTGGTGTGTTTCTAGTAAACTAGCATGTGTCTCAGATGTTTCAGGACAAGGGGATGCTTAGGCCCAAATTTTCATAAATGTCCTAAAAAAGAAATTAAATTCTAGTTCCTGAGATTTTTATCTTAGCTATTGCTTCTTTATCCAAATGAAGCATGAAGTTCAACACTGACAGAAAACCATAGGTAGGGTAAATTAAAGTGGTGACACAGGACATATTTAAGACGAGTCATATTAGGGTTATTGATAGGCTTTTAACAATTTTTTCAGGCAGCTTATCTTAAATTGCTTATTCACTATTACCCTGAAGTCACTGGTTTCCAAAATAGAGTTCCCACTCTCTAGCCCTTCATTCACTACTTCTAGACACAACACTTTGCCTTAAATGGTACAAAAATACAGTTCAAACTGATTTCATTGCTTCCTGATCTTCACCTGGCCAATTTGTGGATGCAGCATGTATTTTATATTTTATAAATTGTAACTATACTTCTGTTCAGACCACAACCAATAGTTTTTGGGTAGATTCATGACTAATGTTGCTCCCAGGAGAACCTTGCTGGAAAAAAAGTCCAAAGAATGATTAAAAATCTGTCTATTAGGTGGCTCTTAATGTACATGAAATATATTTTACTGGCCCTGCTCTAATTCAACATTATCAAAATGTATGTGGCACCGAGGCAAATAGTTTAGAATGCGTAACACATTTACAGTTACCTTTATTGACCAAACTTGTAGTCTCCTCAAGGAATTAAATCAAGTTTGACAAAACCTGTTTTCTGTAAAGACCGTACTGACTGGCACCAATTATTATATTTCTGTCCTTTAATATTTTTTGTTGAGCAAGAGCCACAAAGATCTTTCAGCTACTCTGCAGAAGGATCATTTTCCTGCAAAAGAAACTCTCCAGGCAGAGATCTCCAGACAAGCCAGGCTCTTTCTCTTTGTGCCTGTGAACCAAAAAGTGAACTACACAGGCTGCCACTGTTTAATCCCAGCTGATTGGGATTTTAAGCAGAAAATGTTGAAGTGCTAATTATCTTCAATCAGATGGACTAGTCTGGAGATCAGAAAAAAAGTACTGAGAATCCTATTAAAGTGATCAGGCTGCAGAAGTGACAAATACAGAATTCTGTTGGGCCAGTTCAAAATAAGCCAAGAGACTGATCAGCCCTAATTTATTTAGCATACAGAAGGCCAATTCTATTTTAAAAAAATATGATGAGATCCAGGAGGAGATATAATAATAATCCCATTAAAAATACATTTTTCTTTCCCATAAATGTGTTAAAGTAACTGCAGAACTGCATCCAACTTCAATAGCAGGTAAAGCGCTATAAAAATTGCTAGCAAAACACGTCAGAAAAGTGAGAAGTGTCAAATCTGTTAAAATGATGGACACAGTCAAGGATATCAGAGAAAACACTTCAGACCACATTGACCATTCTTTTGAGTTAAGCTTCATACTTGCAGTGACTGAGGAGTGCCAGTAAAATGGCTTCATTTTCACTGAACAGGGCACAGACCTGACCCATTCAGTGCCTGCTGAGCTGCCTCCTGAGTTCCCCAGCCACAATCATAGACACTTAGTGCACAATGTAGGGAACAGACTAAAGTTTGCTATAGCCATGACGTGGCAAGTCCTTGCCTCTGTATGTATGTCCCTCTAGTTATTTTTTAATTCAGGGACAAAAAGATAAGAGAATGCAGCACTTCTCTCTTCTCTAGGAAGAACACACAGATGAAATCACAGGATAAGCAAACTGTAGCCATCATGTTCAGTCATCCAAATGTATTTAGCATGTAATACTGTTTTTGATACGTGTACAGATCTATTACTCCACATAAAGTCTTTTAAGGATAGGACTTCTTCTGAGATATATTTATTCCTTTGCATTCAGTATCTTCATGCTCTCTTCAGGTGCCAGACATGACTTCTCCAAAAGACCTTCTGACACAAGAGTGCAGTCCTGAAAATTGGTGACATTTCTCTTGTTCTGATCCAGTTCAGTTCCTGGCCAAAATCTCCTTAATATCTGCCATTTTTTTCCTCATGTATTTTGATCAGATTCTATCACACAATCTTTTTCTTTTCAAACATCTTTAATTTTTTATACCTGGCAAAATTTGTACAACACAGCATTAGTTTCACTTAGCATTTGCAGAAAGGAATATGTATTTAGCCAATAACTTTGGTTTAGTAGCACATTGCTTTGACTAATTGTAATTTTGATGACATCATCTCCTTTTATTCATAGTTTATCTAAATAGTAATAGTGAAATATTTATAAAATTGGAAAACCTAACCTTTATCTAACTTGTCCTGGTATATGCAGATGTTTGCATTAATTAAACTCAAAATGAAATACCAATAGAAGTATTTAAATGCGGCTGAATGATCTTCTTATGAATGACAATTACAGCTTAATGATTTGAAAAAACCGTATCTTGAGTGAAATCCCTGCCCTTCCAAAATAAAGGTAACACTTCCATTGCTATGGTAATAAGCTAGAATTTCATTTAATTTATTCTGGTAATGGTGCCTTAAGATATATAAATATTAAATGTCTATGCAAACTAACAGTAGATACAAAGACGTTTTCAGTTGTCTGATTAGATGCCATAAAATTGCTTAAGTAATTTAATACATTGTCCTATCTCAAAAAGACATGACACTTAGAATAAGGTAAAGGCACTACCTTTATTTATTTATTTAAGTATTTATTTATTTGTTTGTTTGTTTGCCAGCAGTCCCATAAAATCAACCGAAACAGCCTCATTTGGATCTCATCATCTGAAACAAAAGGAAGCACTTAAAGGCTTCACTTTCTGAAGCAACAACAAAAAATGACTTTCTTTGTTGACGTGCCTTACCATTTTATTAAATGAAAATGTGGTCCACAGCAGGAGTATCTTCATCTATTTATAATGTTGATAGGTATTTTGAGCAATCATAGAATCACTGAATCATTAAGGTTGGAAAGGACCTTCAAGATATCTGGTCCAACCATCACCCTACCACCAATGTCACCCACTAAAGCACTTCTCTAAGCACCACATCCAACCTTTCCTTGAACACTCCCAGGGACGGTGACTCCACCACCGCCCTGGGCAACCCGTTCCGATGCCTGACTGCTCTTTCTGAGAAGAAATGTCCCCTAATTTCCAACCTGAATTTCCCCTGGTGCAACTTCACAGAATCACAGTCACAGAATCATCTAGGTTGGAAGAGACCTCCAAGATCACCGAGTCCAACTTCTGACCTAACACTAACAAGTCCTCCACTAAACCATATCACTAAGCTCTAAATCTAAACATCTTTTAAGGACCTCCAGGGATGGTGACTCAACCACTTCCCTGGGTGGCCTATTCCAATGCCTAACATCTCTTTCAGTAAAGAAGTTCTTCCTAATATCCAACCTAAAACACCCCTGGCGCAACTTTAGTCCATTCCCCCTCGTCTTGTCACCAGGCACATGGCAGAATAGACCAATCCCCACCTCGCTACAGCCTCCCTTAAAGTACCTGTTACTACAGCCTCCTTTAAGGTACCTATAACTTGAGGCCATTCCCTCTAGTCCTATCACTAGTTACTCGTGAGAAGAGGCCAACCCCCAGCTCCCTACACCTTCCTTTCAGGTAGTTGTAGAGAACAATAACGTCTACCCTGAGCCTCCTCTTCACACTAAACAGCCCCAGTTTCCTCAGCTGCTCCTCACAGGACTTGTGTTCCAGACCCAAGTCCTGGGGAACACCCCTAGTGATTGGTTGCCAGCTGGATTTCACTCCATTCACTACCCCTATCTACGCCCAACCATCCAGCCAGTTTTTAATCCAGCAGAGTCTACCTTTCCAAGCCATGGGCTGCCAGCTTCTCCAGGAGAATCATTACAGTCTACCAAGAAAAATAATAATAATGTTGTTTCATGCAACAAACACAGGGTGTTAATGGTAGCTCATCTCCTATTACACACCCTGAGTCTTATTCCCCAAACTAGGTACTTAGTTTATTACAAATGAGGAAATTAGTTTTTCATATTAGTTATCCACCGTTAAGCACTCTGGAAGGTTTCCTCATTTTTAAATTCCTGTATGATCAATCAGTGAGCTTAGAGTCTGAAGTAGACATGGCTTAGGGGACAGAGAGGCTACTGAGGGACAGAGAGAGGTGTGGACATATCGTAGCTCTTGCATGTCAGAACTTCCGTCTTTGACATCTGTGGCATTTTGCAGCCTTCTAACCTCAGCCCATATTGTTCCCTGTGCATCCATGATATTTGCTGTGCAATCTAGTTTGAGGTATGTTAGCAGAAGTGATCCTATATTTGAGATTGTTATGTTCTTTTTCCCCAAAGCAATTTGAGTGTTGTCTACATGAATGATATTTCTATATTTTTATTTTATTTTATTTTATTTTATTTTATTTTATTTTATTTTATTTTATTTTATTTTATTTTATTTTATTTTATTTTATTTTATTTTTTCAAAACATGTTGCCTGCTCCTGCTGAGCAGTAGCAAGTTTTTAGCTACACCTATTTCCAGTCTCAAGCACTAATCAGCAACACTTGTTCTGACATTTTCTGAGTGTGGTATGTGCAGGGAGCTGGGAAATTGCTTCCTGTACTCTTCCTCTCCTCTGTCTGCTTTAACCACATGAGGAGAAATCAAAGTTTGAGGGCTTGCAATTGAAAATGTCAGTGAAGAAATGTTGAAGTAGGCACACTCAATGGATCATCCAGCTAGAGACAGCTGCAGTGTGTGGGCTTGTGCTCCTAAAGAGCAGTTGAAAACAGGTAATTTTTATTTTATTTTTTTTTTCCAGTTAAACAATAGGTTGGCATTATCCATAGGGAATCTGGAGAGATGTAATCCAGTTAGAGACACCACTCACCTTAGCCATATCCTAAGATCATGCTCCTTTCAGTTTGTTTTGTTGCATCCTTTTCAATATCTTCATGTTCAGCATACTAAGGTAATAATGGCTTACAGCAGGTGTCTGATTCTACTTGCCCTTTTGTGCTGAATGAGTGCCCTTAGGATGGGTACTGGTCTCTGAAAGTATTCCCTTGAATTTAGACAGAAATGGAGCAACAAGTCTGGTGGTAGACTGAAAGCAATGTGCTTCCTGGAAATATAAATTCTTTTATCAATATTGGTTTCAGCTTGGGAGAGTTGAAAGAAAATAAAAATTTAAAAAAGGTATAAAGGAATCATGATCTTCAACATTATCATGTATCAAAGCAAATCCACAGCAAATGACAGAGGGCAGAGATAAGGATTAATGAAGATTGCCTCTTTCCAGACATCATGATCTCAGATGATTGCAGGGTAGAGTAGCTCTTCATATACGTATGCGTTCACACACTGGGGTGTGAACATGGACGCACTTGAGTAGGGCAATGCTAATTTTCCCTGGAGATGTCTGTGGGAGGTGAATGAGGGCAAGAAGCAGCCAAGAGGATGGGGCTGTAGAAACTTCTGTAGCAGAGAACTGAGCTCTTCATCATGCCTACAGTCTGCCCTGCTACACCTTTTCCAGAACATCCTACTCCTGAATTCTCCATCTCACTCACCTTGAACACTATCCTTTATTCCTTACCCAACTTATTACCTGCCCTTCAGGATATGTTCTGCTTTTCTTCAGTCTTTTCATTCAACTAATGTTTTTCTCAGAAAAGTCTCTTTCCTCACCAAATGATTTTCATCCACAAACCATATACAGCGAGCCACATATAGTGTAATTTATATGACCATTGTCTTTCAT
Organism: Netta rufina; assembly: GCF_964035555.1. Taxonomy (NCBI): domain Eukaryota; kingdom Metazoa; phylum Chordata; class Aves; order Anseriformes; family Anatidae; genus Netta; species Netta rufina. The sequence goes on from NC_140124.1 coordinate 119,318,200, forward strand.
AAAATGCTGTCTTTTCCTGTTTGCTTCTATGGCCAGCTCTCCAAGACAAGGACTGTCCTTATTCCATGTTTATACAGTGCCTTACATAGCACACTCCCAGCAGCCTTTATAATCCCTGTTTGCTCCCTTATGGAGCAAGCACAGAACTAGAGATCTCCTAATTGATTTAGAGTATGTGTGGTCTCTCTGCCACCATGCAGTAATTTTTTTGTCAGTCAGGTCTGATTTCTTCCTTCCACTTTACTGATTTCTTCCTGGGGTCCTGTCCTCTGTAACAGAGGAAAGATGTAGACCTATAATTTGAAATGGAACATTTTACTGCCCATTATAAGATCACAGCGCAGCCTTCTGAGCAGAGCATTAGAGTGAGCATGAGAGCTCATGAAGCCCCATTCAAGCATAGCCTTTCTAATTCCTTTAGCATGAAGTAAGAATCAGATTCAGGGAATAAGCAGGTAAACATTTAGAAAACAAAACCAAGAACAAATCTACCTCTGTTATTGAAGTCTAGTTTTTTTTTTTTTCCCAGTTTCTTTCTTTGAATTGTCTGTCTTCCAGAACTGTATTGTTGTTACATTTAGGATATATTTAATTAAATTCTAAATATCTGTGAACATTTGTCTCCTAACTTTAATATGCAGTGTATGGGGAAGGCTGTTTGAAAAGTGACTACAGAAAGCAGGTTCTGAAGCCTGTGGAAAGGGTCATCTGTGAAAGGTGAAGAAGCAGATTGCAAATCAGATTAAAATTGGCACAGGCTTGATGACTATAGGCTTGCAAACTGTCCATTTAGCAACAGGAACATAACTTTTGAGTTTCATTCCAGTTGTAAAAACTTTGTAACTCTTTTCACTTTTACTATAGAATTATTTTTGACTTCTCTAATTCAACCATTTTGGCAAACCACATGAATTTCAAAGATTTCAGCCAAAATTCTCTGACTTAGTGTATCTAAGTTCTCCCAAAATACTCAGTAAGTGCAGTACAAGGAGCCATGCAGACCCATTTACCAAAAAGAAATCAATAAAACTTGATGGCTGCCTTAACTTCAGATTCAACTGTGCCACCTGAATTACATTAAACCAGTGCCTGAGAACCAGAGCCTGTTGGGAGACAGAGAAGCAGACACTCCACTGAAAAGTAAAGTGTTCTCTTTTTGGTATTATTGTTTCAAATCCAAAACAGATTTCACTTCTGTTTTTTGTTTTGTTTTGTTTTGTTTCTTTTTTTTTTTTTTTTTATTGATTTGGTCAGTGTTGTTGAGTGAAAAACCTTACTGTTTTGCTTCACTGAGCACTGGAAAGCCCACAACATAGGTAATTGGATTGCTGTTCTTGAGAAAGTTCCTTAGGAAAACCTCTTCTCATAGGCAAGGAAAATATTTAATTTAAATGATAGATTTTAGTTCCTTTTGTAACAGCTCAGTGATACATCAGGCAAAATTTTATCAGCACATGCAGTGAACTCACAACGCTGGCTGCCTGTTTTCATTAGATCACAGGCAAATTGCCTGGTCTATTTACTTGCTGTATTTATGGTAATCAGTGCTTCTTAAAAGCAGCTCTACAGATTCCATAATGAAATCCTTTTCCTCCGGGTCTTTGAGGTCTTTTTTTGTGTCTTCAAAATTTCAGTAAGAATAATGGACTGGCTAGTTGCTTTGCTGTTATGTGCTCCAACTAAATGTGCCAGTATTTGAATTGTTTTGAATACTTAAATCTCACATTTCTGCAAATGCCCTTTACAAAATTCAGCATTTGGAGATTTGTTGTTGTTGTTACAATACTCCAGGGACATTTACTTAGAACAAAACACCCCAGAGAGAAAAAATGTGCTTGTATCTAGTCTGGAGCAATGGAGAGGATTGTGCTTTGGATGCTCTCTATGCAGGGGAGCTGTGTGTGGACACCACGATGGCACTGGGGGCCACAGCCCCACCTAAAGCATGACAGAGCCTCTTTCAGAGTGCTGTCATGCTTGCTTCCAGGGTAAACATGTGTAAGATATTTTGCAAGGCAGGAAAAGGAATGAGTTTTCTGCTTACTTATACTGACTACGTGGCATGTTGTGTTGATTTTGGTGAAATACGTGGAGCCCAATATCAAAGTGTTAATGAGGTCCTACCAATGTGCAATCATCAGTTCATTTTAATAATAAGACTTTAGATTGCTCTGGTCTGCTGCCATAGTCACTGCTGAGCATATTTTATGTTCCACTTTTTAATCAAATAGACAGAAAAACAAGGGTAAAAGTTAGTGCTGAAAATGAAATGCTTTAATAATATTGCATTCTCCTTTTAGCTGTAAAGAGTCTTTCCAAAGAAAATTCCAAGTCTGGTAATCCTTTGTGTGAGACAGAAGCACTTTGGGTGTGGGGGAGAAGAGATTTTTTTTCTGAATTGAACTGCTATTGTTGCTGTAGCTCTGGGTAAGATCCAATCCCACTGCTCATTCTGGAAGCTAATTCCATGGAAGGGTCAGAAAAGGATGTCAAAGACTGAAATACATCCTTTGCTTTTGCAGCTAATTTTTATTTGTGTTTTCTTTGCCCAGCACAGGGTCACAAAATTTTAAATCCCAGCCAGAGCATACCAGTACAGGTAAAGAACTAAACTTCAAGCAGCTGTAGGGGATGGTGCAGTCTCTTCTCTGTGCACAGTCCTGGTGTGGAAAGATCAGGACAGGTGGTGGCCACAATATGTTTCAAGCAAATTATGCACAGTTACAGTAGACTTTATATATATGTATATATATATATATATATCCCCATTACTCTGTTTTTTTAATTGTCTGCATCTCCGTCCCTTGGTTTGAACATATGTCTGAAACAGATTTGGCCCACAATTTTAAGTTTGTTCTAATGTTTGTTCTTTCATTCTAGTATTATATGTATATATTATTATTTTTTTTCTCCATATTTATTTCACCTTGCTGCTTCTTTTATTTTTTAACTCTAGCTTGCTTATTTCTGTTCTTGCATCTATTCCTCCCCTTGCTCTCCTTTCACTGCACATTTTCCATTTTCAACAAAAAAGGACTGACTTGAAGGGGAAAATGTTTACTTTCTCAAGGATCCTTTTCTTTTAACTGCATTTACAGAATAATGTCTTGTCCATCATGGGGAAAGGAATAGCTAAAGGTGACCATCTTTTCCAGTGACAAAGTGGACAGTACTACCAGAGGAAGACTGGATTTTTCTTTTCCCAATTCCCCTTGTGTCTTTGTTTATGCAAGTTCTTTTATTTAGGGAATCAGAGAAGCTCTCGCCCATGTCACTGTTGAAGCAGCAGCTCTGGGGAGCTGTAACATTTGTTTTTTATCACAGCGTGGGAACCCTTTACTGATTTCAGCTAACTGAAAGTCAGATTGCTGTTGGGGAAGGGACTAATGTTGAACAATGCACTGGCACAGTATCTCTTGCTCAAATCTTCCCCGGTCACTCAGCACTTGAGTGACAACCTATGACCCTCCATTCCTCAAACTAAGACAGCTTCAGGCAGCTTTATAAACATGTTCAGAGCTCAGGCACTGCACAAAACTTACTAATTCTCAATTATTACTTTTTGTCAAATCTTCCTTTGTTGAATGAATAGTCCCTGTGTTACATAAATCAGAAGGAATAGAATGCCCCCAGATTTGGCTCTATTTCTTATTGGAAGTCAATAGCAAACTAATAAAAAGCAGACAACCAGGAAATCTGTTGCTTGGAGTCTGTGCTAAATGCTTGCTAACTCTTGTGAATATCTGGGCTTCTGTCTTCATACAGATGTCATCTTTCCCACCTCTACAATAAGTCATTCGAAATAATGTCAGGTGTAATCTACTTTGGAGTTCATAAAACAAAATAAAACAAACACACACACACAAAAAACCCAAACCAAACCAACCAAACAAACAAACAAAAAAAAAAACCACAAAAACCACCATAGAAAAACAGATAAACCATCTTCAATATATAAATGTGTTTTTATTCCTATACCAACACTGATATACAGTTTGCATAAAGGCAGTTTGTTACAGCAGTTGAAAGGTGAGCTAAAAACTTTTTTTTTTTTTTTTTTAAGAAAAAAAAAATACACCATCTGGAAAGTTTCATCAGCTTGTTCCCAAGGATGATACAAATGGTACGTGCTCCACCATACCGTGCCAAACTCCCATGCTGCAGTGGTGATAAGGGATGTCATACCATTAGCCATAGGTTCTTGCAGGACCTTTAGGTAATAGAGGTGACCATGAGATAGCACAGTTCTACATGCTGCATTATGAAGTCGTTAGTTACAGGTTTTCCTATACGGTTTGCTTCAAAGTATTATAGACTGATACAAAATTTGGGAGAAATATGTTTTTAATGTAGAAGTTACCTAAAAGCTACTGGAGATGATACTGCTTGGGGGCTTTACTGAGGATGGTATTATTAGCCATAGCTGGGCTGCTTCTGCAGCTGTATGGCACAGAAGACTGTCTTGAATGAATGGTGATTTAATGGGAACACAAACGCATCACACAGCAAGGTGTTAGAACTGTTTCTGACAGATGAAATGGCCTGACTACATTTTTGAAGGCTGATGCACTATTCTCAAAAGTAAAAATGTTTCAGAAGAGAAAAAACAACTGTGAAGTGGCTTGCTTTGAACAATACATTTATTTATTTGTTTCTTTGTTTACCCTTAAAAAGTGTCCTATGGGAAGTTTGCAAGAGTGGGTGGTTTGAAAGCTAGATAAAAAAGTAATGTTTGATAAGAGCGAGGTATTTAATCAATGTGGAAAGATCACACATGACTCCCAGGCTGTGTTCTTTAGAAAAACACTGCTTCTTGGATATCAAGGGAGCAATGGGCAGGAGAAAGGAATATTTGGAAGACATTTTGTTAAAAAAGTGGAACTAAACAAACTTTAAGGTCTATTGTTTAAAGCTTTTTCACATTTGCATTCACTTCAGCCCTTTCTAAATCTTCAGGGCATTCAACAGAGCATCTGTAATGTCACCAGTTGTATAGACTGTGTCCCTTAGGTATTCACAAACCTTCTGAAGTTAACATTAATCTTCATGTCTCCTCTCCTTGGTACTGTAGCCAAATAAAAGCATTGCAGATATCATGCTGTCACCAGATAAAGGCATTGCAACTGTTTAAGTGTTAAGACTTGTCCCTTGGTAACAAGGCCATGTAAAATGAAATATGAAAGGAATAGGAAGGGGTTCTAAGAGGAGACTTATGTCTCATTGATGGCTTGGAGCAGGAAAATAACAGTGGAAAGTAATGCATATCTCTATTAGTGGATTGCCTTTCATTTCTGGTCATCCTGTAGACAAAAAAAACAATCCCTCAGTCTCACAGGCACTGATACTTGGATCTGTATTTTCTCCCCTCGTTTACAAACCCTCCTCAAGGCGCTGCTCTAAAGCAGATGAAACTCCTTGGACAAGAGTTTCAGAAACAAAACAACTTTCTCAGATCCTTGCTTGATGCACCTTTTCAGAGACAACCATTTGCATGATGCTTTCTACAATTATAGTTCATTTATACATCTGAGTTTGGGAGCCCTAGCTTAATAAACCTTGAATTACTAGTCCATTCTGAAAAACATTGTAAAGCCAGTGACAGATGCCACAAATAAAAGAAAAAAAAAAAAAAAAAAAAAAAAGCCTCCTCAGAGATGAAGGCTGAGATTTCAAAATTATGTTTACATGGAATGATCTGATGATGCACAAACTGTGTGTAGTTTCTACATGTTAGAAAACTCTTTAGAAAGCTTTTGAATTAGTTTATTTTATGGTGTTTTCTGATTTTTACAGATTAGCACTTTCTCAACATGCATGCTAAATTGGGTGGTATTTATTAAACCATTTAACTAATATGTAGTATTTTCTTTGAAAGATCATTATTTAATACACCTTTATACTACTTTATATAGAACATGTCTTGGTTCATTAATATTATATATTTACATCTCAGTTTTGGAGCAACTTGTTACAAGCTTCAGGTTGTTGCTCTTGACCATTTTTTTCCCCTCAGAGTGCCCCCAGTCTTCTAAGGACTTTATATACTCATGATAGCTCATGTAGATAGCTCTTTTACTAGCTATCTACACACTCCATGTGTCTGGCCTCTTGTATTGGGTTTACATGGCAAGGTTTTGGTAGCGGGGAGCTGCAGGGGTGGCTTCTGTGAGAAAAGTCCAGAAGCTGCCCCATGTTAGATAAGGGCCAGTTTCAGCTAGCTCTAAAGGGACCCGCTGCTGCCCAGAGCCAAGCCAATAAGCAAGGTTGTTTGCGCCTCTGGGAGAGGAGAGTTAAGGAAGGGAAAAAATAATCTGCAGCCACACAGGTGAGTGCAGCAGGAGGGCAGGAGGTGCTCCAGGCAGGCAGCAGCAGTTCCCCTGCGGCCTGTGGAGAGGCCCCTGGTGGAGCAGGCTGTCCCCCTGCAGCCCATGGGTCCCACATGGAGCAGATCTCCACACTGCAGCCCGTGGAGGAGCCCCTGGTGGAAGTGGAAGAGTGTGGATGGGGGGGGGGAGGTGGTTTTAGTTTTTTTTTTCTTTGTTTCTCATTTCTCTAGCTTGTTAGTAATTGATAATAATTTTTGCTAATCTCCCTACACTGAGTCTGTTTTGCCTGTCACGATAATTGTTGAGTGATCTCCCTGTCCTTATCTCAACCCTTGAGCCCTTTCCACTGTATTTTCTTCCCCTTCCCCTTTGATGAGGAGGAGTGAAAGTGTTTGTGGTGGAACTTGGCTGCCCAGGTAGAGGAAACTACCACACCTCTTCCTTTCACTTCATCCCTCCTTTTCCCCACTTGCATGGTCAATCCATTAGTGTTAAAGATCCCAACTTAATATTATAAAATGGAAGCAATTCAAAATCCCACAAGGAACTGGCAGTCCAGGTAATATGCCTGTTGGACCTTATCAGCAAAGCTCAAGAGCTTAATGCCACTTGTGCCCTCTCCCCACTGTGATACTTTTTCCTTCCTTTGGAACAATTGGCGTGTCTCTTATGTCTCCTCCCCTGCACCTGCCCTCAAATATTACCTCTTGTTTCATCACTGAGCTGTTATGTTTAGTCTTGTGCCAATCTTTGAGAAGGCACCAAAGCATACTGCCAAACACAGTATGCTTCCAGCTTTCTGCAGTGCATTAGGTACCCTCTAGGAAAACCCTTTGCCTGCTTCATCTACAGCTGACTTTTTGTTTCTGGGTTCCTGGAACAATTTTTCCATGTGCAAGATGAAAGTTCATTTTACTCCTTTATATCCTACTTCTATATTGATTTGTGTGTGTGTGTGTGTGTGTTGTGAGCCAGCTGTACTGCAAATGTTCTTGCAGCTTCATATATTTAAAAGGCAGCCAGATGAAGAGAGGCATATGCATATATACACAGGATAGGCATGTAACTCCTTGTCATCCCTTTAATGTTAAATCTAATTTGAGTTGCAGCCCTTGGGACCTGCAATTTCATTTGTCCATCTGTCAATTAACTGCCATTTGAGGTTTTTCTGTAGTCAATTGCTGTTAACATACTAAGCTTTTCCATTTCTTCCGTTCCTCCACATCACATCTCCTTTTGTTTTTGAGGTATATTTAGAACCCAATGACAAAGCAACACTAGCTGAGCAAGAAAGAGCCAAAGGGTAAAAGATAGATATTATATCTTTAGGTCTAAGGAAAAGAATAACTGATCTACAGAAGTAGAAAGGGGTAGGTATCAAGAAAAATTAAGTATAGGATAATAATATAATAATTAATATAGTGTAATAAAATATAATAATTAATACAGTATAATAAAATAGAATGTATGGGACAATGGTTACCTAACACATACTTTTAGTTTCTAACATTTCCTTCTCACCCATCAAAATATTCACTCTAAGCATTCAGGTTTGAATCCCTTGTTCTTTGTTAGCAGCTAGGATCGTCTTTGTCTCACACGGTGAGTTAGAGGTAATCCCAGTGCCCATTTCAATTCTACCCACAAGGATGATGTAAGGCTCACTTAGGTCTTTTTTTTTTTTTTTGGCTTAGTCATACCTCTACTTGTACTTGTCTTACATACTCTAAAAAGTCTTGTGAAAATTCTTAATTCTCTATCAAGTTTGGACAGAGACTTGAGCTTTTATTTTTGAGTACACCTGCTGCCTTCAAATCTTCTAAGTTGAATATAGAATATAAAAAATATCTGGTAAATGTTTACACATTGAAACAAGCTGGATACTGAGATTTCTTGCTGCAATGCATGAGCATAGATTGAGGATTAAAAATAAAATGAAAAAAAAATATATATTTCAATTCTTATATATATTTTTTTCCTTGAATTTCTATCAGGGGGGATTTAATTTGACACCAGAATTCCATCTTTTCCTATTAAAAAAAAGTGCATGCAGAGTCTGTTTTCCATGACCTATTGCAAACCTGCATTCCAACTGACTTGCTGCTATGGATCATTATTTTTGGATAAGTACAATGGGATTTGTAGACAGTGAACTAAATATGCATCACTTTCTGACATCTGTCTGTTCCTTTCTCCCTCCCTTCCTCCCTTTCTGTTGTTCTCTTGTTGTTTTGTTGTTGTTGTTGTTGTTTTTTCTCCAAATGAAGCTGATACAGATCCTATTAATTGCATGCAGGATAGAATTAGTAATCTTCCTCTGCATACTCTGCAGTATGGACATATTGAAATCTTACTGCTCCAAGTTAACTAGTAAATTTTCAAGGGAAATAAGGTGGGCACATCTGAAATATAATTGAATTAAATGGGATTTGAGTATAATTAAGACCTCTTGAAAATTTGTTGTTACAAAGAATTGTTGTGTTAGACATCCTTTCTCATATTCTTAAAATGATGTTGATAACATTTATTTATTTATTTTTGTACATGGTGGTTAAATTTAGATATCCATGTTTGAAAATTTTGTCCAGATTTATCTTCATTTCACTCTTCTATGTTAAATGGGTCATGTCTTAAATTTTACTTATTAAAATGAATACATAGTATTATATCAGTGGTCCCTTTCTTCTATATTTCTTCTTCTTGGTCTCTTTCTTCTATATTTCAATGCAAACAAATTAAAATAAATGGAAATTCTCTTTATTTATTACAATGGTGAATTAACAGGTTGGGTAGCTCTCTGGGCTTGTCTATGGGCAGACACTTAGAGAAATTAATTCAAGTTAACATTTCAGTGAATATCCTAAATCACAATACATATCTTTGTTTATGTGATAATAAAGTGGCCTTAATTTTGGATTATTTTTAATTAACTTAGTTTATTTTATTTCAGTTTGTTTTGGAAGAGAGATAAGTTAGCTGGAACAAAACAACTTAAATTCAAAATAAGAGTGTTCCCACAGGAATTTAATGCAGTTTAATGACTCCAGATTACTCTTCCTATGCATTTTCATGTAGATCAGCCCCAAGCACAAAATAAAAATGTGCGTTGTTTGTTCATTCTGAAGGAATCAGAGGTATTTTCAATTTAAAGAGGTTCTTTTAAGACCAGTTGGATAATAATGCTGAGACACTTTACATAAATTGGGTAAACCATTCATTTTAAAAAGTTGACTATCCATTTTAATAGATGTATGCACAGGAACATCTTCATGAACCATGTTATATAGTTCAATTTATCGTGAAACACCATAATGAAAATCCTTATAACAGCTGTGAAAGATCCTAAATGTTCTAACTAATTAAAAAAATGAAGGCTCTTTTGAAATCTATGAAGAAGTATTTGCAACTAATGGATTGTGTAAACTTATTCTATAAAATATCATATGATTTTGATACACAATATCATATGATTTTGATACACAAGTTTAATTCTCCAAGAAAATATTTACATGCAAATTCTCATACACTGATTTCTGTCACATCTTTCCTGAAGAAAAGGGTTGTTTCAGATGGCTTCAATGTTTTCCTTTCTGTACATAATAATGAATATTCATGGAAAGCCTGTTTAACATAATATTCATCCTTTCCTGGCTTAGTAATGGCAACTGTATAGCATTGGCATTAACACATGGAAATGATTCAGGGAAAGGTGAGCTGACAGGAATGAGTACTGGGTACAAAATGAATAAGGGTGCATCCTAAACAAACATGTTTAGGCTTCACAAGGAAAGTGATTGGAAGATGTGATATGATAGAGGAGATGTGGTCTGACTTTGTATTAATGCTGTCTACCTCAGTAGGTGCCTCAACTCCTGCAAAGTTTGAAATATAATGAAACTAAGAATTTATACCTGGCTTTTTATTCACAGCACTTCAAGAAGAATTTATATCTGTATTATAGCAATAAAAAATGGACATTTGTTTCTTAGATGGTTACAACGTGATTTTTTTTTTCTACCACTCACTGTCAAGCCAGGTCTACAGGGTAGAGAGGGTCCAATGAAGAGGAGGAATTGGCCAAAACTCAGGAAAGTACAGGTGGATCAGGATGCTACTTGATCCTGCTAAGACAGGCTTGTGTGCTGTAAGAATGCAAACTTCTGTGTTTCATATGTCAGCAAACACATTGCCAAGTGTGCTTATACAAGAAGGTAATGAAGAGAAACAATACCTTGCAAGGACACCTGGGTGACTACTACATTTTTCTTCAAAATAATTTTACAGGAGAAATGAAAATTTTGATATGCAGAAAGGAACACAGGGAAAAGATCAGTAGCTATTATAAAAATGTGGACCAGACCAAAAACAAACAAACAAACAAACATACAAACAAAATGCAGAAGAAAAGAAACAACCCACTCAACACCTACCTTTACCATTTCTAGATAATGTGGGAAACCCAGAATACTAATATATTTTTTTTTTTCTACACCTAGTTGTGTCAGGAACCTGAATGAATCTTAAGGAGTACAGCCTTACTGTAAATGGCAGAAAAAAAAATAAAATTAGCTTGATCTGAATATTTTTTGGCCTAATATGCATCAGTTTTTTCTTAATGCTTTAGCTGTTTTATTCTATTTGTGTATGTATTATTTGATCAAGTGGATTTGAAAAAGTGAAATTGTAACATTTTTGAAACAGGAATATGCACAAACCTTATGAGAATTCTGTAATCACTATTTTTTCTAATTAATATCACTAATTAATCACTATTTTTAAGAGAAATATATCTATTTAACTTAACCTATTTTTTGCATCTCTGTACACAGAGATGTACTCATGTTAAATTGGCGATTTGTTTGCATGTTCATCTTTTCCCCATGAACTGAATTGAAGCAGTTTTTGGAGGGTGTTAACCTTTGATAATCAAGCTATTTTGCCTAGATTGAATTTTAGACTAATTCATAACAATAGACATACAACCACATGAAAAAATAATGATTTCTTTGGTCCAAGTGCAGTACAAACAAGTATGTATGGGAGAACTAAGACCCAGAGTCTATAAAACTAAACAGAAGGATGAGCAAAAAAAAGCAAATAGATGGAAAAGTAAGCAGGATAATACAATTTATAGGGTTTGAGAACAGACTAGCTGAGTTCTTTCACATAGGATTCTTTCTACTGTCTCTGCTATGAGCAACAACCCAGCCAGCTGCAAATATCACTGGAAGTGAATTTTGCATGAAAGCAGTTACAGGAGACTTTCATTAACTTTGGACTCAGCTGCTTAAATTGTCACAGTGAGCAAGTTCAAGAGGAAATAATCATTCAGCTCATGGAGCTGTTTGGGGATTTTTCCTACTGCCCAGCAGCCTTTTAATGCTTCTGTTGGCAAAGTTAGATCAGCCCCTCGCTCCCCACCCCAGATGCCAGTTTGGCAAACTACAATGTTTCATTCCTTTGAGAATGAAAATGATTTTGCCTCAACTCAGGAAAAAATCTGAGCAGTGATTTGTTCTTAGGATGAATACATTCTTAGAGAACTGTTAAGCCATACCTAAATAAACAATTGTTTCATTAGGTAAGGAAGAGTTTATGCAAACATAGAATGAAGTGCATTCAGAGTGCAACACAGAGTTGTCTCCTTAGTATTTGGCAGTAATGCTCACATACATGACTGGAAGAGTCAAAGAAAGCCTGCAAGCTTATGTATTTGCCATTAAATGAAAGAGCAGAGAGGAAGCAACAGCTAGAAAGGAGGGATGTAAAAATGTGCTGGCAGTTAGCAGTATTAGAAGACCAAATGTATTTTTCTATGGATTTCAAGTATTTAACATGGTGTTGGAAGATGCATGTTTAAAATAAAAATAAATAAATAAATAAACAAATCCCTCTTTATATGTCATTACAGTTTTGTGTATTGTGTGCTTCAACCCTGCTGGATTATCTGGCATTTTCACCATTTGAAACAAGCAGGTGTCCTTCCAAAGGTCTTAGATAGAAGTTTATGTGAAAGTTCAGTACATATGTGATGAAATCAACCACAAAGATGAAAAGAAAATAATGTTTTAGTGCTTTTAGCATAGAAGCCTTTTCATGTTGCTACTTTTCTGCTTTCCTGTTGCAATGTCTCAGCTTCTGTTATGAATAAGAGATCTCTTTCTGCTCTTATCTTTTCCCTCCAGTGAGTAACTAAACACAGAATATTTTTACTTTGATTAATTCTTCATTTAGCCATTCCAGGATTTTACACTTGGTCAGGCAGGTTCCCCCTGGCTGAGCATGCAAGTGTTGGGACTAGAGTGTCCCAACTTGGTAAAGCTTTAACAGTCAAAAGGCTTAAGCTATATGTGTAGTTTCTTCTCACAAGGGGGATATATGCTGTACAGACTACAGCTCTGATTCAGAAAAACCCTGAATTTCAAGCTTAGGTTCTACTTGAATCAAAGTCTTTAAGCATGTCCTGAAGTGGAGTCTCTTTCCCTCCAAACAGATGTCCAGGGTGTAGAACACTACATTAAATTTAAGTGTCTTCAGAACCAGTTTTTGCTTATGAGTTGGAAATATCACAAAGGTTGTGATTCAGAGGCTGAACATACAGAATATGTACTTCATACTTGTGCTTTACTTGACTGAGATGTTTGCCTTTGAAATAATGTAATACTAATATTAATCTGACTGCCAAAAGCTGTCTTGACTCAGTTGAAAAGACATAGGGTTCACTCTTTACCATGCATTTGATACAGTGATTTTATAGGCATTGGTGTTGTGTTTTACAGCATTAAGAGGTCCTAGATAAGATCTGAGCCACATCACTCTTAAAATAGATTGCTCTTACAAAGTATGGGTGTGTGGTATGTGGTGATCGTTCTTTAAACCCTTATAGTGTGGCTGTCATGGTAAATAAGGCAATGACAGTTTTTTTCTTTGTCCTTTTGACCAACTGCCATCACCAGACTCATCAATGTCATTAACCTTCTTAAAGATTACAAATTAGGATGGCTGGATCCAAAAGAGCCCCTGTTGTTCTGTGCAGAAGTGTTCTGGGACCGTTCTTGCAACAGAGCTTACTTTGTCAATTTTTAAAATCAGGTTTTGATGCAGTGAAGGACTATGTATGAAGACATATTGAGAAAGGGTTTCTCTCTTAAGATGATCAAAGTCTTCTGGTTCCATAAACATCCTCATAAAGGAAAAACATTTCAGCAGGACTGGGGCAGGTTCACAAACTCAGGAATTAGTGAAAATACAAGAGTCTGTATTTATTAAATACTTTATCACAAATTTTGACTTTCAAGAGGCAAACAAGCCTAGCAAAGTGTTTCTGCTCACAGATCAGTTATGGAGGCATGATGTTTCCACTTCAGATTAATTAGAAGACTGTCTCCTATTTTATTTTTTGTTTAAGTTTCATAGAATGAAATTCCATTTTTTCATTAAAACCCAAAAGTGTCAATAAAATATTCAGATCAACACACAAAATAACTTTAAAATCTGTTCTTTGAAAATCTTCTCTCAGGATGAAGTATGTCACAGGTAAGAGTGGGTTTTCTCACAGTTGTTTGAATACAGTTTTTCAAATGGCAGTCTGAAAAATATCCATTGGAAATTACTGTGTTTGCTCCTCAGGGGAGTTAGCTGCTCTGCAAGTTCCATATAACTCTGATTTAGTGACTGTAATGTAGAAAACCCAGTTCATTATGGTGATCAATATCAGTAAGCTCATCAATAGCATGGATTCTTTTTGTAAGCTTTGGTCAATAAAGCTGAATGCCAGGTCTAGGGTGGTTGGGTGGTTGATCATGCCGGAGGACAAGTATCCTTGACCTACCACTGCCCCTGTTGCTTGTGATATACAGAGGAGCCAACAGAGCTGTAGAGCTGTGCTCTCACCTGCACCACCCTCCCCCCCAGATGTTATGACATTGCAGTCTTGACATTTTGTGGCATGTGGAAAGTATAAGGACAGCAAGAACTGCTAAAATTTTTCAAAAGCTTTTTTTTTTTTTCTTCAAAATCTCATAAACTGATTAAAATAAATACTGGGTTAATAACCATTGATTTTAGAAACAATATCTAAATGAATAGTTACAAAACTTATACAGATATCTATGTAAAATATGAGTTTTCTACAGTAAATTTAGAAATTAATTTTCATCTCATCTGGGCCTTTTTCCGGCTGTGATGTTTTTGTATTTTCTGTGTTATTTACTTTGGTTGGCAGCTCGAGAATAAGGAAATTCAGTGCTACCTACTACTTATTTTGACTGCTTAGACACTTAAATACTCATTGTTCTTAGTGATGAACTAATAGATGAAGGATGGTTACACAGAGCTGTTTGCTCAATATGGCTTTGGATAGAACATTGCTATGATATACAGTAGCTTATGTTAGAGCTGCCTAAAGAAACCTTGATAATGAAATCCAACTGTAACCCATGATAAATTGGTAACCATTGATTAGATTAATCTTCCTTAATTTCTAAGACAAGCATCTGGAAAGACAAATGTATGAAAGAGAGGAATAAATGAAAGAAAATGAAACCATGTGACAAGATGAGAAAAAAGCAGTCAGAAAAGGCTATCTGTGGCCAAAGGTAAGTGACATGAAAGGTGTCTAATGGCTGTTGTAGAAGAAAGAGCCATTTAGCTGAGAGCATTTTGGAAATATCTGGTTGGGAAAAAGAGATTTCTTAGAAGTCATCACATGTATGGGACAATGTAAGGGAAGATGGGAGGCTTTGGAAAGTACCTGAATAGTTAAGCTTTGCCCAAAGGAATTGAAAAATGAGTGTTACCTCTAAGGGGTGAAACATGCTACCTAATACTAAAACTCAGCTGGGACTCCTATTCTGCATTAGCAGACGTCTTCTTCAGCCTGTTTTCACAGATTTTGAATTAACAATGACTTCATTCCATTCTAACTTAACTGTTATGACTACCTACAGCATAGATAAAATTGATGGATAACACACATTGTGAAAGTTTTCACCATTCTCTCCCCTGTGTTGCTGAGTTTTGGTAATGTCCTGTCAGTGCTTTAACAGGGGCCTTCCATGATAAACACTGAAACTGTGGGTAACTGTAAGTGGTTGGAGTTGAAGAATGAAAGATTATGAAAAAAGGAGTATTTGACCAAATAAAAATAAATTATCCTCAGCTGTAATCAAGAAAGTAGTGTCATTTTTCTAACATGCATTCATTGTGCTCATCCGGGTTTATATTTTGTTCTTTTTCAACGGCAGGCAATAGTACAGACAATGTATGGCTTGATAATAGGGGAAGAAAGGTGAAAAACCTCTACTAAGATTTTCTTCCCACTCCTCTTGAAAATACTGCTATTTGGTGCAATCTTATCCATTATTAATGGGAAAAAAAAGAAAAAAAAAAAAAGAAATAAAACGGCATTTCAGAAAAAAAGAAGCTATGTCTTGTAAGGACAACTTAGCAGGGAAATTGTCTCATTTCTTCCTTAATCTGAAGGCGGAATTTTAACAAAGATCTCTTGAGGCACTGTGATGCCTTCCGGCCCCTCACCGAACAAGCATGCCTGCTAATTTAGCCAGTATTTCCTGGATCCACAGCAAGCTGGAAAGTAGGCTGAAGATATTTCTCTTTTCTCTTTAGCCTTCTGGATGGTCTAATTGAAGGCAGTGAACTATTTTGTTCTTGTGAAAGACATTTTATGAAATGAGTTTCACTTTGTACTTCCTTTAAGGATATTCAACTTCAAATGCTACTCTCACAAGTCTGTGCCATTTTAGTTACTCCAACATATTCTTCACTTGGTCTGAAATCTTTAGATAAGGTGGAACTCTCATATATATAGTTCATCTGACTAATAGGTATCTCTGCAACAGAAAAGCATATGTAAGCTGGATATCTTTAGAAGGGCAAATAGACTTTCTGAGGAAGAAACAGACTTTATTACTTAGCTTTTATGATGCAAAAAAACCTCCAATCCTCAAATCTCTTGAAGGATCACATCAGTAAAGGTAAACATGACAAAAGTTTTAACTTGTAGGAGACTTTTCTTACAAAAAACAGATTGGAATAGAGTAGGTACTTCCTGAAGTATCAGGAAAGAACCTGTATCAGCTTACTCTTTTGACAAACACTGACAATTCTTTCCTAATTTGAAGGGTAACTTGAAAATAGTGTCATGTAGGAATCCACAATAAAGAAGAAGGAGGGATGAGTCAATGAACTGGAGTCAGAAGTCAGTAACTGGATTTGCACTGTTTTCAAATTAACTCCAGCAGAAGACTGTGGTGCCTACAGGTTAGAAGCTGAAAATCAAGTTCATGACCAGTGATATTGAATTCAAAATGTCGTTTGACAGTCTATCTGCTAATATGTGGTAGGTGTCTGAGGAAAATGATTTTTAAAAAATGCTTAGGAGATACTCAGGTGAAAGTCACTGAAAATAGGTATGTGTCTGAAATCCCACTTTCCTAAAGTCAAGGCATCTGTCATAGCTGTCCAGAGACCAGGACTCTTTCTGACTCTTTTTGACATTATTAGCTGTTAATTTTATGAAAGTTAATAGTTTATGCAGTATAAAACAGAAGGAATTTAACCATGATAAATAGGACCAAATTATACTGCAGGATGAACTGCCCAAGGTTATTGTTCTAAGGTATACCACAAAGTTGACATGCAAATTCAGGATTTTCTTGTTTCTGGAAAGTTCTGACAATTTCAAGCATTTTTTTGCAAGTTTGCACTCTCCTACCAAGTAGCTGTTGCTTCTGTTTTCTGAGGTAGATGTTTACAATAGGCATCCAATGTCAGAAGGCACAGAGCTGCTTCCATAGCTATTAGTGACTACAATTGAGTGAGCTCAATTAAATTAATGATGAAAGTAGAGTACATGATTTCCTTAGCTCTGCTTGTCCCACCAGAGGGTGCTGTCCCAGGAAGTATTGCCTGGTGACATGACAAGTGGTAACAAGCCATTTAACCCCAAACAAGTCAGGGATGTCCTTCCCTCAAGAGTATTAGCCATTCTTACTGCTATAGCACCTGATGTGGCTTTGCAATGGGCCTGAGAGCTGCCCATATGCCTTAAGGCATAATAATTATTTTGTACCTGTGTGCTTTGGTCAACAAAGCACAGCCAGAGGGCATGGGAGGGATGTGCCACAGCATGCTGGAGTAGTGGATGTTTCTATAGCATTGTCAGGGCAGTGTGGCATGGTCAAGGTGATGGTTAGAGCATGCAAGAGAGCAATGACCACTGAAAGGGGGCTGGATGACTTTGGGAGCTGAAGGGAACCCAGCCTGGTCTTGGCTTGTGTATTGGGAGTCTTGTGGAAAACATCATATTCTATCTGGGGGTTTAGTGATCTTCAACAGGCCTTGTTTGCTCTACTGGGCTTTGTACTTTCAGCGTGAGAAGCCTGTATGTTACTGATATAATCTGCAATTTATAATATCTGTTGGAAAGTCAGGCCATATATGGAATGTATTGACCCTGACTCAGAGATGGTTGCATGTTTTTGTTCCACTGATCCATGTAGCAGTCAGCCAGAGCAATTGCTGTGTGTCCAGCCTCGCTTTCAGGCCCATGCTATGCTGCACAGATCCTGTGGCCACAGGGTAGGTAGCCTCAGCCAGCTTCCTGTAACAGAGGACCCTCGGGCAGCACTCTTTGTCTACCAGTGATTATGCCACCTTACCTTTACTTCACCATGCAGCAAGAAGATCTCATGAATATCCTTTAGGGATACAGATGTTTTCTTGCAAGGAAGTTATGTAGTAGCTGGAATGAACAATAGGGAGAGCTTCACTCCATGTAGCACCTGTTCCGTCTGATGCTGCATGAACACTGTGTGCGCGGCATCTGAAGGGATGTAAGATTTACTCACTATCTGTATTCCTCTTACCCTGTTCTACTAAAGCAGTCATCTTATTAAGCTGTTTGTTGTTGGGTCTTTCTTACTGAAATCCAGAACGAGCCTTGCATCATCTCACTCTCTCTCACTCCCCTGATGTTCTGATGCAGAACAACTTGTTCATACAGAACAGTCCTGGGTGAATTACCCATGCCACTGCCTGGGATCTGCCTCAAGGGAAGCTATTTTGGCCCATTATGACAAAACTATTTAAGGTGAAGATACTCAGGAGAGTGGGATCTTGGAATTAATCATGGGGCTAAGTTATTTAGCAGTATAAATATACTTATTGTTAGCATGAATCATAGGAGCAAATGTGAGAACAACGTGCACAAGGTGATTTTAGTAGTAGCTTTTTCAGCTAGAACAATGTATTTTCTGATATAAAACCCCGTCTTTCCATTCACTAGCTCTAGAAACTTTCACCTCATATAGGAAGATATTTTATAGACAAAATGTACATTTCCAGCATAGCAAGAATTAAAAGAAAAAGCAATTTACTTCAAATTAAGATATGAGACAGTTATATAACCTTTTTATATGATTCATATTAGCACCAGCCAGGGTTTAGTTTGATATATTTTAAAATGTATTGTTTCTGACATATAAATGCTAAATCCAGTTCAAGAGAAAAGTCTCCAAAGGTTCACAGCCCTGGTTTCATGAAAAACAAAAATGATTTTCACTTCTGTAACCTTCTGCTTAGTTCTGAATTTATGTGCCTTAAAAGGACTTTTCCAAAGAAACAATCTATTTGTGCACATGATAAAATTGCTCAATTGCACAGGTGCGGCAGGAGGTGAGTCCTGACAGCACTGCTTATTGGAGTGTGGATGCTTAGGAACCCGGTGTGAGTGTATGAAATGTAATTGTTTCCCTTGCTTGTTATTAAAGGTTCCAAAAGGAGAGGTCTCAGGTATCTTAATATTCAAAGTGTAAAAAGAGAGACTATTGATCATCCCTAAATGTGAGCTAAGGAGAACCTAGAATTACTGTTCCTAAGGGCTCATTTGTAACAGGGGTGTTGTAACTCCACAACTAACATGACAGTTTTCACCAAGAAGAGGCAGAGAGGGTTTTTTTCTAATTGGTGTTCAGATTTCCACAGCCAGAGTATGAACTATTAGTTAGGTGTACAGTTAAAAAACTCCTCAACAACGCATTTCTCCCAGCATCTTCTTTCCTCACAAATACTGTTAACATTACTTTTTTGGAATAGCGTACCTATGAATGTGATAAAGTGTTAATTACCCTCAGGACCTATAACCTAGGAGACCTTTCTGACATTTTTAACTGATCTTTTCAGTGACTACTTGCTTTGTCGATTAGTAACACTCACCACTAGACAATATAGCCATCATAAAAGCTAATGGGTGTTTTGTCAGTACAACAAATGATGCTTTGCTTTTTATTCAACTTGTCACTGCATTTTAGAAAATAAAACAGTAATTAAAATAATAATAAAAAAAAAATCACATACCAGTGTTTAATTTTCATCAGAGATCCTTCTTCCTTATCATCTTACCAAAGAACATGCATTAAGTATTCATAAGGTTTTTGGCTGGTAGAACAACATTTTGCTGGTACATCTTCATGTCTAAGAGAAAAATTGCATGTCATATAAATCCTCACTAAGCCAGCTAACTGGAGGTCTTGCGATTAAGCCAAGAGATCTTAACATGCCAGCCAACATTAAGTGTTATTGCATCCTGTCAAGCTGAGGAGAGGAGTAGTGTGTTTAGAGGGTAAAAGGAAGCAGTTTCCAGGAATGCAGAACCAATTGGTTTCACAATTTCATTTCTAATTATTAGCATATTTGTAATAACTAGCATCAGAATAAATCTACCTGAACTTCTCTTCTTCAGTCAGAGAAGAACAAAGTTCTGATACAAAATGGAAGTGGTTAAGCAAGAAAAAAAAGAAAAAAAAAAAGCCAAAGCTCACACAAAGCAAGACATTATTCACTTTTTTCACAGCTCATCAATACATAAGGAACTTTTGCTAACAAAAGAATACAAATGGATTAAAAATAATATATCATAGAAGCAAGGCAGGATTGATAATAGTTTATTCTTCTTGCATTGCGTCATTATTTGAGTATGAGTAGTCCTTCAAAAGTCTCAGCCTAGACTGTATTTTGCTAAACGTTCATTGGCGAGTGCTGTTCCTGACCTGACGAGCTTCCAGCCTACAGCTTCAGTCAAGTGAAATGAACAAATGGAAAGAAGAGTGCTTGAAAGTATGATAGTTATAGTTTAGGTGCCAATGCATCGAGAGCCCTGAATCATATGGAAATATATTCTATTAGTAATAAACAATATCTGTTACCCCAGCTACTGCTGACTTTGGCCTTCATTGGGTGGGCTTTATCAGATGTTGGTTCTTCTTGATTCCATGATTTTATAACACCAGCAGCCCATTTCTGTGCTAGATGTGAGTATAAACAAGAGAATTAGGGCTTGACCAACTCCTCAGAGAGTTCTTTTACAAGTTGCCTTCCAGTGCTCCACAGACATACCTGTCCTCATCCTTCCTTTTCTATGACCCTCTTCATTCAATTGTGGCTTTTCCCTCAGTTTCATGTACACATTCCAGCCAAAGAACTAGCTTTTAATTCCATATTAAAAAGTCATTTTAAGCCAACAGAATTTGTTCATCATTTACATGTTTACTGTGAAAACTGAAAACATGAACAAGCAACACTGCAAAATGTTAAAACTCTCTGCATCCTTATATTCTAGAAATGAGCACTTTCACTTCACTTTTGTTTCTTTAACTGGGTTGATCTGACCACTTTACAGTGTTTATTTATTTATTTATTTATTCTTCTGTGGGTAAAATTCCCCTTTCTCATTCTGGTTCAAGTTTGTATAGGTGCATTTTGCTTGACCCTATCGAAGCTGTTATTTACACGTCAAATGAATGCTCAGTAGTCTCTCAGAGCAGGAGAGGGAATTGCTGAAGCAACTCCAATCCTTCTATTTGGATTTTGTGTTCCTGGCTCCCCCATCATTTAGAAAATCACCCCTTCATGCATGCAAACTTCATCCAAATGCCAGTGCATCAGCTTCTCTCCCCACTTGCACATTCTTTGTCTAAAGCAAAATTATGCAACACCCGTATGACTAATTTGTTGTGAATAAAGCCCAGAGTTATAATTTGTGCCTGTTCTCTAAAAGTGGACTTTTGAGGATACTCCTTGAATACTTTATGCCAAACATGACTGTTCGGATATTCATGCAATTAAAATGGGGGCCTTCAGTGCTTCTGGCAGCTCTGCTTGTAAGTCCAGCTGCATTTGGCTTGCTGTTAATGCAGTAAAACCTCATTTTGCCTCAGACTTCTCTTCCTCTGTCTTTTAAAAGCCAATAAAATGACTGACTGAGGCAATTTCAGTGGTCTATGCATCTGCCAGTAACTACATCTATTTCTCCCATTAATTTGCTTTTAAACTTCACATTGATTGCTATCATTTTTTTAATTGAACTTAAAATTTGATATGTCTTCTCTTTGAAGGCCAACATTTTAGATTCACCACCACAGGTAAACAGTGGAAGGTAGCTGAGCTTCATAGCATGGCTTTATCATTTATTGACAAAAGGAAGCAATTTAGAAACTCTGGTACATTCCAGCAACAAGTCAATAAAAAAAAACAGGGAAACAAAGGAACCGCTGTTTGCATGAGAGTCATTAAGTTCTCATATACTGCATCTATCTGCTGTTTCTGTGACATATTTTTTTCTGTAAGATTTTTTTTTGTGTGTTCTACCTACGTGATACTATGTCTATTCAGCTCCACAACATTAGCACTAACACGGCTAATTTGTAATAGCTGTTTTCTCAAAGGCAGACTTTGGAGGAATGCACAGCCCCAGGCATGCCTACCTCACCCCAGGAGAGATCAGGATTTGTGGTGCAGAAGTCCTGTGTTGCCTTTGCATGCGTAGTGCAGGGCCCCGTCTCCTGGGAGCCTGCGGCCTGGCTTTTCTGCACGTGTGCTAGTTGGCTGTGCTTCCCTGGACCGGTCCCACAGCATGCTTGCAGGGAGTCTGGCGCTCCTGGGAACTGCTGGGCTTCCCAGGCTTGTGCAGGAGGTTTGGTTATGGGTGGAGGCCAGGAGTTGCTGGCTGGTTTTGATGGAAACTTAAGACAAACAAAATACTCATGGAATACAATGGTAGGAAGGGAATGGGGAATGGATCCATCCTGGACCAGTGCTGACAGCCTGACAGTGCTGGATTTGGCTGCCTGCTGCTGCCTGATAAGATCCTGAGGTCAATTTTATACAGTTCTGTCCCATTTCCCACTCTAGATTAATACCTTCCCTTGTTTTTGATCCCTCTTCTTTCCACCTACTAGGGACATGGGATATTCCTGGAGATCTGATTCACAATGCATTCCCAATTCTCAGCACATTACCTATTATTGTATTTAACCATGAACACTAGTGTGAGACCCGGAAAGAAAACTATGCTATTGATAAAATCAATCTGCTTTCAGATATCACCCACTTCAATTTCTTGAACTCTTTTAAAATATGTGTCTATTTGAGGATTACTGGAGGCCTTTTGCTTATCATAGAAGAAATTGAAATATTTTCTCTTCATTCCAGTCCTTGTAGTCTCTCTTAACCTAACAGCACGTAACCTGTCATTTGAATAGCTCCTCTAGTACAGCTGTGCAGGGATAGCAATATGTGCAAATTGTTTTCCATTGTTATTTACTCTGTCCATACATTAAATTATTTGTTGTTTAGGAAAAGGGGTGAATAGTGAGCGAGGTGGTAGTTTGTGATGATATGAAGTTATCCAGGATAGATGGGCAGAATGCAGAATCACAGATGTATTTAACACATTGACCAACTGGCAGATAAAATGAAATTCACTGTGGATAAATAATAGGGTGACATGCATGGGAAAGAAAATCTCAACTTCACTAATACACCTATATGGATTCTGAGCTGGGTGTCATCACAGAGAGTGAAACGGGATATTTTTCTATGAAAGTTTTGTCACTGGTCACTAGCAGTCAAAAAGTGTATGAAACATTAGGAATAATTTGAAAAATAATAAAACAAAACAAAAGGAAAGAAAAGGAAAGGAAAGGAAAGGAAAGGAAAGGAAAGGAAAGGAAAGGAAAGGAAAGGAAAGGAAAGGAAAGGAAAGGAAAGGAAAGGAAAGGAAAGGAAAGGAAAGGAAAAGAAAAGAAAAGAAAAGAAAAGAAAAGAAAAGAAAAGAAAAGAAAAGAAAAGAAAAGAAAAGAAAAGAAAAGAAAAGAAAAGAAAAGAAAAGAAAAGAAAAGAAAAGAAAAGAAAAGAAAAGAAAATGAGGATAGGTGCTATGCTGGACAACTTGTTGCAATATGCTTCCATTAATAGCAACTTTGCACACACAAGTTGGCTTCCCTAACCCCACAATCACAATCTTGTTGCTGTACGTTGGTGTAGCTTAAAGAGGTGATGTTTGGGACCCACAGCTGTACAGGATAGCATTTATGAATGTTGTTTCTCACATTCCCACATTGTGTTCACTCGTTCTTGCACAAATATCAATAAAAGTACTTAAGTCTGCATGATGAATGAACCCATGGTCACAACAAGACATATCCAATGCACTCTGGGCTGCGCTGCTTATTTATGTTCAGACTTTGCTGAGTGATACAATCTGTTGGTGACTGCAAAACAGTGCAAAAGGAGCAAAAGCCTTAACATTCTGATTTGAAACTCAGAACATGGCCTCATTATACAAACCTGAATTACTGCCTTATCAGAACACAGACTTGGGTTATTTTAATTGGATTGGAAATACTCTTTCACTGTCCCCTGGGTGATCTACTAAAATTAACACCTGGCTGTATATGTCCCTGCAGACAATAGGAATAGTGAGTTTGGATTCTATGCAAAATGCTGTAAGAGGGATACACGTGGGCTGCATAGGGCAAGCTCTCACTTTGTTTCATTGCATAATGTCTTTGAAGAATTGCTACTATGGCTTAAAATCTGATAAATCTGAAGTAAAATTTTCAGAAAGGCATGACCCACTCAGTGTTTTTAATTTTTTCAAATAAATTGGGATTTGGGATCTTAAATCATAAAGAACTATAATCTCAGCTTTACCTTTAGGGAAAGAATGAGTGAGAATATTAAATGTAACACAGAAAGAAGTCTATGACATTAGGATGGGACAGGATATTGCTTTAGTGTACAGAACATGGGACTTATTCTCCTTTCATCAGGAGTGTTTTATACATGATGTTCACATATTATACAGCTGGTCAGGTCCTAGAACTTTTGAGAAAAAATGGGAAAATATTTATTATTAGAGTGATGCAATCATCATTAGCACTTTTCTGAGTCATATTCTCAAGATATAATTAAATTTAAATATACGTATTAAGGATGTGAGTGTCTGATGATCTTTTATATGATAACTTCTTTTGAGATAAATAATCAGGAATTATTTATGTTTTTCAGTTCAGTCAGAAGTACTGGAGGAATAGTTTTGTATATACCAATTATACAGAGGATTCTGTGTCTCTCCTCCTACACACACACACACAGACACACACACACACAACTTGGAGCAGGGACAGCAGTGGCAAAGTTTTGTACTTTGAAAGCAATAAGTGGTAACTAATGAGAACTTTAAAATATTGGGATAGATGCCTTCCCTCTAGTATCTTGCTGCAGCTGCCTACTTTACTCTTAGGACATTGAAATATCATTAGTATAATATGCCCTTAGAAATGCAAGAAGACTTTCAAGCATAGTTGCCTATGTTGCTTCTCTGATGAGTCCTCTGTACAGTCTGCTGGATTCCCATCTTCTCAACCCAGCTCTCTGTCCCTTAGTTACTCCTGCTCCTCCACCAATTACTCACCAGAAAGTTTCAGAAAGGCTGGAAAAAAGGCCAGCTCTTGTAGACTATTCCTAATGGTTGTGAATCTGTTCCTAGTGGACTAGTACAAAGACACACATCTCCAAAACCTCTAAACTGGAAGTGATGTGACATGTTGCTGACCTTTTGCTGTTTCTACAAGCCCACAGGCAAATCATGCCTGCCTGAGAATCACCTCACACTAGTGAGGATTGCAATGTAATTCACTTCTATTCCTGTTAGAGGCATGTGCTCATACATCATCGTTACACACAGAAAAGAATAAGCTGTGTTTGAACAAGAAGTCTGGAAAAATTTGGTTTTTCACTGAGGACTGCCTGACAAGTGGATACCTCAAATGGATTTGTGTAAAACTGACTTCTTATGGAGCTATTTTTTCAGCCTGGTTCTAGTTGAAGAACACTTTCAAACAGATTCTTGCTTCCCCTTTAGCCTGCATTAGTGTCAATTCACCCTGAAAGATTTGTTCTCATGTTTTTTTCTGCCACATTTCATGAAATACTTTAAAAGGTGCAGTCAGTGAACAGGAAACAGAAGTAGCACAGATAGCTGCATTTCTAACTTTTGTCTTGGTATTTTGGGCAATGTACATTTGTTTCAGTTTTTCAGTCTGGAGGAAACACTTGCATGAGGCTTTTGGTCAAATCACTGAGATGAAAACGGTTCATGTCATTTAAGATAATTCATCCCCTCTTTACAACCAAGTATTCACCTTCATTTGAGCCAGCAGGAGAAGGTAGATGAGCACTCCCTATCATCTTCAGCATGGAGCCAGCTGCTTTCCTTAAATTACCCCTGATGTTCTTCCAGTCTTGAACAAATCCCTTGAGGAATGTCACGAGGTCTGTTCATCTGGGTGAGCTGAGGGAGCAGCAGCCAGCAGCTGGGTGAGTGGGGACAGGAGGAGGAGTGGGTGGAGGTGAGAGCCACAACTTCTGCAGTGATCATCTGGCAGGGACCTATGGCTCTGTAAAGCAAATAGTGTTTGTGTAACACTTGCAAGAAACAAAGTACTGTAAAGAGCATAAGAACAAAGTGCTTACGTAGATCTCAAATGATTTGAATTTGCAATGTACTCCATAATGATGGATAATGTGAATTTTCTGTAATTGCATAAAAGGATTTACATTTTTAAAGACTGCCATTAAAATATTTATCTGCTGAACAATAAAACATGGATGAAGTCAATTTGTTAATCTCAGTTTCTAGATTCCACTTTAAATAATTCGACAGTTGTTCATAAAAATACTTTTGGGAATCTGGGTACGTCTCATTTGGTTATCATCATCAAGTCAAAAAATTCTTACATATGGAGGACCCGGTTCTGATTACTTTTGTTGCCTTGCTGTCATTCTGCTGACATCAAACAAATGATTCCCAGTTTATGACAATGTGAATCATATTAGTCTCTGCCCAAAAGCTGTGAAATGTCACTGTGACCACAAAGCACATGACAAATTGACAGCTCAGGATATGAAGATTTGGGATGTCAGATGACACATTAAAAACAAACAAACAAACAAACAAACAAATATATAAATTATTCTGGTTTTAGAATACTTAATATCAAGATATGAAAACTCAGAAATTCAAAAAATATCACTAATTAATTTGCCTTGAATCTGCCCATAGTTTGCTCACATGTTGCATTTTTCACCCAGTGGTGTCATTAAAGACTGGAAGTTGACAGACTGGGTCAGATCGCTCAGCTCTGCCTCTGGCACTTGTCAGAAATGAATATGTCACCAGGTCCCACTGAAAACAAAGTATTCCCATCTGTCAAATCAGTAGCTGTGATTGGGCCAAAAAAAAGTCTTTCCACTCATTCGATTTCCATGGTTTAGCATTTGCCAAGTGTTCAGCCACAATTCATGGCCTGTGTTTATGGCATCTGGGAGATCTCCAGTCCAAAAATTGAGTCCAGAACTGTTAGTTTTCAAGATCAGATGAATTCAGCTTGGCATTAAATGAACACTTGGACAATTTATTTATTGTTACAAATGAAGATGAGCATTTCTGACTCCTGTCAAGATGTGTCAACACCCTATATACAATGTACTTTTCCAGTGAGTTTTAATGGATTGTGTTGGGAATAGGATAAAAATCCATGGTCTGCTTTTTTCCCTGATGTTCCTTTCTTTCCTTGCCATGACTCTCCTTTTGATTTTTTTTTTCCATCCCTCCCCTCCATGGATTAAAGAGTCCTCATTTTTTCTATCCATTTATACATAAATCTCAGATTTCACAGATCAACTTTTAAGCTCTCTTTCTTTCCTGGAATTCACCATATATTGCATATTAGCTCTAGTGAAAAGGGAACAAAAACAAAGCAATGGCAGTGTAGCAGTTCCTGTGTTTTGTTACTGTGATGCCACCTGTGCTATAAGTATTATAAGTATTATAAGTATTAGGAAGAAAACAGAAAAAGCTTCCTACACACCTGATAACATGCGCCCCAGAGAAGGAATCCTAAACAGGGGACATTAGGAATCTCCTCACCATTAAAATTCGTAGAGAGAGAGCCTAAAACATCAAAAGGTTTGTATGTATCACACTGAGGATATGAAATTATTCTGGGTCTAACTTTTTTAATGTTCTAGAAATATATATATAATATATATTTTATTTCTTTGTCTTGAGACTTTATCAAAGGAATTCATAGAACAGAAAAAAAAAAAAATCTGTTCAACATTATCCATCAATTTGTTGTTTGATTTTGCTATCAATTGAAATCTTTCTTTCCAAATCCTACTTTCCAGCTCATTTATTTTGACATACACTGAGCACATATTGCCAGATGTTCTTTGTCACTGACAATTTTGCTACTTCAGCCTCCTATGTAAGTATTGTTTAGGAAGAACTTTCCTGAATTAAATATTAATTATTTTCAACATTTTTTTCTGCCTATCAATCTTGTTCCATTGTAG
Source organism: Netta rufina (assembly GCF_964035555.1). NCBI lineage: Eukaryota > Metazoa > Chordata > Aves > Anseriformes > Anatidae > Netta > Netta rufina. The sequence goes on from NC_140124.1 coordinate 119,346,246, forward strand.
TTTATTTATTTATTTAATTAATTTCAGTTTGCCTTTGCATTTGTCATGATTTCACAACCATAAGATTGTTATCTTGACTGTTTGTCTTTCTATTTGAAATTCTTTCTTGTAAGTACCCATATTTATTTTTGTTTCTGTAATCAGGCACATCAAAGTTGTTTCCCTCTAATTGGCAGAGCTACCGTTTGAGTTTTTTGATCAAATATTTGGATGCACTTAAGGATAAATGAAACAAATTGCTAGGGAGAAGCAAGAGAGAATACAAAAGCTATAATAGAATACAAACAGGAAACAAGTGACAGAGATGCCATGTAAGAATATGTAAGAATACGAGGATGGATTATTTGTACTCATGAGTTAATTCAAACTACATACTTTTACTAAAGCAGATTTTGAATGAAAATTAATGTAGCTTTATGGGCAATCTATTTTTTTACATGGAAATCACTAGAGAACTGATATGCTGCATATCCACCTCTATCCTTAAATATTTTGTACAAAACCCCAGTAAGCCTAATCATTTGAGATCATTGATGTACTGACATGAGACAGCACTTATATCAAAAGCAAACCATAGCTGTTCAGTGATGGGCAAGTAAACAAAAAGAAGACCCAAAGTATAGATCGTATTTCCCCATAATTTAATAATTTTACCCTCGTACTTAAATAAATTTATACCTAATTTTAAATTGGAATAATTTGTTCTGCACTTTCCAAGAGACAGAGCATGTAATACAGCCTGTGGTTGGTTATGGCCAAGCCCACATCACATTTGTTTGGAAAATTATATGTGGATAGAAAGAAAGCAATCCCTTGGTCAGGCTAGAATTCTGTTTTGTGTGGGCTACTGCAGTAATCACTTCATGGTACTCATAAGACCCCATTTCACTGCACTCAAAATACAGCCCTAAGGAAGAGAGCTAAAATTTTTAAGCACGTTAGATGGATGTCTATTTGATGGAGCTAATGTTGCCTTTTGCTCAAAGTATAAAGGGTTAACTAGTCCCACACAACAAGAGTTATGTCTCATTGCAGTAGCAGAACTCCCATATAGATAGGGCCACCACACATCAAGAACTGTCACTGTTTCATTGATATCCAACAGGAATAAACTACTAACTTTATGCTTTTAAGTTTTAAGCCACTTTAAACAAATACAAACTATTGACAAATAGGAAAAGAATGGAAATAATCCAATCCAGAAAGGCTGAGGAATTGGAAAATACAGAAAAGCAGGAGAGAAGGTTGAGAGGAAGACTGTCAGAAGACAGTCTTAACACTTCCTGGGAAGGATAAGAAACTTGAACAGAGCAGATATTTTCCCCTAGTTGTACTCTCTCTCTCATATTTTCCTTCTGCACAAGATGAAGTTTCAGGTTTCTAAGAGTTACTGGCTCCCCAAAGGTGGCCCAAAATGCCTGTGAGGGTAAACATTGAGAAAAATCGGTATTCATGATGCTGGTCATGTTTTTTTACAGTTCAACATTATATCCTGCCTGCCTATGTGGGATGTGATCGGGGTCTGGATCAGTTGGGGCAGGAGAATTGCATGCTCTCTGAAGCAGAGTTTACACTGAAGATTTTAGCCTTGGAGCATGGGTGAGGCGCTGTGGATGTCCATCAAGATGTTTGGGGAAGCTAGAAGAAATGGCATACAAGGAGAGTCTGACACAAATGTGGTTTGTTGTTGTTTTGTTTGTTTTCAGCCTCAGACGATGTGTTACTGTCTGTAACTATGTAATGTGTGGCTGTAGAGAAGACAGAGAGCCAGGCTGCACTTGGAGGTGCACAGTGCTAGGATAAGAGGGAACAGACAGAGGCTTTAATGACAGAAATTACCATTAGGTATTAGGAAAAAAAATTACTCTGAGGGTGGCAAAACACTGGAATGGGTGATCCAGAGAGTCTGTGGGATCTCCATCCTTGAATATATTCAAGACTTCATTGCACAAGGCCCTGAGCAACTTGCTGTAACTGGCTCTGCTGGATGGATGTGGTGACCTTAGGTGTCCCTTCCAACCTATGCAGTCCCACGAGCCTTTGTATGATTGCCTGGTGCTGTGCATGCAGAAATGGCCACTATGCTGTTAATGAAAATACCAACACAGCTGCCACGATATTCCCTCTCCCCTCCATGTGCGATTATGTTAAGGTTAGTGTACATAGTGCTTTGAGAATACTGATAGCTCACAGGACACCACAGAATAACACACGCCATCTGTTTTTCTATTGTTAAAGTTTAAAAATAAAACCCTGTGAACATTTATTGTGTTGGCAGACTGAAAAACACAAATCAGTACTTTGTATTCCCTCACTTAGGTAATTAGCAACTGTTAAAAAAACAGAAGTGGGAAAAGAGAAAAGGAGAGACAAAGCCTATCTTGCATCACACTAAATGGTAATTTTATAGTAATATACACAAAGTTTGTCACATTCCCAGTCATCCTAACCAAATTTTGCCCATACTTGTACCAAATTTTGCAGTTCTCAGGCTGCTTTCTGTGCATTAATAAAGTAGGAGCTGATCTTCTCTAGAAGGTCCAGAAAGATATGGGGAATAAGTCTGTCAGAGAAATTGAAGTATACTGCCTTCCCCTATAAGATGATGCTACTCAGGAACAAGCAGTGAGGTCACTGCTGTGCCAGCCACCTTCCCCACATTGCCAGCCAGCACAGGGAGGAGGATGAAGCAGGACAGAGGTTATATGGGATAGACAGGTTTGGGTTCTTTATATAGATATAAAACAAATTATCTCCCAGCTATGAGCAGCCACTATGTCCTGCAATGCTCCATCATTGCCTGATCACACTCCTTCAGCGTCCTTGTGCACAGGCTCGGTGAGCTGATAACCTTGAATCCTTTCTTGACTGGCAGTGATTGCCCGTTTTTTCTTCGCATAAGTTGATCTTGTTTTACAAGAAGCCAGCTTCCTCTCCAACCCTCCTCTTTCAGATAAAGTTTTCCTTATGGAAAACAATTAGCACATTCACTTCACTGAATGTTGACATTCACCTGTGGTATGTTGTTAAATCTGCTGCGCTGGTGAGGAAGGCATGGGGGATTTCTGCTGTGCATGGCAATGGGGAAAACCCACACCCAGGTGCAGGTGTTCTGCACCTTTTCCCATGTAGATTCACTGGAATAAGTTAAAAACATAAAGATGCTTTGTGGTCAAGGAAGCTCTGGCTTCTTGCTGTGAAACTGGTTTGCAGTAGTTCTTAACACCAGTGATCTGTGGTGGATTTCTCACCTCCTTTCCCCCTCTTTAACTTTGCTAATTATGGTACAATGCAAAATGATTAAGAATAGAAGGTAATTTTCCTCTGATTTATGTTTGCTGCACAAGTGCTTATTGCAGTAGGAAGGTATGCACTGTGAGAAGTATGGCTGTGTTTCAGGTATTTTAAGATGAGGCCACACAGGGTCTAAAATCAGGGTAATCGACTTTATGCCAGATTTTCTCTATTCAGTCTGGTATTAACAAGGTTGGCTCAGTGTTAGTGAATATTCTTTCTTTTTTTTTTTTTGATATATATATGTATTTATATATGTTATTTATGTATCTCCTTAGAACGACTTTTTTGAACAGAAGACAAAAACAACTTTATGCAGATAAGCTGTTATGCAAAAAGGATAGGATGAAGGGAAAGAAATTCTTTGACAAATTAATTGATACGTACTAAATAATTGTTAATAAAATGTGTTTTAATGAGAGCTTAGACATTCTCTGTCTGGAAGCATCACTTAAAGAAATGTAAATTCCAGTTAAGTAAACCTTTTATGAACAATTAGCAATGAAATTTTCTGTTTCCCCGAGCAGAATAATGTGTACCTGCAATCTTCACGTGATTAGTTGAAGCATGGGCAATGTTTCAGATACTTGCATATATTCCTCTTAGTATTATCAATTAGTATGTGACCGTAGTTGTTTAGAATATTAGCACTTTGAAAGCCAGTATGATTGGAGAGCCTTTGAAAGGAACTAGAAATATTAAGAAGTTGCTGCACATTAATTCAAAGGTGAGGTTAGGTTATGTACATGACAGGGTACTTGAAGTAACATCTCTGCTTACCTTTTACTAATATAAAACTCTCCCAGCCCTCTCCTCAAAACAGAATAAAATTTTAAGTTTATATGAAAAGGTTATTCTTTCCTCCTCTTTGCCTTTCTTAACTAAAATATTCCTGCTAATAAATTGTGGTACTGTTTTATCTCACTAAAAGCTTTGAGGTTATGCTTTCAAATGTGTTTTGACAGTATACAGATAGAACTTTACACTCATTTATTTCATCCATCTGCATCAAGAACAATACAATTTGAGACTCCCAAAGAAAACTGAAAATGCCGAAATATGTTTATGTAAATTAATATTTTTTTTAAAAAAAAAAAAGCACAACACACCTGAATGCTACTAAAAATTATCAGTTTAAATATGCTAGGAATGTGAACAGCTTAGAATTAATTCTACTAATACATGCTTATGTATTTTTCTTCTGACTATGGCTGTCTTATTTCACAGGGGTCTGAACTGAAGACTCATTGTCTGCAGTAGGTTTCAGACTAAGCAATTCCATGCAGACTTCCTTGCAGTTACGGTCATCTAGCAAAATCCAGGGATGCCTATAGAAGTAGAAGTAATATCTGCCATCATGGATCCATGACACCTAATTTCTTTGGACATGTATCCCATGTGAAAGAAATGGAGACATAAGAGTTGTAATGGAGACAGTCTTTGCAGAAAACCTGTGACCTCTGTCTCCACAAACTGACACCAGCTGTATTTTCTGCCTGTAAGAGGAGTACTCCTACCATGCAGAGGCAACCCCAAGTACTTTTCCATCATGCTTTAACATGAAAAAAGAAATACTCTGTTGATAAAAATAACACTGACATTTCCAACAAGATTACTCTTTGTGCTCATTAATATATTTTATCTTTGAGTGATGTTGTATGTGAACCATTAGGTTTTTGATCTGCAGACTAAGCTGAAGAGCTCTGGTCCCTCAAACATATATTATAGAGTATGATCAATCACTTCTTCATCCTGTCTTTGATGAGTTTCACAAATCTAGTACTCATATATTTCCACAAACCACGTTTCCTATATCTTAATTCATTCTTTTATTCTTCTCCAAAACTTTCCTACCTTATCAACATCTTTCTTGAACTGTGGGTGTTTCAGTAGCAGTTGCCTCAAACTGTGAAGTAAATACATAAGCTCCAACCTCTGCTTCTCAGTTTAAACATTGCAAGACTGCATTACCCCTTTTTACTAACAGCCATGAAGTGTGGGGTCATTTCAGGATGCCTCTGAGGTGTACATACTCCATTGTTCATACTCTGTTGTTCAAATGTGGCTGTATTTTTCCTTCTGACTTTACACCTGAAATCATTCCTGTTCTACTGATCAGGACATCTTTTTCTACTTATTAAAATGCATTACACTGTTCTAGGTATGTTATGTCAGTTTCACAGAATCGCAGAATATCCTGAGTTGAAAGGAACTCACAAGGACCATTGAGTCCAACCTCAGGCTCCACATAAGATTGTTGTTGTCCAGGCCATTCATATAGCAAGAGCACATTCCACGCTTGATCATCCCAAAGACAGTTCTTTACAGGATTCTTAATGCAGCTGTAAAAGTAACAGGCTGAGATTTGCTAGAGGACAGAACAGAGGTTTGACAGTTCATCCTGCAGGCACACTTCCTGAAGTTTCAGTATGAATGTAAAATAAAGAAAGAAACCAATCTCAGATGAAATAAATGAGTTTGTTCCACTCTTCCTAACTTACTGTATTATTCCTCTCTTTGAAGAGCATGTATCTACACAAAAGGCAATCTTCTGGTTTCATGTGCCAGAGAAATTTAAAAAATGTAAGCAAATGCAGAAGTTTTGTTCCTAGGATAAATAACCTTTGTTTTATTTAGCTCTATTGCATTTGTATTCCCAGCTCTCATCATGGGAGTACATGGAGACAGCATCCCTGTCCCATCTAAGCAAGCTGATGACCTCCTAAATGCTCAGATAACTCCAAGCTGGACTGTTGAGATCTATTTTCTGAAGGTTTGTGTTATTTGTTCCACTCTTTCATTTTTATTTATATTTTATTATGACAGTTTTCTCTATCTAATTCAGATAGGTGTCAGATTGACAAACCTGGAACTGATTGGATCATTCAGTTAACTTAAATTTCATAACAATAAAATATTTCAGATTTCTGAAGTCTTTTTTAATTCAACTTAAATGACTTAACATTTCTTAAGCTCCTAAATACACATCCTAAAGTTCTTAAGCATTTTTAAGCTCCTAAATGCACATTGTTTCTATCTACTGATTAAGCATTTATTGTTTTGGCTTAATATAATATTTGAATGGTATTGCTACCATCAAAGGAGATGAATTCTTTTTCTACATTTCTCCAATCTACAGCTAAGAATGTTTAGAAAAAACTTTTGCTTTCTCTCATCACCTCTTCACTATTGACAATTCTACCATATTATTAATAATAGGCTAAAAAAGCATAGTTAGAAATCTTCCCATCATCACTTCTTGTTCTACTAGATAATAGATTATAAGGTTTCTCTGTTACTCTGGCACAGCTATTAACCATTACTCAAGAGTTTCAAGACAAACAGTAGAGCTCTTCAGAAGTTTGAGCTCACAGTCCCAGTATAGCAGCTCACAATGTTTTTATTCTGCAATCAAGCTGCAGAAGTTATACTGCATACTTCACACTCAGCAAAAACACTGAGGTGTTAGCTGGATCCTTTCCATTGTCTTCTATGCTAAGTGCTATCAGCAGCAAAGTTGATCTGCAGTAGCTGCTCTTTCTGAGCCCCAACAATCTCACTTAGGTCTTTTCCTTTGCATTAGTACTTGGCAGATATTTCAGCCAGAGTGCTTCCAGCACTGTTGGAAGCCTGGGCTGAAAGAAGTATGGCTACAGGAAAACAAATGGCAAAATACAGGAAGGAATGTGTGTACAGAAAAGCAGGAAGATTTCAGGGAGTAGCTGGAGGAATGAGCCAAGCAAATTGCATGGCTCTCCTTTGAGAAGCAGGCTGAAAGAAAAATCACAGGAGAGTATGTTACTTTGGAGTAAGAAAAAAAAAAAAAAAAAGCTTAAAAGAAATTACAGATGATGAGAAAAGGAAGAACACCTGGTACTTTATAAAATAACTTCCAGCCTCTCCAGTTCTACCTAAATCATTTTATATGAGCATTGATTACTTTGATTTTCTAATAAGGCTGCTCAGGAAAACAGGACTTTGAGGTTAATTAATGCAAAGATCCCAAGTGAAGCCACAGACCAATCAAAAATACTGAATCATCAGACCTGACTTCCTACCTGACTTCCTGATCTTTTTTTTTTTTTTTTTTTTTTTTTTCAAATTTATGTAAAACAATTGCTTCTATAAAACTTTGAAATCCAAATTACAGAGGACACCAGGTTCCCATAATCATTGCTCAGTCAAACATTCCTTTCTAAAAAACAAAACAAACAAACAAACAAACAAACAAACAAAAACTTTTATAAAAGGTTTTTACCTGTGAAGATTTTGGAAGTGTACATCTGCATTTTTCTGCTGTATCCTCCTGCAAGGCACAAAAACCTCACTGGAACCAACAGAAGGAATACAAGAGCATCAGTCAACTGCAGCCAAGCTGCTTGTGGTAAGCTCACTTTGACTCACTGATGATGATTATGCAGGAATTGCCTCTTTTGAATACCATTCCAGAAAGGGGGTGTGTAAGAATACAAAGGAGAAAAGTATCTCTGGAATTTCCATCTGTGCTATTTAGGTTGGAAAAGATCATCAGGTCCAACAGTCAACCTGACCTATTGAGTCCCATCAATAAACCATGTCCCTTAGTGCCATGTCCATACATCTCTTAAATACCTCCAGAGATGAGGACTCTACCATTTCCCATGGCAGCCTGTTCCAGTGCTTGGCTGCCCTCTCAAGAGCATTTAGAAAGCTTTGCTTTAAAACTTTAAGGTCTTGTAAATCAGGCATCGTGCAAGGTAAGGTTTCTATATATGGGATGTATTACAGCACCTGTTACTACTGTTATGAGGTTAGGTATGAGCACAACTTGGGGAATGGACAGAAGACTCTTTGCTAAAGCCAATCTATGGATGAACTGTTGGCAGAAGGTACTCCAGCAAAGTCCTTTCTCTTACACCTTATCTTGTGTTTGGGATGCTCTTGGCAAAACGAGAAAAATCTAGCTGGTAAGACAGCCAGGAAATTTACAGAATATGCAGACCTTGCAAGGAATGCCAAGTTTTCTCAAACAGGAGGACGAAATCCCAAGACAAATTTGATAGAAAGTAATCTCATGTTTGAGAATACAGTTTAGTACAGCCTATGTGACCAGGCTCTCACATCACACCAAGGCTCTTTCTTGCTTCCTCACCTCCCAAAGTGTGCTCAAGTAAGAATACCAGCTCTCTCCATTATCACGTATAACTAGGCTACAGAAACCAGGCTGGAAAACACGGGGGATGGAAGTAGGGGTATTTCAAAGGGCTTGCCTTAAAGCAGCTTTCATTGTTTGGGCTTTTGTTCCAAAACCTGTCCCTGTGTGAGGTGAGGTGCAGGTGCACTGGCAGAGCAATAAGTAAAGCTGATGGTCTCAACAGTCTAGACAAGGTTTACATCCAGTCTTGAGTTTAAAGGTGCTGAACTCAGATAGTAGTGTTACCAAAACAAAAGGCAGTTACCTTTTATTTTGGTGGTAGGATACCACAGCACGGATAGAGCAGACAAATGATAGTGGACTGTGGGATAGATGTGCAGGAGCTGTGGGTTGATGTTAGGTGCCATGAAGAACAGTGTCACAATCTTGGACATGATTGGAAACTCTGGGAACTTGAGATGGGCTTAATAGACAGGTAAGGATGGGCTCTTTCAGCCTTGGTGTTATGCCAAGCATGACATTCAGGAGCCTATTGAGAGGGAAAGGTTGGTGCCAGACTAAATACGAAAGTTCTTTCTAGTGTTACTGCAGCCACACTGCACAGCAATTTCATCTGTAAAATTCTCCCCATGTCACTTTCCTCATTGTCTGCTGGGTTTGAGTGACACCCAACCTTAATGTGTCCATACTGCTGGAAATTAATCAGAAAGTTAGAATTGCATAAAAGAATTCCAGTATTCAGTCTTCCTTTCCTGACAGGCTGAGGAAGAAATTAAATACTCTCTCCTTCATCATTTATTATGTACTGAAAAATCATGAATACAGAGGACTCCTTCGTCTTTATACAGTGATAATAGGAAATAATATAGCTTCAATTATCTCTCCATACATTGTCTTATGGCAGTTCAAATGCCTCATTACAATGATGCAGAAAAGCACCAAGCTCTCCTAGTTTGTTTTATTTATCTGCTTGTATTTCCCCATTCTCATAGACAAGGGATAAATGGAAAATCCTGTTTGAAGGCTGGATAGATCATCTATAATGACTTATGAAAGGAAATTCAAATTGTCAGCCTCCAATGCATCACAAGCATTTCTGCAAACACTTTTAAGGGATAACAAATAATCCTTGTTTTCCATTTATTTGTATATTACTAATGGTGTTGTTATTGTTTACATTTGCTTATGAAAACAGATGAATCTCTCTTATTATTAAGATTAGGCTTGTAGATATTTGAAATCAATACTCTTATATTTTACATTAAATAGAAGAAAAGAATGTGAGTTCAGGAATGCATAGCAATATAGTGGTTTTAAAGGTAACTAGTGGTATTTTTTCTTTATAACAGCATTCCTTGTCCCATGCATATAAAAATTCAAACCACTTTACCAACTGGCTTGTGCTCTATGACATGAACAGATAAAAGGATGAACAGAACACTAAGTACTGGTGATACACTTTTTCCTGGCTTCTGCATGTTACATTCTTCATTAATTTATAGTCTGGGAGAGATTCTCGCTATGAAGATGTAGGATAATGAAGAATTTGCATTAGTGTGTACTCATTAAATCAGACTTTCTGTACTTTTAAAGACGAAAATGAAGTCACTGCTCAGGTTCATGAAGAACCAAGCAGGTAACTTTGCCCTACTGTGAGCAATCAAACTGTAGTCACTGGTTTCAAACAAGATGACTGTGTGTTAGTAGAGTCTGACTGTCAGATGTTGTAAAAACTAGAATTTTTCTTATTTCCAACATCCTACAGTAATGTTCCTGCTACCACTTGCTACTAATTCTGAGATAGTTTTCTCGTTCAATTTGACTTATGCAATGTGAAAGAAAGAAAATTAAGTTGAATTTCCAGGCTGTTTTTCTGCCTCTCCTGTTTTGAACATTCATTCTTAGAGAAAAGTCCGGGTACAACATAACCCATAACAGCCTCCACCCTAACTGGCATGAGGACATGGGAACTGCTGGGCCTTGTCCAGGTCCTCCAGCTGCCATTGAACATAGCCACCATCCTGGAGCTTATTGTGGACCAAAGGCAGAGCTGGGGAGGGGAGCAATAAATTATTCCCGGTGTGTTTCAGGGACAGAAAATAGTAAATCTGGAGAAATGAGATGTTCTCTAGTGCTGAGAAGCAAACCCAGCATAGATATTGGTTATAAATAGGGACATGGAGGCTTTCTACAAAAGCAAATGTGCGCAGCTGCAGGCTTTGGTCCTAGGGTTCTCTCAGTGTAAGGGCTGGGAAAATCCATGCAGTCTGTTTAAAATGCCACATGTTAGATGTTACAGAAAATCCACCAGTATTTCAATGAGCTGCTGTTATTATATATTTATATTATAAATATATATAATATATATATATATTATATTATACATACATATAATATATATATATTTATATATTATAAAATATATTTATATTATATATTTATCCATTTGAAGCATCCTTGCCAGTGGCAATCTATTAGTGTCTTTGAGAAAGTTATTGTCAAGACCAAACAATACACATCACAACTTCAAATATTGTCCCAAAGGAAAGATGTAAACAGAGGCTTTCCTTTGGGTGCAGGATCATACTAATGAATTGCAAATATGTGATTTGTTAAGTCTGATGAGGATGTAGGGAAGTCGTATGTGAAATCCTGCATAACCAGGGTGAAATAGGTACTTTAACATAAGAATGAAGCATCAATCAGCATTATTTGAGTCTATACAGAGGCTCGAATGCCATTCTGAACAGATACTTTCCTGAATTGGGGTCTACAGTTGATATCTTAACTTTAGGTACATATTTAAGTAAACAAGATAGGAGTGAGATCTTTCTAACTTAGCTCTTGTGCTACAGTTTCCATAGTTTCTCAGCTTTCCTTAAATATTAATGTTGATTGCTCACTAACAGCTTAGTTTGAATTTGATTTTGCAGTTCTTGGATTAGGTTTGGAAACTGCTAGCCAAAAATGTATGACCTCTCTCAGGGAATCATAATACACAGTCAAAACTGGTCTTTCAGTGGCTTTAAAATCAGACTAGTTAATTACTTTAAGAATACGTTAATACATATTAATTAACAATATTTGCTTTGGTGTAGTGCAGTACCTTGTTTGGCCACTTATTTTTATTCCACCCAAGTATTTCTTCTTGTTCAACTTAAAAGAAAACCTACTGCAGCTAAGCTATACAAGAGACTGTCTACACAAATTGCAGAGGAATAATTATAGTGGAACAATGGGATTTAAAATTGCTGATAATTTCAAAGAATAAAATGTTAACACAAATGCGCAGAGACTTTGTAAAAGCTGTGTATGCACAATACATCCAGATGTGAATCTATAATGAGTGCTAGAGGGTGATACTGAAATACAGCCAAAAGTCAGGAAAGAAAATAAACAAAGAAAATCAATGCCCAAATTTCAGGAAATTTCTGCAATTTACATTACAAATTTTCTCATGCCAATGACAAAGCTGTCTTTTAAATTTACAGATTGACAACTTGTGTGTGGGCTTTGGCACGACTGTTTGAGTTTGTCTCCTGGTTATCACCAGGATATTGCATGGAACGAGCATTTGTTAAGAAGGGGATGTGCCACCTCACAACAGGGTAAGAAACTTTGCCTCAGTAACAAGTACTGTGGCAGTGAAATTATATAACCTGGGCTGTTGTTCAGACTGAAATGAAACCTAGCACAAGAGGCTAACACTGAGCACAAAGAAGGGGAAAGAGAATTTCTCAGCAAGCTGCCAGATCTCTGTGAGACAAATTAAAAGTCAAGAACAAAGACCAACAGTCAAAATTCAAACTAAGAAAAGAAAATTCAAAATGTGAACTGGAAAAACACTTCCTAAAGTTTCTGCCAAATATTAATCACAAATCTTTTGTCTTCACCCCTCTTTGACAAATCCCAAAATAAGATTAGGAAAGCAAGTTAAACAGTGATAACATAACTCCTCACCGGAGTACCCTTTTCGAGATACCAGAATAAAACTCAATCAACATTGGTTCGCATGCCTATTTCTAAGTTGTTTGACATGTCGATATGTCAGTGATGGCTAGAATATGTAGACCACTATAGAAAGAGAAGAAGGAAATATTTTATGTATTCATGCCACTTAGCAGATTGTTCACCTGCTCTGGGAACTTGAATAAAAATATCTTGATTCAATATTAATCTGATAGCCATTTTCTCCCTGATGGGGAACACACAACATTTTTCATAGGTTTATCTCAGGTTGCTAAGGTGAAATTTACTTTTTCACCTCTATCTCCCCAGACTGATTACTTCTCTGTCTGATAACACAGTTCTGATTCCTCCACAATTCTCTTTGGTTTGGGCACCCCATAGGGGGAAAGAGTTGGGCTGTTGTGTTTCCAAGGAGTGAGGAAAGTAAAAAGCATACTGTGGCAAAGGTAGGAAATTCTGATGAAGTCTAGAAGTCCCATCACCTTGCTTTTGCTTTCCACCCATGAGAGCATGACTTTTAATGGGACAGTCCTGGGAAAGGGAGGTCAGCACCAGCCCCAGTTCTTGCTAGAATTATTTCTCTTTTATCCTCATAGGCACTGACACCTGTAAAGCTCCAGTGCCTGAAATTCCTCCTACAAGCATAGGACAACTTTTTTTATTATTATTATTTTTTAATTAATTAATTTATTTATTTTTTAAATATAACTAATTAAAAATTTGAGGAATTTCTCACACTTTGATAGCCAGTATACAAAAATGTGTCTTTTACTCACAGTTTGGGGAAAGCCAATTTTCATCAGCAGCAAAATTGCAGTGACTTAAATTATTCTCCAGTTCTGAGGCTTTGCTAGTATTTTTTTTTTTTTTTTCATCTTGTTACTTGTGCAGCTATTAGGCACTCTTCAGCCTCTCTCTGCTCATCATAAGGAGTCAGGCTTACCTGCATATGAGAATGTTTTATTTTTGTTATTATTTTTGTATAAAACCCAACCTACATTGCTAGAAATCTTGGTGGATTATTCTGTATAGCTCCTAAAGATGCTGGCCAATTTAAAGACACCATAAATTTAATGCTTTCAAACAGACTCTAGAAAGACTCTCAAAATTGCTTTTGATTACTCAACAAAATCTAACATCATAATACACACATGACAGCTAGAAAAGTTTTCAGCCATCTCCCCATAGTCAGAAATTTCCAGGGTTAAATTTGATTCCTTGCTTCATTGTAGGGTCAGTCATGGGGAATTACAGACATTTTCAACTTCTTGTAACAAGTGACCTCTTCTCTGTTAAAATTATCCTGGTTTCAAGATTCTACATAGTGGAATCAGGCACTAATAATCGTGATGCTGAGTACTGTAACTGGTAACTAAACAAAAGTATTTCACAAGTATGAGGATACTACAATGTTTTCTAACTAAGGTGTTGCTTGCTGGTTGGTTTTGGAAATTATACTTTACCTTTTATTTATGGATCTGACATGAATGTATTTGGTATGAATTTGGTAAGGTGAGAAGAAATAAAGGAAGTAATTATGTGCTCTGCTGTAAAATATATATTATCCTGTGTTTGTCATCTTATATACAGAGGGGTTTCTCCCTAAGACCGTAATACTCTAGGTTTTTTATTCTATAGAATAAGAATCTGTACTAAATGATGAGGGAGAATACCTAACAGTCTTAGAGTGTGCACCAAATACCCCTTTTTGAGAATATTATATTTATATCAACTACTAATTCTCTTAAAACTGGGATTCCATTCTTCAGTAAATAGTATAAGCATGTGATTCATCCTAGTGTGATTGTACCAAAACAATTGCAACTTGCATTACTTTAGTTGACTCCTGTCTGCGGACTTTCAAAGTGGTTAAACATTTGAGCTGGTACAACTTCACTCCTTGGGCTTACTAGCAGACATATTTCCTGCTCAAATATTTGTCTTTTTAATTTGATAGAGTTGCCTAAGTGGGAGCAAACAGACGGTGAGATACCTTTGTGAACAAAAGCAGCAAGAAGGCAGAAATTACACTAGTCATATTTAGTCTACTATATCCAGAAAAAAATCTTAGTTAATTTTGAAAACTTCATAGATTTCAGATTTCATGTTTATTCATCTGAAAATTTTGAGTGAAAATCCATTATTTACTAGTCCCTGGTTTTAAAGATTCAACCATACTTTTTGGAGAGGAAAAATAATACTGTGGGACATAGCAGATGCTTGAAAAATGGATAGTTGAAGCAAATGGTATACAAACAGCCCAAACTATAGACATTCAAACACGCTGGCAAGTAGTTCCTAATAACAAAGACATTTACACAAAACTGTTTGAAATTGCCATTTAGTTTGATCTCCTAATAGTAGCACAAACTAAGAAGAATAAGGGAAGCAAATAGATTATATGAATTTAGATGCAACATGGCTTGGCAAAAAAAACTTTCCTTCTGAAAATGTGTTGGTTAATGTTAAGACACTTAGTAGCATTGTACGTTTTATCATGCATTTATTCAATAAACTTGTCAGGTTACAGGCACAGGAAATGCAAAAATTCTGATGACAGACATGGCACAAATTAGGGCTTGGCTATATCCTCAGAAGGTCATGGTTTACCTGATGTGGTTTTGAACAAGTAAATTGGGCTTGAAACATTTGAGACTCTTAATCCATTCATTTAGTTCTGTATACAGTGACATGAAATTAACCTTTAACCTATGGAGTTCAAAATCACCTGTATCAACAAATATCTGAGACAAAAATATGGTGAACACATTAGGTAAATTGAGATTAATATTTTATTTACATTAGCTGCAGGTAAAATGTTAATGTGATATCATCTATCAGATAAAGTTGTCAGGGCACACTATTAACCTAATTTTGTGAAAAGTGTCCTCTCTCTGTACCCCTCAGCTCATATTCTGTTGTGTGGGATACATTATCAGACTGCTTCAGACTTGTTCTCAGGCTCCCATCTGTTATCTCATGTACAGAAAAGTCTTCTCAGTAGGACTTCAGTATTTTTAGGAAAGGGTGGTGTAGGTTAGGGTGGAAGAGGGATTTAACAATCAAAGCTCTAGTTTTGTATTTTATCTAATCTTTATTATTATTATTATTATTATTCAGATCAAACAAAGGCAGTTTAGCAACATAAAATGTTGTTGTGTGCTCTCTCACTTATAATTCTGGGATACTGTAGATTTTTTTTTTTTCCTCTCTTTTTTTTTTTTTTAAGAGGAAAATGGAGAGTCTTTGAAAAAGAACGTATCCCCAGTGAGCTTGCTAGATGGTTAACAAAGCAAAATTTTTTATCTTTGAGGAGAAACAGTACTCTTTGGCTAATATTGCATTTCTATTCTTGCATTCTTGTGCAGAGCAGGAAGGAAAATATTCTTCTAAGAGTAAATCACTTCTTTTCTGTTGTCTCAATGAGACAAATCAACTGTAAAAGTGTAGAAGAACAAACTAAAGTTTGTCTTCTTGTTTGTTAACAAACTAAAGATTGTTAAAAATGTAGTAGCTGGAGGTGGCACACAACTTCAGGATTGTAGTTATTCAGAAGTCACACTTTAAGGGAAATTGTGGCAGTGAGTAAGTTTCTAGGCTATGGCTAGGACTATTGAGCCGTATGTTCATCAAATTTATGAACAAGTATGAGGTTTGTAATTCTTTGTATTCCATATAATATTTTAGCTGAATATTATCTATAAGAAAACCGTGAAATTGAACCACAGCACAGTATAGAAATAGAAAGCCCAATAACCTGGTAGAAAATAAGTTTAATGCATTCAAATTTTGATATGGGATGAATTTGTACCTGGTTTTTCTTCACACATGGATTAGGGATGCTGTACTGTATATTATCTAACATCTAGATAATATAATGTCAGATAAAACAGCCAAAGTCCTTGTGCAGATGGAGAATATTTGTCTTGTCTTTGCATTGTCACTCAGTGGAGCAATGCTTGCTCTTGGGGAGGTGGAAGCAAATCCTGTGCTAATAAATGAAACCCAGAATTTGTGGTGCAGTATTACTTTGCCCAAGAGAAAAATCACAGCCATATGGTAGATGCTTATAACTCTCCTGTAATAACTCTTCTGCCTTCTTCCTAGCTTTTTATTTTATACAGGATTAAATATCCAGAAAAATCTGAAGATAGTTGGGCTGGCTTGCCAGCTGCATCTCCTGTTATTCTTATGGCATGATCACAGCTACACACATACATGTCATGTTATCCCATGTTTGTTCTAGAGTCTGGACATCACCGGTTAGACCTGGGGCCTGACACAAACCCATTTAAATCAGTGGGGACAGTTCTACAGACTTGCATAATTTCTGGGTCATGCCTGTGTCCTCCTAACCACACTATGATGTGCTGAAAAGAGTTTTTGAAATGCCAAGTCTGTCTCTGTGGGGTTTACATTGCTGAGTAACTTTAATTCCCACAGCCATGCCTCTTAGTCATGTCACACAGGTTTTAAATATCTTACACTTCATAACAGGGTCTCTGTGCCTGTATGTTAAAAACAAAACATTGATCTTTTACTGTTAAAAAGAAGTCCAACGGGGTCAACATGTCACACAGAATCATAGAACCACTGAAGTTGGAAAAGACCTTCAAGATCACCACGTCCAACCATCAACCTGACCTCCATGCAACCACATGCTGCACTTTCAGCTGGTCTTGTCTCACAACAGTGTGTGTTGCCCTCTAGTCATCCTTCTTCTCCTTTATTTCAATGGTGCATCACAAAGACTTCTGCAGGGCTGGGCTGTAGCTCTGTTCTTACTTAAATTTCTTTGTAAAGGAAAATAACATGTTGTCTTTAATGCAACCTGCTCCAGCTGGTCAACGTATTTTGCAGTTTAAGCCAAATCTGGTCTGCACCTTAGCCAACAAGCAGCTTGTATATTTTCTGGAGAATATTAATTTCATACATTCTGCTCCCACTCCCAGGTATTTGAAGCCCTGATATCATGAGAATATCGGCTTGGCTGTTCCTTCTTTTTCAAATTCTAGACAACTGCAGTTACACTTAACTACTTATAAGTAAAACACAGGGCAAAATCCAGCTAACTTTATATTGAATGATGCCCAGTGAAATGTACAGGACTGCTAGGCTAAACTACCCATTACAGAAATGGTGGGGTGAAGTAGTTCTTACAAATCCGCCTTTACTCCCTGCAGATTTTGGTGTCCAACCCAATCAGATCCTTGCATTTCCATGGGCAGCTGGCTGCCTGGAATGCCAATGTGCTACAATCCTGTGCAATACCTCACCTTGCTCCAGTTTTCCTTGGATTTAACAACACACTTCACGCTGCACATGTAATCATTACTTGGTTAAATTTAAGGTTATTAAATGTCTTCTTTATTTTTTATTTTTTCTCCCTGTTGTGGCCTATTACCTGATAATGAGGGATTTCAAGTTGATATACCTAATACCTTAATTATTATAAATCAAGATCCCAGAACTGAGTCCTCACAAGGCAGCCATTAAAATATTTTTAGCTGTTAGCCTTTCAATCTGCATTTAACATTTTTTAGGCAGCAAAACTTGTTTTCTAGTTGGAGTATGCATAAATTATAGTGCTTTTTCAACCAAGGGGCATTAATCCTAACTTCTTTTAACATGCAGTTCTTGAGACAACAATAATAAAAATTACATGATATGTGAATATATTTTTCAACTGTATTGGGTTTACATGGCAAGGTTTTAGTAGCAGCGAGGCTGCAGGGGTGGCCCCTGTGAGCAGAACCCAGCAGCTGCCCCATTTCAGATCAGAGCCAGCTCCAAAAGGGACCTGCTGCTGGCCAGAGCCGACACAGGGAGTGATGCTGATTGGGCCTCTGGGAGAGCAGACTGAAGAAAAGGGAAAAACTGCTGCGCAACATCAGCTGGGAGAAACAGGAGTGAGAAATACCAAACCTAGAAGAGACAAGGTCTGGAGGCACATAACTGAAAGTCATTGGGTCTGAGTTACCAGAAGATAGAGGAATAAATTGCAGCACTATACAGCTTGCAGTTAGTTCCTTTCCAGTATTTCTCATTTTGAATCTGAATTGAGGTTTGAGCTGGGAACTTTCTGATGTAGCAGTCAAGCTTCTTCACCCAGAGTTCTAGGATTAATTTAAGCTCAGTATTTGGAAGCAAATTTCAGAGAATCATAGAATTGTTAAAGTTGGAAAAGACCTCCAAGATCATCTCATCCGACTGCCCCCCTACTACCAGTGTCACCCACTATACCATGTCCTTTACTACCACATCCAACTTTCCCTTAAACACCCGCAGGGATGGTGATTCCACCACTTATCTCCCCAGGCAACCTGATCCAATGCCTGACTACTCTTTCTGAGAAGAAATTTCTCCTAATTTCCAACCTGAGCCTCCCCTGACACAACTTGAGGCCATTCCCTCTTGCCCTATTGCTAGTTAATTTGCCTGTTTCACAAGCACATTGTGGTGCCTTCACCTTAACAATTGTCAGCTAAGGAGATAATAAAGAATGAATCTTCTCAGCAGATATTCTTAAAAAATAATCTACTCTATGTGTTCCTGGCCCTAACGCTCTCAACTAGTTCTATATCCAATTTATGTTTGTAATCATCATCTTCCTGTCCCTCACCACACTGCAACACTGAAAAATTCATTGAATTGAGTACTTTGCAACATGGTCATTTTTATTTTGTGCACTATTTTCCTTACCAGAAAACATATTATTGAATTCAGAGACTTCATCCTCCAGCACGTGATATTGAGTGACCGAAATCTGTTCTTTGACTCCTATATTTTGTATAACACACCTGAAAACTATAAGAATAAATACAGTGATGAACCTTATTTATATAAAATACTTGCAAGTATGTGATTTAATTTTTAAATTTCAGCAGCCGTCTTCTCTATGTCAATAAAACTATTTTCTATCAAAATATTTATTACAAAAATGCAAACAGATCAGCTTTGTATTTTCTCTGGCATCTTTCTTTTTGCTTTCTTTTCTCCCTTCCTCCCCTTATCAGATGGCATCTGCCCCCTCCTTGTTATAAATATGTCTGATGTGATCTCATTTTTCACAGCACAGATTGTAATACCACATAAATACTATTCACAAGTAATAAGCCCATTTAAAATCTCTGTTGTTGCTATTCCTCCTTGTAGGTTCATACTGCATTCTTGCACAACCAAATCTCAGATTTTTAAAAAGTGATCATCACATTTAACGTTGTATGTTGGTATTCCAAGAGGAACACAGCAGCCATAAACTACAATAAATATTATCTAAGGACTTGTGGCATATATATTAAGGATGACTTGGTAATTTCATCACTCATGTTTAGAGATGTTTATATTGATTCACAGAATTTGCATTATGTTACCAATATCATGTATGATTTCAACCTAAGTGTAGTTCACATGCTTATGAAAATATAATTTTACCTAAAACTGAATTTGTCAGAAGTTGTCTTTGTTTCTTCCTGGTTGGCTTATAGATAGTAAGAGATGGAAGAGTTATAAAACACAGTAGTTAATAAAAAGGAGAAAAAGATAATTATTTTTTTAAACACCTACTTCTTAAATTTTTTCTAGAAGGGAAAATAGCCAAACTTAGTATTACAGAATGTTTTTAGAGGTAGGGAAATTATTTTCTCACAAAATAAAAAGTTCTTAGAAATTCTAAGAAAGTAATACTTTTGTGACTTCATCAGAAAAATGGATATTTTTTTTCTCCCAGTCTCATGTTCATTATACTATTCTGAATGGCCTGCCATTTTCTGGAAAGAATTAGGGGGACTATAACGTCATTCATTATTGTTGACAATTGAGAACCAATTGTAGAGCAATCAAGTCACTCATGAAATAAAAAGAACAACGATTATAAATAACAAATTTATTTGTGATTTCTGATAGATTTTAAATGTGTTCTCAGAAGGGTTACAAGAATAACTAGAAAAATTCAGTAGTAACACTTCAGATATCCTGAACAGCTAAGGGTAGTCAAAATCAAACATTTTGGTGTGTTTTCATGAGTCAATATTATCAGAAATGAGAAATTGGAAATGACCTGATAATCTTCCAAATCTGTGTCAAACAGCAGTGATAGATTTAAGAAAAATTAAGGATGTTTTGTCAGTGAAAGTTGAATAAGTAAACATTACATCCAAAATGATGTTCTAAAGAAAATACCCTAAGAAATAAGCATTAACTCATATTGTTGCCAAAATTTATATATGCAAACAATTGTGACTGCATGAATTTGTGTTAATATTTCAGGTCCAATATAAAGTTCTACCTTATGAGAAGACAGCTGCAAGTAATTGTCTTCAATGCAAAAATGAATTTTTCATGTCTGGGCTTTATTTTTTAGAACAAAAACAAACAAACAAACAAAAAAGAATTAACTAGCTGTCAAGGCATATGAAGTTTTAACCAATAGAAAGTGAAGCAACACTTAATTCAGGATCAGAATCCAACTCTTATTATTCCATGTTTTTCTCTAAAGTAAAACCAACCTCATAAGTAAAATATCACTAAAATCAAAGTCCTTTAACCAAAATTACAACAATCTCTTAGAAAAACAAAAGCCATTACAGATAAACTTTCAGATGTCAGTCAGTAACTAATCATGGCTATTTTGAAATATCTTAATATAGACTGAACCCTCAGTGCCCTGCCCTTTTGGGAAGATGCAAGCATGCAGGCATGGGAAAACAGCAGACATTCTAGCTGTGATAGCTGTGCTTAAAACCCACATTGTTTGACTCTACCTACATCACAGTTCTGTTTAATCATCTCCAAGGGAATGTATTTCATTTGCTTCAGTCCTGTCTTTCTTACCACACGCTTTAGTGAGTTGTGTTTACTGTCAGGTAAAGCTATTACCTTTTTTTTTTTTTTTTCTGTTTTATACGCAATTGTTTTGCTGATTCGTTTCGTCTTTTCTTCTGACAATATCATAGGGAGCATTGGTGACATTACTGAGAACAACATCTATCAGAAAATTGAATAAAATCCAATAAACACAATAAAATTCTCTATTCCAACACAGAAATAATGGGTTTGCGTCCTCTGTTTGTTGATGCTGTCTCTATCAAGTACTCTGATTTGAAAAAGCTGCTAGTACTATTGTTGGATAGAGAACATAGGCCTCTTCAAACATGGCTCCACTGTCCCACGCAAAGGGCAAGCAAGCTGTAGCTCTGTTCTTTTGATACAGCTGCAGCATTATAGGCAGAGCAAGACCCTTCTACAATTCTTGAGTAAGCAAACTTTTGTGTGGACATTGCTGCAAAAGAATAAATTACAATGTTATAGAAGCCTCCCTTCATGGATTTTGTCAGTCTGTAGAATGGTCAGAGAGATGAGGTTTATTAAGAAGACATTTCTGAAGTGGGACAGACACTAGGAGGACCTGTAGGAATTGTTTTTGCCCTGACTCCTGACAGCAATTCACATCCCCATAGCCTGGACAGAGACTTGATTATGACTTTCATTGATGTGATGAGGACAGACTCTCCACATGATGGCTTTTCTTGAGGTGGCAAGTGCTGATTTCTCTGTTGATTGTAAACTAAAGTAAACCAAGGTAAAAGTAGCAAATAAATAATCTAATAAAGCAGCCATGTGAACCCATTACTCCCTTGTCCTGATTTGCTCTATTTTTTTTCTGGACACCTCAGTTTTTAATGCTTTGTTAATTACTGGTTGGGAAGCTGTAGGCAGTAGAGAACAGTTGACCACCCTCTACCTCCTTGATGTGGCATGTCTGTAGCATCTAAAAGAAGTGGGGATGTTTGAATGCATTTGTTTCTCTTGCAGTGCACACCAGGAAGAGAACGTCTGTAGAGTGAGGTAGTTGGTGTTAAACAGGAGAAAAAAATGGTAACAGAGACCTTTCCTATTTATGTCCAGCGGACCCACTCCTCCCAGGCCCTGCTAGTGCAACATTCAGCTCTTGACACTGCTGCAAGTCTCATCAGAATTAATGTTGAAGCCTGAGGACTAAGGTCTGTTCTTACTGAAATCTTCATGTCTTATCAAAATCTTTACATCTTTGTATACTATTTTGTTTCCTAATGCATATTATATTCAGTGTTCTCTCATGAAATATTCCTGAAGAATTTCCTGCTGATGAGAATGGGATAAGATAAATAACTGAATATAAGTCTTTTTCAGGTGCCAGAGATTTTTCCTATTTATCAGTATCAAAAATAGAGTCTCTAGGCAGATATTTTTATTTATTTATTTATTTATTTATTTATTTATTTATTTATTTATTTTCTGGGGGTATGAACTATTTTTAGAAAATCCTCTGCCCTCAAACCTTGTCATTTGCTCCACAGCTTGTGTATAGGTCGATGCCCCTGTTTCTTAAACCCTAGAGGGCAGGTGTGCTGGGGTCCCTTGGCATGGTAAGAAATAACAAGTGTGCCAGCACGAACCAAGTCCTGCTTTTCATTTCAGAAACCAATCAAACCACCAGAGAACAGTGGCTTGTAGGTTACTGTGCAAAGGGTCTTCTGATTATACTGAGTCCCGGAAGTTCAATCCTAAATTATAATTAAAATCTGTCACAAGTTAATTATGCAGTATCATTTGAAAGTAACTCTGGTAGTGATCATTATGTCCAGAAGTAAATGTTAAACTGGAGCAGCTGTATAGAGTTTCATTAAATTTTTTTGAATATATTCAGCATTCTTTTTCAAACTCATTGAGACAAAGAAATGCTGCTCATTTTATTATTTTCTCAATGATAACGTAAAATGTATTTTATGTAGAATCTGTTAATAGCAAGAAGAAAGCTCGATTGAAGGGTACTAACTGCTGTACGGCTTGCTGGTTCAATACTCATTTACATCATTCAGCACTAAAATCAACCTAGAAACTATTTACTTATCCTTTCCATTTTAACAGTGTGGGAAGAAACATAGTAAAGATAAAAACAAAGAGAAAAGGCAGCTTATTGTCATGCCTACAGCATATCCTGTGGAGCCAGCTCTGAGACTGCTGCAAGAAGCAATGTGCATGTGCTAGAAAAAGAGCGTCAGAAAGTCTTCCCTGAGACATTGGGCATGTTTGAATTGCAGAGCACAACAACTGGATAACAAAGTTGTCAAACATACTTCGTCTTTAATTCAAACTGATTTCTTGATTACTCAAGTGGAAAATTAGTTGAGAGAAAGGGAGCAGTATAATCATTGTAAGTAACTGAATAAGACCTTGCCAAGTTTACAATCAATAATGTGCCAATTTTCTTTCTAATTGCTTTGCCACCAGTTTTGGAAAGCTCTGATGTGCTGGATGTATGTTATTTTCAAGAGGAGTTGCATGCACATCAGGATGCCAACAGTTTGTTAATGGTGTGATGCTGATTTGTTCAGCTGTGCAAAATGGGGAAGGACAGATGATGGATGCCTGTCATGACTGCATATTCTCCTTTCTGGAGAGCTAGTTTCTTGCTGCTCCTCTAATTATCTGTAGAAGGTGTGCTGTATTTTACAGCAATTTCACCTTTTTTCAGCCAACATTGAGAGTCAGTCTTTATGAGTGGAGAAATTCACAGAATATAAATCTGTAAAAAAGGGTACATTGGCATGAAAACATCAAATTTCTCCACTCTTTAAACGTCTTGAAAATGAAAGTGATTCCTTGATGTACTAAGAGCATGCTCAATGTATTATATTCTCTTCTCCCGCAGCTCTTCACCCTCTCTACTTTTATCTTCCATCTTTTCCAGTGAATTATTACCTCTTTAAGGTCTGCCTTGCCTCCAGTGTCTTTTTCAGACCACCATCTCACTGTTAAATAGCTCATCACCTCTAGCTCAGATGCGCTGTATCTCAGAATCACAGCATCACAGAGTGGTTGAGGTGGGAAGGGACCTGTGGCGGCCATCTGCTCCAACCCCCTGCTCCTGAGCAAGCTGCCCAGGATCATGTCTGGGTGGTTTTTGAAAATCTCCAAGGAGACTCCACAACCTCACTGGGCAACCTCTGCCAGTGCTCTGATACCTGCACAGTACAAAAGTATTTCCTGATGTTCAGAGGGAGCCTCCTGTGTGCCAGTTTGTGCCTACTGCCTCTTGTCCTGGCACTGGGCACCACTGAACAGAGCTTGGCTCTCTCCTCTGCATCATCCCTTCAGGACAGATTTCTCCATCTCATTTTTGATTCTCTCCACCTTTTCCCATGTTTTTTATGGGCTCTGGCTACTGCTGCATGGAGTGGCCAGAACTGCCCTGCATGTCCCTGGGGCAGAGCCCCGTGATGGAGTCAAAGCTTCTCTACAGGTAACATGCAGCTAGCATGGCTGTCCTTGAATGATGAGTGCCCCAAAGCCCTACTCATCTCTCTGAGCCATTGCCTGGCTTGTTCATTTTAGGTCAGTGTTTCCTGTTCCTGCACATCTGTGTGTGCTTGTTCTGGATCAGCTCCCTTTTTGTCCTTCTTACAGGTCATCCATCAGTTCTTTTCCCTCAATATTTGCATTATGCTACTGCTGTTTCAGCCATGTCTTTTAACCACTCAGCTTTGTACTTCATCTTACAGGTTCTCATCCTCCAAGTTGATAGTACAGTTTACAGGTTGCCTCCCTCTCATTTCTGATACTTTTGTTAACAAATTTTGATGGCTCTGTTTCCATTAGCTTCCAGATTAAGCCCTGATATCTGCCTCATTCTTTTAATGAAGGGAATACAGGATTGCAGAAATGCAATTTTAAAAATCTAATCTTGAGCAGTTCAAAGTAAGATTCTATAGAAAATTTGTTTTAAGATGTTCACAATGAAGTGAAAACTTTATTTGTTGGCCAGTGATAAATTATAAATAAATAAATAAATCACATACTCTATAGCAGTCATAATGAAGCTTTTAATTAATGTGTTAGTATAATTTTTTTTTCTTTTCTTTTCTTTCCAGATGATTTTGGTGCTTCAGAGCACCATGTCTAATTTCAAACTCTCTCACAGCAGTGTGGTTTTTTTTTGTACAGTTTGTGAACAGCAGTATTAGATATAAAAAGAAAAAATTCATTAAAAAAAAAAAATCCAGCAACAAATGACCTGGATAGATCAAATGGAGACCATGAGAGAGCTTCTGTGTGAAGGGAGAATAGGAGTTAATTACTCAAATATCCACAGAAATAACACAGTGTTCAGATAGAATTAACTCCTCAACCGTATTACCTCTGTATTGAGTTCTATAACTGATCTAGGAAGACTGAGGGCTGCAGCCTGGTAAGCTGTGAGGGAAAAAGAGTATTCTCTAATTAGTTAGTAGTTCACTCTCTTAAAGACATGAGGTTTATGTGATGTTTTTCCATCTGCTCATCTTCTGTTTAGCTGCACTTCTGGACCTGCTGCTCAACATTAGTCAAATGTGGCAAGGCAGCAGTCTCAGGGGTGTGAAGCTACTCCAAGTTTCATAGAAGTGGATTGTTGGGTAGAAGAAAGAGGTCCTCTTGGTAGCAAAAGGATCTTGACAAATGTTTTTAATGCTTCTGCTGAGGGAAAGGATGCTGTGCAAACACAGTGCTTATCGGATATCTTTCCTAAACAAAGCTTCTGGCTGAAGAAAGCATTTCGGTGAGGGTTCATGCTGTTTGAGACAGCAGACAATCCAGTCAGAGAACACAGGGAATGCAGCTTTCACGTGATCTACCAAACTGTGTACTTACTGATTACAGAACTTATCAAAGCATACATTTTTAAAAGTGTGAGTTGTGTCTTTAAGGTATGTGCATGACAGAGCCCTTCTGTATTTTTGTACTGCTATTTAGAAAGTCTTTTTAACTCTGAATATGAAATTCCTTTATATGCTACTTCCATGTTTTCAGATTAGGACATCGAGACCCTGGAAGACAAGGGCTACGAAGCTGAAGAAGGGCCTGAAACACAAGTACTGTGAGGAGCGTCTGAGGGAACTGGGGTTGTTTAGTCTGGGGAAGAGGAGGCTCAAGGGAGATCTTATTGCTCTCTACAACTACCTGAAAGGGCGTCAGACTCTTCTCACAGATAACTAGTAATAGGACTAGAGGGAATGGCCTCAAGTTGCACGAGGGGAGGTTTAGGTTGAAAATTTGGGGACATTTCTTATCGGAAAGAGCAGTCAGGTGTTGGGATGGGTTGCCCAGGGAGGTGGTGGTGTCACCGTCCATAGGGGTGTTCATAGGGGTGTTCAAGGAAAGGTTGGACATGGTTTAGTGGGTGATATTGGTAGTAGGGGGGTGGTTGGACCAGATGATCTTGAAGGGCTTTTCCAACCTTAATGATTCTGTGATTCTATGTCATGTTCTTCGAATAATGGAAAAAGAAAGTACATTTCTTCTTTTTCAATAACTGGACTATCTATCAAAGCTAAAGCAGACAAAGGTGGTTGAATATCATTCCTCCCATAGAATGCCTTTTTTTAAGTAACATCTTTTGTGCATTTTTTTTTCCTGCTCTCTGAGCATCCTACTGAAGATTTTTACATTTCAGTGCTTCAATCAAGCCAAACACCAGTGCCAAAATGCATAATGATCTGCAGTAACAGATATATGTCCTGGAGGTGCTATATTTTATAGGCAAAGAAGAACTCTTAGACATGAGGACTAACCCTTTGTCCAGCACTCTGGTGGAGAAAATGAAGTGAGGTAGAGTGAGTTACAAGGAGATTTGACTGTGCTGTTCAAAATCAGAAAATTCAGGCTTTTGTTTTATCTCTGGGAATTATTCTGGTACGGCACCATGGTAATTCTGTGCATTTAAGGCTCACAGAGGCGTGGAATCCTGTTTCAAAGGTCCATCCAAAAGTGAGGCAATTCCTCTGCCTTCAGATTGGGCAAGGTATAGCTGCAGTTAACTTGCAACTGCTGCGAGAGAGTTAAAGTTGTGTCCCTCTTGAATATAAAGCTAGCACTAAGAATTAGGCCTTGGGCAGTTTTTGTGTATTCTGGAAAAGTTTAAAAATGTTTGCCTAACTTATCTTTTCTGCCTGCCTCCTTGGAGATTCTATTAATTATAAGCTCAATTTCTCCATATAATTAAGCATATAAATAATGAAACTTGATTTTCCTGTATTAAGCGCTGATGTTGAATGCCAGCGAATGGTTTGATGTTTAAAGAAAAACTGCTCCTCTCTCCCCCCGATCCATGTGAAAAGAATTTAAGAAAATTGATACTCTGATCTACATATTCCATTATCAGTCTGGGTTAAGTGTGATAGATATAAATATTATTACTAAATTATTTGTTCTATTTTAAAAATATGTAGTTGAAATCAAAGTTATATGCTGGAAGGGGAGAAAGAAACGTCTGAAAAAATCCTTACTGACAATTCTGACTCTGTCTGTTATTGAAAGCAATTGGCATTTTTTTTCCTGTGTGATTACTCCAATTCACAAAATTGTGTAAATTGTGTAAGTATTCATATTCACACCAAATTACTTAAATTACACTAAAAAAAGTTAGAGTACCCTAAAAAAGTTAGAGTATTCCATTGTTTTCCCCTCTCTCTCATGGCTAGTCACTTCCTTAGGCTTGGGAACTACTGACCTCTCCGTGGGTGCCAGCACAGCTAGAGGTTAGATAATTAATCTGTGGTAATGTATGCAATGGGTTGTGTGGGGACAGCCAGAATGCAGACAATGCTGTCTGCTCAGGTCTCTGTGCAAGGCATGTTTGAGAAAGACGAGACAGGGTAGGATCTACGAAGATACGTGACTCTTCAGGTTTTTTACTTTGTACTGCCAGAGTCCAGTTAACGAGATTGTATGTTAACAAGATTGTATAATGGCTCTTGTATCTAATTTAGAGATTCATTTTTCTCCCTACAGAATGTGCTCAATATGGGGTTCAATCCAGGGTTAAACTCTTGCTGCTTTGTATTGTCTATGTTATTAATGTCTGCAAATAAAAATGACTGGAGAAACTTGTCTCCATAGAAACTAGCATCTAACTAAATCTAAGAAGAAATTTTCTTCTTTCTCTTTCACCAGACTAGACCAAGAAGAACATGATGTCCTCACCGAATGAAAGGACTTTGTCATTTAAATATGTAACCTTCCATTCCTTCTCCAGTAAACCCACAAAACATTAATTTTTCTAACATTTATTTATCTTAAGAATACCACTGTTGCTCTCACAATATTCCCAATACATTAGCATCTCTTCATTTATTCTGCAAAAGAACAGGGAAATTCAGATCATAAAATGTGCTAGTGTTATGTTAGGATCCTTCAGTCTGTTCTTAAAGAAAAAAATCTTTCTTAAGAAAACTTCAGTCACATGAAAAATTACTTTGAAAAATTTTGTAGCTATTTTCTCATTCATGACACTGAATCCCTGTCAGAAGCAGAACATTGCACAAAACCTGTTATTCAGGCCACGTGGTGCTATTTTTCCTTGCATATTGACATGTAAGATTGAGTTCTTCTAAGCTTAAGAAAACTGAAAGTCAAATAATGGGAGAGAATACAGCAAAATATAAGCACAGTGATGTGTAAAATTTTTTATTTTATTTTATTTTATTTTCTCTCCTAGGGTTAAATTGCATATGTTTCTTTATATGTCCTCTCTTTCTTCTCCTTGAAATTTTGTCCTATCAGAATTTGAAGACTCTAGCCATTTTCCTGGGTTTTCCAGATTGCTGGCCAAATGGTCAGAGTGGTAGTACTGTGTAGATATATGAAATTAATGCAAATGTCATAGATGGATTCCCTTCAGGTCTGCAAGCAACCTGATGCATTGCATTGGGCTGTTGAGATTATCTCCCTCGTGCAAGTGTAGTAGAGGCACTGAGATGGCTTGGCATGTGACATATAGGTGGTTTGAGACACATCAACCTTTCTGTGTACATGCAAAATATAACTCATATGCAAGTTATATTCTGTACCCTGTAACCCTGTACCCTGTCTAAAACACAGAGCTTACACACATACTTCTGGATGGGACTTGTAAACAAAGACATATGCCACATACAAATTTATATCCTCCAGTGCCTTTTTTTGCCCATCATGTCTAAATTTAAGATGAAATTCTCTCAAATAGCTGTTCTCCTCTGGGACATAAAACTCAATTTTAATAACAAATGCCATACTCCTTTATTTATTTATCATGTTGCATGCAAACCTGAATTAAAGTCATTACAATACATGATTTCTAAGCAGAGGACTTATATCATGACAATGAGTTACGAAAACAAAAAAAAATCTACAAGTTTTGTCTTTTTCTGTCATTGTAAATAGGGTTGCAGAGACCTTTGTCACTTAGATAATCTCTTAGATACCTTATCTCACTTAGATAAACTCTTTGAATTTAGAAAGATGAATTTTTACGTATACCAGTAAAAGACTCTATACAAACGTTCTGATATTAATGGATGTCAGAAACTGATGTCATGAGCTTGGGTTTTTAAATGACTTTACATCATTTTCAAGGAAATGATGAGCAATGTACTTATACCCTATGGCAAATAAAAAATGAAAATTGCTGAAAATAGCATAAAGTCTATTTCCCATACCTGAATTATAATTAGAGTATTATATACAGAGATTTATTTTTAAGGCTTTGATATGTCAAAGATCTGTCTTTGTTGAGCAGAGATTGGGATGAATGGATCCTTCTCAAAGGGGGCAGAGTATTTGAACTGTAATGACCATCTCACTGCCAGAGGTCAAAAGCATGTGGATTCAGCAGCTGGTCACCTTCCAGTTTACTCTCCAAGGCTTCTACTTATTTTAGTGAGTTTGGCGGTGCCAAAAGAGCCTGGAAGAGATTATTTTTCTTCCCAGTCTGTTAAAAGTTTTCTTTTCAGAGTGAAATGTGATTGGTTCAGAGTGATAGAGAAATTTTGGGGAAAATACTGTGGGAGAAAGAAGTCGTTATCCTTAGAGCCCTTTGGGTTTTCTCTGGGGAGTAGATGTAGAAGACGGAAGGACAACAGAAATCAGATTTCCCAGCTGTTTTCTTAATTACTCATCAGTACCACATGGTACCATCACGTCTGGTGAAGATTCATTCAGGTATTACTTGAATGTAAAGGAAGTTTATTTATTAACCTGTTTGTTTTGGATTTGTGCTAGATAGACAGAAAGTGAAATAAGAGAATAGAGATACAGATGTTTTTTAACATTTTCTCCCTATTCCCTTCATCCAAACCCAGAAATCTGTCTGTACCCTAATGCCTGGGCCTACACTGTTCAACTGCAGCATGATGCACCTGGGCTTCACAGGGTTCACCTTCAGCTCTTCTACCTGAAATGTGCCTCAAGGCCTTCAGTGCTACATGTTGTTCTGCATTTACTCCATAAACTGACTGTCCTGTGCACATTTCTGTCTCTATGCTAACTTGGTGTCACTGTCACCTCATCTGTAAACAGATGGCACTTCATTGGGCTAAGCAGCCCCACCTGAAGGACAACCTGGAGTGAAACAAAGGTCTGAATGCTACTTTCCGTAGTGGAGGAAAGGCCATTTTTACA
This sequence comes from Netta rufina, assembly GCF_964035555.1. NCBI lineage: Eukaryota > Metazoa > Chordata > Aves > Anseriformes > Anatidae > Netta > Netta rufina. The sequence continues at coordinate 119,377,096 of NC_140124.1, forward strand.
AACACCAAGCAAAGCACTGTCTCCAGCCCAGCAAGAAATGAGGGCTTCATCACCTGGTTTATTTAAGGAATATGTGGAGACGAAGGGCAGAAGTCAGTTGTAGATTTGTCAAAAGCAGCATAGAGTCAGGGCATGCCAGTTCTGCTTGCCAGGATGGATCAGGATGAGTTCAGCTGGCCATGAAGGATACCTACTGAAAGGTATGTTGAAGAATGAAGTGCTCTTTCTAGGAAAGGCAATGAAAACTAGTTTTCTGTGCTCAAGAATATCCATGAGAATAACGTGGAAGGCTGGTAATATCATGAGTTTCCCAGCAATAGAAACAAAACAGAAAATTTGTAATTATTTAAAATTTATCTGGATCTGTTGGGAAAATCACAACACACTCCCTCCATCCCCATGACCTTGCCCCTGCTCTGTGTGCAGCTTTGCTGTCTTTGAGCACCAGAAAGTAGTTTCCTCCAGGGCCTTGGGATTCAAGAGCTCTTGGAAAGAGCATTAGCAGCTGATGGAAAGACCTGGGGGCAATCTGCAATGTTGTCACTGTGACATTGTGACTAGTATCAATGAAGGAGCTACGAGGAAAGAGACCCATCTGTGGAGTTACAAATAATGGGGCAATGGGTTTTCTTGCCTCTGCCAGAGCTCTCTGGAAGCCCTACCCTTCATCAGTCCACAGGCTTCAGCAAGTGCTGGTGCAAATGTGATCTGCAGAAACCCTGCTGTTATGCCATACAGAAGATATGCCTTCTTCTGTGATATGCCATACAGAAGAGAGCTGGGAACAAAGCAGGTCCTGAACTACCGTTAAAGCTTGTGGGATCATTGTTTTTCCTAGAGGTACTCAATGCAGAGGGTAGTTGGGGTGTGTCTGGACATCCTGGAGATGTCCCGTGAGCTCATGATACTGATTTAGACTTCGTTGGCAGTCAGTGGGATAAACCTTGAGAAAGTACAGTTGGATGAACAAAAACCAAAACATTTTGGTGGAGAAAAGCAGGAAATAAATGGAGTTTGTTTTTGATTAACCCACCCATTTAGGCACTTGAGAAAAAACCACATCAAGTAGATAATCATATTTAATAACCACCACAGCAAAGCAGATGACCAATGAAGGAGAGCAACATTTTATTGAGTTCTGAGCATGTGAGAAAAAAATAAATCTATGGCTGTCACAAATGAATGTTTCTTACAAACAGGTAATTATTCATAATGAGTGGCATAATGATTTCTCCCATTTTCTTTGGTAAGTTGCTTCAAGACATCAGTGGTGACAGATTATAGACAAATCCATAAGCAAAGTGCACAATCGAATGCTCACCCTGTTCAGCGGGTGGGTGTTTGAGCTGTATTATAGCAATGTCTTCTGGGCTTTGCAATTTAGTAGACAGACTTTTGGAGCTTTCTCTCACTTTCAAAATACATTTATTTTCTCTATGAGCTGTCGTTTCTGGAAGGGATTACTTCTAAGTTTTAATTGTAAACCTTAACTATTTGCACAAGAATCTTGAAGGCTAAGGGCAAAAACTGAACTGCAGATAGAAAATTAAATACACCCAACCAAATAGATGGAGCTTATCTTAAAATATAAAGGCAAGAGGAGTTTGGTACTTATAGCTATAACAGTGGCTGTTAGTAGGCCACTGTATTTGTTTGTTTGTTTGTTTGTTTGTTTTGTTTTGTTTTGATTCAATTTTATTCAATTCTGGTTTGTTCTATTGTATTAAAGGAGGTGGTTGGGGAATATTTAAAATAAATATATTGTGTTATAACTCATTAAACAGTTCGCACTTCATATGTTGCACTTCCATCTTGAGAAGAAGCTAATCACCTTTTCAGGACTGCAGGTGTTTATTAAAGCACCTGAAACTGAAGGCTTCAACATTTAACTGGACTGGGTCTTTTGTCAAAAATCATGGTGAAAAAACAGTAAGACAGAACCGATGGTGATAAAATAAATGTGAAATCCTGGGAGACAATCTTCCTCTGTATAAAAATAAATAGGCATGGAGAGAATTTAAAACATTTAATCAACCTTATCAAGTAAATGTGTATTCAGCAATTAGTGTTGTTAATGCATTTGATTAATAAATTGCATCAATGTTTTGCAATGAACCTGGAAGAATTTTCCTGCATATGAAAAGCAATTTTTTAATTTTCACTAATTGAAAAGAGAAGAGTGTTTTTTTTTAAATTACATTCATTATTTTTTTAACAGAACAACTCTTCCACAGCAAAGATGCTTCTGAAGGTCACAGTAACTACAACAGTCTTTATTTGTAAAAGTAAATAGAAAGCTGAAGTGTGTGGTATTTTACAATAAAAGCAAAGGCCAAAGATTTGCAATATTTTACAGAATCAGAAAAGGCAAAATTAAGGTCAAGAAACAAAATGTTTTAATTGTCCTGGTTTCTACAGCCTTAGTTATCATCTCTTGCTGTCATAAAGAAAAATGAGAAAAGTTTAAAAAAGCAGTGGCAGCTTTTTTTTTCCCCTTCATTCTGCTCTTTGTGCTGGGGTAAAACAGTGGACTCCAGTGAAAAGCTAATGCAGGATCCTAAGTTTCTGGCAGCAAACCAACACCGATTCTGATGTTATCCATATTATAGTGATTCAGGAAAGTAAAATAGAAGAGTCAAAAACAGAGTGCTAGGGATCATCTACTGTTTGCAACCAACTTCTTACTACCAAAACTTGCAAATAATTAAGATTTTTATTTATTTATTCATTTATAGCTTTTATAACTGGAAACCAAACCAAACCAAAACAAAACAGTTTCTATCCTGTGACAACTTCAGTCCCTGCAAGTGCACAAAAACTGCCACATTAGTCAGCTATGTGCTCTCCTGTGTTAGGTCCCTAAAGAACAAGATGTGGAAATTCATGCTTTGGGGCATAAACATTTCAATAGAACCACTCCAAATAGGTGTTTATGAAGTTTATTTTCTTGATCAAGCCATCAAAATAGTGCTATTTTGAAGCTGATGATGCAGAGCTGGTCTCAGTGCTGTATGACAGGGTTTTTTTCTAGGATGTTTCAAAGTCTTCCCCAGTGGCTCCACAGCCAAAAGAAGTTAATCAGTCAGTGCCCCTAGACTGATCCGTGCTGCATGTACCTGGGTCATGACCATCTGGGAGGACTGAAGAGTAGTGCTGGCAGTACTGGCAGTACTACAAAGACTTGGCAGAATCCTTTGGCAAGTGTCTCTAGAAGTTTGCTCAACAGTGAGAAAAAAAAAATATTCTGGCATGCAGCTTGTGAATTTGGTGGCAATGAGGAGGATTATTGCCAGATACACTGGAAGGGTTGAATCTAAAGATTATTGTCAAGTACACTGACTTCACAACACCATCCCAGGAGATGTAGCTGTCAATCACATTAGGAAAAAAAAAAATTACCAAGAATCAGAGGTGTGCATACTAACTGAAGTTGTAATTGGATTCAGTTTTGCTGCATATACTCTACTACTTCTCTTTCAGACTGCATTTGCAACTTAAACCTAAACATTTGATTTCCTGACTAGAGGTGGGAAATGAGGAAAACAATAACCATTGAGTCTCTGGAATGGTCTTCTGAAACAGGCTCATGCAGCACGTATTATACAGCTTGCAAGGCTGGAGCAGCTGCAGTTTTCATTTGGAAAAGCAATGCAATAAAATGAGCAGCTGTGAAAAGCACATGGAATGGGAATTAAAATGAATGTAAAATAAATATATGCCCAAATTTTGTTTTCTCATTTGAATATGACACTGAATTCAAAGAGGAGTCATTTCAAACAGTTCAAGCTAGAAGAGAGCATAGAGAAAGGAAAAAGTCTGTGTTGAACACTCGCAATTGTACTGGCTTTGTGACAACAGGTTAAGAAAGAAAAATGAATAGCAGTCTTGTAATCATATCCAGCGTGCAAAATTTGCCAAAGTGGTTATAAAAACCTCCTATTATAAATTATAAAAACTTCCTATCAAATGTTTTCCAAATAAAATTTCCTTAGTTAATGGTTAGATCAGAACAACCAAAATATTACAAAGTCATTAAAAGTTCCCCAAAAAAGTTTGTATTGATTTACTTCTTTCTCAGATCGGTGACTGCCCACATTCAGGTATTTGTGGGTTATCCCATTTAATTTGCAATTTTGCCATTACAGGATTAGTTTCTTAAAGTCACTGAAGTTGGTCTTTGAGAATAAATCAATTCATAGGAAGTTCTATTTACAAAAACATTCATCTATTTATTACATTAATTGTGAACTTCAATGCTTGTTGTAAAGATAGCTGAATTGATACAGAATGGATCTTGTTGGAGAATCCTGGAACATATAAGCAAAGTAATCTAAAATTGGAAATCTTCCTCTTGCGAATGGACACAGCTGAGAGAAAGAATTTGAGTGATGATCTGAGGAAATGGAGCAAATTTAGGTAGTGAATGTAATCCATTTCCTGTAAACATGAGGAATATTTGACAAGCTCCCCACTAAGCAACCCATGTGAAGTCATGGTCAGAATAGCCTTCTTATCCTTAGAAAACAGAGCTTTACCTTCTCTGGTACATTACCTGGTTCCTTTTTGTAGCAGCTTGAATAGCATCCAATAAACAGCTGATGAAGAGCATATGTGACGAGATCGTTTTATTTTGTGTCACTGAGCAATTGTGGACAACACAGCTCTCTTTTGCTCTTTCAATACTGCAGGCTAAGACCTGCAGCATAGCTATTTGCTTGTGGAAACATTGCCTGTGTGGGGAGGCTGACACTTATGAAAAAAAGTTTTCTGAATATATTGGGACAAATGTAAATAAGCCAGAGCACAGGAAACATAGGCAATTAAGATGACAAAATACCACATTGTTGACATTGCCTTTATTATTTGTCTTGATTTATTTCATCTCAAATGGCTGGCAGCAACAGAAGGGGAGTGAAGAATAAAGTTTGCTACTTTTCACAGATAACTAATTACCCATAATCAAGCCCTCACTTCTTATTTGTTCCCCAGCCAAATTTCTCATTTACAGGGAGGAAAAAAATGTCAGAGAGCACACCTCTTTTTGCTTGCACTGAAGATTTCAGAATCACCTTGTAATGTGAATGGGCCTTGAAATCTCCCACTCTTCCTTTGACCAGGTATTTCCCAGCTTTGTTTACTCCAAGGCTCTCCTGCTTTGCTACTACCACATTCCTATGATTTGCATAGCTTGACTGAATGCCAGGTAAGTCCCCTGACATTTTGTGCAATATGGATATCCCATGTGTGATACTGCAGGAATCAGTTGGCTAAAACCAGAAGCATTATTAGATCCTTTCTGACAGTTCTTTAATTGTGAAAGAGGCACATAAGAGGGTGAAAGAGAGAACCATATGGGCAAAGGCAATCTACTTCTTGAAACAGCTTTGGACTGAGTGTTGAAAGTGCAGGCTGGTCCATTGGAATCCTTTCTGGTCCAAAAGCATGAGTTCAGAATATAGAAGTATACTACGTATAAACTGAAGAGCTTTGGTTAATTAAGACACACTTGGTATTATAAGAATTTAGGAGATTTTATGAGATTTTGTAATATTTGCAAATTGGTGGTTAATTTCCACGCAATGATAAAGAATGTATAAGTTTTTAGGAAATTCTGATACATTTAGCATTGGGTTTTCTATGTTTGGATTTGTTAAGTCTTTTGAAAAAAATGAGAATGAGATGCATCACAAAGCCTTACTATGAGAAATTAATTTTTCTCTTTGGTGATCTCTTGCTTTATTTCAGAAGACCAGTAGCAACAGCACAGTTAAAATTGTAATTCCAACACATATTTCCAGGCTCCTTTTGGACAGTGTGATTCTGTTCCTGATACAAATTTTGAGTAATGCATCGGAATGTGACATAGTTTTGAATCTTAACTGCTGTATAACATCAGCAGTTTTAGTCCTACCCTGGTTTCAACTTGGCCCACTAGGTTGGTCCAATAATCCCCAATTTTTAGAAGGAAAATCTGTTTTGAAAGTGCAAAAGAGATCCTCTCTGCTTTTTGTTCAGAATTCATTATAATGGGTTTCACAGAAACTGTTTTAAAAAAGTCTCTTGCAGAATTTGATAGTCCTTGGTTCTGCTTTATTTGTTGTGCAATTATGTAAAGAATACCTAAACGATCTTTTCCATATCAATAAGAGTTGCCCAATATAGTGCACTTCATCTCTATGCTATGACAATAATTAGGAAGAAGAGAATGTTGCATGGCAATAATGTTTCTCCCTTTCATCTAGTCTCTATTAAACACGGTAAAATTCATGTTGTCTTTGATGCAGCTAAAGCCAGTCTCTCCATTTTGCATTTCCTACCTGGTGCAGCTCTGCCTTTAGCAGAAAGCCTTTGAGCTGGGTCCTGGTGGAGTAAACGCACTGCAGCACACAGGGAGAAATATGGACAAGTCTCATTAGAAAGAATGATGTGATTAATATATTTAACTCCCTATGCATTGCTTGTAAAAGGTTATTCTTTATACACAAAAGAACTCTGATGTTAGAACATAATTATCCATGTATTGCTGATACCTTTGCTTCCATACAAAGAAAAAATTGTACTTTTCATTCTGCTTTTGAAACTTATTTTTGAGAAAAACTCATCTTTTTCAGAAATCAATCTAACTGTTTTTCCTTTGATGATTCAGTGTAATAATAGGAAAGATCCATGAATAATCATTGCAGGAGTCTTAAAGTATAATTGTAGTAAGCAGTTTAACTTCAAAGGCAAAACACCTAAGATAAAATTATATACTGCAGCCTGCTAATAAATTCTCCTGACAATTAGTTGTTCACTCAACTCAGAAAAAAATAAAATAAAGTTCTAGTAGCTCCACTCTGTGACTTTAAGCAGCACTCTTGCATTGGTACATTCAAATGCGACAGAACATAAATTTTACTTTAGCCAATTTACCTAAGAAACTTCTCACATTGAGTTCTTGCAGTCTGATAGGTTTCCTGAAGTCCAAGGAAGTGACCTTCTAGAATGGACTGAAAAATAATCCTTTTAATGCAAACCATTATATCAAAACTTAACCTGGAAATTCTCACAGTCTATATTAAGTAAAAAAGCTTGTTATTGCTCCTTGATCATTTAAGAAAAATAATATTTGCATGGTGTATATTGGATTCAAAACTGTTGAGGAAAATCAAACCAGTGAATCAACTGAAGAACTGATACTATAATTGTCTGTACTAATAGAGAAACTTTTGATAACTTTATCTGTTCTGATGATGTTGAATAAGTATGTCTTCATTTTCATTTATATAGTTGGACTAGCGCATTAGCTAGTCAATTCAAACTTTAAAAATACAATTGCAGTTTCCAAAGGAAATTTTCCTGTCTAGACAGAAATTGTGTCATTTTCCCCTTTGCCTATTACCAAACAGGGAGGTGCAAGAGCAGAAATAACCATAATAGCTGTAAGGGGAAAAGTGCAGTGCAACATGGCTGTAGCCTCTCATTCCAACCCATTGTATATATGGTAATGGAAAACTTCTAAGAATTTATGGAGGGGAATAACATAACATTTTAACATGCCATGATTCCTGTTTAAGGTGAAATGGGAACTGAAACCTTAAAAGCAACAACAGATTTAGGAGGAAATGACGGCAAGGGAGGAGAATGTATCTGCCTTCCTCTACTGTCCTGCTGTGCCACTAGGTATGGGCAGACATGAGAATCTGAGAAATTCAATAACCTTCTAAATACACACAATGGTCTTTATTGTATTTTATTGTAGAGTTGTTCTTTATTAATAAAATTTAAGGTTCCTGAAGACTTTTTTGAGTCATTACAGGTAATGACCTCAGTTTATGAGGTTCTTCCCTACCCTGTAGCATGTGTTAGCTCTCTGGTCCCAAAACTACAGATTAGCAGAGTTCATCTCTATCTTCTGCTACTTCACTTTTCTTCTTCCCACCTGAAGCTCATGAGCTTTTCTGGTTGTTTCTGGAAGTCACTGTGAATAGGTATAATAACTTCACCTGGTCTTGTTGCTGAATTTGACTCTCTCTCAATGAGATCCAAGCAAAGACCCTTTAGAACATTTTGCACCTGCTGGGTATAGAGATGCTCCAGAAATCAAGAATTTTGAAGGCAGTGTCTTCTAGCATGGAAATTCTCAGATGCTATTGGAATCTGCAATTTTGTTTGTTTGTTTTGCATTGATGGAACACTTGGAATTGCACACAGCTCCATATCTTCAGTCCCTGCCACCCCCTTTCTACATCTATGTTTATCCGAACATAAAACTTTAGTGACAATAAAAATTAAAAGAGAATAATTATTCAGCATTTTGTATCCTTTGAGAGTAGGAGTATCTTACCAACGGATGTCTTAGCACAACATCACATAAAATTCACCAAAATTCTGTTTGCTTAGCACCTTTAATTTATAAAACTTTTTAGCTGGGAAAGTGATTTAGTTGTAATGCTTTCATTCAACTCTTACAAAATATGTACAAGCTCTCAACCATACAAGTTGTAGCTTTCTTTCCAAGTCCATCCTATAATATTGGTATAATTGCAATATATTTAACAGAAACATACCTGTCCCCAAACTAATGAAGCTGCACAGTCTTTAATTAGTGCCTGTAAAACATGATGGTGCTCTCACTGTCAACCTTGTGAGTCGGAATACAGCCTTGTAAGACATTGTTGTGTGTAGTCAGACTTGCCTAATCAGATTGAATGAGTTCCACATATGTATACCGGGCAGTCAAGGTTAAAAATCCGTAAAATTTCCTGTACCAAAGCCAAACTATTTCAAAATAAAAGAGAAGTAGAGGAAAACCCAGTGGCAGGAGTTCATTAAACAGAAACGGTAACAAAGCTCCTTTTACTCAAGTCAAATACAAAACACAGAGACTGTGCTCAAGTATAGGGCTCTAGGAATGGAAAGGTATTTCATTGCATCTGGCTGCTGCTAAGTTTTAAAAAAGGATAGCAGACATGGTAGAAAAGGGATATGGAGAAGCATAATGCCTGGGTTTCCATGAGAGCAGAGTTTTCACATGTGGTCATTGAACTGATTCCTTCAAGTGATGTTTCCAGGTGGTCTGTGACACATGTGACCCAAAGCAAGAGAAGAATTAGCAGTTATTTTTGCTTTGAAATCATCCCAAGTAGCTCTCACCCTCTCCATTTTCCAAAGCTGCAGCATGTTTTCTCATATGCCATCAATGGTTTACCTCAGAAACATGCAGGAGAGGGCCTGATACCTTCAACTCTTGGATATTGATTCAAGTTCTGTTGGATACAATTTTTTGCACATTTTTTGAAAATCAGGCTAGGAATTTGTGGCTGTTCCAGTGTGCAATATTTAGGACAACTAGGAAAGCAAATTTAGGGCCTGAGACTATAACAATAAAGACAAACAATTGTTTAGATATTTACAGGAAGGCCTATGGTCATAAATGTCTCCCTTTCCAAGCAGATTTGGAATAGTTAGTCCATTTGAGTGAATTAACTCACCATACTCCATGGGACTTACACATCCTGAGGTGTTTTTATGATCTAGAACTCTGACTGTGACTCAGAAAATATGACTCCTATTGATAGACTCAGGTATCACTTCTGACAACATATAGTGAAGGAGCAATTACGTGTACACCTGCAGACACTGTGTAATGCTGCAGTCTGGCTGTTTCTGCAATTTTGTTTCATCACACAGTTGCTCTTAACAGAGCTTTGTGGCTGTGCTTTAACTGGGAAAAATACCAGTATTTCTTAGGTCCCTAAATCAAAGCAAAACTGCTGAAGAAACATAACAATGTATGTGTAGTTTATATATATAAATATATATTTAAATTCATTTAATCAGGGCCTTAAATGCCTGCCACCAGCTGTCAGAACTCTTAGAAGCTTTTACCTCTGAGTGTAATCGCAGTATCCACATTAAGCCTTTCATTGTATTAAAAGTATTGAAGAAGCCCACACTTCATTAACACTTATAATATTAATCACAAATGCTGCAACATCAACGAGATTAGCTGTAGTGTAAAGATAATCAAATACACCCTAAAGGCTCTGTATTCCTGCTTATTAACTGCATGCTGTCTTTCATACTTTGCCTTTTTTAATTGCTGGAGATGTGGCAATAGTTTCATATGAAAGCGCACCTGCAGCTTGCACTTGGTGAAATTACTTGCACGTTGAGTACATTTGCCTTTTGTGGAACAAATAAGGTTGTCTTATGTTTATGTTTCTGAGAGAAACAGAAGAAGCAACTGTGGAGGGAAGGCTCTCTGTAGATGGTGTTATAGTGGAAACAGAAGCTACCTTTGTGAAGGGAGAAACAGGTCTTTGGGGAATGGTGTGATACTCAGGTTATGTTTAACAGGGTAGATTGAACTCTGACACTGTTCATAAGACCATTTTCCTTCTCTCTCTCCCCCCCCCTTTGAAAACAAAACAAACAACAAAACCCAACACTCTTATACAGTTCTTTTTGAGTCAAACCAAAAGGCATTTTTAGATGTTATATATATATATATATATAAAATAAGGCCTGTTTCTGTTTGAATATTTCCTTTAAAATCATTGTTTTGACTCACTAAATTTCTTCCTCATAAGGCAACATGAAGCTTACAGCTCACAAATGTATTTGTCATTTTTACCATGACTGTGATAAATCCAGAATTTGAAAATTAAGACAAATAAATAAATACTGTCTGCAGAATGCCCTACTGGTTGGGAATGAGATACAGAACAAGTTCTGACAATGCAGAGGTACTCAAAATTACTACAGGCATTATATAAGCCAAAACTGGTGATATTTTTAAAAGATATCACTCTTGGGCAGGCCATCAAATTTAGTATATCTTTTCAATTCTTTCCCTACATGTTTTGTTCCATCAAGGCTAGGACTAGAGATATTTTATTTCCAGATGCAGGCAAAGAAACAGAAAGTGTTAAAGACATTAGGGTTAGTGAACATGAGTGAATGAATTGTCCTTCCTAATAAAACATTTGTCTCTTTTACTTACTACTGTTACCACTAGGCCATAAAGAAAGGCTAGTATTCATCAGAAGAAATGTAATATAGTGCTTTATATATATATGGGTGTGTGTGTGTGTGTATGTGTGTGAATTTTATTTTATTTATTTTTTTCTAAAATTAACATAACCAAGTCAAGCAATCTTTGAATATATTGTAAATACCTCCATTTTCTGGCCAGTGGGGTTTCTCCACACTAACAGCATAAGTTTTGTGCTGTCTAATCCAGCATGACTCCTGAGTGGGAAATCCTAATGAGTTATGTGTTCACTTCTATGCATACACTGCAGGAATTGCACTTTTTACTAAGCTGACACATTGCAGGAAATTCTATATCTTGGTTCATTTGATTTCAGAATTAAGGTATTGCACTCCTACCCTAAGTTGAGAACTTACTTCTTTTTGGTTCAGGTTTGATACCTGTGGTTGTGATGTGCTGAAGAAAACTGTGGATCCTTCTGGAAAAAGGGTTGGGGTGGGAGGGGGTTTGGGGGTGTGTGGAGAGAGAGAGGGAGAGAGGGAGGGAGAGAGAGAGAGAGCTTAGAACTGGAATTAAAATTGTTGTGAAACTATCATTGTATTTTTAAGTGGATTATTGTTCCAAAAGTATATCACCTTAGAAGGATACATTTGTTCCAGAAGAAAGCTTGACATTTCTAGAAATACTGTATTGCTGACATCTCTGAGAATGCTTTTTTCACTCTAAGCTTGACACTACTGTATCTTTTTTATTAACATTACTCATTTCAGTATTTTGCAATAACTGGATTATATGTGAGTATATAACCTTTAGCTAAGAAATCTTTTGCAGATTCTTAACTAACATATTCGTAGTCCATTTATAAGTGCAGATTGAAGACTAGTATAGGAGCTATTTGAAAAGCATATTTCGGAAAAAAAAAATCCCCTCTCCCAGAATAAAAGCATTTTCTAAAGAAAGTAATAACGGCATTGAGCAGAGACTGTTGGATCAAAACTCCAACAACTTTCACCATATCTGTAATCCTCAGGCATATTTCCTGGCGCTTGAGAAACAAGGGCAGATGTTCTGACAACCCTGCTTAGCTCCCTGAAACAGGAGAGGGGAAAAGAGATGAAGATGAGGGCAGGAACATCTAATGGCCAAATAGAAATGGATAAAAAGTATTCTAATGCTTTATAAGTATATATAAATATATTAGAAAATTGCACTTCAGTAAAACCAGAACATTCCCGGGAAACACAGATTTAGTCAAGTGCTTTGTTGAAGCACATCCTGGGAACTTGCTCCTATTTCCTCTAAAACATCCATTTCCACTGTGGCCTACCACCAGGACAGTCAGCTTGATAGGGCTGGATCTCTTGGGTAATCTAAGCTCTCAGGTTTGGGTGTCTTTTTTAAAGTGGTATTAAATACATGAGAGGTGAGAGAAGGGCAAATCTGCAGAAAATCGTTGGTGGAGTCAGAGGAAAGGGGGTGGCAGGGACTGAAGATATGGAGCTGTGTGTCTTGTTACTTTGCATTGCACATCTTTTACGTGAAAAGGCATCAGTGGTCAAAAACAGTTTGCTGGAGGCTTTTTCTAACAGCTGTCACAAGTTGCTCTCTGGGATTGAATAAACAGGCAGGGCTATACAGTTCCTAGTGCCTTTAAACACTGTATGCCTGCAGCTGCTAATTAACCTGATTCTCAGAGTAAATCCTCCTGCCAAAGCTATATTGCTTGGGATTATTTGCAAAATTACTTTGTAATAAAGATACTCTGTTTAAAAAGCTTAAGCCCCAACAGCTTATTCTGACTAAAAGTCAAAGGATCAACCACCCAAGCAATTCAACTGGCAGGTCTGAGAGGCACTGAGGTTTGGCAGCACAGCTACAGCCTGGAGCAGATAGACACCTACCTGATCGTCACTATTTCTTTCACAAAGTGATGCTCAGAAGACACACAGATGTTTCACATGGGCAGTTCCCTTACAGCTTCGAGTGGACTGTTAATTCTGATGCATACTCATGGGAGTTGATCCTCGTAAAAGCGTCAGTGAGGTTCTTTCCCTGTATACTGTTGAGGGATGACTGCACAGTGAAAGGACCCTGCAAGAATATTGCATGTCATAAGAAAATAAAATGTAGAGAATGTTAAAAGACATCAAAACTAGTGTAAAAGCTTTTACTGAAAAGCATTGAATGCAGGAAACTTAGCATGGTATTAGAGGAAAGAAAGAAACTTTGGTTACAATTACACGCATTACACTCTAAAACACAGCTTTAAGTAGTTGAAAAGGAGCTGCTGGTCCTTTGGAAACCCTGGCACATAATCATCTCAAGGACAGCTACAGAAGGGAGACATGTAATCACTGCTGTTCGTTATAATTACAGGTAACGGGAAAATCTCTAATTCCTTTGCTCATCATAATGAATTAGTAATAGGTGAAAGCAGAAACAAGTGATGCTGTAGGTGGAGACAGGCTATGTAGTGGAATCTATTACAGGGTACATTATATTAGCATACTTTTTAATTTTATCCCTGTTTAATGAGAATCAGCAGTGGAGACAATTATTTTTTTCTTGTTTATTAGATTAGGTTTGTGCAAGGCTATGCTTTTGGCATAAATACAAAAAACATCATTATGCTTATATTTAATATATTCTTACAACATTTAAAAAGTAGTTATTGTTCTTAGGGTAAAAAAAGAAAACAACTACAAACATACATTTTAGGACTATGTAGTATTTACTATGCAACATAACTATAGCCTACATTACTGTCAAGGACTTTATTAGAGCTGCTGGAAGAAGCTAAATAAATATGATTCTGGACTACTATAGATTTCATGGCTCGTAACTAAATGAATATTTAGAAGGAACACATAAAAGCCCACAAAATCCCTGCTATACCTAGGATACTAACCTGACATCCTCAACATTTTCGCTGATTTCACTTGCAAGATCCCTAATCACCATCATCTTTTGACTTTCCAGATGCCAGGAATATCATAAAAATGGCAACAGTATATTGCAAAATTCCAAGGAGCAATGATTCTCTTGCAAATCCTGCTACAATCATAACACACCAAAAAAAAAAAAAAATCTGTTAAAAAAACAAACCAAAAAAAAAAACCAGAAAACAACAACAACAACAACAACAACAACAACAAACAAACAAAAAAAAAAAAAACAAGACTTAAACAATAATATATGAAGACAAAAATGACTAGTAGCCTACTTTATTGTTTGCCATATCAGTTAAAAAAAAAAAAAAAAAGACTTTAAACAAACGATGACAGTTCTCTAAATATCTAAAGATGCTATCAAATATAACATGCAAACTTACCTAATATGAAAACTACCCTTTCTGTAATGGTAAGCCCATTCAATATGACACCTCAAACACTATATATACTAAAATCTTACAGAAAATCATTTAGCAATTACCCGATGCTTTGAAATAAAATTAGAATTGGCAATAACTCTCTCTAAAGTTTTGAACAAAAATGCAAAATCTGCAAACAGGCCTTAGGAAGCAAGTCCTTCAAGGGCCAACAGTCCCTCAGTATGTCAGATAGACCAGACCTGGTACTTCTTCAAAAGAAAATCTTCTTATCAGCAAAAGTTTCGAGAGCAGTGCATCCTTGTGATAAAAATGTACTGGAAAAGTTTCTGGGCATGTACAAGCACTGAAAAACAGAGTAAATTGGGAAGGAATTGCCTACAGAGTTCATGAAGAAGGCAGAAGGCCTGGTAAATGAGGTCTGGGTTAATGATATCAGTGTTGGAGAACAGCTCAGACTTCATATGAATGTTTAAACATAGAGACTTGGTGCAGATAATGATTTGATGACATACAAACACTTTCACTGAGTCTTTCCACAACTAACCTTGCCCTGAAGTAATAATTTCATGTTATAATGAGTAATTCTTTGTTAACTTTTCTCCAAAAGTACTCCCTTGCTAATGGGACTAGCCATGAATTTTATCTTGTCTAATTGATAAACATAGATAAGCTAAATATAATTAAGTTAAAGTCAAAACAAGTGTTTCCAAACACTGTTTACATTAAAGTTTGCTGATACAAATTCAGAACTGAAAAAAAAGTACCCTGTTTTCAAGCCCTCTATTTTTTTCAACAGGGATAGTATGCCCTGCAGTCATGGCCTATCCTTAGGCTTATCAAAACCTCTTCATTACCAGAATAGAAAAAACAACGTGTACAGTAGAATCAGCATAGCCAGGAGGAAGGCTCTATGTTATCCAAGGGTGGAGAATGGAATAAACTGCGATAAATTAATCAACTGAGCAAGCTCAAGATGCTAACAAACAGGGAGATTAAAAAAATATATATCACAAAACATCAACAACCCCAACAAAACAACCCCAAAACCTTGCCATATCTAATGGAGAAAACATTAAAAAAAAAAAAAAAAAAAAAAGCATCTATTACTAATTGCAATTTTTCTGGTTTTATACTGCTGTCTTTCATTGATTTGAACCACCTTACAGGATGTACCACTGGGGATGAAATTAGAATTGCATATTCAAGATTAAACATAATTAAGTTTGCAATGTTTGCAGAGAAGGGGAAGAATTGATTTCACTGGAGGCATCAACTTCACTTTTCAAACCCAGGCCATTTTTATTTATTAGTCTCTCTGTAGTATTTGTATTTTAATTTAATTTGAACAGCAACATTTATAAACTTAGCCTATAGGTAATCCTTGAATGTACCAACTAAACCTAAAGAAAAAATATTCTCCTGATTGATGATTATGTTAAATTTCACAAAATAGTCTAAATGAAAAATAAAAATATAGCAAAAAAGTTATATATATTTATACACACATATATTTAAAATTAAACAAAGCTCAGCAAAGGAGGGAAAAGAAAAAATATATATATATAGGATCTGTATTTTTCCAAGATGTCCAGTTAAGGGGAGACTCCCACCAGCCTGCAGACTTCAGCTCACAGCAGCTGCTTTAACATCTACTTCTACCCCTTCTACACTGTTCATAACCCAGAAGAATACAGATGTGAGGTTGAAATGAGGCCTCACAGTTTTAGTTAAGAGTACTGAAGGACTCTGTAGGAAAGTTTCCATCTGGTCCAGAAACCAAACTCTATCAGGAAGATAGCACATCATATCCTGCTTGGCTTTCACAATGCAACAAACTCCAAGTACTTTTCCAAGCAAAACAAAACACAGGTCATC